>NC_140297.1:40520819-41129668 GCF_964211825.1 Aythya ferina | reverse complement strand
TCTGTGGGAGTTTTTGACAGTGGGGCACGTCCATTAAGAGTTTTCCTGCGCCAGCAGCTGAATCGGGCGTCCTAGGTGGGAGCCTACATGCGGATTCAGTCGCTCTCGCTCCAATTAATTTGGAAGAAAAAATCCCCCCCCTGCAAGGTCTTGACTGAGAAAATCTGGATATCGAGGAAGATCAGGAACAAATACTTCTCATCGCATACTTCGGGGCATTAAGCCACGAGTACAAAAATTTAAATAGAGACCACGTTCCTAAGCAAATCAGTCCTAGCGACTTAGCTGTAAAGTTTATAAATGAACTTTAAAGTAAATAACCTGGTTCAAACAGATCTTGCCTTCTGGGCACTAGCAAACACACCTGCAGCAATGTGATACTTGGGAATGCAGATTACAAGCCCTTCACTTCAAAATGTTTGTTTTTAAATTCAGAAAGATGAAAGAAAATAAAGTACTGAGCTTTTTTTTTTTTTTTTTTTTTTTTTTTTTTTCCTCTTGAGCACAGATGTTTCTAGTATTTCCAGCGCTCGCAGGGAACAAGAACCTGACCCGAACACCGTAACAGCCTGGAATTCAGGAGTAAAACGTATGCCTTCTGGATTTTCATCTTCGCGAACTTTCTGAAAGTTAATACCTTCTAGATCCCCCCCCCAGCCGAGCACTTCCCACCGAACCCAAACCCAAGCAACAACTGCAGGCTGCAGGAGTGCCCAAATCACGCCACGCTCTGTTGCCACATCCACAACTTTTGCCATCATCAAATTTTTTATCTTCTAAATGTAACAAAACACAGCGGCTAGCAGACTTTTACACGGTATTATTAGCTAAAACACTACACCCTACCAAGCAAACTTACTCTGGTTCTGCGCCTTCTCACTTTAACCTGTTTAATTAACGAAGCCCAACGAAGACTTTTATTAACTGGCTTGTTTTCCAAGGCCAAAGGAAAATGGCCATTCCTCGCAGCTCATTCCCTCTTAGGGCTTGTCCCGTTCCCACTTCGGCACCGTTCAGTTAGCTCGCATTTCACCAAAAGTTACTCTTTTTCTCTTGGTAGTCGTCGTTGCTGCACTACGAGGGTACAGAAAATTCCAGCTGACTTAAAAGTACAAATTAATCATTCTCGAGATCTTAACTGTAGTCATTTTTGTCCTCTTAAGAACTATTCTCCTCTAATTTGATTATATCGACCTGATTTTTATCTGACGAGGAAAGGAGCAAGAATTACTCGTGATTAAAAGCACAGTTGGTTCTAGTCTCAATTTTTAGTCCACGCTTTACTTTGTAAATAAATAACTTCTTTTCAAACCTGGAACAACATAACTAATATCAGATAAAAATACAAACATGTAGGAGCACGATAATATATATATTTTGTATGTGCTTGTAACACGCCTTGCAATACACAGTGGCTAACGTTTGGGTTGCAGACCCATAGCAGGTTTTTCCTCCCCACAGGGGGAGGAAAAAAAATACCACACAAGTTAAGGTCATGTTTGGGTTGCATCCTACCCTCTGTTTTACTTTGCAGACCCTGGTGGACTAGAAAATTCGTGATGTGGCAGGATTGCCTTGGCTTAGTGAGCTGTAACAGGATTAACATACTGAGGATGTGCTGAAGTTGGAGACCTACAGCGTTCTGCCTCGCCCTCTGCCATGGCCAATTCTGCCGGCATCTCAGCTGAAACCTTGCTGCTGCCCGGGATCGTTGCTGGGCTGTTCTGAGCCTGCACTGTTCAGGTATTATTCCCTTAACAACCATTTACCTTTTACTCCACAATCACATCTCTATCAAAGCAATATTTCTCAGGCCTAGAGCAATGGCTGCAGGTGTACTGCTTTTATGGCAGAGTCAAAAATAAAACAATAAACTAGATAAAAAAAATATATATATATATCTATTACACGTCTAGCAATTTCAAAATTTGGCTATGATTACATTTCATTTAATCGCAGAGTTCTTCATAAAAAGGGAGAAACACTTGAGTTTGAATTAAACATTGTTATCTTTGTATTTGTAAGCACTGGAGCAACCTTTAAACCATCAAGAGCTTTCTGTACCACAAAAGTTCTGTTTTTTGATGTTATTTGCAGGCGATACAACATAAAATCTTACATTTTTTTCCGAATTTGAGTATTTTATAATCCGTGTACATACATTCATCCACACTCATAAAGTGCTTACACTTTCTCCAAAATTAAAAACACAACTTGCTCTACACATCAAACAGAACTCTTCATTTAGACTAACTAAATTGCTTTTCCATATTTTTATATACCATTAAATTTCAGAGCTTAAATTACAGCCACCGTATTGTAATTCAGGTTTCGGCCTGATTTTACATTCCCATGCAGTGAAGATTAATCCCATTGCTTACAAAGTTATGGGGCTGGATTCCTGAATGCATTTTCCTTGTATTTTTTTATTTACTTTAGTTAATACAAGTTTCTTTGACTAGCTAAACTTTGCTGTTATCAACACTTGTCTCTTATCACAGGCCCTAAACAAATGACATATTTACCACTCATTCCATTCTGATAAGGGTAATCCTGTGTTTAACTTCTCCAAGAACAAACACCATATATTTTGTTTTTAAGAATCATGCTCCTAGTTATTAACAAAATAGAAGTGAATGAAGAGAACATTTTGAAACCAGAAGTTAGTTAAAGACTATTTTGCAAATGACAGCTTTTTATCATCGCTTATTCCTCCTACTTCAGGAAAGTTTATTTAATTCTAAGTTTCCACAATATCCCCGCCAAAGTTATACGAAAGTTTAAACCATAGGAGGAAAGCACATTTTTAGTGAAACATCTGTTTGTTCCCCCTCCCACTGCAGCTCTCCCATAGCTAGTAACATTATTTGGAAGAAAGAGCTTTGTTTCCTATCTCGTTTGAAGCACTTTGAGAACGGCGTGGAGAAAATAAACATCCCATGCTGAACCTCGCAGTCTAATTTTAATTGTAAAGACATCAAAATATTTGCAGCGTTGTAGGCTGGTAGGCATTGATTTTTACGATTCTGTTTTCCTTGCTCAGCCCACACAAATGTCATAGGCTGACTGAAAACTTTTGAGAAGAGAGAAAAACAACACTACTTCACCAACCATTTTTTAAATTTATTTTTCACTCCCACTCACTTTCTCGAGATAAACTACATTGAAGGGAGAACTATTCTAATTACTAAGCAACTTTTTAAACACAGTGCATAACAAAAAATTCAAACAATTATGCAGTTAATGGTGTACTGAAGTGCCCGAGAGCATACTAAAAACATTTTGATAGATAGCCAAGTCATTTATCTAAATCACCGTCAGAGCAGTGAAGCATCCTGCGAGCTTTTATGCAGAGTAAAAGGTGATGCTTTCTGGCACTTCTTGTCGTTTCTCAAAGTTGGAATTGTGGTGTTAAAATTCTGCCATTGTTTGCCACCTATGCATTTCAGCACAAAATCAAGACCCTCTAACAGAATAATACGTTTTCAGAAGTGTCCTGCCACTAACTCTTCTTCCCCTGCTGCCAGTGTAACCCTGCCTGAATCTCAAGGTATAGAAATAATTGATGGTTAAACTCAAAGGGTGTTCACAGTAAGTAGTTTTCTAGCAAAACAGCAACTACTTAGAGCAACAAAGTGAAGAAGAAAGGTGGCAGGAAGGTCAGTACAAAGAAATATTGCCTTTTCTTAGGAAACTTAAAACTCCTGCTTGATTTTTGGACTGGCACCTACCCACTGCAATTCAACGTCTTTGTAAGAACTGCACAGAGCAGCATTTTAATTGCTTGGCTGCCCTGCTAAAATGCACTTCAAGACAACAAGCATCCAGATTATCAAACGTGGTGCAAAATTAGATTACGGAGGCAAAGAAAAAAAAAAACAACAACGACTACAGAGATGTTACGTAAATTCGTCCTTCACTGGTTGGAGTTTTACAAGTGCTGTATTATATTGTAATTTTGTGTGTTCCTGCTTGGCTTCCCAACTAGTTCTAAGGATCAATATGCGACATATGAAGGGATAAACAGTAAGCTCGGTGCTTCTTTCCTTTTTCCTTCCTTGACAGAGGAGAAAAAAAAACGCTTGCAAACCACATTCTGCACAAAAGTCCCCCCACCCCTCCTCACCCCTGCAGTTAATTACAAGTATTTTTTTTTTAAATACATGCAAATAATCATAATTGCTTTAAAGTGGAAAAATAACAGTTGGGACCTACATTGAGCACTGTGCCGGTGTTGCCACTCTGTTTGTGCCAATCCACTGAAGCATGCTTTGAGAGCCTTCTCCTGGAGCATGCAGGAAGACGGACTCGCAGTGTAGAAATCCAGCATCTGAGCAGGGCTCACTGCTAGAACATCCATACAGTCAAACATGATTCCCCCTGCACAGAATGCCTGCAAAAGTGCTTTCCTCTAGGTGTGGAGGAAAATGGCACATAAAAGTACACCCAACTCCATCAAACTCTGCCCCTTTTTTGGCACGTAGGCTGTTGGTCTTTTTCCCAGACCAGAATCATGAATTATGACAGACAACACAGCTAAAAGCCTGTAATTGATCCAAATGATCATTTACCATTTTCCAGGCTGCCCAGCCAATCCAGCAAGATGGGGGGAAGCGAGCCGCATTCCAAGTTTTAGCTCCGAGCAATCTCCCCCAAAATTTCTTTAGAACCAGTCCCGCTCCTCAGGCGCTCGCCGGCTGCGTGCCGCTCCTCGTGCCGCGCGGACGGCCCGAGTCCCGGGGACGAAACCGCTCCGGTAGGACCTCTGGATCCCCCTCAGCCATGAATAGATCCTTCTGCCTCTGAACAGCTCACTTCCTACTACTTGTGTCACGCAGAATGAAAGATTGAATTGCCTAATATATGCGAGTGAACTTTCTGTGAACCCTTCCCAGGCTGCTAACCTTCAAATGACCCAGGCGTCTGACATCACCAGCTCCCAGGATTCTCACACGGCTTAAAAACTCCCAGCAGCCCGGCAGCCAGCAGCCAGCGGGCGGCCGGGGCGAGCTGCAGCCCTCCCCGGGTCGCCCCGCTCTGCTCCGCCGGGGCCGGCTGCGAGCGGGCACGGATGAAAAAATAAAATTTAAATCATCATAATTAAAAAAAAAAAAAAAAAAAAAAAGATAAAATTAAAACCAGGAGGGGATAGAAACGGGGCCCTGTGCTGGTCGGGAAGCTGTTTGCACAGCGCTGTTTTGAGGTGGTTGCAGGGAGCGGAGGGGTTGCAGGTTTTGGCTCCCTTCACTGCAACTTGTGGGCCCCCTCCCCGCTTCCCTTCTCCCCCCGCCACATTCCTTGGCTCCCCGGGGAGGCCGTGAGCCGCACCGCAGACACCGACACCAGCTCTGCCCTGGCTGCTGGGGGCACCGCTCCTCCCTGCCGCCCACAGCACTGATGGCTGGCACCAGCCCTGTGCCTGGCAGCGACCCTGTGGGCCCATCCCTGCTGTGTGTGTGTGTGTGTGTGAGGCAGGGGGGCATCCAGCTCCCCATCGCTCCTCACCACCCCTTTTGCCACCCTAAAGCACACAGAGGTGTGTTATGGCTGTGGAGGAGCTGGGCCATGCTGCCCAGTGCTCCCACATTTCCCTGCTGAGCTGGATCCCTGCCCCGTGCCCATGGAGGTCCTGGGCAGCAAGAGCAGAGCCTGGCCTAGGGCAGGAGGCAGCCCCGCAGCCCCCTCCTCTCCCTGCCCCACTGCTGCTCCCTGGGCAGGTCCCAGTCCCGCCTGTCTCTGATTAGCAGAGAGGGGCAGGGCTGGCTCCAGGGGCTGTATCAGCTTTCATGGGGCTAATGAGCCCCAGCTCCCTGTGGGGTGAGAGGGGAGAAAGGCAACGGGCAGCTTTGTGGGGGCTGGACACACTCGGAGCTCATCCTGTGGCCCCGAAAGCGTGGCTGCCCCCGGGCAGGGGACCCGGCTGCCCCTTGTGCCCAGGAGCCGCCACCTCCTCCCCCGCCGCCATTTTGAGAGCATTTGGGGCTGCTCCCACCTCTCCTCATGGCCAGCGGCACACCCCAAAGCCCACCCAGCAGCACTGCTGGCAGCCCTCCCGTGTGGCCCTGTGAGGGGAACGGGACACAAGGCCTTGCTGGGTTGCTGGCCGGGATGCCCCACACCCCTGGTGCCAGGGCTGCCCTCAGCCAACGTGGTGTGCTCCCCTCGCTGCTGGCCCACCCTTTGTGCCTGGCCTACCCTTTGTGTCCGGCCTGAGCAAAGCTCTGGCTTTTTTTTTTTTTTTTTTTTTTTTTTTTTTTTTTTTTTTTTTTTTTTTTTTTTTTTTTCCTGTAAATAACAACCTCCTGCAAAGTCCTGCTTGCAGAGAGGCTCCACCGAGCGCTTATTGCTACACGCACTTTAAAAATGAAAAATAACATCGATGAGCCTGGAAACGCTCCCTCTGCCCCGCTGGAAAGTACATGAGCTAAATGACCACATGCGTGCTTTTACTTTAAGCAAATGAGCCAAGCCTCTGGCAGAGCCAGCACTCAGCTCTGACGAGCCCAGAGTGAGGTTTCCAGAGGCACAAAGGAGCCCGGCCTCCAGGAGAGGCCAGCGCTTCCCTCCCTTCTCTGCCTTGCAGCCGTCCCTCCCTTTTCCCCTCCAGTCACTTGTGTGGCTTCGCAGCACTTCTGAAAATCAAAAAAAATAGCTCAGGTTAGGAAGCTGAAAAATGAAACACTCCATTACTGCGTGTTTTCTAAAACCCCAAGATCAGAGTCCGGCTGAGCAGGGGACACCGAGCAAGGAAAAGGCACACAATTGAGGACTGTAAAGAAATACCGGAGAGAGATTCAGTCTTGGACCTGTGCAACCAGTTTAATGGATGTGATGTCCTCTCTCTACAAAAAGTCCTTTGATGATCTGAGAGCTCTGTGACAATGCCTGTAAATTGCATTAACAAAACTTCTCACAAAGGTTCAAGAATATTAAAAAGAAAAAAAGAAAACCCATGCACACTTGCTCCCTTGAAACTGATACATCTATATTGCAGACAAGAAGCCAGCAAAAAGACCTGCTGTAATCTGAAAGAAAATCTGCCTGAAAAGATAAAAACAAAAGCTTTTCTTAACACTTTTTTTCCCCCTCAGACAGGAGCACTCTAGCTGTCCCTGCAGCAGGCAGTGTCTTTTTCCATATTCCCTCTATGTAGAAGATGGACAAAGCTGAAGTTTAACACTTTTTAAGGACTTTCTAAGTTCGTCAGGGTGTCCTCCCCCATGCTGGAAGTCCTCAAGCTAATGAAGTCCCTGACACTCTGTAATCTGAAAATTATGCTCAGCACATGTTTATCCAAAAAGTCATCCTTTAGGGAAGGCTTGTTTAAACATTTTCAGCCCAGCAAGCAGAATTCTCCATAGCATAAAGGCAAGTGGAAAAGTGGTTAATTTTGTTGTTAAAATCTCAGCTGCCTATGTTGCTGCAATTTGGTTTGTTTTGAGTAACAAAGCTAAATTAGAAAGCAGCGTTTTCTAACCAGATGATACAGCATGCACGAGAAGTTTGGAATATGCAATGCGTCATCATAAAAATAATTGGAAGGGATCATACAAAACACAGTATGTTTTGTCAGTCTCCAACTTAGGGAGAAAATAGCGTTTTGTGCAGACCAGGGCTCTTGGAACAGCCTAAGCTTATGCCAAGAAAAACATATTGCCCATGTGAGTTAAAATAAATAAAATCATACAAACAGAAATGCAGTTCTGTTTATTCCATTACCAGCCCTATAAAACCATATTTAAAAATAAAAGCTGCCCGTTGTGCCTCAAAACGGAGACTGGCAACTTCTGAAAGTAAATGTCAGGAAGTCATGCTTAACTGCATACGAATTGAAAAAGATTGCTTTTTCACACTGTATCTAAATGAGCCAGGTAGCTCATCATGTTTTATTACGAATAATAGTTGTGCTAATGCTTATACTTATTACTAAAACCACATGTAATTAACGAATTCTTCAAATAGTCTAATGGTTTGCTCACATACTATTTCTACAATACAGTAATTTATGTATCTCATAATTCACTCTGAAATGGCGTGATGCTTGTTTTTCTTGAACAGGGTATCAGGAAAAGCTACACTCATAAAACAGTGGATATTTTCTAATTTAGATCAGGACTAAGCATAACTATTGTGATAACTGATAGCCCCCTCATTCAAATGTAATGAAACTTTAAGTAATGCCACATATTTTAAATGTCTACCCAGCTCATACAGAGGTGCAAGTAGGAAACAACCCTCCAATACCTTCCACTTTATCCATGCAAAGAAATTTTGATTTTACATCACCACTTTGATCTGTTTTCTCTCAGACTGCAATGGCAGAAACTTTACAATAAACATATTCTAAGCCACAAGTGAAATAAAAAAGCAAAAGTTCAAGTCAGAAATCTATTTCCTTTGGTGTTACTGTATATTTGTCAGTGTGACATAGCACATTTGAAACCCATAATCATAAAACAAAAATTTACAGCCAAGGTTTAGGGTCTACATCTGTTTCTCTGGTTTTTGTACTGCAATTACCCACTGGACAATTCCGCGAGAAGCACTATGAATCATGCACTGCTCACGTTTGTGCTGGTCACTTTTTCGTCAGTACAGGAGTCTGAGGAGTCCGTAATGTGCTCCACCAAGAGAGAGAGTTAACTAGAATTAGGATTAGTGCACTAGGCTCTCTAAATAAAAATGACTTTACTGCGAGCAACGCGGTGCTCCTGGAGCATTACAGGCGTATTTATAGCATGGAAAAATTAAGAAGTACATGCAAAAATTCTCTAAAACGAAATACCTCAGGGGAGGCATACTTTTTTTTTGCATGCATGCATTTTACTATTAATCAAACGTAGCACTCTCTTGAAACAGTTTTGACAGCAGAGTAAATGGTTACTAGTGAATGATGTGTGTGTTTAAGCAGTGAAAGCAGAGACAAAGTGATGTTTTCTTCTACTCCCTAGGCAAGAGCTGACACTAAGCTTGCTGCCTCAGCTTTGATACTCACAGATTCCTTTGTGTCAGTTGCTGGGAGAATCACTGGCAGTTCACTAACCCTGCCTCACACACAGGGGCTTTGATTTTTACCTCTTCATTGAGAATAGATGTTAATATGAAACAGTGCTTGTCTGCCTTGGTGCTTCTTTTTTTTTTTTTCCCCTCCAACTGGTGATACGGGGTTTCAAATCCAAGAATCTGAATCACCATAACACTACACGTATTTTTTTAGCATTGTAGCAAGTTTTCCCCATATCTCAAGCACAAGAATGATGTTAAAACATTTTGGGGAAGAAAATCACTGGACACAGTGATGGTTGCATATTTAAAACTCCAAGGTAGTTCTGATGAAATGGAGATCAATCCTGAGCAAGAATGGCCCCCAAGAAAAGAAAAACAGTAAAATTACTGGCACAAAAATGACACGCATGGCATGGATGATCATGAAGTACAGTGAAATTAAGTCAAGAGTTTTCTTGTGACTGCTGTACGCTACTATGCGCAACTCACAATGACTGAAACAGGAATTTGCACGTAACAGGAAGAATTACTTCAGGCCTGAAATGTAACAGCAATTGGCGAAAAAGTATTCAGAGCAGAACAATATTTGATTTTAGATGGGAAAAGCAGAGTTAGTCAGCTCCAGAACCTGGGCATGCAACAAGCCTGCAAGTCACTTGAAGTGATAAAAAAGGCTTTTTGTCTGTTGTAATTGGGGGGTATGTATTTGTAGAGATGCCTTTATAGCTGATTGCTTAACTTAAAGGCAATGAGAAGAATTCATCTCCACAATCTGGAGCATGCTGCCATGTTTCTCAAAATCCACTCTGCGTTTTACATTCCCTTGGCCCCAAGCCAGGGAAAGAGAACTGCCCTGGCTGATAAAACTGGAAGGGTATCTGGTTCAGCAGCCCATTTCTAAGACTGACTGCTACTAGATCTTCCTAAGGAAAATGCAGGAATCCCCAGGGACTGGCAAAGTGAAACTCACCCACAGGTTCCCAAGTAGCCTCTTCTCTAGCAGTGAGTCACGTCAGCATTAGAGCATGAGATTTAATATCCTTTCCAAATTTGTTTCTAGTAGTAACCCTGACGTTGTAGATATTCATGTATACCCAAGATCTTTTTTGGATCCTGATAAATTTGTAGCTCCGTGTCACAAAAAAGGAGATAGAAAGTTATTCAGCCTGAGAAAGACGGATGAATATTAAAAAAAAAAAAAAAAAGACATACAAGAAACCACAACACCATAAAACTTATCCATGCTGTGAGTAGAGGAAAACATAGTCAAAGCTGCACCTCTGAGGCCCAAAAGGCTGGCTGCTGCCAGTTCCAGAAAGGCTGGCAAACAAGCAATGACATCATCAGCCTAAAGCCTGGATGACATGTATTTCTGAAAGATTAAAAAAAAAAAAAAAAAAAAAAAGGAAAGTATTACTACATTTACAATTGGCTGCATACTGAATAGCCTTCACTTGCTGTTTGGGAGATCCTGCAAACACTATGCTAAATGGTTGCCAGTAAAAGAAGGGAAAAAAAAAAAAAAGTTCTGTTTCATTTTGCTTTCTTTTTAAATGACCAGAAACTGTTGTTTCAAGGTTTAGCCAAGAAAGAGATTTTTACTGCTAGCTTATAAATCCCTCAGAACAGAGAGTTATAATGGAAATGCTGAGGTAACTACGGTGCCATGCATGGCACTGACACATTGCATTATATAATCCGGGGAGAATGAGGGCTGGGAGATCTATAAACTGTAAGTAGAAGCAAGAGGTAAGAAAGAGCAGAAGAGCAAGTAGAAATATTGAATGTTAAACTGCAGAGAATACTTCTAACAATAAAGTTTCCTGTACGCTGCATATGTTCGTAGTTGGCTGAAGGCAAAAGAGCACAGAGCTCTTTTAAAAATAACAACAGAGATTCCAAAAGGCTATTTAACTGCTTTGTTTCTGCCCTTTTCAAGAGGAAAAAAAAAAAATCAAAAGTTGCCTAACAGAAGGGTAATATCTCCCGTTGTTCTGATATCCTGAAAGGCACCTCACAGCGTGCATGTAAATGAAGTCAGAAAGCACCAAGTAAGCAGAGCTCCCAACACAGACATCTTACAACCCCAGCTGGAACCAGGAGCAGAACAGAAACTGGGACAACAGCATTTCTAGGATTTCACCGATGACATCTTAAACTCTTAGGGAAAAATTAGCCCTAGTGACTTTCTTCCAAGAAAAGGCCAAAGTTAACTGAGAAAAAACTAGCACTACAGTTCAGTGCAGGCCTATATCCTGACAGACTGAGCCTTACGTAAGCCCTGCTTTGAAAATCTAAGGCAGACTTAAGCAGCATTTAGGGCTTGTGCTCAAGCACTGCTGCAGACAACCTATACAGGATGATCCCAGAAGCCTGCAAATAGCAGCAATGCACCTGCACAGAGCTCTGGTCACATAAAACCTGATGGAGAATCAATGGACTGGATTATGCCACAAGTGTAAGCCAGAACAGACTGGCAGCTTGGCAGCCTGGTGCACGTATTCATGACAATTCAGCTCCTGCCCAGCTAGTTGCCCATCAAGCTTACATCAAACTCTGAAAGAACAATCCAATGTCCTACCTGTGGGTATCTCAAACAGCAGAGGAGTGTTGGAAAATGTGCTGGCATATCTACCTAGCTAGCAGAGGTAAGGACAGTGAAGGAAATGTGGTGGTACAGCCTGAAAGTCCCGTGTAATTATGGTCATTATGCAAACACCTCTACCCTGCTTCTTGCTCTAAGGCACTTCAAAATTGTACCTCTGTTTTATGGTGGAGATGTACATCCTATGTGGGCACAGGCTGGAGAATAGCACACGTGCATTTTTGCTGCAAGTGATGGAGAGTTACCCAGAAACAAACAAACAAGAAAACAATTTGCCAATTTGTCACTGCTACTTTCTTTTGCGGAATATGTGCCAGCAATACTGCATGAATTAACTGAGGGCATGCATCCTCTTAGGATGTTATCACTAACTATATTGATGTAGCCTGAAAAGTAAACTTTGCTAGTAGGGTCAGTTTTACAAGCACACAGGTTATCTTAAGGGAACTATTGCTGAGCAGGTAAGGGATTCAGTATATCCCCTTTATGCTACAGTAACAGTGTCCCTGACTAGGCTGTTGCAGGTACAACTCTTTCAAAAGAGGAAAGATCACTTCCTTACCCTCAGTTATTACACTGATGTAACATGCAGACATAGATGGGATCTCAACAGACTGGAAAAATCAGGCTGGGCTTGACTCCAGCATTCAGTACAAGCAATGGCAGCATAAACGATGCCTGGTCTAAAACGTTGGAAAGATGTTTTCTGGTTTTCAAACTATATTAGCATACACCAATCAAGTTGCTCTTGGGTGCATTCCTCAAGTTCTACTTGGTCTCTGCAATTTCAATCCACAAAGCAGAATCTGCATGGTCTCAACCTGCTTGATTAAGATAGTCCCATGCTGGTTAAAGAGAATCCTCAAATTCCCATGCTGTTGGCCTAAAAGATACCCACAGTGAGGCACAGAAGAGACTGGATGTCCACTCGTATTATGGCCACGATCACTCAGGGAATCATGGCTGGCAACTTATTTTTATGGAGGGGGACACTGGGGACAGAGGGGAATAAACAAAGCTGGGGTGGAACTGGAGACTGTGGTGGTCAACAGCATATTGCCCCAACCATTGTGCAGTATCATGGTTTTTTTTTCCCCTTTTGGGACCACGTGTAGGGGAGGATGTGCAAGGTGGTCTTAAAGAACATAATGCAGCACATAAGGCTTGACAGATCTACAAAGCTATCAAATCTGCTTTGTGTAAGACAGACCAAAACCCTTCATTTTGATATCTTCAGCCTTCTTCCGGCTGATCAATCCTCCATACAACTTGCTGTCACACTAAAAACAAAAATGTTCCTTTTAATCCATCTACAGTTTTGGGCAAACATCCTAAGAAGCAGGCTTCGCATTCACAGTATGTTATCTTCCATGTATTCTTATCAGCTGTAGGCTATCGGAAGAACAAACTTCGCCTGTCTTGATACGGAGACCTACAAAGAAGCATGTGTAGAAGGAACCTCTTTCCCTCCCAAGGATAGCTCCAAGATTCAGCCCTTGCTGCATCCATCCTTTCTGTCTTCAGCATGGAGTGTCCTAAAGGATACACCATAAGAGAGTTACAGCTCAACTTCTTCAAGGAACTATCAAGACGAGTAGATGGGGAAATAAGCCTCAGCCCACAGGAGGTTTAATATCACGAATGAGGCATATGCGTGCTCCCAATTCTGACAAACGCTGGAATTCTCCTTAAAACTGCGACATCATGTTATCTTCGACAAGATCCTAAATGCCAAGCTAGTGAATATGTGCCATTTAAAGACTTCAGGAAGTTAAAGTTCCACCTACTGGGTACCTAAATTTGTCTGAAACTTGTTAATTTGTTTTTTCTAGAACAGACTCGCTAAGAGTACAGACGCAGACCATTGATACTTGAGCCTATTCTGCCGGCTGAACAATGCTGGAACATGATGTCAGCCGGAGGCAGGTCTGCCTGAGCCTGTAAGAAAGGCTAAGAGCTTTGCCAACACAAGTTATCAGGCAGAACCTCGCTGGAAAAAATGAGGCACAAAGATCCAAGCGAAGTGTAAAACATATTGAGGATGCAGTGACATGTTGACAAATACCACTCCACTCCTTTGCTTCCTATCAGAGCCCAGCAGTTGAAGCAGAGATTCCTAAGCAGTGTTTTTACAGGCCAGGCTTAGTCTCCCCCTCATCTTATCAGCAGCCTTCAAAGGGACTTTAGGTGGATCTCCTCCAGGAAAAAAGGAAAAACAACAAAAAAACTCAGAAGTGCCACCTCTTCCATACAAATACATTGGCACAATCACTGAGGCTTTCCTTAAGCCGGGAGACTTTGAGAAAACACACCTGGCTCTTCTAAGGGAGAAAATAAAGAACTCATGCTTCAGCCCTCAAGCCTTGAGTGGACTTAAGAAGAGGAATAGCTAAACAGAGAGTCTAGTCAGGACACAGTGAAAATCAATACTGGCTTCTTGAAATATCTTGGGCAGGAAGGAAGCTGAAGGTTCAGATGTTCAGCCACTCTTTCTGCACAAGCAAATGTACTGAAGGCAGAGTACACAGGTGAGGACATAAAGGTAGGAGAAGGCTTTCCTGAGGATCGAAAGCAGAGTTCTTTTGGAAACACCATCTTTCAAAAGTTTTCTAGTTTTGGTGCAAGACAGATCTTTCCACACACTGCTCAAAGTTGTCAAAAAGTAACATTTTCAGGGATAAATGTATGCCATTGCACTGTTATTTTCTGACTTTGGTGTGGAATACAATTATTTAAGACTCTGCAGGAGAGTATGAAAGGAGCTGGAGTGTAATTCTAGTTCAGAAAACCTCCAATAACTGACAACACGTAAGAAACACAAGATAGATGCTTTGTATTGTCGGTCTGAGCCTCATTGGCTGGAAACCCTGACTCTCCCAGCAGGACTCAGTTACATAGCAACTCCTGAGGGCAGATTAACCCTTTCCCAGTAAATGTATTTTGACATGATTCAAAACACCTTTCCCTCCCCCTGCCGCAAAATAATTCTGTAGGCTTGCAAAAAATATTTGGAAAAAGTGAGTCGAATGCTACTAGGGTAAAAGCAAAACTCACCGTGGGATACTGATGGCACAGTATGCAGACAGCGCAGGGAGCTCGGATCCACCCGAATTATATTCAGTATTACCAGATGTTGTGACGTGTGGGAAACACTGAATGTATTTTTCATAAAACAGATCATGCTTAGTCTGTGGGGATCCGATATGGACTGCATTTATCAAGCACCAATGGTTTCTTTCACCCAAATTCTGCCCACTCATCAACTTCTGTATGGATAATTGCTGAAGCATTAAAAAATCCTGAGCTGATGTAGGCAATACTTAAGCAATCTATAAGAGAAGTTTACACCATCCCAGAATGTGTTACTTTCATTCAAAACTATACAAGCTGACTACTGTAAACTCTCCTGCAAATCTCACGATACTTTTTTTTTTCTTTCTTTCTTAAATAGCTCTTTATAATTACTGGCAGCAAATAATTGCATGAGAATCTTAATTTATTTCATTATAGCAATTTCCTTATTTTGTTTTTAGAACTGCACTGCATTTATGTGTGCGTGCATTAAATATAAGCATGACATAAAGATTAGCCCACTCTCCTAGTCATTAGGGATAACAAAGCTTGATTCTAAAAATGTCAAAAAGCCAAGCCAAGGAAGATTCCTAAAGCTCTCCCTTTTTAAAATCTTACAGTTCAGCCCTGCTGTTTCCCCCTTTCCCCCCTTTGAGAAGAAGAGATGAAACAGGGGGCCTGGAAGGGCACACGTCCTTGCTCAGGGCATGCATTGTGCGATTGCACCTCACTGCTGTGAGCCACAGCTGTATACCATTAGGAAAAGGAGCTACTGGGTTTCCAGTGGAGAAGATAAAGAGATCAGACTGATGTGATATAAACCTATTTCTGACCATCTTCTGATCACGATAGGTGGGAACTTTGTATCTCATTTCTTCTTTTCAGACCCCGAAATCAGATGCACGGACCAAGGGGCAGTAACCAAGCCTGGGAAGGGCAGGCACCATTGGCATGGCCCAATTTCAGAGAAGCAAGGTTAAGACTATAGCTTTCCTTTTCCCTGGAAGACCCAAGGACATCCTCATCTGAAGGAGAAGCCTTGGACCAAGCCTTCTCGCATTCCTCTTTCCTTACCCACTGCTCTTGCACCCGGAAGCACTGGAGCAGCAGATCCCTTAACGCACGCCTCTCACTGACATCTCCTCCTCAGGAGGGCATTCACTGCTCAGCAGAGGCTCCTGGCCCCCATTTAAACCAAGAGTATGAAAATGAAAAATCAAATTGGTCAAGTAATGCAGAAAGAACTTTAAGTTTCTTTTTTTCTCCTTTCTTAATTGCTTCAAAAATAGCACGTAACCTTGGTACACTAGCAGAAGAACTCACACGCATGCTTCAGATGTGCCTTTCTTTTCTAAATGTTTCACACACCAAAAGTTCATCTGTATTTTCTCCCTACGGTTCACACAGACTGCTTGTAAATCCAGCAGGGTAGAAAAAAAATATATATATTTTTTAAATCTTAAAGTATGTTTATTATTAAATTTGTTTTAATGCACGATATCTTGACAGCTCTTCTTGAGCAGCTTAGCTGCTCTCTTCATAAAACTCAATACAGTGTACAGGAGATTAGCCCAAAAAGAAATACTTCAAAAAAATACTTCACTGTGTAAAAATGCATTAGCAGGAATCAATTCCAGTCCTTTTTGTGGGTTAAGAAAATAATTTATGTTTGGCTGTCATTATTCAGCTAAAATTATGATGGACGCTTTTGGGAACTTGACCTCTGAAAGGGTAAAATCTGAAAGACTAGGTTCAATGTGCTTAGACTCTGCTGAAAATACCTTCCCCTACAAGTGCTACCAGATACCCATCAAATACTCGTGTCCCTCATTAAACTAATGCTTTCCTGCATAATGAACAAGACGGTACAAAATATAGGTGTACTCCAGTGTCTTGCTGCTAAGGTAGGAGATACGAAAATAAATTTGCAACCATATCATTATATCAATCTCCAGCATTACTGCATCAGTACTATAACCCATAATTAACTAGCTGCAGGTCAAATTTCTAATAAATCTTTAGAAATTAAATGTATCATTTGTCAAAACCATATGCCTTCATAAATTGATTATTCAGAATTTAGAAGCTTTTTAATTAGGAAGAAATTTATGCAATACCATGTGTAATAATTACGAATCAGCTCTTCTGTGATATTTTTGTACATCAGCAAAAATTAAAACATTGGAAAACATTACCAGGTCATTGCAGTATTTCAATGTCAAAAGAAACACAGAGTTTAAATCTAGAGGTTAAAGATATTTTCCCATATCTTTTACATCTTACACCGCTTTATGATCTCAGGGCTGGAATCATTAACCCAATCCGAAATCAATGAGAAAAAGATCTAATCTGACCATTTTCAAGTGCAGAGTCACTAAAAATGATTTATGCCACTGTAAAACTTTTTACCACGTTTCTGTAGTTTTACTAAACAGCACCTATGCTCTCAGTCCAACTTCCCTTTCATGTTGCACTGAACAGGATTTTGCTCCCTTCGTCTCTTCCAGCTAAGGCTCCGACGGCAATTTACACTTTAAAACCATAGCCTTCACAACAAGCACCAGGACGAGGGCTGTGACCCCTGATTTCCAAATGGAAAACTGAAGAAAGGGAGTGTTAAGCGATATTCATTAACAGCACGCAAAAAGCTAAAATCGTAGCTGGGCTCTCCTGCCTTCCCCTCCTGTGCATTAACCATGGGGCTATTCAGATCCCGCCCCCCCCCCTCAAGGGCTCTGGGTACTTCTATCAACATTTCATAGGAGAAGATTTTTTTTGACAGAGAACACAAAAGCTGCTTTGTTGGAAGCCTGGACACTTTTTTTCTACCTAATAAAAACATGAATAGAAGTGGGACCTCAGCAAGCATATGGCAGAAAGTCTGGACTAACTGAAAAAAAAAAAAAAAAAAAGGGGGGGGCCTTGAAGAGTTTGCTCTCTGTCAGTGCCCAACGTGTTTACTGCGGGATGTATATGGTGTAAATAAGGAGCATGCAGAAGGGGCCATAATGGAACATTGTTTATGTGCACATCCTGGCAAATGCATATACAGCGCGGAGACGATTTCCAAGCAGAACATAAACACAAAGGGGGAGTGATGACAAACAAGTATTCCGAGGCAAGAAAAATGTTATTCCATATACAAACCAAATAAACTAAAGTGGTTTCTCCCCTGCTAAGATCCAACTGGCAGCTCTCAGCTGCACACACTCTGTAGCTGTTAAAGAAATGAGAGACATCCCAGGCTTACTGGTTGGCTTTCTTTTTCCTCAGCAACCTCATTATGCTCCCAATATTAAAAAGCAAAACACAGTTAAGATTTTATTTTACTCGTTGCAAAAACAAAACAAAACAAAACAACCTTTTGTGTGGGCCCTGAATAGGAGCTGGGGAGATAGAGCTGATGCCAAGGAAAGTCCGTAAGGATTTAAGGCACAGCTTTCCTCCTCGGAGCTCCCACTGGAAGATACACAGGCGGTTCTCTCTTCTGAAGGTCTCTCTCACAAACCTATTACACGGCTTTAGTAAGTGACACCAGTGTGACAATAACTTAGAGGTTTTGTGCTCTTGGCAGATCTTTTTTTTTTTTTTTTTTTTTCCTTTTAATCATCATTCAGAAAAAGGAGGGGGGTTTACAAAACCCAAGTCCCTGCAATTTGAAGATAGCAAACCAGAAACCAGGGGATGAACTTTTTTTTTTTTTTTTTTGCTTACATTTGGAGAACAGAATATCATGCTTTGACAGCTGCTATGTAAATAAATGGGCGTAATTTTATTCCTTTAAAACTAACTTCAAACACATACCCAACTAGAAGAGGAAGAAAAGATGACAAGTAGGAAAACAGCCACTGGAGTGACAATGAGAACCACAGACAGTCAACCGATAAAGGAGAGCTTTTTACATAATTAACAGACCTCTTTAGGACATTATAGAGGCTGAAAGCTAGCGGCGATAATAAAGAGATCATATGGGTTACAGAACCAAAGTATTCTGTGATGTCTTTCACAGAAAGGCTGAGTCTGACTGTGATTTTAAATTATTTTAAGATACTCGGAGCATGCCTCAATTTCTCCAGAGCTCTAGGTCCAGACCCAACAAAGCATGAAACAAGTTCAGCACTGGTACCTAAATGCGCATGTAAGCCCTCTGCTAGTCTGTCAAAAGCTGGGTCCACTGCCCAATGCTTCAGACTTTGTGAAGCCTTGTGGCTTGGGTGCTTTACCCAAGAAGAGAAGAAGAAGAGAAGAGAGAAAACCTGTATTTGGGAATACTTGCAGCAACTTTACAACACATCCACAATCCTGTCATGGAACCAAATAGCTTTGCTCTTGGATTTTTCTTTTCTCAAGAGGAAAAGAAGGTTGCTATACAAGACTGAAACAACCCTTCCAAAGCCTCTCATCAGCCATTGACTTAACATTAATACTTCTGAATCACTGCCTCACTTTAAAATCCAAAGGAAGCTTCTTTCACTTTCTTTAATCAAATTGCCTTTGAATACACAAACACTCACCTCATCCCAACATGGCCTTACAGGTGCCTGCCACTCAGGTTTATCTTCAGCCATCTGCAGAGCTGTAGCATCAGTACCGTTCTTTAGGAAACCAGACAATCCTAATAATCACTCCTGGCTAAGCAATAGCTAAACGACTGCAAGAACCATGTGCTCATGCTATCAAATGCTGTCGGATGTACAGTACCCAAGCCCACCAGTCGTTAATGGTGCTGGTCCTTAGGCAGCACAAACCCGTTCTCAGGAGAAAGAGCACGGACAACTTGCAGCACGGTGATAACAAGGGTGCAGAGAAATGCCAATGCAAGTTGATGCAAGCTTTCTTTACTATAGAAGCTATTTTTCATAGCCATTTGTCTACTAGCAGTGCCGACCATATCAAGAGAAGTTTTCTAAAATGTGCTAAACTGGGCAGGACTATACCTCTGTCATGACAAAGTCTTCAGCTTCACAGGAGCTCCTGCCATGGGACACTGAATGGCAAAGAAGAGGATCTGTGATTGCAAAGCCAAATCACAGTGGATGTTGTGGTGATTTTAAATAAAAAGGTGGCTTTTTTGTTGTTGTTGTTTAAAACTCTCTCTCTTATTTCCCCATACTACCTTACAGAAATGCAGTAAAGTATTAGAAGAATATCAAATAGTTTCAACAAATCTCTGAACTTCACGTTAAGATTTAAAACCCCTTTTTCTTGTCTTTACTTAGGCATCAGCAGTCAAGTTAGGACCTCGGTTTTCATTTAAGAAGTTGTTTTCACATTTCAGGATTCAGAAGAATGGCCTATAAACATGCCCAGACTGGCATGTCAAAAGGCTAGGAAACTAAAAGATAAAGAAATACTCTAAATTGGTACCATTAAGCATGTCAAGTTTTCTGCCAGTATTATGATTTATTTTGCATTTGGGGAAGGTAACACTAAGTAAGTCAGAAAGACTGAATTCAGGACTTGCAAAACAGGCATCGCAGATGTACTGAATATGCTCCGAGACAAGGAGCTCGGCGTGCCTCACTAATTATCGTCCATGCTGTGCTATCCTGCACATTGTGGTTTACGAGGTAACTATAGGAAAATAGTGTTCTTCATACACTCACCCCATCTCCCTTTAAATTAAAATTGAATTGTTATTTTAACCCCACTCAAGTATGTAATATAGTGATGATTGTAAATCTTGATGATCACAAAATCCCTTTGATTTATCCCTCAGTTTACTATCCTTAACAAACATAATCCTAAAAACAGCACAGGGGAAGATCTTATAGGCCTGCAAATGAAGGAAGGGAAACAGGGAACGGCTATATATGTAAAGCTACAGCTTCAGGGCTCATGACTTTCCTGTTGGGAGGCTTTCTGAATGCTGCTAATAAGGTCCCGTCAATGGAACCAAAAGCATTTCTTCATAAAAAAAAGGCCTTCAGTGTGGGAAGAAAAATTTTCCAGAAAAAAAAAATTAATAAAAAGCTTATGGATGTGGGATCTGAATCTAACAATAGATGTAAGTATCTCCAAATACGTAGAAAAAACATGAACATTATTAAAGGTGGCATATCCATCTTCCCCTTAAGATCTGAAGTCGTGATCATGACAGCATGCTCAAAGCTTATGTGCACACTAGACCTAGCTCTAAATGGAGAGATCGTATGGCAACAGCCACTTCAGAAAAGGCAAAAAAAGTGGTTGTTTTTTTTTTTTTCCCTGCTCAGTATTCCACTCTGCCATACCCACACTTAGCAAGAAAATGCATGGATATTTATGTTGGCATTTTACCAAAGTTCACCTGCCTTGTCTGTTGGCCTTGGCATTGGCTAAGGTGCAGCCACAACCCCACGACACAGTTGACCCTTGGTTCATTTTGAGAACCTGGGATGCATTGGCTCTTTTGATGATGTTCTTACAGAGTCAAATTTTGAAAAAATAAAAAAAATCCTTTTAGCACATCAAGAAGACAATTTATCACATTGGGAATTCTGGTTACCTATTTGGAGTTTAATTGCAACCACAATATCCCCGTTGGCATAGTCAGCTGGAGCTAAGCTTCCTAGTCACACTTTACCAAGTTCATTAAAAAGGGTACAATAATATATTGAGTATGGTGAAACTTTTGGTGTTTTCTCATCAAGGAGAAGAATGCCATCCTGGTTAGTAAGAAAGCCTAGATTTCCCCTTAAAGTTTGATGACACAATCCAGATGCTAATGCTCTTCACACCAATAATGAATTATTTTCTGGGAGGGTCCTACCCCATCTTCTCTCATCAGCTGGGTCTCAATTCCACCTAATCATTAGTTATTACAGTCAGCATTAACCTGGATCCTATCTAGCAAATGGAAGAACTTTAGCCACAAAGGTATTTTTTTCTTCTATGTGCCTAGTACACACCCCTTACTCTGCCTTGGATGTCCTGTCAAGATGGACAGGAGCTCTTCGAGGACAAGGAAGTTGATCACCTAGCCAAGGCACACACATCTGCTCTTAGCTACTTCTGGAACAACACCTCTAGACAAGTCGTCTCATCCTGAAGGCCCTCTTCATCCTGAAAATGCCAGGAGGAAAGGTGTATGCTACCAAGTGGGTGGCATGAAGCCACCCACCTCCCAGCACAGGCAAAGAGGGCCAAGGCCAGATGGTCCTCGGACTTACCAGTTATCCCTCAGAGGCAACATGGGATATAACATAGCATGAAGGACTGGTGTAGAGATGAGAGCTACAGAGAAGAGGAAGAAATCGTTTTAATGGCTTCACCTTAAAATAGCAACCTTTGAAAAGTCAACTTCACCATGTAGCTGATATTCGAAGAGGGAAAAGCTACACAACTGTGCAGCTTTGGTGTAACAGTAAAATCTCTGCACCTAAGCCTGTCAGAGGCGCTACCTTATTACAGCTTCCTTCTCCCTCACAGGATTTGCTCTCATTCAGCACTTGAAAATAAAACCAATTAGTGAACAGGACTGATGGCTAATCCTTGGTCACTAAATACAAGCATTCAAACTAAGGCAGCTCTGGAGGTTGACTAGCGGGACTTGAACACCTTCCTGAACTAACCATGCTGCTCCTAAGCAAGAACTATGAAAGAAATATGAAACTTAAAAAAAAAAAAAAAAGTCATAACTTGCAGAGAAATACAATGGAGGCTTTTAACAGATCTCTTTCTCAAGTAAGTTTGTTTAAACCTTTTTGTGAACTTGATTCTGAACTCCAAATATATAATCTGTCAGGTCTACATGACCTTTCCACTGTTGATAATATTATGTTCAAATACGTGTGAGAGAGGATGGCCTGCTTGTTTAAAGTCCTAATTGTCCATTTCAGTGGGTGGTTAGTACAAAAATTTCCCTTGCATTACTGAAAAAAAGCACAGGCCAAATTGCATGTGCAGAATTTCTTCATCTTTTTTAAAGCATTTTTCATTGCTATTTATGTTTTAAATTCTTATGCTTTTCAAGCTATGTTTATTCTACAGGAGCAAAAGATTTAAGAGCTGTGTTTTTGTTGTTGTTTTACAAGTTAGGAATACTGGAAGTGCTCAGTCTATAGGGAAGTCAGCACAGTTTGAAATCGGGATGGATAAACATCTTTATTGCCACAGCAAATGAAACTTGATACTGATTTTTCTTATCCATATTGCAGATGTCATATCAAGTTACATAGATGTAAAACCACTGGAAATAATAGTGACTCTGAATTACTGCTGGTTAAATATAGTGGAATTTGGCCTGACACAAAAGCAGGAAAACTACTGTGCAACTGCATATATGAATTAAAATAGTAACATTATATATATTTTACTTAAGAAGCCTACAAAAAAAAATTGCTGCTTAACTCCTTGGGTCACAAGCATTCTGCAGGTAGGTTTTTAGATTGCATGATATAGTATTAGTATGAATTTAGGCCAACAATTTCAAACCAGGCATTTTAAAGTGAAATAAGTTCCTTTATAGGTGGCATGTACCCGTAATTCATATATACATTGATAACCACTAAGGTGGAGAGATGAAACTCTAGTAGTGAATTTTAGGGATGCAAATCGTGTCTGTGTCAAATTAGATGACTATGCTTGCTGGTTCCCAATCACAATAAACAACCAGGAAACTGTGGGGCTCTGGAGATACTCAACTTCATAAGTATAGAAAGAGAGTAACAAATCTTGATTAATTTGGGCCAGAGTGATCTACAACATATCATGGGTACCACTTTCTAATGAGACCAAAATAGAAAAAAACAAAAAAAAAGTCATCTCAACTCACAAAATAAATGGCCTAAAAATTAAGAGAAAGAAGCAGAGCAATTACACTTGTGCCAATGGAGAGTAAGTACCATAAGAAGTAATGGGTTTTTGTTGTAGTTTTTCTTTTCAGACAGCTTTATTTATAAACAGGATAGAAAAACACTGCAGCAGGCTTGAGCACAATGTTGTTTTCTAAGGTGATCTCTATCTACTACAAAAGTAATTTACCTTTCCATTATCAGCCTTTAATCTTTCAGGAAAGTTTTTAGGACCAAGTAAGTTTCTAATCTTGGATGCCGTCTGCGTGACGCATTGAAAAAGAAACCCTGAGAGCTCAGGCTCCTTAAATCAATTGCATTCAGTGCGGCGCTGGATTTCCTGTTTGTTTGCTTTCAGCCTCGCTGCATATTGGTTCAAGATTCGGGGTCGAACTCAGCTGCAGAGATAATGCAAAACCAGAGCGCTTCTTTTCCTCTGGCTGCCGAGGAAATCCCTGCTTTAGATTAGAAAATAACTGATGATTGTGTGTCCCTGTATGCTTTGGAGTAGGGCCCCTTATTTTATCTACATGGCAGCTACCTGTCAACGTGTGGTGCTTGGAGTAGCGCACTGGGAGTTCATACACACCAAGACTATCTAAACAGACCATTAAGTGCTAGTAAAGTAACACATGTGAACGACAGGTCAATAAATTTTAAACAACTTATGTTCGCTGCAAAGACCTGGCTGTTTCAGAACGAGCTGTGTTTACATAAAATCAATTTTTACAAGCATCTAAATAATTAGGGAATATACTGCAATAATAATTGTATTCGGAGGTCAATATAATAGTTCCGAAGGACTTCAGTGAACCCCCTGCTTCTTTACTCTCTGTCTCTTTTCAACTTCTTAGATAATGCTGAATCTTTACAGAAAATGCCCAAATTCCAACTTGTGTCCAAATAAGAAGGCATTGTTACTTTTTATGCTGATGTGCCCTAATGCTCATGCCTCTGCATACACGTCCACAGAATGACCGAGAGGTCAGCAAGTCGTACTTCTGACAGGGGTTGTTATTTTTAGCTCTTCTAACAGTACTTGTGAAAGTCACCCTTTTGAAATCAATCAATTTCCCCAGCTCAGCCTGTGCATACACAGCAAGTTGGAATTACATGCATTCAATTTTGGATCAAAAAATCAAAAGGTTTGGGTCAAACGCTGGCTGAGACCTCAACTTTCTGATCTTAACACCATGTCAGCCTATTAATTTAAATGCTGCATATGTGTACTCAAATAAAGGCACACATGCTGCATGCACTCTCACCCAATTGCAAGTAGACGGCAAATAAAAGTACACAAATTTCACAATAAAGGCTAAACTAAATGTTATCCATAGCTACAATGGCAAAGGCACTGGCACACTGATTTACAGGGCTGAGTTTCCACTTCATTTTTGTTGCTTTTCAGCTACAGGCAAAAGACTTTAGCATGTTGTGAGTACTATAAATTCACATTTGCCACAAGAACCCATGATGCCATCTGTTCCCTAGAGCGTTTACATAAAGTATGCCAATGCAAACCATCTGCAAACTGTTCTTGCATGCGAATTCTTGTGATAATGCAATGTGGTACATTTGCAATTTCAAACGGAGACCACTTGAGCTTCTTTGTAATTGCCATGCCTAAATCAGATGTTCTATAGAAACCTCTTTAGAGCAGGATCCTGAGGTATTTTGTTGGTGGTTTTGCTGATGTCCTTGATGTTAACTATTTACCATTGTCTTCTGGTTTCATTACTGCGAGATAATGGTGTGCCTTAAGATAAGGGTGAGAAGAGGGAACACAGAAGCAGGTCATCTTCCATCCCCTTGAGCTAAGAGCTTTGAAAAAGAGCCTGAGCATTTTGGAAACAAAAAGGAAGCGAGACCTTGGCTACTTAAGAATTGGATTGTATGAACTGCAGCAGACAACCGTAGGGTTGCAAAGCACTGTGACTCTTTCTCTGGGTTGCAGACTTACACCTCAGCTTTACCTTTCATCTTCATAATTAAAAATGCTTTGTTCTCATTGTTTTAAAAAGTCAATGTGACTTTTTAAATGAGTAGGAACTACATGCTGATGTGCACTTATATTCTGATTGGCAGTGGAAAGACCCCAAAATAATAATGGTGCAGAAGACCTGCATGTACGTGTCTGTAAAAACAGGCAAAACCCTTGCTGAGTCCCCATTTAACAATTTGCTAATCAGATAAATTGTTGAACCTGTAGACCATTTTCTAGGTTTCTCTAGTTGGTGTCTGCGTTCAGCAACAAACTCCCTCCCCGTGCAGTGACTGAAATGCAGAACTTCCTAACTTGGGTCGAGGCAGCCAGCGTGTGCACTGTGTGCGGGCTCCTTCACTGACTCACCACACAACAGAGTGGCCAAAATAACAACCTCCAGTCACATTTCTTTACGTAGCATAATTCCATGATTCTGGCACTACCTCGCTCCTCCCCACTACTCAACCATGCTGTTACCTTTTGGGGAAACCAGTGGGGAAAACACAGGTCTCGGGGCAGGCTTGCAGAGGCAGGGCGACACACGGCAGCGCTCGGTGCCACACGCTCTCTCCAGCGCCGAGCCCAGCTGACGCCCCTGCATTAACTGGTGCTTGAAGAGCGTATTATAGACTGACTGCAGAAACGATTAGCAATTCTTAAAAGATTCAATCAGCTTGTAATTTGGTTCAGTCTGCCCTCGTGCTTTGCGAAAATGACTGTCGGGCTGGATCTCCCCCACTCCGCCAGCGCTGCTGCTGGGAAATACTCTCATCAGCAATCCCTGCGCACCAGCCTCCTAACTAAATCCTAATAAAACTAGCTCTGAGATTTTAATTTCCATCACTCACCTACTCCAGACAATGTTAAACATTGTGAAGGGTGACACGCTTGATATAATTAACTATGACTGATAGTTTTCATTTGTTTAAGTGCAGAGGCCTTATTTTCCATCATCTCCTTTTTAGCAGAAAAGAAGGCAAGCACACACATACCCGGCGCACTTCACACACCTCCTGCTATTTCTACAGCTAGCAAATCCTAATTTTCAGTGCTAACTCTGCCTCTTTCTTTAGCAAACCTTCTTCCTAGCTCCCTTCCGAGCCTCGGGGACTGGTGCTTACCCCTAGGCTGTTTTCTGGAGCGGGTTATGCCGTGCTCTGTCGGGGGTTTCAGCATGCTCACAATTTACGCAAAAAGAAAAAAAAAAAAAAAGATGATCAAAGTTGCTGGAATACCTGAGCTCCTATCACTGCTGATAGCTCACTTTCACTGAGCAAGCCCCAACAGCATCTGTCATTAGCACAATGTATTGCTCTGCTCAGACATCTGTGGGTCACATTATTTCATGACAAGGCTGCAGCAAGAGGGGAAAGTAAAACTGAGGCAGGTTATTAATCACTTACTCACCGTTTCCTGTACAACATAGAGGAAATAATCAAGCAGTATGGCGGGTTATAAAGGGAGAGTCCTGAGAAACAAAATATGCCGTTCATTTAATGCATTGCAGGAGGCCGTGCGACAGAGGCAGATTCAGTTTGTGGAAATTTGGCTCTCTTTTATTTATAAGATTAGGTAACTGACAACAGCTGCCACATCGAAACGAGGGTAGATGGCATTCTCCCAGCCCCGAGAAGAGCAGCCCTTCTGATGCACAAGTCATCTTCATCCACATCCAAAAAGCACACGGTTTGATCCAGAGCGGGTGGAACATGCCCAAAACTACACTCAGTGACATTACGCTACCAGGAACCCAGATCTGGAGGGAATTTGCCACGTATAAATTAATGCCAGCCTTAACCGGAATAACTTTGATTCATCGATACGTGCAGCTGTGGCCTCACTGGGGAGTTTCCTGGCTACATATGATTTTGCACATCTGTCAGCTTTAAATCAGAGAACCAAATATAGGCTGAAGCACGCCAGAACGCTGTGGCAATTTGCCCCTTTCCCCTGGGCCCATAAAGCACTAAAGGGGCAGAGGCTCATCAGTGATGGGTCAAGTCGTGGTCTCACCTGCACCCCGTGGTTCTGCCTACCTCAATGTGCACAATGAGAGTCAAGGAAAACAAAGCTGCATCCCATTTTTTAAACCTTTTCTTTTTTTTTTTTTGTTTTTCCCCTCTCCCAGCCTGCAGCAGACTCAGCTCTTCTCCATTATTTTCTGCCATGCAAATTGAGAACCGTACGCAATTTCCTGCCAGCTAGCGATGTGGGGAGTCAAAGGGTACGCGGCATCAGTGACAGGGAGCGCTGAGCTGAACGAGGCAGTGCTCTGAATCCCTATTCCAGAGATAAAGAAGGGAGAAAAAAATCCCCTTCAAAGACTTTTCTACTGCTGCATTTAAGCCCTCACCCAAAGCACAACAGAGGCTGCTTACACTGAAAGAAGGATACGGGAGCAGCATTTTGAGGTTTTGTGTGATTTATTTATTTTTTGCCACACTAGGAGAACAAGGCTAAGGACTTCTATAAATTACCAGTAAGTTTGTTGATTTATAGAGGGCATTCCTAACACTGGCCATCTCCTCTGTTAGGTTTGCAGGACAGCAACATATATGTATATATTTAATTCCTGAGCTTTATGTTTCAATCCTCAGAAACAGCCCAGTCATCAAGCTGTGTGACCCCTGGGAGGGCACTAATTGAGGGATGGATAGAGTTTCTGAGAGCTGAAGAGCCCAGGGTATGAGGCTGCGCTGCCCTGCCACGGCGCCGCTGCAAGGAATACATATATGACAAGACCTTTGGTCTGTAACTGTGATGGATACCAAGTTGCTACAGCAAATATTGCCCTGGATGGCTGCCAAGGATTAATCTTTTGACAATTAGGAACTTGCTTCATTTTCCAGTATAAGCGAGAGTACGCCTGGGCTAACCTAATCTCAGCTTGCAAGACGTCAAGCGCATTCTTCGGGACAAAATTACAAGATAGGCTGGTTTGTCTTCAAAAGAAGTGACCGCAACAGAAAATCACACTTAAATCTATCCTTGGGTGTGGGATTAAGCAGACACTGACCGTGTCTTACTGATGTGTACAGCTTTCAATACCCTCCTAAAATCACAGCTCTAATAAATATGTACATTTAAAGAAATCAAATGACAGGATCTGGTAGAAATTGTATTACTTTGTATTGATCAAATTCTGTCCTGGGCTGCATACGCATGGGGCTGGCTCTGTGTGGCTGTAAGCCTGCATACCCTGAACGTCTTCGTGGAGCACAGAGTGTGACCCACAGATGCAGCCAAACACACGTGTTTGATGTAGCAGATTTCTTTGCCTTCAGAGGAGCAGCATCTGGCCCTGGAAGTGTTTTAACACACTGAGACTGATGCCTTTGACATATTGTAGTCTTGCTGGGTTTCTTCCTTTATTTGGAGATGATGAACTTGATAGCAGTCAGCATTACCAAGTGATTAATCAGGCACTTTTGCAAAGGTTATCTGTTAAAAATACATCTGATTAATTTGGTCCAATGACAGGAGAGGAGCTATAGATCCCTTACGGCTGACCCAGAGGCCACTACTGTGTAACAATAGACAGGTTTCATTTATAACGGGGGGAACACACCTGGAAATCTGCTTGTAATTAGAAAGTGATAATGAATCCATCTATCAAAAGGAGGCCCGTTTGTCAGCACTTCTGGATGCAAAACCAGATATTTACTGTAAATCCCCCGGCTTTCTCTGGAAGCTGTAATTGTAAATACCAGGCTTGGGACCTTCAAACGCGGGCCTTTCCCGGATCTGCTTTTAAGGAAGAGATTTTTCTTTTTGGTGAGTTAATGGTCTTGCTCTAACAAGGAGTGAAAGTGGAAGGTGATGAGTTACATACATGAATCTTTTTCTTCAAACATCGTTCTGTCTGTTTCAGCAGAGGAGAAGGATGCTGAGAAGACCCTGGTGATCTGAAAGATAAATGAGACCTACGCAAACCAAAAATGCTCAAATGAAGCAGAAATAAGGGAGCCTGCAGGTAATGAATGACGATTTGAGAGAGCTGTATACCTAGCATAAGTTCCTGCTAAAAGGTATAGGTGATTCAATGCCTGTGAAGATTATCGGGGTGATACCAAGGCTGTTTCCCAAATAATCTGATTAAGATGAGCTGCCGAAGAAGGCTCAGACTCAAGGAGGACTTTGAGATTACGAGCTTTGGGAACTGGAAAAACAGAATTACCATCAAAGGGAACTGTCAGGAAGGATGAAAGGGAATTGAAGGAGTTTGAAAGAGCCCTGACAACAAAACATATTATTATTATTATTATTATTATTATTATTATTATTATTATTATTATTATTATTATTATTATTATTATAGTAAGAATCACCATTCGGGTGGAGATTTCTGCAGCTGCCGACACCCCCGCTCAGAAAAGCAGCCTTATCAGGATCAGAGCCATTACTCAGGGCACCTGAACACTCCCATCCCCTTGTGCAGCTGACACTGACGATCAAATATAAATAATGTCCCTGAAGGAAAGCTGCAGCAAGAGGGTTCAATACATTTCCGAATATTGATTCCCTACAGAAACCAGAGCAATCCAGATAGGACCAAAAGAAAACTGGACATCAGTCTTTAGTGTTAAATCAGTTGCAATCCAATTAAGCGCCGACCAGAAAGCCAACACAAGCTCACGTGTGACAACAGAAGAGAAAACAAAACCACGTAAGATCTGCTCTCCGAAATCTAATGGCGAAAGATGAAGAGACCTGGCCTATTTCACAGCCACAGACAGATGATGAAAGAATAAAACACAGATGTCAGAATAAAACTGTTAAATAAATCATTTTACAAGTAGGAATTTTAAAGTTTATTTCCACCGCCTTCTTGGCAACTAGCTAATTACCTGCTTATATCTTCTTAAGATGAGGAGGAAGCTGAAAGGAGACCGCTAATAAATCAGATGTTCCCCAGCAGGCCCGAGCCTTTAAACACAGTGGACAGCAGTTTTTACTATGGGAGAGGATAGCCAAGCTCATAACAACATTACTCAAAAAGTCCAAACAGTCCTTCAACTGCCCGTCTTCTCAAGTGTTTGTGGGGAAACGGTCCATTAAGGAAACTCTAGAATATATACACAGGGAAAGAGAGTGAAAAAATGAAGCACGGCGCAGCACAGGCCTTCAGCTGGGGCAACCAGAGCAAGGGTGCGGGGCCACCTCGGAGACCTGCCCGGCAGCGAGCTGGGACAGCTCACGATGGCACGGAGGAGAAAGTCAGGTGGACAAACACAAGCAACCCCTTACCACGGTTTCTGAGGAACAGCAGTGCATAAGGGACGAACAGCAGGCTGTAGTAACACCAAATTCAGCAAGAATGAAGACCATCTATTACTTCATCAGCCACAGGCAAATGCACTCATTCGGAAAATATGCTGAGTTTTTCTGCAGTTGATAAATGCTCAGGGGAGCCTTTGTAGGAAAGGACGAGCAGGGAAGAGGAGCTGGCAGAAGACGCAGAGAAGCACAACCAGCTCCAGCTAACGGAGAGGAAAATCACCACCGTGCCCCCTTCAGCTTCCCGGAGTAACCACACAGAGGCTGGAAGGGCTGCAAGGCGTCCGCAGAGATCAGCAGCCATCTCGTGATGGGACCGACGTGCCCACAGCCCCTGGGATAACTCCTGGCAAGCTTTCAGAAGAGGGGGTTATTTGAGAGCAGAAGCTCTCATGCGGGTGTCCGAGCAGCCCCTAACAGCACCGTGAAGAAGAACTGAAGCATCACAAGAGAGAGCTTGTCCTCTGTAGCTCCAGCTACAGAAATAGAGGTGCTTTTTTTTCGGGCACGTGCCACGTGCAGCCAGGAGCTGCTGCAACAGCAGCCATGCTGAGGACATAAGGGGGACAGACCAAACCACCAGTGCCAGCAGAGGTCCTGGAAAAAGAGAGTAAAGTAACCAAGGGCAGTGCCAGGGGAAAGACAGAGCAAAGAAAGCCTTGAACAGGGAGCAGGGAAGCACAGGGAAATAGGGGGAAGCAGCAGAAAGCACACAGATGAGGAAGATGGCAGGGAAAGAGGTGGCAGGTCACAAAAATAGGTCCAGAACCCAAGGCCTGCCACGGCTCTCGCAGCAAATGCTGTGTGCTTGCCAGTGCCGACCCCTCCTCGCATCCCCTCTGCGCTCTGCCCAGCAGCCTGCAGAAGGCAGCCGCCGCCTCTGCGCCTCGGTGCCAGAGGGATGAGTGCGGAGCAGTTGTTTGGCAAGCGCCGAGGCTTCAAATTCCACATGGTTGGATGTGTTCCCCTAATAAGATATATTTATTAAGACGGTGCTATTTTTAAATGTGATTTTCAGAAACTGTGTCATCCAGGAGGTGCGTTGTGGGGTGGAGAGGCAGAGAAGGGGAACGGAGGTCCTCTGAGAATTGCTTGCAGAGAAGAACCCAGTGAGAAATCAGTGCTGTGAGAGCCATACACACAGAGCAGGCACCGAAATCGTGGGTGCTGATGTTGACGAGGGTGCTGGTTATGAAGGCTTGTGCAGCAGGGCCACAGCTCTATCAGACACCAACCGGTCCCAAAACACATCTGGACCAAGCCCGAGCTCCGTGCCAAGTGAAGGCAAAAGCCAACGCTAAAATTACCGCAAAGCTCGTCACAGTCAGCGAGTTAATGTTTGTGAAGTGCCACAGAAGCTTGACATTTTTCAGTCACCTAGTGATATTGTGGCACAAAAAAGAAAGTTAAACAAAGAGCTGCATTCACTTCGGCTCCATTAAAAACACAGGGAACAAAATCAGTTCCAGACATGTGGGGAAGAATCAAACATCACTAACAAGAACAGTAATGCCAGTTTTACTTTTCCAAGAGAAAGAAAAAAACAACCATGAAGCAAAAACCAAAAAAATCACATGAACTATAAAAGATGTTTTCAACAATCTGAGTGCTATTTTAAAACCCAGAACAGATTTATTTTAAAAAAACACAAAGCAATCTGGTTTACTGAATTTAAAGTTTACATCTTAAAGGTTGAAACTGTTTCAAAGATATTCTTGTCCTGTAAATGGTCAGTAATAACAGCCTACATAATGTGCACGGTGTAATTAAGAAATATAGATAGCAGTAGCTTAACGAGCACATCCCATTTTCCCCTAAGGAAAAGCATTAAGGCTAGCAGATCCATCTGTGCTCTTCACACCTAGAATATCATCCTGGTGGCGCACCCTTCACGTGCCTCCCCCCTTACTATGGCACAGGAATAAATACTTTAGACCACAGAACAGATTAGATAGTTGGAAAAAAACCTCTTTACTATGAGGGCGGTGAGGCACTGGCACAGGCTGCCCGGAGAAGCTGTGGCTGCCCCATCCTTGGAGGTGCTCAAGGCCAGGCTGGATGGGGCTTTGGGCAACCTGGTGTGGTGGGAGGTGCCCCTGCCCATGGCAGGGGTTGGAATTAGATGATCTTTAAGGTCCCTTCCAACCCAAACCACCCTGTGATGCTGTGATGATGATTCTATGAAGAATCATTGGCCAATGCAAGAAAAGATCTTTACGCTTTTATGCCATTTTACAAATACAAAAATAGGAGTTCATTAACATCTGATCTAGTAAAAAGGGACTCGTACCTAGCTATCATATCCAATTATTTTGTCTTTCTCTGGCAGAGCAAGGTGAGACTCTGTTATCTACTATAGGGTGGTCCTAGCGTCCTGTTGAACTGCTCAATCCCCTATTCTCTCCCACACACTGGAAAAGAGTCTTTTGCTCATACTTACAAAAAGTAGCAATAATCAATCATACACCCAGAGCAGCTCTGTAATTCCTCCTTTTACCTTCCAAGTAATTACTCACCTTCCTTCTCAGTGAAACCCATCTCTCATTCCTCTATGAGAAATGGCATCCTAAACTTCAAACAATTGCCAATGCTTTTCTGGTACTCCCTAAAGCTGCCAGGACTTTTGAGGGCAGAGAACTTCCCAAGGCAGCCTCTTGCCCAGATTTCATGGATCAAGTATTCCCAATACTTGTTCCTATCAAACACATCATACAAGTGCTGTTCTGGTAGTATTTTTATGAGTAGTGCTGGAACAGACCTGGAAACAAACAAATCTTATCCTCGAGACCAGAGACAAGGATATTATGGAAACAACATTCTGGTGGATATTCTCACCTGCATGGATTAAGATCCCTCAGCAACGGCATTTGCAAAAAACGCGCAGTAATGCCTTTATCAAAATAAGGTAACATAAACATACTCTGATTCATAAGGAGGAAATGAATGATCAGTGTACGGACACATGCTTTAGGGTCATCTGCAAAACAAGAGGATATGTGCTGGAGACACTTTTGTTGGTAGGTGAAAAATTGTTAGTCACAAGAGGGGGAAAAAAAGCATCGCTGGATTTCCTCCCCTCCTAGCCATTGTTCTCCTTCCCTTTTTTATTTAGCATTTCTCTGATAAACTTTGCTATTTTATTTCTTCTAAAATCCAATTCCGGATGCTTTTTCTATGGATCGCTTGGGTTTGCGTAAGCTCCCCTATAGCACATGCAACCTTAATCTGGCTGCTCCCAGCTCGTCCTCTGAATTGCTTCAAACCAGCTCCACCCAGACTGCCTACAAAGGCTCTCAAATAAGCACATTTGAGGCAAGGATTTTCACGATAAAAGCACATTCTTTTCTCTAGATATCTCTCTGCCACGGTGAGGCTTTGCCCGTGATTCTCCCCGGCTCAAAGCCAGGGTAAGGACAGTCTGACCTGCCCATTCTCTCTGGCAGAAATACATCTTGTCAGCCTGCTGTTTCCTACTGAAAAGGCAAAAAACAAGCTGTATGCTTTTTTTTAAAGTGGATTTTGAAGTTTGCTGTTTCTGCCTTTCCAAGCTCCCAGGCCAACCAGCCCCTGAGACTTCTGCCCCTGGCCTTTATTCTTCATTACTGGAGACTAAGCCAGAAATGCTGTCCTCTCCCACCGCAAAACCAGGGGACCAGAACACGGCCAGGAATTTCTAGATGAGGATACTGCTCCGTACGGCATGTCTCCCCAGCAAGCAAAGACTGTATTACAGACTATTTCCAGGGAACAGTACGAAAAGCTCTATTTTAAAGGGAGGGAGGATGCTGCTGGGAAGTATTTCGTATTTCCTTCTCATGTAAGAGATATCCCATGCACTACTTTATCAGTCCATTTGGATTGCGAGGCTGCATTTCTCCTCTTTGTCCCAAGCCTCCAAAGGGTGCTCCCTTTAGCCCCTAGCTACTTTTCCACTTCTTTTCCATGAAGCTGGCACTTCATGGGAAGGGAAGTGGTTGAGTCACCATCCCTGGAGGTCTTTAAAAGACATTTAGATGTAGAGCTCAGTGATATGGTTTAGTGGAGGACTTGTTAGCGTCAGAGGTTGGACTGGGTGATCTTGGAGATCCTCTTCAAACCTAGGTGATTCTGTGAGCTGTGAGCTGCCAAAGTCTCCACTGAAAGAAATCTGTCAGCCTGAGGAAAAGGGCTGGATATCACGTAAATGGATGGGTTGTCCGTGATGATCATTCACAGCACTCATTTCTGTGATGTCAAGGTAAACCCCATGCCACAGGAGAAAGTAAGGAACTCTGCAGTAGCTACTCCCTGCAGAATCAAAGTCTCACCGTGTTTGCACAGCACAGAAGGAGATGGCACAACTGTTTCAAGTCATTCACTGGCAGTTCTCATACAAAAAATACTTCTCAGCTCAAAGACAATCAAAAGAAATCTTTAGGATCATTTCCTTTGTACAAAGGATTTCTACACTTTTTGATTTTCTGCTTTCAGTCGTCTACGTTGAAGAACAGGGTGGATAGAGGACTTTGTTCTGATAGACACTGCTTTCCTGCAGCACATGAACGTGAATCTCCGTCCCTGCAAGGAAAACCACAGGGGCATCCACTGAGGGTGAGCGGCTCCTAAATTGCCCAGTTGAACTGACCCATCTTGACACTGGAGACAGCACCACGAGGGAGCTCAGGGGTGTCTTGGTTGCATCATTCCCACATCTCAGAGGGAACGGCTGCCACGAGACAGTGGGAAAAAAGTGAGGCTTGGAGAAGACAAAGGAGAGCAGATGTCTCCCAGCAACAGGTTCAAAGCGGTGAGCCTGGACTACTGTTGGGAAGCACCTGGTTCTGCCCGAATTCAAGGATCGTACAGTTCCTGAAGATCTCAGAGGAGTTTAGCCCAAGCTTAAAGCAAGCAAGCTGAAAACCAGTTGGGTATCTGACTGCCACAGTCAGTAAGAAGAAACTAAAGTTTCAGCCTACCTCCTGCCTTAAGTAAACAAGGTGCATGTGTAGCCCTGTCAGAGACAAGTCAAGAAAAAGTCTCAACCAAAAGACACTAACTTGAAAGAGAAGTGGTTTTTGGGGGGTGACCTTGCAAAACAATCCATTTATTTCACAAAAAGGGAAAAGGAAAACCAATTCTGACATGAGCTTGCAGGTCTTCTTTAGTACTTGAACTTTCTAAATGTAGAAAAGGGTTTGCATAAGTAAGAAAAACATGCTGAGGATTTGATCTATATTCCAAGAGGTCTTTGCAGTCATATAAAATGACCCAGACTTATTACAGCTTCAAAAGACACACATAGTTAATACAGATTTTATCACATACCATAATAATGCACAGGCTAGCATTGCTTTTGCAAGTATTGGCCTAATGAAGAACATGTCAAGCCGTGTAAACCTTTACGTTATTGGTTTCTCATCTAGACAGCTTTTAAACAAGGTCAAAAGCAAAGCTTTATGCTTGTTTTATCTTATTTTTTTTTAGTTTTAAACCTTTAGCAGAAGTAAGATTTGTTATTTTTTTGAGCATTCATGGATCCTCCTTCATCTTAAGAAAGGAGAAACCGTCCCGTCATATTACATGTGACATAATGGATTTCTGGAAGAATCTTTTGCTGATTAACCATGCAGTGAAATGAAATGCTTAATAGAAAACACTTGGCACGAGCTCCCTGATCAAAATGTCACCTTGAAAATGGCTCCAAGTCATTTGTCACTGTAAAGTTTACCCCCGTTGCATAATGCTGGCATCCCATACTAACCAGCTGCAACTGCGACTAGGCAGCTGGGGGTGATAGGGAAATTACAGGTATTATCTTTCTGGCTATCCACAGATCGTTAGCAGCCCCCATAGTTTGGCGTGATCTACAAAATACCACGTCAAAGGCAATCCTTGGGCGAGTGCTGCCTCTGACAGTGCCTTGCTATCTTTTGCCAAGGTTAAACGTGGGTCACTGTGCATGTAAACGTATGGAATCGAGCACGCGACGCCAAAAATGCACCGCTCAGAGTTTGACCTTCACAGGGTACGTTTTGGTTGTAGGATCTGGAAATTACTTGTAAAAAATGACATCCGAAGTGTGATTACGATTGAGGGGTTATAAACAGAACTAGGTATTTTTACTTGCTTTGCTGCTATAAAGATGCCTGGGCCCTGATATTTTAGAGAGATCAAGTTTCAAGCAAGAAATGACATCAACGTTAGTCGGCACAGTGCCCCCTCTGATTCCAGGCGAAATGAAGATCCTCAGACAGGCGACACAATGCCCTCATAAAGGGTAAAAGTCAAATCCTGCCCTTTTGAAGAAAAATGTTGGTAGCTCTCTGCCTGCTTTGAAAATTATCATACGCTCTCCATTGATAGGGCTGAGAACAAACGCAGTGTTTTACCCCTGCATGTCTTCGCTTATTATTTTTGTGTTATTCAGATTACTTCTGTGGTACGATGTGTTTAAAAATCTATTTGTTACCTCTGCCTTTTAGGAAATGATACAAATACCTGGAGCGCAGGAAACAGATTTTGCTAGAAATGCCACGGCCTGAATTTTTTATCCAGTATTTATGGCATATGTAACAGAAATCAATGCACCATAACCTCCCCTAACTCCTGTATGCTCATCATGCACGCAGAAATCCCAGCCCCTCCAGTAAAAGAGCGAGTGCAGTGCTACCTGGCAGGCTGCATCCCTTCTGCATTCGTTCTGCCGGACTTCACACCTCCTTCCTTTCCGCCTTTGTTCTCTGTAGCCCATCTCTAGGTGCCCACAATACCTCCCTGAAAGAAGTCGCTCCAGCTCCCTCTAAAAACTCAAGTGTTACTCACCTGGTCAAGGGAACGGAGACACTGGCAGCAAAGCCAAATGCCCTGCAGCACTTTCTGCTGCCAAGAACGTACCAGAAGTTGGATTTACTAGACAGACTGAACATTACACCACAGAGCAACACAGAAATATCCTCAGCATCTTCTTCAGTAAAAACAAAGGCTGTGTTTCTATATGCATGAGTGGCCTGGTTCCATAACCAGTATTACTTAGAATACTTCTTGTTTTTAAGAGGGAGATTTTTATATCTGAAAACTGAGGACCTCTGGTGCTACGACATCTATCAAAATCCTTCCATTCTTCATATGTCACTGGATCTGTGGTTCGAGTTGGACCATTCAGACAGTACTTTATGGCACTTTATCCTACTTATGACACTGGGAAGGCCACAATGAACAGGGGGGGCTCTTGGTGACATGTGCTGACACACAGTCCATGAGTGATTTAATCAGGCCCGAGTGGTCTTTCTCTCTCTCCCTGAACAGCTTGTGGTATATAGGGGAAAAAAACAACAAATACCTCCATCATTACAGTACTCGCATTAACCTTTAGGTAATTGGCACCATAATTCAGGCCGTTCAGCTCAGAACAGACACATGGAAACAAGAGGAGGAGGATGCTAACGCATATCCCTGGATTTACCCACACATCACTGTGAAACACAGGCATGTGCCACGGACCAGTCATGCCTCTGGTGCCCACGCTGCGCCACACGGATGGGTAGGAGCATCCTCCACTCTGAGCAGCTCTGCTCGTGCTTCTGCACCGCGTGCATGTCACTGGGGGACGAAGCACCCAAAGCTGTGGAGGGGCACAATCTCTCAGCAAAAATGTCCTTCATCTGCATGCAAAGGCACACACAGCACACACACACCTTCGCCTATGTCACTTGGTTATTAGCAATGAACAGAGGGCATCTTTCCCTTCCATCTAGCAAAATAAAAAGTCCTCAAAAATAAAAAAACAGCACACACCAAGGGCTTGCTCCTTTCCCTGAACCTCAAAGTCTTAAGAGAAGATAACGTGCACTTTTGTGCGTGCCATCACCCAATGCATGTGCAAAGCACTCGTGGATTTGCAGGACCACAGAGGAGATGCCAGTATCTTTGCAAAAAATCACTTTACAAACGCCTGTCCACACAACACAAGAAGCTCCACCTTATGCCCCCGCAGCCGACTCTGGGAGGCTGCACTGGAACCTCATTCCTCTGCTAGCCAGGAAATCCCTGCTTTCATTTACAGGCTCTGTGTATTTTCTGACCTGCGCGTACCCAGTTGCTCTTGTGCAAGCGCTGTCCTCTGGGTTTAACTAATTCCTTTCGCCTCCAGCAGCCTTCCCCTCTGGTGTGCTTAGTGCGCGCTGTATCGCCGCTCAGCCTTCATTTTGCTAGACTAAACAAGCCAGGGCTCTTTCATTTCTCGATGTCTGCTCCTCGCTGACACTCCTTCTCCTGTTGCACAATACACTTGCAAGCCCGTACCGCATAAAATTCAGATCGCTCTGTTTTTAACATGTGGGAAGTGCTGAGCACTCATCAGCTCCCATTTTTGATTTAAAAAACAAATAAATGAAATCACTACCTCTAGATCATGCATTTGTAAAACTCCGCTACCAAGTCACACACTTCAAATAACCTAACCCAGGGAAGATACACTATATCGAAAAATAAAATAAAATTGCTTCTATGGACCATTTGCTTTTACAGTAGAATATAAAGCATTTGCTAGGCCGGAATAGGAGCTAATATTCAACACAAGCGTTTTGATTAAGGTTTCTGATTAAGACAATATGTTTTGCTGCACAATACAGCAAAATCAAATGTTCATACTGCATTGCCTCTGTACAGCAAAACCCACCTAACAAATCCTGTTCAATTCGTTGTTTTTATTTTGCGTATCTAGGTTGTCCATGGCACTGCCTGGATGTGCAGAACTTAAAAAAAAAAATAATAGAAAGAAAAAAAGAAAAAAAGAAGAGATACAGAGTGTAGCTCACAACTTCATGTTTTCTGCTGTTGCCTCGAAATGCATATTAAGTTTAATGTGGAAAAGATGATCATACAGAACATAACTCACTTTCTGTCAGTTTTAGCAGCACTCTGGTCTACTTAAAGAGACAGCACACAGAGCCCTTAGGTGCAGCAGGGAATGAAATATGTACAATACCAACACATGCTCCACAGGTCAGAGTCCCTAAAGAAAAAGCTCCTGCATTCCCCTGTAAGTCTATTTGAGCTGGTTTCCTTCCAAGAAATCACTTCTGGGAGAAGGGTAAGGCAACTCTCCTAGACTTCCCCTGAGCAGAAAAGGCAATGAAGTTACCTGCAGGAGTTTGGAACTGGTTCTGTGGCCTGGAGCTGCCATCATTTTGCCATTGATGGCATGTACCACAGCGTGCCACCTCTCACATGGATTCAGAGCAGTCCCTGGCTCTCAGGTACTGCTACCATTTCTTCCTCCTGTCTGCCTGGGAAGGCAGTCTGAAAGGAGAGGGGCTCCTCAGTGTGATTTGAGCCGTCTGAGCTGCAGCAGGCACAAACACGCTTCCAGCCTCTCCCACCTGAGGTCTCCATCAGTGACCAGCCACTTCTCTGCAATCGGAGGCACACATCGGGCTAACACCATCTCTGAGCGTGTTTGGACCCCAGCAATGCCTCCATGTGACTGGTTTCACATGTGAGCTACTCACAAGGGAGAACTGGTTTCCCACTATCAGCTGCTTTTTGGCAAACACCTGAGAGCTCCCAGCAGTACAGACAAGGTTGATGACCCCTCTGGATGTCATTATTTCAATAGGTGCTGCAAGACACAGTCCATACAAACCTGCTTGTGTACACAAGCCCAGGAGCTGCAGGCGAACGCTGCCCGTGGACACACACACACACAAACCTCCCTCCAGGACCAATGAACCCATCTGACAGCAAGAGCCAATCCTCCCAGTGCAGCTCAAATACAAAGAAAATAAAAATCCCCTCTACGTGCAATTCACTCCATGTGCAGCTGATATTGCACAATGTAACAGGACAATTTCATGGAATGACAGGATGGTTGGGGTTGGAAGGGACCTTAAGGATGACCTTGTTCCAACCCCCTGCCATGGGCAGGGACACCTCCCACCACACTGGTTGCCCAAAGCCCCATCCAGCCTGGCCTTGAACACCTCCAGGGCTGGGGCATCCACAGCTTCTCTGGGCAGCCTGTGTCAGTGCCTCACCACCCCCTGAGTGAAGGATTTCTTCCTCATATCCAATCTAGATCTACCCTCTTTCAGTTTACAACAGTTGCCCCTTGTCCTGTCACTATAGACCCTGGTAAAAAGTCTCTGTCTTTCTCATAAGCCCCCATTTTATATTCAAAGGCTGCCGTAAGTTCTCCCCAGAGCCTTCTCTGCTCCGTGCTGCACACCCCCAGCTCCCTCAGCCTGTTGGTGCTCCAGCCCTCTCGTTTCCGTGGCTCTCCTCCGGGCCTGCTCCATCAGCTCCGTGTCTTCCTCGCACTAGAGACCCCCAAACTGCTCCGTCTCCTTGGCCTCACTGCCAGAAAAGCAACAAAACTCACATTTAGCTTTACGTAGTGCTTTCTGTCCTATTTTTAACTCCCAAATAAATGCTGTTTGGAGAAGGCGTTTCGGGGATCTCAGTGACACGCAGCCTCTTCCCTGGCAAGCCCCAGCCACAGCAGCGTGTGGCTGCAGACATACCCCCCGGTGGACGGTCTCAACAGGCTCTGTCCCTAATACACACACACTTTCCGATCCCAAAAGCAACACCAGCACAGGGAAAAACGATTCACCAAGGTAGGAGTTCCTCTACCTCCCTTGCTAGCTGAAGAGCACAAAGCAGGACCAAAAATACCGCAAGATGTTTGTTACCATTCCTCCTCAATCGCCGAAGGACTTTTTAACCTAAAATTTTCCCAGTCAAGCTTTAACACCGCCGCAGTTGGTTACTCCAGTAGATATTTTCACGGCGTATCATTTCCTCTTTAAAAAACAAGCAAACAAAAAAACTGCCCAAGGAGTTCATCCTGAAAAAATAAACTCGGGTAATTCACACAGAGCCGACCGCGCTGTGAAAACATTCTTGTTCTGCTCAGGAATGCGGGGCTGCTTAACTCCATGCGTGCACGGCCTCCTGGAAAGGGCCCAGCCAGGTCCTGCACTCCTGCACAGAGGTGAGCGGCCAGCCAGCCTCCAACAAGGCCACACAGAAGCAGGACAGGAGGAGCGAGCTCCCACCTGCACCGCCACGCTGACATTTTAGCTACACGCACTGCATGGCACTGGTTTTACTTCCCTCAGCTGAACGTGATGGGAAGCGCGCTGATGTGGTCTGAAACATCCCCTGAATGCAAAAGCAGAAGGTGTGGTGGTGGTGGAGGGTGACAATTTGGGAGATTTCTGTGTTTAACTTACAAAATCTCGCTGGTCCTGCGTCAGGGAGCACGGAGGTGTGGAAAAGCCGCTGCCTGACTTCGGCAAGCTCTGCCCAGGTCAGCAAGGCAGCTCCTCCCTGGCAGCCTGCCCCTCCTGGAGCAGGACAAGGGACCAGGATGGATGCCACCCTTTCCACAGGTGACCCTCAGAGGCACAAGAGTGGTGTTGGGGCAGGCAGCAGGACCGGGGCAGGCTCTGGCAGCAGAAGGTGTAGGGCAGCGAAATGCAGGAGGGAACTGACTTCGCTGCAGCACCAGTTACAGGCAGAAAAAACAGCCCGTGAGGTGTCTGAGGGGTGCTGCAATCCGGGTGTTTTACAAATAACCTTTAATAATCTCTTCTGTGAGATTCTGGAAGATGTTGGCATAAAGCAGGCAACACCCGAACACCTCCACGCCCTCTCAATGGTGCTACTCCGTTTTGTAAAGAAAGATGGTTTCTGGGTGTTGAGAGGAACAAAAATACCCTAAGATTAAGAAAATAATCTTCATATTTATGTTACGCACATACAGATAGGTGTACACATGTATGCATACATGGTTTAAATAGAGGTTTAACACAGTCGCACGTGCACACATAAAACATGGAAGTTAAACACTTGGCTGGAATATTCCCTATCAGTGCAGACAGGCAAAAGCTTGTTTTGTAACAAAGTTTCTGCAAAGCACCATGGAAATCTGTGGAAAAATCTTGCTCAATTTCAGAAAGTCTGACTGTACAGATGAGTGTTGCACAAGAACCCACCATTTCTTAAACAGTCTTAAATTTAATGCAAGTGAAATGACGCTGCACTCACTTGTGTTGTTTTATGCTGATTCTGGAGACGTGGAAGTCTCTGTCTTGGCCTAGGTACTGTATCCAAGTTCAGACACACGAGGATGCTCCTCATCCTTTGAGGCATCTTGGGGCCCCCAAATTTCTCTTGAATCAGAAAGGGCTATTTTATTTTCTTATATTGATAGCGCTTTTTCTCTATACTCAACCAGAAGAGGAAACCTAGAACACGTTCAACTGAAATTATTAAAGCATCTGTAGAGGCTTACAGACACTTTAGTTTATTCTGCATGCACCTACCAGGATTTCTAAGACACACACCAAGCAGCACAAAGGCAGCAGACAGAAGAGAAGCTGAAGGTAGTAGCCTGAGCACCTAGAAGCTGTGTGCCTAGCCCCGAGCTAGCCAACCACAGCCCGCACACATCAAGCAGGTTCTTGGTCTCTTGGTCTCATCCTGCCCAGACACGCATTAAAACCAGATCAAGCCAGGCACCCTGGAAGTGCTCGTTTCTCTGCCTACGAAGGAGGCTTACATTAACAAGCCGGTGTTTGCCTTTTCGAGCTCTGTAACTAGGGGAGATAAATCCAAGGTGCAGGAAAGGCTCTTTTCCCCCACCCAGACACGCCTGAGGGTCACCCTGTCCTCCTGCAGCGCAATGCCCACAGCTCCCGGGGAATCTCTTGGCCCATCGCCTGCTCCCGAAATGCCAGAGCCAAGGCCTGGATATGCATCAGATGTGCACCATTAGCACTGACGTTTCCTGCATTTACAGCGCATAAACCCCTTCCTCCAACAGCTCTCGCTATTCTCAGCCATTTGGCTCGCGCCCAGTGATGTGGCCCCGTGTGAAAGAAACCCCTTCTTCTCCGGCCCCAACAATGTGCCCGTTTGTGAGCGAAGGACTGCTTTCCCCCACGGAGCCGGTCAGCAGTGATATTTGATTTAAAATTCTTGTGGATGCTTATGGGCTGAAGTAACTCGTGATGTGAAAACCAGATGTCCGAGGCAGAGGAAAGATTCAAAGGGCTTTCAGGGATGGAGTGAGTCACAATTCGGCTTCCGAGCCCCAGCTAGTCCTACCTGTCCTACCAGCCTCCCCGTGGCAGGATGGGCAAGGCTCTAAGAGCTTGCATGGGACAAAACTAGAGAATTAACAGTAACAGGTAAGAGCAGCTGCTTGAGGTTTATCGCTCAAACCATCCACCTTACCATCATTATGAAGACCAGGAAACTTTGATGGCACAGTTAAGAAAAAAGTAGCATCACTTTAACTCTGCTACCACCAAAAGCATAAGAATAATTAAAGCTCAAACTCCTAGAGGGAACCAGGTCCTCCAAACCCTACTGCACCCAGGCAACAAAACACCCCCGCAGCCACTGCTACAATTTGTGCCTCCATCAGAACTGCAGCCACAGCTGGTTTGGGATTTTCTGTGTGTGCTGCTATGACTGATCTGCTTATAAAACTGACTTAGGTGTAAGAAATGAGAAAGTTGAAACGGCTCGGCTATAAAGCAGCATCCAATTACATGTCAAAGCCAGCCTGAACGTTTTGGGGTGCATAAAAATTTTGAGTATGTGCTTCTGCAGCTAAAGGTGTTTTGGCTTTGCCAAAGTAATTCTGAAGTATTTTGAAAGCCTCCCTGCACGGCTGCCAATGGATGGGCTTACTCACAGAAAAAGCTAGTAATAAATGGCAAAATAGCATCAAACTCCTTCCCACTTGAAAATGACAGTGAAATCTTGTTTAAATGGAGAATTTGTCTGCAACTACTGCAACAGAATTCTTGTGTTTTGATCACATTTATTTTAATACTTGGGGCCATAAATACATCACCAGGAGTTCCTCACTCACCTTTACCATGGGTACAATGAATGGCATGTATGCCTTTAGTTCCTTTCTTTCAGGTTTATCCAAGCACTATTAAGAAAATGAATGCAGAGTTATTTCAGGATAACATCCCCAAAATGTACCTTTTTTTTTCCTCTCTCCAATGCATAACAAAATGTGATTTTTACTACAAATTATTATAAGCAAACTGCTGGAAGCTAGTCTCTTATAATCTGCCGTCTTGTTTTGACTGTAGGAAAATGTGTTGTCATCTCTGTGAAAATACTTGGATATACAACTACCTATGTTCCTTTAACAGTTTCCTTTGAATATGTTTGTAAAAACAGAGTATGTCTTCATTTTTTTTTGGCTATTTTTAGTTTTGTTTCCTCATTTTTAGAGACGTGCTTTAATCAGATAAAATTTCAAGTAGTCTGTCCATGTTACAACTCCCATTAATTTCCTCTCTTGACTAATAAAGCCGTCTTCCTTTTCGAGGTCAAAGAGTCGAAGAGTTAAGGGGTAGACCCCAGGAAGTCAAGAGTTTAAGTCAGGACACTGCAGGCTGTGAGCGTCCAGAAGCGAGTGGGCAAGCACAACACCCACTCACAGCAATGCTCCCAGTGGGATCGCTCCTTATAACGTCCATCCATCTTCCTGACATTTAGTAGGAGATGACACTACTAAACCTGGACGTCAACAGTAGCAAGGTGCATGCAAAGGTATAATTTATACCGGCCTTCAAATGGGATAAAAATGAAGAGCTGAAAAATTTATCTTACAGGTACAGGCAACTTGTGGTAATAAGGACCAGCAAGGATGCACTTCGGTGTGAGCCTGCGCAAATTGCAGCCCCGTGACGTTCCTTCCCACCTTTAGCAGTGCTCTGTAAGCCCCTCCAAATTTATCTTCAGACGCATGCATACTGTTAAATTCAACCCCACTAAATAAGGCTGCACAAAAACCAGACCCGCTCCCCTCGGCAGCCTCCCAGAGACGTGGCAGCGCTCTGTATTTCCCTGTGAGGAGGGCCCGTCTTTAATAAGGGCTTCATCCGATCACTGTCATTGTTCTAGATAATGGATTACCTACACATACATTTTCAAGTGTAATGACACTCTTGCTTATTAAAGACCTCTCAGCTGAAGGGGCAGAATATTATGAACTGGCCAATCCATTCATTTCCTTGAATATGTTATTCAGTATTTTATGCTAAAGCAGCAATACACCATCCATTTTAGTACAATGATCCTTATGTTCAATAAAACTGAAGTGCTGGATCATAAATCATTATAGTCATTTATTTTACATTAGACACATTAGCCACTATATTCCATAATCTATTACAATAAGGTGGATTTAAATGTACCCCAAGGAACTGCAATAATAACTTGAGAACCAAATATAGCAATTATGGATAAAATATGCTTAACCTAAAACTGCACTAGCTGCATAGACTGCTGTGAACTTTAAATAAAATTTAGGGAGGATGATAACTGTCCTGGAATAAACAAGCAACAGAGGAAAATGAGAGGCTCCTCTCTGTACTGCAGATTGCTTAATGTGCCCTACTTACGGGGGTGGGGGTGCTATGCTTATAAGCCAGTGGCTATTAAAATATTATTATTCCATTATTACTGGTTATATTATCTTCCTATCATGTGAAAATTTCCTATACTTTCCTGGTGCTTACACTCTACTTACGTTTTTAAATAGTGCTGTCCATGGCTGGCTGCCTGGCTAGCCTGTTTGGATCCCTAAGTGTTCTCCAGAATCCCTCCAACTGTGTTTTTTTTTTTTTTTTTCTTTTTTCCCCTGTGAACTTTCCACAACACATCCAGACTTTTCTGGTGCCACTTCAGCTACCAGCAGACTGAAGACCACAGGAAAAGCCTCCGTCTCCTCCTTTTTCCAGACCCAGTGTACCAGCAGAGCCCATTGCCACCTTCTTGGCCCCCAGCCGAGAGTCAAATCTCAAACGTCAGCTAGCAGTTTTGCATTTTTCAGAATCACTGCTCTCCAAGAGTTAAAAATAACAACGTGCTGAAGCATGTGGCTGTTTTTACCAGGAGAACCCAACACCACAGACCACTGGCACCCTGGGGAATGGGGCCAGTCCCTGGCCCAGCACAGGAGAAGCAGTGAGGAAGGGGCCATCGGGCATCATCTGCATGAAACGCTGTGGTATGCTATGCCCAAACTTCACAAGTGCTGCTTTGTATTTATAAAGTCATGTTGCTTACTTCATAAATTCCATTATCCCTGATGTATTTTCCTGGTTTTGCTGCCTGCTTTTTCCCCCCCCCCCCCCAACCGAAATTATACACTGAACTCAATGCTGCTGGGGTAGCTGCTCTTACCTATTACAACTAGTTCTCTATAACTCTCAAAGTCTCTGTGATGTTTCCAAAATAATTAGTATTAACTTACATTTCTTAATTAATTTCCTAGGGGGCATATTAGCTGGCTCTGCAGAGATGTACACTGGATCTTCCATTTTCCAATTACTCTGTTACATGAGCTTTATCTACAGCTCTGTCTACATCATTTACCTTTACTTCCTTAGTGTCCTATTTCCTTTTTCCGTGGAGGCCAAATACCAGGATTGGGCACCGAGTTTAGCTCTTTGCACAGTTGCTGAAAGCCATCTCGAGGCTCCAGCTGGTGGCTGAAGGGCAGAGCCGTGCTGCCCGCAGCACGCTGTGGCTGCCCGCCCTGCGGCTACGCAGGCTGTGGTCCCCAGCAGCCGTGCCAGCACCTTGTGCGAGACTTCACAGAAGCAGCAGAAAACATTCTGACAAATTCTATGGGAAATTTTGCTTCGCTTCAAAATCACGGAATACGTTCAGGCAAGTAAGGTGCATTTAAAATAAGCTAAGGCAGAAGGTTGCTTTCCAGCAATGTCTCCATATTTTACAGCACAGAAACCTCACCTCTGGTTTAAATGTTCGTCCTAGTTCCTAACAGACCGGAGTTGCTCCACCTGGCCTATTTGTTTTTATTTAGGAGCCTGATGAGAGCTGCGACAGTGCCACCAAGAAGAGAACAATGCACCAAGCTCAGTGTGCTTTGGGAGAGAAAGTAAATATTTTGTGCAACATTCATTGTCAAACAAATCATTCTCTTTTTGATAAACACACACTGAAAATCTGTGTATGTTAAAAGAACTCAAATCCCTGCAATGACCTTGCACCACAGGGGTCGGGCAGAGCTCAGTAACAAGAAGCTGAGAACATGGAGAAAGATGTGCTCCCTGCCTGCTTTTGCCTTGGTCCCTACGCCTCGTGTTCACCCACGTGTGATACAGGAGCAGAAAGGAGAAACGAGAGGTGTGCATCTAACCAAGTCACTGCCAATTTTTGTCTAAAGCAGGACAGGAGCCTCAGAGGCAAACTGCGGATGAACCTGAATTTCTTCCCCATCTCCGCCATGCTCTGCCCCCTGTCAGGGCTGCAGCTAGCGAGTCACGTCTGCGAACTGCCAGTGTGCAGAAAGCAGTCCGAGGGTGATGTGCTCCCCTCAAGTGTCAGGCTCACACTTACACCGCTGGTAGGTTCAGGAGTGGCAAGGGCTGGATCTTTTTTATAATGCAATTGGAGACAGAAGTTGCCCTTTCTGCTGGAACAGAACACTTTTTTCCTAGCTCTGGACCAGTCTGCAGGCAGCGAACCCCACATCCATATTTTACTCTGCAGAAAAGCCGTTCTGTGTAACTTCCAAACTGTCTGAACGTTGCTAATTACAACATTTTTCTGTCTTTGCAGTCTAAGAAATTGCAAAAATGCAGTTACTTCAGCAGGAGCATACAACATCTAATTAAGTGTAGCCTGTATCTGACAGCCTCAAAGCGGAATTTTTTGTTCTTTTTCCAGAGTGTCAAAACAGACAACGGTGCACAGCGAGGACCTCTGCTCACTCCTGAGCCATGGCAGCCACCGCAAAGTCCTGCCAAGAAAAACTGCGTTCCCTTCTGGGTACGTTCACAGAGTGCAAGCTGATCAAGAGGTGCTCTCCCTCTTTTTTATCCCTCCCCGGGAGAACAAATGGAGGAGGAAGATGAAAGCAACAGCAACAAAGAACCGGTTGCACAACACGCTTTGATCAAAGCAGACAAAGTGCGTGTTGTCCTCGGCAGCCAGGGCCTGCTCAGCAGCCTGGTCACCACCGCGGCGCACGAGAGGAGAGCACGTCAGCCCAGCTGGCCCTCAGGCCCCCCTCCATCCCTGCCAAGCCTCGCAGCTGGCCCCCCATACCTTGTGCCACGCAAATCCCTTCCCAGCCACTGCTGCTGACCTCGAGCACGTTGTTCCTCTGGGCCCCAGAGAGCAGGAGGCCCACAGCCGGGTGGAGAGGGCAGCCCTGTGGCGGTGTGATAGAGGTGGCACTAAGAAGTAGCTCTGCAATATTAACTGTGTGCAAAAATACCAAATTATTTAGTGAGCGAGAGAGAGCTTACTGGTGGGAAGCCCCGATCTTAAGTACCAGGTATTGGGTATATTAAAGCAGAGGTGGAAGCTCTTCAGGTAGGAAGTTCTCCCAAAAGTCACGACTGGAAGCTGAGAAGCCTGAGCAGCCTTACCTACCTACCTGGTAAAGCTGCCAGGACACCCAAAATGCTCCCAATTCCCGACATCTGGGAGAAGGTTTCTGCTTTAAGCTCTCCACAGTGAACAGGAACATTTGGGATCAACACAAGCTCCGCACCAAAGCCTAAGCAATCTCAGGACCCCCAAAAGAAAATAAACACTGGGAGATTTTCCATAAAGCATGTGGTGAAAAAAATATGTGCTGGCTTTTTAGAGATAGATATGTCCGCCAGCAGCTGTGTTCCCCTCTGCCAGCACCTCGGACGAGCCTTTTAGCCCCCAGCGGTACCCATGGGGGCTTTTATCAGCAGGCGAAGAGGGGTGGGAAGGCAGAGAGGCGCCGACGACCAGCACCTCTTGCAGCGCCCACAGGCCCTCTCCTGCCTTCCCAGCAAGGTGCTTTATTGATTGAACTTTATAAATACAGAGCAGCTTCCTGCGAGCCTGGTTGGCAAACAGACCTGTGGAAAAGTAAATCGGTTTATCACCCACCCTTCCTCCGCCCCTTTTGGGCTAAGGAAGCGCTCGGTTGCTTGACAGAGGGAGATCCATGCTGCGCTGAAGTAATGATGACAAATACCCCGATCCCGGGCTCATCTGAGCGACTACCACCACTCGGGGTGGTGGGGGCAATGCCGAGGGGTGAGCTGCTCTGGAAAGGAGCACCCCAGCTCAGCAGTGAGGATGGGGGACCCTAAGGACCCCCATATGGACCGACCCGAGGGGCAGCGCAGGCCTCACGGGCCCTTCAGCGTGGACTAAGGCCGCAGCAGCTTGCCACCCCCCCACCCCTGCCGAGCACCCCCTCCCCACGCAAAGTTCCTCTTTAAAAAAAGCTGGAGAGCAATTTAGCCACCTGAGAAGCAGGAAATAACCGAGGGCTTGAAACCACCTGAGCCAGGAATCCGGCCTTAAATTTCCCAACCCGACGCTAGCACAACATCAGTACCTTTAAAGTCTCTATTAGGAAGGGGTAAAAACAGCCGGGGAAAGTCAGGGTCATCTCTGGGAATTTATACGAGAAATGTTTGCTGTATTGCAGATCAAAATAGCATTTTGACTCATTGATCCCCTGAATACCATAAAAACCGAAGCGAGATCCTTGTGCTTAGCGGTGGGAAAAATGAGTTTCTTTGATCGCCCATCGTCGCACAAAGACTGAATAAAATACAGAAAAACAAAGAAAAAGAAAGGAAACATAAAGCTGGAGATGAGGATGAAGACAAGCAAGCAATTAAAAAAGATAAATGGACTTCAATTTACCAAAAAGAAGAAAAAAAAAAAAGTAAACCTCTGCCCTGGTAGCACGCTTAGCTCTTAATCAAGTATTATTACAAGCGCATGCAAATGACGGGATGGCAGAGCATTCCTTCAAACCGGGTTTTCATTAAAGATTCTGCTTTTTCCAGAATAATAGTAAATGACACGTGAACTTCATATGAACTATAGGTCATGAAAGGATTTAGTATTGGCATTTTTAATCTAAAAAGTCTGTGCCAGAAAATCAATATGTTTCAGTTGCAGCATTCGAATGCAATTTTCTTCACGTAACAGGGCTCTTTCTTTCACTCTTCCCCTCCCTCCCCTCCCTTCTCTCCCCCTCTTTTCTAAAATAATGAATAATCCCCGGTTTTTCCATGAAACACGCTGGCGTATCAGCAGGTAACGGCATCAATAACGCGGCGCGTGTAAACAGAGAACGAACAAAAAAAAAAAAAGAAAAAAAAAAAAAGAAAAAAAAAAATCCTTCACGGCCCTTTTCAAACCGGCGTGCTTTTCATCAGCGCTATTACAGGTCCCATTCGCATTATCGGATCGCGCCGCGCTGCATAACCAAGGTGCTGACAAGCCCTGATTACCCAATAACTCCCGCGCTCCTCTCGGGCAGGTTCACCCAGAGGACAGGAGCGAACGCGCGGCCTTCCTGCGGGGCAGGCCGCCCGACAGCCCCTGCCTCCCGCTCCTGCGCAACCCTGCTGGCGCTTCCTGAGGGGGGAACCAGGGGGATTTCTTCCCCATCGTTTTGGGGAACCACGCATTGTGCGTCGGAGGAGGAGGGGGAGCAAACGGGGCGACGGGACGGTGATGGGAACGGTTTGAGCTCTTTCCGCAGGGCTGGCGAAGTCACCTCAGGAAATCTGCAGCCGGCTCCTTCCCGTGCTGCAGGAGCTGCACGGAGGGAGCAGGACGCCCGCAGTGCCTCGCACGCCGTGCCCCCACTCACAGCAGCTTTCTCTGGGTGCTGTCAGCCATCCACCTTTTGCTTTCCCCTTTGCACGCCTCACCTCTTGCAAGATGGACAGCTTAAAAAATATATATATTAAAAGCAGTTTCGGCAGTCCTGAGTGTTTCTCGTGCTTGGACCCGACCCCGTGGCAATCGGCGGCTGGGTGCTCGCTCCTTCTAGCGACCGAGGTTGGAGCCCTAATGGGAAGCAGCCGCCCAAGCTGGAGGCCAGATGTGCAGCCAGAGCCGCACCGAAAGGGAGCTGGTGCCACTGGGACGGGGATCTAACGCGGGCTAACTCCCCCTCCATGCCACTCTCCTAATTCCTTGCAGACAGCTCCTTCTCCCTTCCCCAACCAGTATGCACATATCAAAGGCAATCAAGCAAAATAAACATTTGCAACAAATTTATTTTTGGTAGCAATTTATACTAAACTTACTGTGGTTTCTCCTTAACTAATCAGTTTTTAGCCTTCCTCTATGCGTCCCCCGAGTGAAACATCTGCTCTAGTACCACTCGGCATCCCGAGCTGGGGGTGCAATTTTACCCACGCTTCTCTAATTAACTTCTAATGGCACAATTTATCTGCACATTTCTCTTATTATTTTTTTATTGTTTTCAAGCCAGAGCAGAATTTGACTTTTACCTGTGCCTGCCATGGTGATGACCAGGCTCCTAGGGCCGCACACGAAGCTTCAGAGCAGCCCCAGCCACAGACCCGAGCATGGGGGCACCCCAGCACCCCGCCATGGGCTCAGTTTTCTGATCAAGCCCTGTGGGATCAGAGGAGGGATGCTGTGACTTCCTCCCAACATACCAAGTCCATATCTTCTCCCAGCACACACTTTAGAGGGATGGGAGGGAAGAGGTGGCTTCTGCAAGTGCTGGAGATACCAGAGTGATGGGAGAGGGGAGCAAGAGGTGTGTGATGGGGCCAGGTGGGCAAATTCCTGCCAAAGCTGCATGAGCCAAGTGCCTAGCTTACATTCTGCTGTAAAGCCTTAATATTCTGCTGCCCTGGTCAAACTCACGGGTGCGTGGAGGCTACAGAGCCATAGCTCAGACTTAATGTCCACACACCAGGTCTCTGAAGAGCTAAGTGCAGCTGCTACCTTGCTGCACAGACTGCAGACAGAAACACGAGCACAAGCCGGGCAATGCACACACTGATACGCTGGGAACCTTCCTGCCCTACATGCACGTTACCTCCTTCTCAGCTTCGTTATTTTATTTATATTTCCTCCTCTCCCACACACGGCTGTTGCACATTTACTCATCACTACAGCCTATTTATTGTCACTCTTCGCTGCGGACTATTTATTGTCACAAGCCTTTTCAATGGCAAAATATTTTGAGCTCTCTGCGGTTGTGCCGGTTCACTTTTCAATACAACAAACAAAGGACTTTGTATTCGGTATCTCCTCAAATTGGAACAGAAAGTGCTTTCCTACCCAAACTCAAAAACAAATGAGCAAAAGCTCGACCATTCTCCTTCCAAGCAGAGGAGTTACTCTTGTCTGAAGACACAAGCGTGACAAATTTCAGCCATGAATGTGCTACTTTTGGGACTTTCTCCCACACTTGTGACAGTAAGATTGACTTCAAACTTTCCCGTATCCACCACCATAACAGCCATGAGAAGGCACATGGTGGCACACACTTATGGATAATGAAAACTGTGCAAACCTGACCTCACATTCTCCTTAAGATGACCATGGCTCTGACAATGCCATCTCTAAAAATATTAGAAAAACAGTACTGCTGTAACTTAGATCATGTAGAAGTAATTCTTGATATTATAAATACATTGAAAAAGTAGGAGGAACAAGATGCACACACTACCTTCCAAAAAATCTTCAAGAATTTATATTCTAAGATAGGTCATTTACAGAAAAAGGTTTTTATTTGAGCTGTAATTACAGTAATTTGTTTTATTAAAAAACAAAAGGTGATTGAACTACTAGAAAACATAACAACAATGGCAATGGACAACTCTCACTTGTTCAGTGTAGAGTAGACTTGAAATGTGCGTTATGGATATGTGGATATTTGGCTGAGTGAATAACCTATGGTAATCTTAGGGCTCCTCAGCAAAATGCACTAAGTAGATAAGTCTTTGCTTCATTTTTAATTTACTCATGGATTTCTATTTTAGTTACTTCTGGGTTATCTGAAAAAATACAGCAAAATGGTACCTGGCTGTATCTATCAGATACTGCACTCCTAGTTTAACAGTAATTGTTACGGAGCAAATGCTCCAAGGAAAATTTACTAAACTTGGCTCCACCTTGCAAGCCATCTCCAAACAGAATCACGTAGCATGTTGCAACTTTGCAAAATCTCAGCACGTGACAAGAACAGACCAACAGCGACCTGCTGGATTTTTGCAGTGCAGTTTCACTCTCTCCAACTGGGACATGACACTCATGTCTTCAGCGCACACGTGCTTTAAAATCTTCCCTTCAAAATTACCTTCAGTTCTCCAGCAGCTCCCGTTCCAAGGCCTACCGTAATGGAGACTTTATACAACAATTTTCTTCAATCAATCTGAATGAAAAGACCTGTCATCATCCCCCTCCATCCATCACTTTGTTTGTTGCGCATTACAGTGACGGCGGTGGCCTTATGATTACCGAACAGTACGTTTTTTTAATTTTCTGAGAAAGCTTCTTCCTTAATTGTGCTGAACAAATCGTAATGACATTTTTTAATAGACACTTGGGGACAGTTCATAATAACTCTATGCACCATTCAAAGAAAGGTTTTAGAGAACTTAACCAGATAAAGATGAAATTAATCTTTTTTCAAAAAGCTATTATCCTATACCTTCCTGCAGTCTGACTAAACATTACTAATCTGTTATATCACCTCCCGGGCGGATAAGTGAAGGGAAAGGGGGAAAAAAAAAAAGCAGGCTGATGTGTGGAGCCAGACCTGTATCAGGCATAAACTCCCATCAGCCCATATTCAAACTTCCAATTAAAGTCCATGAATGCCACAGTCACAGAGGATGTGAGCAGGACTGGCTGCTACACTGAATTTGTTTTCTGATTTATGTTTTTTTTTTTTTTTTTTTTTTTTTTTTTTTTTATTGCCACCATTTGATACTAAGTTTATACACCATGACAAGTCTTTACAATCAGAGGAATTGATTAAGAAGTGTTGTTGTGTTGTTGCACCTTGACTGGTCTTCCAGGCAACGCACTGCTGTTGTCACCAGTATACAGCCGGGAGATGTAATGTCACCCGGACAACCTCCTGTCCTCTAAATAAATATTGGTATCAGACATCAGCGATACCAATCGCGGTGCTCTCAGAGCCAAGATTACTTCCCTCTCTCAGCAACAGAAGGTGGCTGAGCTGTACCACAGCATGGCCCGACCACCTGGCAGCCGCAGGTGGCACAGCTCCGAACAGCCCCTGCACAATCCCTGCCTGCACACGCATCCCTGCAACCCCCTGCAACGCAGGAACCCTTCTGCAGCTACCTTTCAGTGGTCACTTCAAAATCAACTTCTAAATGACTCCAGGGGGGTTGTTTCTTCTCCCCCAGATACACATTGGAATGCAAGATGCAAAAGGATTTTCCTCTCCTTTCCAGAAGAAAAAAAAAAAAGACATTTGGAAGAACACAGTACAAAACATGTTTCACAGGAAAAAGTTCAAAATAAACTCTGGGCAGAAAGGGGAACTTGGCTCTGAGATGCTGAGGAGGCTCCACGTTAGCTTGGCGCAGAAGCACTGTGGACACCAGGTCCGGTGACAACCCAGATGGGTTCAGGTAGATTTTGTTGGGCTGACATTTCGAAATCTGCGTCTCTTTCTCACATCTCACTGCAGGCCCATGCACAACGTGCACTGTTTGCCTCCTGCATCCCAGTGGTGTGGAGCCCCATCTCTAGCTAGGCAGACAGCCTTTCCTAAACCCTCGCCCAAACACCAAGGGCAGCCATCAGGGAGCTGGGAATTACCTCCTGAGGCAACAGCAATGCATAGGACACGCAGCTGTCTGCAGGGCCAGGCAGTGCTGCAGAAGGCTTTTTTTTTCATGAATTAGTCCCTTAGGAAAGTGTTTACCCCAAAGCAAACTGCTGGCAGCATGAGATGGATGAAAACTGTAATATTCAATGCGCAGCAACACGAGGAGGGCAGCAGCATGAGCCCAGCATGCTGAAATCCCTTGTAATTGCACGGCAAAAACTTTTCTTTTTAAACACAAGAATAAAAGATTTTGTAGACTGTGCGACAAACAAAATCAGGCAAGTGTTTACATAGGAAAACCAGTGCTCTTGTAGCTGCACAAATAAATAATATTCTTTTTTTCTTTGAAGAAAGAGCATATGCTCAACACTCCTTTGTCCTGTATCACAATAGAAAAACCCTTTGCACTGGAATATCTGAATCACTTCTTGGCAGGCTCTCAAGGTAAACAGAGTAAATTAAAAATGAATGTTTATCGTAGGCACACACATACACACACTAGCAAAGTGGAGTGCTGTATTTGCCTATCAAACATAAGAAGCGATTGAGTCCATCAGTCATTCAAACAAGCAACTGAAAAGTGGAAATAATGGGATGACAACATCAGAAAACAACCTCCCAGAAAGAGATGAGTTTCCTTGTAGCCATTTGTCTTGTCTAATTAATCCCACATGTGGGACTAGACTGGAACATTAAAAAAAAATTAGGTACAAAATATTACTTTCACTGGGAAGCTTCAGAAGTACAAAAGAACCAGAGATGCTTTATGGCTGTGCTTTGCTTTCAAACCCCGTTTTTCACGTCATCTTCTTAATTTGGGACTCTGCCCCTGCGTCTAGATGAGACTGCGATAATGTTGGCGGCGTAGACGAAGAAAACAGTTGGAAAAGCTGGGGAAAATTATGTCATTACCACTAATAAAACAAGATGTCAGTTCCTACGAGATTAAAAATCAGTGTATTAGGTTGCAGACGACTCCTGGGTACCCACAGAGCGGTCATGCCCACGAGCGTTTCCTTCTGCTCAAGACTGGTGAAAAGGGCACGACCTATTCCCTTCCATGCAAACCTTGTCACAGTTTATCCACGTTTTTGTCAACTCAGAATTAGACTGCTGTAACACGCTCTCCACAGGGCAAAACAAAATGCAGAAACAAATGCAGAATGTGTCAACTGCTGATTTAATGGGGTTTCATAGCAGGAGCTTGTTGCCCTAAGGTGCATGGCTCTGCATTATCCGTCCTCCCAGGAGGCCGCGTAGGTACAGCAAGGTGCTGAGGCTTAATATGTAAAATACAAAGCCTAACAATTTCCGAAAGGGATCTCTGGTCCCTTAAAAGCAGTCACACTTGACCAGGTTCTCAAAATTGTGGCCACTTCTGAAAAACAGGATTTTCTTTGGGAAAGCACAGCAGACCACCCCCTCGGCCATGGTATGTACCAGGTAGGCTACCAGGGCTGACATGAAAGCTCCCCTGATATGCCAGGAAATATACTCCACATGCCTGTTACTCTGAAGAAGACCACAGATGTTACCATTTTACTCGTGCCACGACGCGAGTGGAGTTCCTCTCTTTTTACAGCTTTTTCAGAGAACGGGCTGCAGGTCGCAGCATTGCACACAACAGCTGCTGGGATATTACTACAGAAATTAATAACGTGAGGACATCCAGGGCACGTATCGCATAGCGTTCTTTTGGATTTGATGAAGTGAACGTGTATCATCTTGTTGCACAGAAACATTGACAAGAGGGACGAGAACTATTGCGGCACTTCTTGGCGCTGTGGCGGGTACGTGCCTGCCTGCTTCAGTGCCGCGTGAGCCCCCAAAAAACAGCACGCACTAACTCCCGAAGGGCTGATCGCACCAAAATAGCGCCAGCAAGCTGAGAGCTTCACACACGCTGCTCCACACTGCAGCCAACTTCCCAGAAGAGAAGCAAACCAAGGCGTCCAGTCCTGCGCTGGGCCTCCACCCCAAGTAGGCCGCAGTAACTTGGCTGCACCGTATGAATACTCATCTGTGGTGAAGAGTTTTTAATTTTTGGGGGGTTTATTTCTATTTTTGTTCTCCTCGGGAGGATCTGAAAGGGCACTGACAGGATGTAGCAGCCGAAAGCTTCCAGTTTGCTCTCAACAAGCACTTTTTGCCCCCTCTCTCCAGCCTGCTTTCAGAAGGCGGCACTGTCCGACCCCTCACACCTCGGCCAGAGCCGCGGTGCCCAAAGGACTCCGTCCCCCTCTCCACCTTCATCCTCAGAGGATTCCCCCACACCCCAGGGAACATAACAGAGCTTCTCATCCCCAGACACTGCCCAACTGAGGTGCAACTTTGCAGGAAGGTCCCATGGCACTATGTCAGCTGTAGCCATGCACACCAAGCAGCACGCCTTCAATCTCTCCTCACTGGCTTCTCTCATGCCTTCTGTTTCAGTTGAAAGGAAAAGGGTTAATTCCTGTTGCAATGTATCCGAACCAGATGTGTTTTATTTTTTTTTTTTATTTTTTTTCTTCTTTTCACAGCCAGAATAGAATGGGGAATTGCAATGCTTTCCTTCTCCTGCGAAGGCAAATCTACCTTTGGGTTGTTGAGTCAACTCCAGCCCTACATAAAAACACCTCAGCATTTTATTTCTTCTCTGTTGTACATATAGTGCTTGCGTGTTTTCCCGTGGTATTTATAAGGGCCTGAAAGCGATCTCTCTCTTACAAATGCTTCTAGCACACAACTGCCCTAAATTAAGGAGGAGGAAGCTGATGGGAATGCCCTGGTTAACTGACCAAAACGTTGTGTCAGACATGCTAGCAGTCACAGCGCCTGTCTTCAGCACCAGAAACCCTTCCAGGAAGGGAGCTGGCTCGCAGAAGTGGCAGAAGAGCCCGAGGAATGTATCAATACACATCGAGATTTAGGAAAAACAACAGCGCAGAGATCTGTTCTCCCACCACCACTAATAAATAAGGTATTAAATCGTTAAGATTTCAATTACAAGGGAAGAATGCGGCTAACCAAATAAAAGCGGGGGGAGTTGAAATAAGTAGTAGGTTAAAGATTAATATTCTGGGTCCAGAACAAAAGGATGCTCTTTTGTGGCACTGTGCTTATGCCTCTGAATGTAAACATTGTTCCGAGAACCATTTTTTCTTTGCCCAATCTTTAAAGGGTAATAAATTAGACCTTGGACAGCCATACAAGCTGCTACTAGATGTGAATGTGAATGTGTCTGTAGAAAAGGCTGACTTTCAATCAAAGTCTATTGAAAGAATAGTTGGATTTTCTAAAGAAGCATGTTGTGCCTATTAACCAACTTACAAAAGGGGCCATTTTCTTGATTTATGTTTGGTTGCTATAGAGATCCTGCAGTACAGACTGGCAGGTGAAGCTCCCATTTAACAATCTCACAGGTTTTTCTTAGCTGTGCTCAGAGGACACAGAGCTACAGTAGGTAAAATCCGCCGCGCAAACATACCGCATCCGTCAAACTCCCAGGTCAGATTTAAGGCTCTCCAAGAATTTATTGCGAATACGGTAGAAATTATTACACAATCTTTGTCCACGAACATTTCACACCCTGAAAAAACCTTATCAGAGAGGGCTGCTTTGGCTCTGTTACGCTTTGTCACTGATACACTTCCTATTCTGCAGGTAATTACTGGGTAGCAGGATTCCTGTACATCACAGCGCTGCACGGGCATCTTTTTTTTTTTCCTCCCCAAAGCATACAACATATTCACAAGGAAGAACTTTTGTTCCTCAACAGCAACACTGCGATGATAAAATGTGCTGGGAATTAATTAAAATATATATATCCTTTTGCCATGAGCAACAAAATAACCTGGAAAGTGTACAAGTGAGGAAGAAAAAACACGCTGGATCAGAAGGAAAACTTTTTGTGTGTCAGTTGTCACCAGCAATTCAAGACCCAGACTGAGAAATGCTGTTCTGTAAGACCAGGTCATCTACTTAAACTCTGTGAAAAGGTAACTGTATGGAAACTGGACTCCTGGAAGAGGAAAAGGCAACACAATCAGCAACCTGTGCAATGCTCCACAAACAGCATCCTGGGGGAGATCATCAAATCTGCAAGGCAACATATCCCTCAAGTCAAAAAAAAACAGAAAAATATCTAGTGTGCTGGCCTTTCTTTGGTTCCTTGCATTTACATGTATATCAAATATTCAGAAGAGAAGAAGATAAAAAGACAATCAGAAACAAAAGCATGACTCTTACTGCATTAAACATGGAAAAAAAAATCAATTATTCCCATGCAACTTCTTGATTTCAATAGGAAACTTCCATTGCTGTACCTTATCAGAAAGGAATCTGGATTCCATAAACCAGTGATTTGATTAAAGTAACAAATTTTGACAGAAGGCGGTGCCTTAGAGCTGACACAGTGCTATCACCACCTTCTGCACTACTAGCCCCATACTGCTAGAAGTTTTACACCGACAGGCTGGGGTGGACTAGAGAAAACAAGAAATTAAAGCATTAGGTTCCCCACGTCTACAGAACAAGCAAGAGGGTGTGGGGCCAGGGTGGCTTGGGAAGGGACAGTCCCACACAGAGCCCTCCTGGAGCAGCACACCCTACACATCTGACTTGTCAGGACCTCCCCAGGGACAGCCTGAGCTTCTCTGCAACCGGCCTCTGGCACACAAACCCATTGCTTTCTTCGTACACACCCAGCCAAAATTAAACAACATTTGATTCCAATGAAAACCCAAATTTTGCGCTACTATGCAAAGTTGTCACCAAGCAGGTCTGATGTCAGCTCCTGAGATGTGTTTATTTCCTGCAGAACGAGGAGGGTGTTGGGGGGGATAAACACCTGGAGCTACCATGGGGAAGGCACTGATGTGGCACACGATCGCTGTGTATGGAGCAACTTCTATGTGCCAAGGGTACCTAAACCAGAGCTTATCAACATGCAGAGAGGTGAGAGTCCCAGCAGTGAGAAGTACAAGGGAACCAAAGGTTATCTTCTCCTGAGGCCCACCAAGATGTCTCTCAGGAGGCAGGTGGCTTGAGGGAAGAGGTTGGTCTGATCCTGCACAGCTGAGATTAATGAAAAGGAGCTTTGCCACTGAGTTCAAGGGGGCAGGACGGAGACGTGGGCAGGAGGAGGTCTGAAGTCATCCAGAGGCATCCAGAGCCCTGCCTCTCCTGAAACGGCCTTCCCTTTTTCTCCCCTCTCTCAAAGGAGAAAGCTGCAAGAAACTTGCTTACGCTTGAAAGGGGGAGGAGGAGAATAATTGCAGTAATCTTCAAAGGATTTGTTTTAATTTCTGCTGAAAGGACAGCAAGGCTTCCATTGTTTGAACATATGGCTTTTGGGGAGAGGGCTCCCAGTTCTTTCAGTACGGGTCTTTCGGAATTTTGCTGATTATTAGGAACAAATACGGCCTTAACACCAGAGCTGCGATGAAGAGGGATGACTTCCTTGTAAAGCTCGCGGTTGTTTGCATCCTAGTAATTATACGGCAAATGGATTCCACCTGTTGTACATCACCCAGCACATACAGATGGGACTGAAATATATCCTGGATTTATATTTTATTTGGACTAACAAAGCCAGGATTTGAATTCAAGGGGCAGCAAAGGAACTAAGAATGTTCTGCATCAGAGACTTGGAAAAAGAAATACAGGACTTTGGCTGTGGCCCTTCTCCTCAGATTATCTCCAAATACTTTATATGCAGCGACTCCTCCTAAGGAAAGCAGAAGCGATCAAATCCATTATGCTCTGCTGTTGAACTCTGGCTCAGCCTGCTCTTGACACATTTCTCTTACTTCCTGTTATTTATTTTTTACACTAAAATCACTGGCAATATTTTGACCATCTCCTTCCTTACCTCCAAATCATGATGACGGCAGATTTGACCATTAAAACAGTATTACACAATATGTCATCCAGATTGGACAGTAACTTATTAAACCCTGTTTTATTGGAAGCCTGTATGTCGGCGTTTTGTTTTTATGCCTTGCATGTGTTTTTCGTGGTGAACTTGGCTTTTCCATGAATCTTATAAACATAAAAAGCACAAAGACTGAGATCCTCTCCCTGCTGCAGTAATAGCTTTTTTGTCACCGGTGTCCACAGGGTAAGATTTCAACCCAGATTACTAACAGATTTTAAAATATAATTTCAATTTCTGTATCTTAAATGTATACCTATTGCCTGGTGATGTCAGTGTGGAGGAAAAAAAAAATCAGGCAAAAAGACTACTATGAAAAACAGGTTCTAGACAACATCCCTGAGCACATGCAAGCACACCCACATTTTCTGCACGAGCAGGTAAGAGTACAAGGCACCACACAAGGTCTGGCACCCCACTAAGTGAACACCATTATTAGATCTGCAGTCTCTAAGTGCCCAAGGATATGTCCGAAAGCTGAAAGAGACTAAACAGATCAGATAAATACCACTTATGCAGACCCCTTAACCACATAACAACATATGCTGTCTACCTTCTGCCATTCCGCAGGATGGAGCATCTTAGGTTTTGGTCTCTCATATACATGGCATGTACACAAACACAACAGGGTGGTAATATCCATCTGCAAAGCTGCTACATCATGGAGGAAATTAGCTTATTTTACTCATCCCCTCACATTTGCCTGCTAACTTTGAGCCCTTTACATTTTCAGTGCAGTTCAGACCCTTCCCTACGCTTTTTTTCTGTAAAAAGCAATGAGGGTGGGCAGAGTCCATCCTCTGCCTGCTCTATGCAGAACAGGTCAGCTTTGGAAATCTGCATCCTTTATAACGATTGACGAGCAAGTACCAAGATTTCAGTGTGCTCACCAGTGCAAACTTGCAAGTTTCAACATCAACCCGTGGAAAAAAAAAAAGTTCTTAGGTCACTCCTAAAGGTGTTTTGCTGTTTAATAAGCATACCTCCTCACTTTGCAGGAGGAAGATCATGAAAGAAAAGCTACAATAAAACTTAAAACCCTCCAAAATATTCTTAAATAGCTTTCCTATAACCCATATGGCATATAAATGAATATAGGATAGCGTTGTATAACAAGTTTATTGGCATACAGTTGGTATGGCCAGATTACTTGTCCTTTTAGTGAGTAACCTTAGACTGCAGCCCATCTTAAAATCGTGCTGATAAATCCCAACCATACCATTCCACAGTGCATTATTTGTTCTTAATACGCACACTTCTTTTAAAGTATGTAAGCAGATATTTGCATATAAAACTCTGATGGTACACAAAGGATTTGATTTATGCGTTCCTTTGTAAATCTACCAAAAGCATTATATTTTTCATCATTGATAAAACCTCTAGGCTTTTAAACCTACAAATTAATTTTTACAATTGTTAAGCTGCTGTTATGGCCTGAGAAGTTTGCTGGTCTGGTAACAATGGAAACTGGAGTCTTATGTTTATCTTCAGGCCAGGACGGATGGAGGGAGCAATAGTATATGCTTTTCCTAAACTGACCTGCTAATGACCTGAATGCTGCCCTGAGGGGTTAGTATCCCTTGGAGTAAGAGGATATTCAGCTCTGATGCCAGTTCAGCCTACTACTCATTTAGGAGAAATTGCTTCATTCAAGTTAAAGGGTTTAGATCCTGTTCTCCAAAATCAATCGTTCATGCCATGTGTGTTTGTTTAGATGTATTTGTCTAGAAACATAGATGTTAGTTAGGAAAAATATCAATATTAAAACCTGAGTGGTCTCATACTTTAACAATTAGTACTGCTGGTGCCAAATGTCTATGAAAACTTTAGGACCACAAAGATTTAAGAACCCATTTGGTTGCTTCTTACTTTCAGGAGCCTAAGTTACTTCAGTACATGTATTTTGTGCATGAAGTTGGACATATCTTGTGCTTCTGTGGAACCAAGGCCTTCCCGCAATACCAAGTTCTTTGCTGACTGGCTTTCTTCCTTAAAAGGCTCATGGAAGAACAAGCAGTTCAGATTTAAAGAGAGTGACTTCACCCACCCTTTGGACAAAAATGATCTGTCCTGAGTTTATAATAAATTCTGTTACACTAAAAAATAATTTTGCTTTATCACAAGCATGTGTGTTTTACATGTTGCTGATCAAGATCGGCGATGGAAAATGGCACAGAAAGGCTGTTTTCCTGGTATCCTCCCGCACCGCTGGAGATTGATGACAGAGCGCTCCAAACGGGTCGTATGGTTTGGAAAGCCCCCAGCCTCCTCGGTGCTTACTCACACACCCGAGTGTGCAGGCTCGCCAAGCACTACCAAAATGCCACTCTGACTCTCTTCATGATGACTCCATTACCATGGGGTAATGATATGGCCAGAATCCGTACTTCCTGCAGACCACGCACTCCTCTTTATCTCTGCATACATCTGCCACTCCGTGTTGTCCAAATTCTCAGCAGCAGCACTGGCTATTATTCTATTAGAGCTTTTTCTCACATGCTAATCCCTGGGGAATCTGGCATCCCCGTTCACATCAAACGCTATTCATGCACACATGCAAAACAAGAACACAATTTACCATTTCACAAAAACATAAACAACATGAATTAAAGCTATTAAAAAAAAATAATCCACTTGTATTTACTTTTCTCGGCACAATTCCTATCCAGATAAAACTATAATTTATACCCGAAAAAGCCAAAAAAAAAAAAAAAAAAGTCTGCAATAAACATTTGTTGAAATTTTGCTCCTAAGTTGCTTCAATGCTTTGGAAAACTTTCCCTTTCCATCTTCCAAAAAAATGGAACAAATTATGTTTGGCGTAAAGCTGATACGTTTTAAACATTTACTTTTAGCCAAATTCTGCTCTGAAACGTATGAACATCACCTTCTCAGGAGATTCCACACCTCCAAAGGTAAAACCTGACTTCTACAGGATGTGGCAAAAGTAAGTTTTGAATAGAGTAAAAATAAGTACCACACACACCAATGTGTAAAGCTGTCTGTCCCCATACTTATCGCATGTATTTCTAAATCGTATTCATTTCACAATAATTTCCTTGTCCCTCAAAAACTTAAAAAAAATTACAGCCTTAAGTGCCTTCCAAACAAAGCTCAATGACTCCCTACAAAGTTAATTTCACAAATGATTTATGGTTATACATGAAAAGCATGTTATGTACCAGCTGTCTTATTCCAGTACACAAGACAATCACTAATATATCATAACATTCAATATATCTAGGCTAATTCTTTGACAGATTGCTCTCTTTCACACCCTATATGCAAGTAGGTTATTGTCGGAAGCTTGAAGAAAGACCACAGCATCCCAGTCTTGCCACGTCAACGCGGAACTAAGCGGTGCTCCTGAGTTAGCTGAGGAAACATCTCATCTCACAACAGACAGACGTTGAATCAGAGAATCACAAAGGTTGGAGAAGCCCTCCAAGATCATCTGGTCCAACCACCCTCCTACCACCAATGTCACCCACAAACCCATGTCCCCAGGCACCACGTCCAACCTTTCCCTGAACACCCCTAGGGACAGTGACTCCACCTGGGCAACCCGTCCCAGTGCCTGGCTGCTCTTTCTGAGCAGAAATGTCTCCTCATTTCCAACCTGAACCTCCCCTGGCGCAACTTGAGGCCATTCCCTCTAGTCCTATCACTAGTTACCTGTGAGAAGAGGCTGAAAGCCCCACAGCTTCCTTTCAGGTCGTTGTAGAGAGCACCAGTGTCTCACCTGAGCCTCCTCTTCCCCGCACTGTTGGCTCCTACCAGCCACTACTTCTCCTTCTGGTGAAGCAGGCACAGACACAGACCTCTGTGGCTCCTTCACCTCTCGCTCCTGCCTACCTACGACAGGCCACCAAGGACTTGAGAGCCAAGGGGCACGGCGACCTACAGGGGCCCTGCAGGCAACGGGAATACATAACACGAGTAATACATTACTCAAAGCGCCCTGGGCAGCAGGTCCTCCTCAGCTGGGTGCCTGCAGGCAGCACTTCCGAAAAATAGGCGGTAGGTGGCCCATGGCCCTTGGTTCATGCCTCCTGGAGACCTTCCTGCCAGGGGCCCAGCCTGCCGAGGCGGCAGGGCACAACCCGCAGGATCTCCTTTCCCTGGCTCCAGGTGTGCCGTCAGAGCCACCCTTCCCACCAAGCCTGCAGAATAACACGATTTATATTCTAATGAAGTAATTATTAAAATAGGTAATTATTGAAATAACCACATCAACTCCCAGTCATTAAAATCCTCCTAAACAGAACGGCATGATGGCTTAGGCTATTAGAAAGCTTGGCAGCCACCCAACGCCTACAATAGCTTCTAATTAATTGATCTCACCTCTAATCTGCTATTGTTAGCCTAGTGCTGATCATTTGTTTGGCCTACAGATCCTATTGCCCCTTTCATTTGATTGTATTTGTTACTGTACCCTCTCTATCTCTTTCAATTAAGCACAGGTTAAGTGGTTCAACCGCAAGAGAATAGGAGATAATGGCACCAATCAAAGTAATCTCTTTAATTTGCTAAATGGATTACAGGGAAACCCCAGCCAAAGTGAAGTCATAGCTGGTGGCCTTCACTTGAACTATACACAAAGAGTATCTAATTATTAACCCACCACATGCCAAACTTTACGGGTATCTAACAAAACAACACAGCACGAGGATGCTAGCAGAGTTGCTCTCGTTTCAGAGTCCTCTACTGTAAAATTATTTTTACTGTAAAATCTTTACACTGGTGTCTTTCAAGTCTTCTTCCACAGACCATACTTTCAAGTGCAACATATTCAGATATAACAATCAAAACACTGCGCTGCCTTCAAGTCAAGAGAGTGGATTTATAATCTCTTTAAGGACATGTTCATGGTAGAGTTCATTTTTCATATTTGTACTATAAATGCAAATGCAGTTTTGCAGTCAGTATTGCTTCTGCTTTTGCTGACTGTAGAAGTTTTAATAATAAACAAGCTTTGTCCTTAAACTGGCAAGTGTGGTTTTTTTCCCCCTCTCCTCTTTCTTCTGAAGTGTTTTTGAGCAAGCTGTCTGGCAAAAGAGCTACATGACCAGGACTTTGGTGGAGAGTGTCCTTGGCTAATCAGTCAGGCAGTGAATTCAAGAATGTGAGCTGCATGAGACAGAGGGTCATTTCCTTACAATGACAAGGAGAGCGGGGCATTAGAAAGAAAAGAGGTAGGAGGAGACAACAGAATTTCACACAGAAGGCAACTCAGCTTGGTCAAGAGGCAGAACCTCTCAGAAGTAATTGGATCTCTTTGCCTTTTCAGAATAAAATGTTTTTATTAGTGGCAAAAAAAAAAAAAAAAAAAAAAAAAAAAAAAAAGAGATTACCAAGTATAAATCTATTGTTCCTGGCAGAATTCAACTCGCATCAGATTACAGAACAGGAATATGGCATCATTTTGCTCTTCTATTTTGCCTTTGGATAGTTGATTTCAAACACAATGATTTCAACTCAAGCAGATCATCTAAGAAGTGAAATCTCCATTTTAAAATATAGTGAAATATACGGAAGAAAAATAATTTATATTTCAAGGCCAGATGACTTAAGATCCTACAGGAAGTCCACTAAAAATGGCATAGGAGTCCTACTGTCAGATCAGACGCTGAGCCTGTGAGAGAGCACTTATTTCCAGCATCAGCTTAAGTTATCTTTTAAGGTCAAGAGCTACAGCTCTGATTTCTGACTTAGCTTCTTCCATCCTCACTTGCTCGGGCACTAAGCCTTGTGCACCAGGAGGCTGCTGCTTGTCAACTTTTCACAGTCACTCTCGCAGTGCTTGTGGTTCCAGGTAGTTTCCATGCACTACAGGCATGAACGCAGCCACCACAAACACATCTCCAAGCTTCCAGTAACACTGCTTCTGTTCCAGCAAGATGTCAGCTTTGCAGTTCATAACATGTTTTTGTTTGCTTAGTAACTCTCCAGTAACTTGGCACCCTTCTGTCGGTCTGCGTTTCGGCGCTAGGTCAGCACTAAGCGCTCAGAGCCCAGCTCATGGAATCAGCAACTACACACGCACACGCTGTAACCATCAGCAAAGCATCCAACAACTGCTTGTGGAGCTGGTACAGTTCCACAGGAGAATCACAACTGAACCCACGGCTGTCACCCACTGTCACCCACCGGGTGACTGCACACACAGCTGGTTTTCCCACCAAACTCGTTGCACAAGGAAGTTGCAGTGAACTGCAGCGGTCAGGCTGACGGTGCTCGTCATGCGTTGTGTAAAAATGTACTTTATGGGTGTAGTTCGGGACACAGGGCGAGACGCTCTTCTCATTTTCCACCCCTCGGCCCTTCACCTCACTGTAGGACCATACAATTTCCTGCTTACCATGTCCTGGCCTGGGTGTCTCTCTCCGTGGGCTGATTCCCCTCATCCAGCCCATGAAGCCAGGGGCTGTTCTCCACTAGATGAGCAGCCCCCTTACAGAGGGGAATTTTCTGCCCACAGCAGTCCCCTGTGCCTGCACGTGTACACGTGACTTAAAAATACATGACTGACTGACACCTTCAAGTATGGAGGAAATCAAATGTCTACATTCCCAAATACCTTTGGCATTTGAGAGCACGCACAAGGCTGGATTCTGCTTTCCAGCTGGGGTAGCTCTAACAACCATAATGGATTTAACAGCGCAAATACAAATGGCATACTTCAATTCCACACTTTATCCTGAAAAAAAAAATTAAAAAAAATCAAATCAGCATTTTAAATTACTCTATTTCTCAGGTAATCCATAAAGACTGAAGTGGGCAAAAGGGAAGGTGGGAGCTAACCCGGTAGTATGGTTGGGCTGGAAGCTGTTCAGAAAGCGCAGGCTTTGGGGACCTGCGGTGCTGATTCAGCCCCTTCGTAGAGCCAAGGGTCAGCCCGCAGTTCTACTTCACTGCAAGGCAGAAATATTTATTCACATCTGGAAACGTCTCATCTGCACTGGAAACTTGTTTCAGATTTTCTCTTATGATACAAAAGCTACTAAGCCATCTTTTCTCCTTGTTGTTCTATTTATCCAGCGCTCTTCCCCTCCATTTATCTACCTGCTGTAAATGAGCAAGCCATTCCTGTTGCAAAGTAAATCAAAACACTTTGAAATCTGCCAGGGCCGGCACCAATAATACAAATTGGCCCATAAATATTGAGGCCCTAGAAGTCCTCCCTCAACAAGTGAGCCAAATAAGCAAGCAGGCGAAGCCCTTCCATTTTAATTCCGCTGCAGCGGTGCGATTAGCATGGAGGCACACCAGAGAGCACAAGGCCCTGGCTCGAGCGACGGTTTTCAACACCACCTTAATTAAACCTGCTCCAAGCAAATTTAATCAGCGTGGGGAACAACATGGCTTCAGAGAGCAGGGAGCGCTTTGCATTAGCGTCTCCGGCACCGCTGTCAACAGCGCAGCAAAAATATTTTGCTAAGCATCACTGGGAATTTCTGGGTAAATAAAATAAAATAAAATAAAAATTAAAATCGTATTGTAACCATTTCAGCAAATTACTTCAGGAAAATGCTGAATAAAGTGAAAGAAGGGAAGATACCTGCCTTGCACCCCATCCCTTCCAGGGACCGAGAGGATCTGAAATCCTCCTGTATGTTCAACAACAATGGCAATTCTCCAGGGCTTAAATTCAGGTCGCAGACCAACCAACTCCTCTTTTCCCTGTTCTTTCTTAGGTGTCTGCTTGTGGTCACTGCAGAAGACAAATGGCTGGGCCAGGCGGACCCTCAGTCTGAACCGGCACGGCCATCCTGACTCCACGATATTGCAATATGTTTCCCGCACCGCCCTGTCACGGGCAATGCAGAAAGTATTTGCTCTTTCTTTCTTCTGGCTGTATGAAGTCTATTATTGAGGTAATTATGCTAGGAACTGTACCAAGTAAATGTTTTCCTCCTCTCTCTATTGATGGGAGACAAGGCTTAAGACTGACGATCGTTCTATAGCCCTGGTGTAAAAGTAACGTTAATCTCCCTGATGGATATTTTGCATGATCTCAGATTCAAAACAGCCCTGAAAAAGACGACTCTCCCTAAGCCCTTTCTTCCCTAAACCTCAGCTGCTGAAGTCAATGAAAAGCAACTCTTTTGTTGAGCAAACGAGGACCAGGATTATGCTGTTAAGCAAGGCTAGACAGAGCCTATCAGGCTCCACACCCTGCAGCACACACAGGTTTGCTCCAGAGGACCTGCCAACAGCGAGAAGAGCTGGTGCTGGTAGCAAGGACAGAGGATGAAGAGCAGGACACGTTAGGCTGTGGTAACAGCTCTGATCTTGGACTCCTAGGGACTCTTTTGATGTGCTGTATTGTCAAAGCTGGCCTGCATTTCCATCGCACTGCTGTAGGACCTCAACCCTACGCACCCTGTTAAAAGGATGTTCTTCGGGACGACTGCCGTGCTGCCTCTTCTCAGTAGGGACATGCCTGCTGAGGCAGCACAGGTTTTTGGATAAAATAAATATGCTAGAGAGCACCAAAGGCACAGTTAGGTCTGGATGTAAAAGTTATTAACTCAGTGTACCTCAACTACAAAGATGAACACAGATGAAGGTTATGGTAGGAAAGGCCCTCTGCAAGGACTACTTTCAGCAGCCAGGTATAGAACAGAAAATTTGTGATACATAGTCTTTTAATTTCTGTGGATAAGCCAAAATATCCCATCTTTGTGTCAGGAAGCACACACTTCTTAGGCCCTATACTAATTCCTACATTATTTTGGCCATTGAGTACTTAAAACTTTAATACAACTTCAGTAGGAGTTAGAGATAAATGAAAATGCCTTATGCCTAGAGCGGTCTGCCAGAAAACATCTGCTAAAATCTCCTATTATAGTTGGGTCTATGACATGCCAGGTTACTACTGCCACCACAAAGTAATGGGGAATGCAGGAGAAAATTGCAAGCTTTGGCACATTTCCTATGAACCCTCCAAACCTGTGAAAAACACCTCCTCCTCAAGAGGCGAAGCCTTCCCTCCTAATATTCAGTATTAATCTTCAGAGGAAAATAATTCTGCTAGCTCAGAAAACACAAGCTCTTTTTCTTTCCCTGAGTGAAAGAATTTTCTAAATAAAACAGAGATTACCAAGTAACTTCTCCTTTTTTTGTGATTTAACTGAAACCGAATTTTTCAGTAAATCAACCCTACGCAATTTGCATTCATCTTAATGCCACTATGCTATCTGAGGGATAGTTTTTCACATATAAAAATATATGGCTGGACAAGACAGTAGCAGATACAGTAAAACCTGGTCAGAGTTTCTGGAGTCAGGCTTTCCAGTTGCATGGTCGCCCCATGCCTTCTGGACTGGGCAGCCTGGCTGGAAGCGCAGCAGCTCCTGGTGCAGGCAGAGAACAAACCATCTATCACTCAAGGATGCAGAAACAGCCCCAGAAAAGAGATAGCAACACAGCCATCCTACAACTGTACCGCAGAGAATTGCCTCCCTTTGAAGTTGTAAAAGAAAAATCAGAACCGTTCAATAACGTTTTTTACTACTAACGAGAGACAAAAACAAATAAACACTAAATCCTTTACAACTTCAGGAGAGTGAGTAATAGAACTAAAGAAAAACCAAGCCCTGAACAATTTCAATCCTCAGGCTTTAAACACACTATTCACATGATTTCCCCCACAAAATTTAAATCCAGCTGCATTTCAACAGTTCTCTAAATTAATAAGATATACTGGTCTTGCAAAGTCTGCTCAAACAATAGAATAACAGAAAGCAAGTGGAGTCAATTAGACACTAACCAAAAGTACGGATGAGTATTAAAACCTAAAAAGTATCTACAAGCTAAGACTTAAGAAAAATACTCATATAAAATACCTATGAGTACAATCTTTGAGGAAAAATAATGTGTTAAGCCAAGTACATATGGAAGCATCTAAAATTACAAGCTCTTATTCCAACTCCTGGTTATTCAGTAGCTAATCTGCACTGGAAGAAGGTAACCAAATACAAATGAATTGTTAAGAAAAACACCCAGTATTTGCTTGAATATTTAACAGCTGGAACATCTGGACTGGATTACCGAACAATGAAATTCAGTGTGCAGTCAGGTAGCAAGGAGAGAAAGCTCCCCGAACAAAGCCATAACATAAGGAAATATAATAAAAAGTATTTATAACAATATTTTTCTTCTTCTTCGTCTTAACTGGCTATTAAATCTCACACTGAATGTGCCATTACACAAACACAAATTAATCAAATCCATGCTCCTAGAAGCCAGTTTCTTTGAGCCTGCTTTTTAAAGGTAAATGGCTTTATTTTGTTTTATAGTAACAAGATAAAATAGGGTTTCTTTGATTTTTTTTTTTTTAATTGTAATTGAGTATGTTGAATTCTTCATGCTGGAATGAACATAAAGTTTCTATACGCCTGCGTTTATTTATTTAAAAGTATGTAGCATCTCAGCAACTTTTTCAATCACCCTTTATCTATATTGCCTGCTGTCACTGTAAGCGAGAGGCTTATCTTGGATATTGACCCGCTGCGTTCTGCAGCACGCTTTTATTGAAACGGCACGAAGCTGCTCTGATGCCCTCTGAAATATATAAAAGCGCTCTGCAAGAGCAGAGGCCCAGGCCAACTCCCCAGGGATGCCCGAGCGCAATATGCAAAGGTGTCTCTAGATGAGGAGCTGTTGGCTCGCTGGTGGGAAACAAGACCTACCATTTTTCATCTATTTCTGGTCCCCACAAGCTCACGGATCATCTCCCCATCAGGTAACAGCAAGTGAGATCCAATCCACCTAATTCAGATGGACTCTTTTGCATGGGAACATTACACAGCAATATTATCCTTTAGCTTAAACGCTAGCTGCCCAATGGCAATTCCATTTGCAAACTCTCAAAGACACCTTTTTCTTTCCACCACACAGAACCTGAGTGCTTCTTTTACAAGGGCTGCACCTCTGGTGTCTAAAACACAAGTAAAAGTTTGGTGGGCTGGGTCCCAGCCGTTCCCTCCTGCTCCGCAGGGATAATCTTCCTTTCACCTCCTGCTCCCGAGAGCCAACCTGGTGGCCGGTCTACTTCCAACTTCTACCTCTGGATGTTAAATTTCTCTGCTCCGTTTGCTGTGTCAAGTGGTTCTGCTGGCACTGCTGCCACTGTGATAGCCAGGTGCTCAAACACCAGGGTGGCGAGTATGGGATAAACACCCAGATAACCTGACTGCCAATCAATGCATCTGAACGACCAAGTATAGCCTCTCCAAAAATTTCTTAAAAAGAGCCAGTGTTTCATCGGGATGACTGAAACCATGGAAAACAGAGTAATATGGAAGGCACTGTCAAGTTCAGACAGCCGAAGCAGTGCCAAAACACCCATCAGAGCTGCTCCAGCCTCTCAAGGTGGAATTCCTTTATGTTCAGGCACTGACTTGCCTTGCCAAATATTTCTAATGCGATTTACATACCTCTGAAATGATCCCAAACTTTGCAAGTTAAGCCAAACCACAATCCCGGCCAAAGCCTCCACCTGTGCAAAATGTTTATTTTTAGCAGCTGCAGACTTCAGGGAGCCCAGCAACAAATTTGACCTGCAGCTGCTCATCATGCCAGCGCTGTGTCAACAAACGGCAGGCTGGCAGCAAAAACACCAAGCAGAACATTATCTGGTCTACTCAATGTGCTTCTCATCGGAAGGGAAACAAGCACTGGCACATGCAGGAGACCCAGGTTTGGAGAAGACTCCCTTCGTTCACCCTTTGGAGAAAGAGCTGGCTCACACGGCCTCAGCTGCTGCGCTGACTTTGTTGGCAGGCTCTATCAGACGTGCCCATTCTGCAATTAAGTTGCTTGTTGACTGTTTTTTGAAGGAAGCAGGTGCTTAATAACAGCTCTCTCTTGAGAAGTTTTTCCTCTGGAGTTCATGGGAGGCAAGGGAAGGTGCAGCAGAACAGCAGGCCTGGGTGCACCCATCCCCTGCCAGCCCTGCGCCGCATCCGCCAACCATCCCTGCACACACAGGCCTTGGGTCGAGCCCATCTTGCACCCAGATCCTACAGTAACCCAACCCACACCCAGCTACTACTGACCTCATCTAGATCCCAGTACGGTCTGGAAGGCCATCCATGACCTCCAGGGCTCTGACTGGGCCTCTGCAGCCCCCTCAGTAGCTCTTGAGGTGCTTGGGGACCTCCCACTCCTGGAGCAAGAGCATGATGGAGAGGTGAAATAGCTGATCTCAGGTAAAGGAGAGGTTGCCAGCTGCCTTTTTTCTTCTTCCTCCCCAATATCCTCACCTGATTACTCACAGCTACATTTAAGCAGCCAAGGGTTTCACTGGTGAAACGAGCACGAGGCCACGCTGCATCGTGAAGGCCTGGTTACCTTCACTGTGTCGGCAGGATGATTTTTTTGTAATTCCACCATGCCGACAGCCACTTGCAACCCCGGCAGTGCACGCACCTGATGGGGAGGAACGTGGCTGGCAGGGCTCGTGGTGGACACACGCTTGCCCCCGTGCCAGGAGGCCGTGAGGTCTGAGGGTTAAATGCCAAAATGCCAGCTTTTCCTCGCGGTGAGCTTCCAGCCAGCTGAGGGAAGCCTCACCGCACCAAGAGGAAGGATGACAGGCAACCTCTGCATAACCTGGCCCCTCTGGGCACATACCTCAACAGACAGCTAAAAAAAAAATAAAAAAATAAAAAATTTAAAAGCTCTTTATCTGATAGACAAGTTATTATATACCGAATGAAGGGAAACATCAGAGGCAAAATCCTGAATAGTGCTGACTAGCCACAAATCCCATTAAAAAAAGAAAAGCCAAGCGAACAATGAAACTCTTCACCCTTAATCCTGGATTTATACATGTGTTGTAATTAAAGATAAATTGAATTTCAAACCCATTTGGAATAAAAGGGCAGCTCAAGAAGCAGAGCTATATAGAGATCTATGTATGAAAAACAGAGCTATATATAAACATCAGCTATTTTAGTATCTCGTCTGCTTAATGCCAGCGTAACATAACCACCAACAGATGAATAGCACGCTATAGAAAACTGACATTTAAAAAAAAATTGGTAAAGAAGTGGTACCACAGAGGAAACATCAGAAAACAATGGCCTGGCAGGAAAAAAATGGCATCCATCCTCCAACTGGTAACTCCAAGAGGGAATCTGGAAGATCTTCCCTGGCAAACAAAGAGAGCTCTCCCAGATCTAGGGTTATGTTTTGCTTTCCAAATACCTGGTGAAGGGCACATCTGGTTCTGGCCAGCACTGTTAGCCAGGGAAATATCATCTATGCTTCATCAGACTTTCCTCGCAGGGCTAGAGGCTCTGGCTGAGCGCAGGGCAGGACTTTTCCACATGAGGCCAGTTGGGCAGGGAGGCCGGGCAAGCCTCCATCCTCCCGCCCCAGAGCACAGCTTGGGACGTCTGGGCTTGGTTTCCAGCTCCGCCACCACCTCCCTGCATTACTCTGGGCACAGAAACTCGATCTTCACGCTTCCCTTCTCCATTACCTCCGCTCTTCCTGTTTGCCCGTCTCCTCTGATTAAAGTTTGGGCTCTAAAAACTCGTGCTATGTGTTCACAAGGTATTTAAAGCAGCGTGGCTTGACAGGAGTTGGCACATCCATGTGCAGTGAAATAAATCGATCGATAGTCAGAAGAGTGACGTTACAGCACAGCGTGGACAGGTAAGTCTATTACGGAGTCTGCCCTTAGCTTCTTGCTTTGTTTCAAAGAACCTTAAGGATAATTTTGCTGAAGTATATAATGAAAGATTAGGGCTAAATCTGTAATAAACACGAAAATGAAGTTATGCGTATAAACCTACTCTGCACAATGAATAGCAGTTATTGTGCCCCTCGCAGTAACAGCATTACACACAAAAGTCTTCTTGAGGCATGGGCAGCGATTAAAATCCCTCAACACCTAATTCTGATTTCACTGCTGTACGAAGCAGAGGGCTTGGGAATCCCTCTGCAAGACCACAAAAATAAACGTCAGTTGTTTACCGAAGAAAAGAAATGGGAAACAGATGAATTTACTTCTGCTCCCATTTCTTTCGGTGGAACTGGAGTGCAGCAAGGACGAGTCGTGCCCGCTGCCCTGCCACGCTGTCAGCAGCTCAGCAATGCTGTGGTGTGCCTCGCTTGACTGCTGCTGAGCCCTGCCCCTGGGTTCTCTTAAATAACCATGGGCAGCATTTTGGCAGAACCCCTGAGGCGCCCAGTCACGAGGGGACACCAGGGTGGCAGGAAACTTGCAGGAAACTACAGTGAAAAATGCCCCGGCACCTCACAGCAAAGTCATAGACTCTCTTAAACTAGCTGTTAAAGTGTCTATATTTTAATTTTAATGGCAAATCTTATGGGACAGACATGTTGGAAGAGCAATAAATAATAAGTTATTGTACCTGATCTTTCATTTCTGAATGGTTAAGGAGATTAATGTACTCATCTGCATTACTACTCAGAGCTATTCCGAAATGAAACCTCATGCAGAGTCGCTTTTCCTCTATTGTTGACGTATCAAAGCATGGGCATGTTTTGCCACATGCCTCCACAATACGTGCCACAGCTCCGTGTTTGGAGTTTCTTCTCTAAATAAAAGGCAGATCAATAAATTAATTTAATTAGCACATTAGAATAGTCATTATTGGGTCTTACACATAATGGAAGAAATCTAACAACTTCAAAAGAGGTTTGGTTAATTAACACACGCCTTTATAACAGAGCTAGAATGCGACCATATCGCAGATCTAAATAGCCTGGGCTGCTATTTTTCTCCAGACCATATTGGCACGCTCCTGACAGCAATCCTATCGTTAGAGGGATCTGTCTGTGTGTCCACGATATGCCTAATCCCCTGTTCTGAACAGTTAGCAACAACTGCGACTGGCAAGCCATCCGCCACTCTGCCTTACTTCAAAGATAATTTGGGTAACGAGGATGGAGCGGCTTTATCGCGGCAGCGCTCCGGAGTTCCTGTTCTTGCTCAGACTTCTCAGCATCTTCGCTGGGGAAATGTCAGGAGACTGGGCTTTGTCATGGAGTTATTCATAGCTGCAGGCCCTGAAACACGATTCAGGAGCACAGAGAAAACGGAGCACCCGGTTAGGTGCTTCCTCACCATGCCTACTGCTGAGCCAGCAGCCCCACATGGCCGTGTGGTACCCATAAGTCCTGCATGCACAACAGCTCTCAAAACAAGGAAATTTGGTACAGAACAAGATTAATCCCTTCCCTTTTTTTTGTTAAACACTTCAACAGAATATTTCACAAGACAAAACTCAACACAGTTGTTTTTCAGAGTATTTACCTCTGTTGGTTCTTGAACCAAATCCCAGGAAAAAAAAAAAAATCAACAAAACCACAAACCAGAGTCTTACTTCAGGCAAAAAAACACTGAGATTTTCCTTAAAAGTCAAGCAAAATTATCTACATGTGACCAAGATGCAGCAAGCCTTTCTCCTTAGTGTACTACTTGAAAAACAGACAATAAAAACTTCTCCCATCTTTGATTTGTCTTGTCATTGTTGAGAAAGAAAGCCTTCCTGGCAAAAAGAGGGGATGGAGGCAGAGGATTTTCCCAGACTTGGTGAAGCAGGATTTTGAAATTGTCGGAATAAAAAAAATAAAAAAAAGGTTTGCTGGGGTTTTCAACACCCATGATCTCATTCATAAGCAAAGACAGAAGTCTGCAAAGACAGCAACTCTGCGCAGCACGCTGGGTCTTCTTTTAATACACAAATCAAACGCCTCGTGCCAGCACTCACTAGGGGTTGCGTTCAGCAAAAACCAGACAGCTCGACTAGCTGTTACTTTTCAACATACAATGGTATCTATGAAAAAAACTGTCACTGCAACAGGAAAAACAACGCGTGTCTTTCATCTCAACTTACTGTTAATTAAGCCGCTTGTATCATTTGTGTCTTGGTAATTTTACAAAGAAGCTGAACAACTGTGAACTCAGCTCAAACGTGGGGGAAAGAAAGCCTTTCTTTGAAGGTTTCAGTGAGATTCTACAGCACATGCCCAGCAAAAATAACCTTGTCAGTGTGAAATGCCTTCAAGGAATCTCCCATCAAAACCACAGAGAGGATGTAGGCTGTTGACTGAAAAGGAGAGATCAGTACAGTCTCCAGAGACACTATCAAAGACGGAGACTCTAAGCAACAGCAGATTTAGCAGATCCCTCACTTCCATCTCTTCACTCCACGATGCCGGCCACCCCAAGAGACCAGCTCACATCAAACAGAGGGAGCCATCAGCGATAGACTCGAAATTAAGCTTACACCATTTCACAAAAGACCGGGGTGTTTCTGAGAGATAAATACACAGCCGAGTTTTGAACAAGGAGTGTGACGAAGGCTGCTGGCATCCTGATAGTCTCCATCAGCAGCTTTGATGAGAAGGACAGGTGAGCTCCACACACACAATGCCAGGGAACCTCACCAACACCTTCACCTCCTTCCTCGGGTAAACAGGGCAAGCCAACAGGGTCTTGGTATAACTTATAGAGAACAAAGAAAATACACTTTCAAATTATCAGACACTGCTCAGCAAGACCTGGATGTCTGGACAGAAAATACTATGGACTTTGGGACAGAGAAGGAAGAGATGCCAAGGGATGACAAAGTCCCTAAAACAGGGAGCTGTGCATTCCTCTAAATGTGGACCATGCCACAGTAGCAATGCTGGCCTCATGCAGGAAGCAGGTGCTTGATAACATTGAAGAATAGCTCCCACCTCTAAGAGACAGACTGCATGCCATCATTTGGCAGACATTAAATTTCAGACTTCAAAGTTACACATTAGTGGCTTTAAATACCTAACAGTACTCAAAATACAGCTGGTTTCAAAGCAAAACCTGCTCTCACACATTGTAGAGGCGCTGTGCTCCAGCAATCAAAAAATTAGTATTTTTTTTTTCCCCTGTAGTGCTAGGAGCATTGTCCTAGCTGTAGGTCACAACCAGTAATACATATTTTCTAAGATAAAAATGCTAGCTTTCCTCTTCCATGATTGCACGATGCACACTGATTAAACATTTGTTCTCTAAAACTGGAAATGTTATTTTGCATCAGGAAATCATAGAGGTTGTGATTTGTTTTGGCTTTCGTTTGCAGCTTGCCTCTATGAAAAATGATGCAGGAAGAACCGAAACGTACCGTACTTATGCTGTACATGGAGATAAGGTCTATCAAAAATCTCTTCACTTGTGATGGATAACCTTACACAGCAGGAACAAATACAGAAATAGCAGTACTTCGAAACTGCCTCCTATTCACACATTCAAATCCCTGAAACTTCGACAAGCTCACGCTGTCTGGAACAGAATATGATGAAAATATTTCAGGCAACCGATCACAACACATCCCTCCTGGGAAATTCTGGGCCAGCTGCTGGAGAACCACCTCCTGTCGCTGGGAAGTGCTTGGCAATGGATCTCACCATGGAGGGAAGGCTTCCTTACTGACTGTGGCAGGAGGGGCAGGAGAGGAAAAGGAAAAGAAGGAGAAAAAAAAAAAAAGAAGAAGAAGAAAACAGCAAGTCCATTCTTTCGCAAGACTGGAAATCTGAGCACTGTTGGTAGAGCCCTCGCGAAGCTCCCAACTTCTCTCCTAATGTGAAACTCTGCATGAGTCTGAATTCCACCCCAAGCACAGCATTAATGACTTTTTTTTTTTTAAAATGTCTCTCTATGTCAGTCCCCAAACTGTAACAATGGGAGAGCTGTACTCCTCATCACACTGAAGTGCTCTGAAAACACAGACATACATATTTGAGGCTCTCAGACAAGATGTGCTAGCTATCGACTGTCCCACAAAAGCCTTAGGAAATTAGTATCTCAGATAAAGTACTCAATGCTGCGCAATAAATACATCAACGGCACTGTAAATTAACACCTAATTATTCACGGTGCTCAAAAATGTATTTTTATTGCTCCTTTGCTTCCTGTTTTTTCAGATACGCCTCTTTTCCCAATCGTTTCCTCCAGGCAAAAATACTCCCCAGGTAAAGTAAAAACGTGACATCAAATAGAAACCCCAGTCGCAGGGAACACTGGTTCGTTAAGTAGTTGCTGTGTTAGTAGTCATAGCCCGATAAAAGAGCTGCATGGGAGTCCTGTGATAATATAAATATAAAACCTAACACAGCCGAAGACATACACCAAGCCACGATACAAACGAGTGCCTACTACTGAGCTACATCAAGGCTGAATTTTTCCCCTGGAGTCCACGATTGATTAATTCCTGTAACTTTGGTACCTGAAAGACAGGAGATTTTTCTTGGTAGTAAAGAGCCTTATAAGATATACTTAAATGGATTATGTTGATACCTTTCATGATGTAACCCTAATGATAATTTAATTGAAAAAGTGCTTTAAGCCATAATAGTAGAGACGATAGCATTTTCCTTTTTTCACTTTGACAATTATGGGCCAGTTCAGAATAGCTTGCAAAATAAGGCAGAGGACAGATTTCCAATCAACTTAAAAGAATGTGTCAAATTCTGCAGAAGTTTTCCTCCAGCCAAATACAGAAATGTATTGGCATCAAAGCCCACGCACTTTCTAGTCTCTGCTCCTAGATTTTTCCTCTTCCATCACAGAAATCACTCTCTACTTTCATCCACACAGAAGTGTTCTCGTTACTATATCAACTTACACGAGCCAGTTGGGGCAAGGCTGTGCAACTTCCAGGCTGTTGCTCTTTATCCTTTCTCCAATCTTGTATGTTTTCAGTACTTTGCATACCTTTTTTGAGATGTTATTATGTTGATAAGACTGAAAGCATCAGGACGCTGATAAATATATGGGTCATTATCACAGTGTGTATTTCTTTACCACTGCTTTACAGACAAATTGCTACTGAGGACCGAGTGAAAGGGTTTTCTACATACGATCATTTTCCTTCCCATAGCTGTACAGCTGATTTCTGTATTTCTCACAGCCACTCTGGAAGGTGTGCATGAACCATGATGTGCTACGAGGTGGCTTTGACAGCTGCAGGTCACTGCATTAACTCCACGTACACTCCACACAACGGGGGGCAGAGACCCCACACTCCTCACACACTGAAAGCATCTCCGTGGGGAAGGTCTCACCGAGGGGGAGGCAGGACACGATGCCAGTTTGTCCCTGATCCCATCCTCTTTCGCAGGCTTGTGGGGGAAGTTCCAGGGAGCTGAAAAAAGCTGATTTTCTGCCAATATTTTGAGGGCAGGCAGGATGAGCTAGGTATTTATAGAGCAGCTAGCTTGGTATTGATTTCGGGCAAAAATAATAGAAAAGCTGTTACAAACGCAATCAGTAAAGAATTAAGGGCAGGTAGCATAACTAATGGAAATCAACACAGTATTATGGAAAAGAAGTCTTATCACATAAACTTGATATCATTACAAGTATGTCTGGCCAAACTATTGGGGAAATAATACACTTGAACTACTGTACATTAGTTTTATATGACATTCCAATTAAAAATTATCAGCGGACATAATCAATGGGGAAAAAAAAGATTAAAAGTTGGCTGACCTGTCTCAAAAAGCAATTGTAAATGGGGAACTATCAGTAATTACAGACATTTCCAAGGCATTGTCTTAATCCAATGCTGCCCAAATTCTATCAGTAACTGGGGGAGAAAGTCAGTAACACTAATAACGTCACTGATAAAGGTTTCTGAAAGAACAGCACTAGGTAAGCAAACACGAGGCCAGACCAGATGCAGGGAGTTAACCATGATAACAGATAAAGTAAGCTCTACTTGAAATAAGCAGCATCCCAGAATCACCTCATTTCCAGCTCACACATCTAAAGATAAAAAACATAGGTCACTCAAAAAGAACATGGGATAGCCTTGGAAAGCTGTGACTCAAAAGAGTTTATGGTCATTGTGGCTGACCAGCTCAACATACACCCACCATGCAGCCCAGTCACAGAGAATGCCATCTTTCATGTACAGAAACTGGAACAGAAAGTAGATACTAGTGACTGTGAACAGCTTTAGTGAAGAATTTATTGAATACTGAAGTTTCTGATACCCACTTTTTAAAAAGAAACTTGACTGGTTGGAAATGTCACAGAAGACAGCAAGAACAATGACCTTTGCTCTGGGCATCCTGTCGTATTTTGAAAGAGCAGCGAATGTTTGTCTAACGTTGTTGAAGAGGAGGAGAGATCAGAAACACCTCCCATCACCTGGAGGAAGAATCTCAGCCAGGCACAGCAATGAAAGCTTGAGTGGAAGCATAAGAACACACCAATGGATGAAAATGAAACAGAAATTACACTTCTCACCCCATCTCCTCTAATATCAGCCTTTTTATCTAACCTCTTTTTTTCATGGTCCGGATTCTGAAGAGCAGAAGGAATGAGCAGGAAGAGAAGGCACTGGGAAGGACAATGCGACGTGTACTAGATGATGCAGCTAATCAGACCTGAGTGCTGATACTACAAACAGCAGGGCATTGATGGTGCCCCTCAGATAAGCAGGAAAGCTTTCTTACCCAGCTATTTGACAATCCTTTGCCTAAGGCATCAACATACTCTTCAGCCACAGAATTCAATCCCTATCCATAATGAAGACAAAAAAACTATGCATGTGCATGCACTGACTGGTGAGGAAGCTCAGAGCAGTTTGTACCCTCAACTTTCTTTTTCCAGAAAATTTATTTGCACTGTTGAGCAATTCTTTTGATGAAAACCCTGTAATTTATTTCGCCTTCCAAGGCAGAAATGTCAGCACCCCCTAGGCAGACAGGGTCCAGAGTTTCAGAGGAGTTGCTATCTAGCCACAGCCACGTGGTCTGGTTTTGGTCACCCAGTAAAATGGGCTCTTCACAACCAATTTGGCCATGAGGGCCTTGATTTTCGCCATCTTTTATTATGTTCTCCTTGTGGATGACTGATCATCTACTACCCTCAACCACCACAGCAGTAGCTCCTCTCCCTTTGCTTCAAACACGTTCTGTGAATCAAAATACACGGCAACACAAAGTATGATGCAGTTCGTTAGTAACCATATAGATCCAATTTTGACATAAGAAGTCTCACATATACTTTCCAGCCTATTACCTAAACATTTCATGGGCGCCACTGCTCAGATAATTACTCCGTCTTTCCTTGCAGGTGGCTCCACATCTGGTTTCATCAGACAGCCAAGGAAAGGATGAGTTAAGCCCAAGAGGATCACACCTGCCACTACAAAGTCAAAACCAGAACTGGGCCAGCCCCTATTTCATCTTTTCAAACAGTCCTGCATGCCTAAAAACATCCTAAAGACACGAATATTACATACCTTCTCTGCTCCACTGCAGGCACACAGAATGGCTTCCCGTGGCATGAATTTCATCAGCAAATACTTAAATTCTCAGGCCTTTCCAGTCACTGGCCCTTCATGCACTTCTGCATTTTCTCATTTGCTTTGCTGCACGCCCCCTTTGTGGATATGAAGCACTCTTCCAAAGATAGGGGAAAAACAAGTCACCTCTTCTCTAAAATACTGATCTATTTATCACTCATGCTTTTGACAGCAAAGACGTGGAGGCACAGCAAGTCAACGTGAAGAGCACCACCGTATTAGGGGATGAAAGTAAAATGTTTAGAAAAACTTCTACAAGTAAAGGGGACAGAAAAATACAAGGTTATACCCAGACATGTGAACAGAACAAATATACCCACTGGGCATCCAGTGATGCAAACAGGAGGTAGACGTAGCAGCTGGAGAATGCAGCAAGTGAATCTATTTAAAATAAGTCTATTAAAAAAAGTCTACAAATAACTACAACACTTAACGTTGCTGCTAGCATGTCCCACCGCTCCAGCCCGGAATTACTCTTGCAGACCTGTTGGCTGTGTGTGACTGAACAAAACGTCCCCTTTTCCTCTACCCTGACCTTGTGGCTGCTAAATCCCATCTCTCCACGCCAGGTTTGGTGTTCATCTGACCACATGGCAAGGCAGTCTGGGGATCTAAACCGGCAGAAAGCTTTTCACTTTTAATTTTCCTTATTTTTGGTAACCTAGCTTTCCACCAGTTTGCTTCCCTGCACTGCCTCCTCCCCAGGGGACGAGAGGGGCACTGAAGGAAGGGAAGCAGCAGCAGCACCAGCTCTCACCGCAGCTGCTGGCCCAACCACTAGCACAGCCACAAGGCGAAAGCTCGCCCCTGCTTCGCCCGAGAGGCTGCAGCAGCCCCCGTTTCCCAACAGTGTCACATTCATTGCCTCACAGAGCATCCTCTGAATGAGGATACGCTACGTTTTTGAGTGATCGGTCAAACCTAAACAATCAATTACATCTTTTGTCAAAACTGTTTACTCTTTCACACTGTGCCGAAGTCATTAAGGACGAGCACCAAGCAGGACTGGTTATTTATCCTCCTCCTCTTGCCCCGAAAGGGAATTAATCTTAAACTTTCCATTTAATGATCTCAATAAAGACTCACTGTAAATGACAGCAGGCTGCACTGACAAATATTTAAAAACAGAGGGGCCTTTGAATGACAGATTTTAGCAACACAAAACTGTTCCTCAACACGTGCATCAAACGACACCAAATGTCGGCGGAAGGCGAGGTTAAAAAATGTGCTGCCTGCCACTCAAGCGCTACAGCGAGCACGTTGCAATTAGCGAGCTCCGCAGCCTCATTCAGCCGGGGAAGAGTGATGAAGTGAAAGGAACGGATTCAAAAGCAACTCTTAACAACGCCGGCCGACGAACCTCAGGTTCTCGGAGTGCCTACAAAGAAAACTCAAAACCCTTCCGCCCGAGGTAATTAATAAGCTCGCCGTGAGGCCGCCCCTTGGGAAGCGCGCCAGCATCCCCATGCTGCACGCTGAGGTCTGTGGCTGCTTCTGGCACTGAGGGCACGTCAGATGAGCCCAGGACAATCACTTAAAAACACTCTCAGGGCACTGAATGAAGCTGCAGCGGAGGGGACAGCAATTTGTCAAAGCACAGCACCCCGGGCAGACAGCACAGCCCTTGCCCTGTCCCAGCCCTGGCTCTCAGCAAGCTCCTGCGCCTCACTGCCCCGTGCCACGCTGCCCTCTCCCCGCACCCCAAATCAAGCTGGGCTTTCACACACGCTTTGCCAGGATGTTTTAAGCTCTGTTCAGGTGGCTTCTACTGAAACTCAAGAGGTAAGACGGGGTTTCGGTGTTCAAACCCTCTGCTGTGGGCATGGAGACCCTCTTCCAGTTCAGCAGACCTCAGCCGGTGCCGTTTGTGTACGTGGGATGTTTCTCCCTTCCCCTCCCCTCCAGAGGCAAAAAGCAGAGCCTATTTTCGTGTACTTTCAGAACTCTTAAAAACATTCAATTTGAAAAACAGTGGAATTTTTATCTTCATTTTCCCTTCATTTCCACCTCTCCCTTCCCTGGATCTCTGTACACCAGAGTGAAGCTGACAGCTCCCCCCAGCAAGGAGCCCCGCTGACGGCCATCATCTCATTCATATGCACACTCGGAGCACTATAAATCTGCTCAAATATCATCCCTCCCCCGGGGCAATGTTTTTCTCCCCAGAATATCTCCATCGCGAGCTGCAGAAATTTCTCCTTCTAATTAACTGGCGGGTTCCAAATACCACCAGCTGGAACCACAGAGCACAGCTCAAGAGCTGAAGGCGCTGAAAGTGGTTTGGAGGAGGAGGCTGGTACCTATTGTTTCTTTGCCTTTTTGCCTTTTTTTTTTTTTTTTTTTTTTAATTATTTTTTACCCTTCACTTAACAGCCAGCACATTGAAAACTACCGGGCCCTTTATCAACACCTGACTGGACAGCGGATAATCCATGAACTGAGTGAGCTGAAACTCCCTGAGTTTGAGCGAGCACAACTCTCTTTTTTCTGAGTGAGCACAACTCTTAGCTGGCACTGCTGCTGGACGTGTCACATCGCATTGCTTCTGGCGTGTTGGGCTGGTGCCTGAGTCACTGCGCGACCTGCTGAAGGAACAGAGCACAACCCAAGCAACAGGGCACACCGGGAAGGTGAAAAACCACCCGCGCCGCTGGTGATGGACTGCCCACCAGTGATGGGGATGCAGCTAATTCCTTGCCAAAGACGACGACAAAGTTCACAGAAGGTCAAGGTGCATGTGCAGAGTTTAATAATCTATTAACATAATAACCTGTCATAGATGACTGTGCAATAAGCTGACGGGATCTGCCAGAAACACTTCGCTTTGCAAACAGTATTTAGAGCAGGGCTTGATTCATTGCGCTGTCTGTGTACACGGGGAAGGGCGGCGTGTCTCTAACAAGAATCCAAAGCATGAGCTGAGCAGCTCTAAGGTAAAAAAACAAAGCAGCAGCCACAGCAGAAAATTAAGGTAACCAGCTTTGTAAGTTTTGCTGCTGAAAAATATTTGTCAGGGCTGAATTCAGGCACACTGGGAAAGAGATCCTGGTTTCAGAGCAGCTTCACACAACAGCGTGGAAATGAAGTGGCGATTTTAATCTTGAAACTGTAAACATTGCAAAGATCAACTCATTAGAGCGATCTCTGCCTTCAAACTCCCGCCTTCTTGATGAACAGCCTTTGTTTTTATTGCATTTTGTTTATTTACTGCAGGTGACAAGGCTGATCTTCGTTTTAATTTACAACCAAAGGCAATTATCACACTGCCATCTTGCTGGCACCCAGGAGAGAGTGACCGGCTCTGCTCTGCTGCTGATGTTCAGGCAAATCTTCCTCCTCCAGCTGGATGTGCCTTACCACAGAGGAGCTGTGCTGTGACAGCGGCCGTGCCGGCCTCCTGGAGAGCGAGCTGGGACCTCCAGGAGCCTCCCCGAGCCTCAAGGAGGAACTTCAGAAAGAGCAGGTCTGTGTTACTCACAGCACTACCAGGGACTCCAGCATTAAAGACGGGGTGATTTGTGATGATGATCTTAACCTAGCACCACTTAAAGAAATAAATTAGTTACTGTCTTTTAGGGCCATTCATACTTTGCCCAAATAAGGCTTCAAGAAAGTTACAACTGGAATTCTTTTGGCTTGGGGTACTGCTTTTGCTGCCTAAATAAGCCGATAGAGCACTTAACCAGTAAAAGAATAATGACGCCAGCAAAGTGCTCCCAGTGTTATACCAACATGAGCATGCTTTGGATCCGTACAGTGAAAACATCATGAATGAATGAATCAAGCTATAGCTGTAAAAATCTCAATTTTGCCACAATAACAGAGGCTCACGAGGTGCTCCTGTGAATACAGTTCTGTTGTCATACTTCTTTACCTCACTGACATAGGTATGCAGGCAGCAGCATTTGGTAAAGACCTCAGAGGAGATTTACAGGGGGAAAAAAAAAAAAAAAAAAAGAGTAGTGATGGACAAGTCCCGAGAGGGCTGCAATCATGCTGCTCAGTCCAGTCATACAGTAATACGAGAGAACAAGAAGCAAAGCAAAGGGAGGCCAAATTTTGCTTGACCTACACAAGAGATGTCCCTTCCTTTCGCTGAGGTTTTTCTGTGACTGGGAAGTTTGTTTGCTGGTTTGTTTGTTTTTTAGACAACGTGTTCAACTTTTCAGCATCAGAAACGCGGTTCCTAAAGGAAAACGCTTATCCAGCAATGTGGTTGTGAAAGCACAATAAAGTTCAGACTCCCTTTAAGTTTCCTTGCCTTGCACCTGTGAATTGGAAGCATCTAAAATCCCTCTAGAAAATACTGCCCATGTACAAGCCACATTTCAAAAATCTCTATTCTATAGCTTATATTTTGTCCAGTCCTACTGCAGTCTCACTGTGTGTCCTGAGGAGCAGTGTGGTCCTTGTGTTGTTCCTTGGACCTTGCAGCTGCGTGTCTCCACGTGGCAGCCCCTGGAACTGACAAAACCCGTGTTGAGGATCTCTCAGCATCACCACCGTGGTTCAGAAGCATGAGTGAAGTCATCTGATTCCCTTGCACACCGAAGTAAATCTTGCACTTGAGACAACTCCTGTGGGAAGGGTTGTTTGCTATAGGATCTTGCAGACCAAAGGAAATCAATGGGTTGATACAGGAAATGAGGGTGTGTGGGGTGTGTGTGTGTTTTTTGACAGAGCGCTTTTTAAACATATTTATCTTAGCGCACGTGACCGAAACCTGAAGGTACATCAGGATGACAGTGGAAAAATCCTTAAAACTGCAAATTTTGGCACCAAGTTTTCCTAACTCCCCCCACCAAGAATTATGTTACAGGCACTCGTGTAGAGAGATTTACGACTTTCTCTTCGAGCCCCCCAGCCATCCATCTAAAGAATCAATTCCTGCTACTTCCAAGCAGAAACACAACCCAAGACAGACCGAATACACCTCTTTGAAAATACAATCACAAAGCCAGGGTGTACAGAAGGTACCCTCCATTAACATAGTTATGAAACGGGGAAGCCACATCCATCTTTACCAACATGTTTTGCCTTCGCTGATGCTGTTTTGAAACAACACAAGGACTGAGAGACCATTTTCTTACCGAGTAGCACCATACTTGGAGCAATACATTACTGGTGGGACTCCCCTGATGATGTATTACACTAATGCATCATTAGGATGATGTTTTGCACCGATGATATATTGCAGTGCACCATAATGAGAGCAATAGCTCACTGGGTGCATAATCCTGCCAGGAGCTGTGCGCCGGCAGCTCTCCGACTTCATTTGCAGCTCTGGGTGTCCAAGGCTGAGATGGATTAGATCCTCAGCTCTGCATGGCGTAAGGGATGGCACAGCCAGGGAGGTGCCAACGCCCAGGTGGATGCTGCTAATTGCAGGACACACCGTACGGTATGCTAATAGTGAGGTACACATCAGCATCACGGCTTTACACCTGCGCAAAACACCTTCCGACCACAAGAATTTGCTACAGGCAGGGCTGCCGAGGTTGCTTATCCTTATGTTTGTCTGCAGCAGCCATGCTAGGAGACCCTTTGGTAGCACACAGCTTTGAGAAAAATATTTGGCCTGAGTTTTCCATGCCAAACGGCTGTTCCAAGGAGGGGGAAAGTGGGGGGAAGAGGGAAGCTGTTTGCTTTAAATCAGTAACTTCAGTGAAATCGGTTCTGTTCAGCTGTTTCTATGAACCAGACTCAGAAAAAAGCAGGCAGTTTTGCCAACAATGAATGATTCTGGTGACCTTTCTTCTGACCTGTTTTTAAAAGCAGAGCTATTTGATCTGCATGAAATTTTAAAAGACCTTTGCACTATGATCAGTGTCACTGACAAGAAGGCAACATTTTAACATTCGTGAACTATTCGCAGTGAGGCCATACACAATGTTCAAAGGGAGGGCAAACCAATACATAAACAAGGAATGAACAAGCCAGTTTGGATAATACACCAACTTCTCCTCCAGTCTCTCACAAAAGCATTAACATTTACAACTAAACCACAGCTTCATTACTTATTTAGTTTTCATTTCAATACCTTTGGGGTTCTTGACCAAGTCTCCAGGCACACACACGCACGCAGAAATATACCAAATATCCTGCCTGCGATTTCCAAACTCATGGATTTATTCAGTTCTGAAAAGCAACAGTATTTTACACAACTACCTAATGTGCTCTGCAGGGCTGGCTCCCAAGTCCTCCTAAATAACAATCATCCAGGCTGGACAGACCAGACTCTACAGGGAACATTAGCTTCTCCGATCACAAATTCAGAAAAAAAAAAAATAAAACTGGCTTTCATAACTTTCTCCTGACAACTGTAATTGAGAAACCACAGGGTATTTAATGGATCAGAGCAAGCACAGCCACCTCAACTAGACAAATGATGAGTTAATATCTGATTTTTTTCTTCACACGTAGCCTTTCAGACGGCACGAGCTAGAGGGCTCTACCTCGCACATGCTGTCTCCAGCCAGCCTAACAAACAGGTTGGGAACACAGAGGGAAGACTTGCATCTTCACTTCTTTATTTTCTCCAATGAAAATAAATTAATTTCCACACGATTATGCCGGATGAGCATCATATGACCAGGAGAGTAGCGTGACTCGGGGCAGAAGGGCCGTTCTCTCCCCATCGAGAAGGCAGCACGCTCTGTAAGACCAATGCCGAAAGAAGGGACCCCACCTTCCAGCTGGAGGCACAGACAAAGCAAACAGCTCTGCTGTCCCAAAGCCTGGGGATGGCAATGAAGACTCAGCCCTTAAGCAAGTTGGAAGAATAAAAAAAAAAAAAGAAAGAGCAGAATGGATTCATGCATTTCCTCCACAATGTGCCCATGTAGGGGCCAACCACATTCTGGCCATAAATTCTCTGGCACGGGAGCATTATACCAAGTGAAAGGAATGTCTTTCCATCTGTGTATTTCCCCTAAGGCGCTCACTTGATAATGAAACCAGTTAAGGTCTTTGGGTTCACAATGTTATTATAGGCGGATAATATTTTGTTTGCAGCAGAGCCTGAAGAACTCCTAAGTAGCATATTACAGGCACTATACACCTGTTAAGTCATGGTGTTTCTTCTGTAAGTGGACAAATCTGTTTTAGCCATCTCCAGAGGTCTTCCGCTCACAGTTAATTATGAAGCGCTGACTGTACTCATTTCCTGATCTTAAAGGGAATCTATAACAAATTTATGCCACAGGTGAAGCCTGGTCCCTCTGTCCCTCAGAAATCCCAGCAATACTTCTAATGGCCCTGGCTGCCCTCCTTCCCCCCGCTCTCCCGGCGGCTGTGCTCCAACACAAACCCTGCACAGACAATAACAGGCTATCAGGAAGAAAGCACATGCTTCTCACGGGCTGACCGAGCCTAATATTTTAGAAAATTAGTTATCACAAACACATCTGAACACACACACACACACAAAGTGGCATGGGTGGCCAGCCAAAGGGCCTTCTGATGAGGCCTGTGGTGAGCACCAAGATGGCGGGGCCTGGCTCACCACAGCCAGTGATGCCCAGGTGCAGAACCAGCGGGCACTGCAGGGGGATTTTGTTCACCCTCTGTGCAGACACCCACTGCTCCACAGGGGACTACGAGCCTCCAAGCAACACCAGGAATTGTTTTGTGTACAGAGAGAGCCGTGGGGTCAGGAAGAAGTTTGCCCCTCGTTTAATTCTCAACTCTTGGGAGCCACTTTCACCCTTTGATACGTATCCCAGCACACGATTTTGATCAAAACCAAAACCGTGTCTTGTACAGTACAAGATAATCTGAAATCAGGTCAGATAAGATAAGCATTCTGGGGAAAAAGATAAGGAAAAGAAGTCCATCCTAAAAAAAAAAAAAAAAAAGGCTGCTTTGTTCTGAGAAACTGTTCTTCACGCTTCTTCTAACAGGCTCATGTCTGATCCCAGGCACAAGTCCTTGGAAGTAGGTCTCCCTGACCTTAGAGGCATACGTTAGGTCAGTGGTTCCCAACTTTCCGGACCAATAGACAACGATCAACATTTCTCTCAAATCGTCAGACACGCTTAGCGTCAACCTTCCGATCTGAAACCCGGTGAAGGTGACATGACTCAGCAGAGTGGCTCTAACTCTTTCTCTGTTACTCCTAGAGATGACCTGCGCTCTGCAGACCACAGATGAAGACCTCCAACCTCAGCTGGTTCATCTCAGAGAAACTTTGAAAACAACTTCTTTCACCAGCTCCCTTATTTACAAGTGCCTTTATACCAAATACTCAAACAACACCTATCTCCTGTGTCACCATCCAGGTTTAACCTCCCTTCCCAGACCAATCTTTTCCCCTTTTCCTGGATACCAAGAACAAGCCCAGCCTTCCTAGAAACACTTCTGCATCCCTCTCACTGCAAAGATAGCACCTTCCTGAAGGTGCAACCCTCCTACATTGAGGATAAACACAAAGCAATGTCTCTAGTAAGAAAAGTGGGAATAGAAGTGTTTTCTGTAATTATATACATACATTTTTTTGCTTTGATATTGGAGGAAAGCACAGAAAAACACCACAAAAATCACTTTAAAGAGAGACGCAACCAGACAACTTGTGATAAGATTTAAAGAAAAAGACGAATTGAAGAGCTCTTGGGTAAAGGCAGGTGGAGTGGGACAGGTGCACGTGCACCTGAAACTACTTAATTCCTTGTGTTGTTGCACATTATTGTATAGCTCTTTGACCACCCCAGACAAGAGACCTGACCCCAGCAGTACATTTTTCTTCCAGAAAGAAAAAAAAGCTAGACCCCAAAACGTGTTCAGTGAATCCAGCCAGAAAGGAGAGACATTAACAGCAGGGAATCTCTGCAGAACTTCAGTAGAGTGGTTTTAACAACTTTGTTCAGCCCTTCAGAAACATTATTTTCCAAAAGAAGTCTACCTAACAGGGACACGCATTCCTTATCATTTCATTGCTTTCGTGTCGGGACTGTAACTGCGGAGAGTTCTGGGCAGTATAAGATGTTTCACGGACCAGACGTGACTAAAAAATGGATTATCAAACAGCATCTAGGGAGAAAAAAAATGCACATATCTCACTCTGCATTTTAGTGATAACGCTCTTCCTGTGTACAGTTCATGATGTTTGCAAATTCTGGGTTATCCAGTGTATATTTTCAGCACTGTCAGAAAGGCAACAACACATACATTAAGAATGCTTCATGGTTTTGACAGAAGTTTGGCAGAAACCCGTTTTAAGCTGCCCTTAGTAGTGACTTTTCCTATACATGCACAGTGTTGATGGACTGCCTCGTTTAGGCTTTTACCTTTGTTATGGAACACTTTAGCTATATCTTGGCTGACAAATAAAAATTCTTTGGTTATTGGGGAAAAAAAAAAAAAAGTGAAATGGGGAGTATTTCCCATATAATACTTTGGTACTTATGGATTTGAACAAAATTGAGCATTTTCTCTGACTTGAGCTATTGCTATATGTTTTAATTTACTTTCCCAAATACCTTATAACAACAGTTCGCAATTTTTACTGCAAGTAAATACAATTACCTATTCTTAAAATCAAAGATATTGCAATATGTTTTCACCAAGTTCGTCCAAGTAACTACATATTAAAATGGCAAACATCCCTTCAAATAACATCCTGGCAGAGCTTGCTTCTTCTGCAAGTAATAAAAGCGGATGAGAGCAAATCGTGCTCCAAGATGTTTGGCTGCAGCGGTATGAGACAGTTGATGTGTTCCAAATGTCTGTCAGATTACTTAGCAAAACCAACCACTGTTAATCAATAGTGAAATCTTTTTCTTTGTGGTTTAGCTACATTTCTGTTTTTGTTAAACAGAAGAAAATTGCCAATTAGGTGGACTCTGCTGGACCATGCAGCTCAGGGAAACAGACTGTCAAACTGACTGGCTTAGTTAAGAGTTAAGAGGACGCAGTTCAATTGAAGTTCAATTACGATACTTAATCGATCACTGACTGCACATGCAGGTTTGGTGAACTAAGCTGCAGCATCTTACCCTTGTTTTTTACAATAATCACATCAGCCTCCACAGTCTGCCCCATTTTTAAGCATTCAGACTTTTTTATTTTTTAAAGCACCACCACAAGATTTGCATTCGAGGATGTGAGCATTTATTCACCTCAAACGTTTGGCTCAGAAGTCACGTCCCTTTTCTCTTACTCTTCATACGCCTGTCTTTTTTTGATTCTGAACTACTTGGAACAGAGATTGCATCTCCCTCTTTGTTTGGAAATTCTCTAGCAGTTTGTGCATTGCAGCAGTGTAATAAATAAAAAGTAATAAAAATGCTAGGAAAGTCCTTAGAAAAGTCCATGTTATTTTTACAATTACTCATGCTGTCGCTATTTTGGAAACAATGCCAGGAAGATCTAGAAGGGGACTTATAACAGTTTCTGTAAGAATATGCAATCGAAATGATGATGTTACCAAAAGCAAAATGTTTTGCAAGGTGTACAGCTTCTCATGCTGCTTTTTCAAGTGCTTCTAACAGATGTTCAATTTCAAGTGGTCTGCAGATACCAATAGGCTTATAGTTCTGCATGAATCGGAGCAGCAGATGTGCCCTGCATTATGTTTTGCTATTCCCTTTATGAATTGATATGTCACCCCGTGGGTTTATAGCTAGTTAATTTCGCAATGACATCACTATTTCTATATTTTTAATGATTCTCGCAGGATTTAATTTCTCAAATAACAGAACTCTTGATCCTGGAATTGCAATGTGAAAGCAATATATAATAAACAGATTTGTTTACATGATACAGTCCTATTTCCCTCCAAATGCCTTCGCTGATAGCTTTTAGGTAATGCTGGTATGCAGGTGAATTCTTCCAAAGACTGCAGATTTACAACATGGCCTCGTTTCAGGACTCCAGACTTAACGACCATGCATCTCTCCACAGGATCGTTACACGCAAACAAGCACCGCTCGCTGCTTGGAAGGAAGGAGGATAAGAAGAGAGTAAGAATAGAAACAATGGGGATTTCCACTGGCTCTGCTGTAGCCCCTGGGCACTGCCCTTGCCAGAAATCTTGCTCCATGGTGGGGCGAGTTTACTAAGTGCATGGTACCCAAATAAAACCACAGTGGAAACTGCACTGTAATTTCCACTGACTGTGACAGGGCAGTGCTCTACCTTTTGGCTTGGACACTCTCAAGCTTTGAAGGAAGCCAAGTCTTTTCTCCCTCAAATTCAGGTGCAGAGGTTCACAAAGCAGGGCCAGCCCTTGTGGGGAGCCTCTGGTAATTCCTGCAGGCTGTGCAGAGCAGGCGGCAGGACATCACCTTCCTCCCCTGGAGTATTCAGTAGCGTTGAAGGACATCCTTCTTTCTGTTTCTAAATACAGCGTGGAAAATGTGATGCTACTACAGCTATTTTTAAAGGTTCTCTAGCATTTCCTTCATGAAATATAATTTTTAGGGATTTGAAAACTGACTGGAAAAAAACATTATGAGTTGGAAAAGGTTCTAGTGAGGTACGTTATGTCAGAAAGCCTCAGAATATACCTGGACTCTTAACTCTGAGAGGTGAAAACTGCATAGGCATATTCTTTTTCTCCCCATGATACCTCAAATTATATTCCCAGATTACTGCAAATATAAAAATACATCTTCACTAAAAGCCAGCTTTCTCAAAGCATTACAGACTTAAATTTATGGAACAGACATTATATGCTCTTACATGCCCTTACTGATCTAGCTGAAAGACCAAGCCTTTCATTTCGGAGGAGCAACGTGGTAATTTTGGCACGGGTGAGGAACAGGGTGATCTCCAGCTGTGACCTCGGGCAGTCTCCACAGCCCTCACAGGAGCCGCGCACCCACGCTGGGCTCTGAATCCATCCTTGGGAAGGGAAGAAATGAGGGAAGTATTTCTGTGAGTTTTGCACAGCATTTCTCCTCTTTTCGAAATAAAGAACTGCATCTTTATTGCTTGCAGTTCAGATTTCTTTGAAAGAGTAAAGTATGAATGTTAGTGCAAGCCTCAGGCCAAATTTAAACATACAAAGCTCAGGAAAGCTCATGCTGAGGTCAAATCTAAATTTGACTGGCCTTCAGCACTGAGAAATGTCAAAGAACAAGCTCCGCTTGGAGGTCCACACCTATCGTTTGCATACATTAATAGCTCTCCATCTAAATCTGAGCTGTGAGCAAACACGGTGTGTATCAGGCCATAAACATCTCAAACTACTTCTGAGCTCTACAGCATATTTCTCAAAGCCATGGCATCCCACAAGTGTTCAAGAGCCACCTTCCCTCCCCTCTATTACACCAAACCAAACCCTTCCTCCCTTCAAGTCCTAATTCCATCACCTGAACTCAGCTTTTCTCCTCAAAAGCTCCCAGCGTGGACTTTCAGACCCCTCTCCCAACTCTACAGGATGAAGATCACACTCAGCATCGTCGCTCCTCCAGCGCACCTGCAGTACTTAGGCTGGCGGAGCTCACTCGTGCAGGCAGCTGGGCTTCCTGGGGGGCTCTCCTGAGAAGCAAGAGCCACCATGAACCTGCCAAGGGTGCATCTCTTGGGTCCAGCCTTCTCCGGCATGGAGGGACGCAAAGACAGATGCTGACAGAGCGAGAATGCCAGGACCGTAGTGCTTCCCTCCTTCACACCCTGAGCTGCTCAGGGCACCATGCCCAGGTCTCTGACATGGCAAGGGTGAGCTCAGGAGACTAAGCCGGAGGAGATGTGGTGAGACTGAAACCAGCCACCAAAAATATCTGGCCCCTTGTATTCAAGGTACGGCCGCTTTCTAAAAATGCGTTATCTAGACAAAACAGTTGAGTATCTTAGGGATGCAGGTTTGGGTTCTCTGACTATTTCTGATATTTACTCTGCCATTTCCTCTGAACGTGCGTGGTGTTTTGAAAGGAAAGGAGATTTCTGATACTTAAGGCCTGTCCTTCCTGTTTGTTGGTTTGCCCCAACCGTAGGTTTGCACGTGAATAAAACTGTTGCTTTACGTCTGATTTCAAACATGTGGCAAGGGAGAATCTAGCAGTTTTATGAGAAATAGTTACTTTTGTAGAGGGTGAGTTTGCCTTCGGGAATTTGCTCTGACTAGATTTATCACAAGTTTTTTGAACCAGATAATTTTGTTTGATAGCACATCTGGCAGCATCATAAAATCCTGACGTCCCAAGCTATTACACAGGAATTACTTTTGTAAATCATTTATGAATATTACTGATGTAGGCCTATTCTGGGCAGTAAGAAAGGAAACGGAGTGCTGAAGGACAAAGGAAGGGAAGAAGGATTCCCTACCCTTTCAGGATTCAGCAGCTAGGGTGGGCATTTATCTTCTTAAATGGGAAACATGCTGTCATTGACACAGCTGAAGAGCCCACAAAATACAAGTTGTTCCCAATACTCCTTGGACAAGCAAAAGGGAAAGAAACTCTAGACGAAGAAAACAGTAAGCCTCTCAGGATGGAAAACTGCCCTATCCAAATCTTAAATAAATCTTCTCAATTAAATGCCACATACTGCTGAAAGCATAATAAACACAAAATAGCAACCCAAAAATGAGTAAAAGGAGGAACATCTGCATCACAGCCAGCACTGGGGGGCCAGGAGAAGGGGGAGATTTACAAAACCTCCCCAACGACTCGTCTTTTGGGCACCGCAATGTGACTGAATGGAAACTCTCCGTGTAATTAAAATAACATGATTAGGTTTTCTTGAACTGTCGTTGCTGAACGTATACCTCCAAATGGAAACCTGGCAAGCTGTGAGCTGATGTGCACTGTTAGCATCATGAACTGTCGCCCGATTAACGATTTCGGAGGCCTGCGCCTACTGATGTGGACTGGAAACACAACACTCGCTCTGCAGACTCGCAGCACTGTTACCCTGCCAAACTTCAGGTCTGGCATTATATTCCTTCTGAGAGGTCGGCCGTGTATTTCATATGTGATGGATGAATCCACACCAGACACACGGTCACGGGGTGGAGGGTGTAAATCTCATGAAAAAAAAAGGAAGGGGGCTGTAAAGCCTGCAGGGCAACAGCGTGGTCCCCCAGTACAAGCCAGCGTGGGGACTGGAACCAGCCCTCCACTGCTCCTCGCCAGCTCCCCAGCGCTGGGAGTGCTGGCACATTATTTGTGTTGGGCCACAGAAGAGGAAAAAGGTCGTTAGCAATACTACACTGAAACATATTTCCAGCCTTAGGTAAGACGGCATTTTGTTGGGGAATTTCCTTGCTCCGGGGCCCATAACGAGGGAAGGAGCAATTCTCTGACAGGCCTTATTCAGCTTCCAAGCGTGAGGCTCTTCCAGACCATAGCAAATCTAGGAGCGAGGCGCAGAGCAATTACGGCGCGGATGCCAGAATGACACGATCCGCTCCCTGTGCGAGAGCAGGGAGGTAGGCAGTCTCCACATTCAGCGTCCTCCCAGGAAGCAAATTCCTGCCTTTACACACCCAGAACTGATTTCTTTCAGATGAGCAAGCTGCCTGCTCCAGCCCAAAGAGCGGTGCATCCGCACGATGCCGAGGACTCACCTCCAGGACGAGCTCCCTGCTGCGTTCAGCACCGGGGTGGCAGGGCTGAACTGGGTTCTAACACACCTGAACGATGCGCTTCAATTGCTGACAGCTTCTGGTTAATTGCAATCAGAAAGTGATAATGTGATACAACTTCATTAATCGAAGAAGTATGGACGCTTCCAAGCTACAGAAAGAAGCCAACCAGGAGAAAATGAACATAAAATAATAACGATTGAAATAATAAAAAGCAAACAGAAGAACTGAAAAGCAACAGTGGTTTCTAAGGTTGTGAATGATAACTGCAGGGGATCATCTGGACATTTCTCCTCAGTCTTGCCAGCATGAGGCAACGCTGGCTGTAGCTGAGAAACCTGATATTCATATTGCATTTATCCCCCTCTCTGAATGCAAACACATGTTCGCTCTTTGCAATAAAGATGTGCAACACGTGCACTGGACAGGTAAAGAAACCTTAAAAGCTAACCTGTTGATTGCAGACGTGTAAGTGACTATGCAGCAAGCCTTCCTAAGGCAACAGGACTGGGAGGGAGGGAGGACATGGGGCAAATAAACAAAATAAAAAGAACTTAGAAGGCAAGAAAAAGCTCAGTGCAATTCAGCAAGAGAAGTTCTTTACAAGGGTAATTTATGTATTTTTTTTTCCTAATTCAACTATTATTATTTTGGACTATTCCAGAGATTCAAAGAGTGATGAGGGTTGTTTTTTTGTTGTTTAATTAATTAATTTATTTTTTTAAACTCCAATACAGACAGCATTTGCCTCTAACTGTGCCAACTGAAGAAAGTCCATCATGTATTAACCATACTCCAACCTCCAACAGAAATATTCCCCATCTTGTGAAGTAAAGTGAGATGTGGGAGTCCTTGACCTTATAAGTAATTAAGGGAAACAGAGACATTCTTGTTTTTATTAGAGAGACACTAAACTATTTGAAAATAATTTGAATAGCTGGAGAATTAGTGTATTTGCCTGTTCATGAGTAGTGCAGATAGTTTAGAGTTCTCTTGGGGGCAACACATCGTAATGAATATCTGCTATTCATATTTAATGCAATCTGCCAAAGAGTGCTTTTGGGAGGACTTTCTGTGTCAATATAATGATTAACAACAGAACTGGAAAAGCAAATGAATTCCTGCAACGGGTGGGGCTGGCAAAAATATCTTGCAGTACTACACCAGGAACACTGGATTTGACTGTACTTTTAATGATACCAGTGGAAAATCCATTTCCCAAGGAAAAAAAAAAAAAAAAAAAGCAAGCAATGTTTAAGTTGTAGTTCAAGTGGTAAATAACCAGCAGTAATGGAAGGCAAAACAAAACAATTCCAGCAGAAAACAATGCTGAAAACCACAATCTGCCTAGCCTATGTCTGAAAAGCCTCAGATGCAAAACCAGCTATTAAATAAAAAAAATAGTATTTACATAGCACCACAGCACTATCCAAAAAGTAATGTCATAGCAAGCTCTTTGTCTACCTTTTCCAGATTCTCAGGTGATCTTACTTTCCATATGTTTTCTCTAACCTAAAAGACTTACATTAAAAAAAAAAAAAAGAACAGAAAGTTCTTTATTCTTTCTTTACAATGCACTTTTAAAACACCCCAGACTAGAAAGTATGGAAAAGCTTGGCCAAAATACAAGTGACTTTAGTACTGACTTTTCTTCTTGATATCCCAATAGCCCTCTAAATAACACATTCCAATTTTTTTACTATGTTTATTTTTTAATGCTATCTGGATGAAGCAATCTTAATAGGTTTATATCAGTTCTAGGACATCCCTGTACCATGCTCACCGCCATCCCCTGTCCCCTTACCAAGCTACTCCTGTTCCTTGCCCCTCGCAAGCAATGAAGGCAACACACGAGGACCCAAAGGCTCACGGGGGCAGCCTACAGACCAGAAGGTGTTGGGGACCAGAGGCAGAATACAGGCTTGTTCCCACTGAATGCCATGGGCTACGTGCATCGCCCAACACCAGCAGGATGCTCAATTCAAGCAGAAGGAGAACAACAGCCAAAGTGTTTTATTATTTAGTGGCTCCCACAGTGTCTGCTGCCCAGGACTTGCTTTAATTTCGTCCTGGGCACACTTGGGGGTTATGTAAATTACAGCATTAGCTCAGATTAATTTTTTTCCTCTCCATGCCAAGGTCTCCCAGCTCACACCAACTGTCTTTTAAATAGGTTGAGTGCAGGCTGGTGGCGTTCACCAAGACAGACAGGCGTCTGAGTGACAGCAGCTCATTTCCTCCCAAATCCAGTCCTCCCTGTAGCTCCAGGACTGCTCCGAACTGTGGTTGTCTTCAACTGTGTTAAACTAGTACAATCTGACCATTTTGGCAAAGAAACATTACAGAAATGGATTTTACAAGACGCTTTACCAATGGAGCAAGTGGATCCATCTGTGCTGAGGTTCGCCTCTAAAGCTGCAGCGCTGCTGCTTGCTTTGTGGCTCCATCAGCTGCGCTATAAAGACAGCATCTTCCTCACTGGCAGATACACCACAATGATCTGTATGGCTTTCACATACCTTTCTCAAATTTCAGGCGGTTCTTCACTTGCTTAGGATCTTGTTTCAGGTTTTTTTTTTTTTGTTTTGTTTTGTTTTTTTTTTTTGATGATGTTTTGTGATTTTGTTTGTTTTGTTTTTAAACTAATCTTTATAGTCTTTCTCTAGAGAATAAATGCGTTAGTTACAACCATGATGGACATTTTATAAAGAGGGTAGCTCTTCCTAAACTGTTATTCTCATATTTTAAACTGTCTCCTTTACTGGTCTCTGGCAACATCAGTATCAATGCTGGCAAGATGAGACGCTTCCTCCAGGAATGACAGAGAATTGCCCATGTTAACACAATCTCCACTCACCTGAATTTCACTCAAGCAGCTTTTACTTTAACAAGTTGTGTTACAATCTTTACCAAAATTTATTTACTCCCCCTCCTCCAGGCATTTCACTCACATTTTGTGATCTTCCTATTGCAGCCGTGTAAGGCTCATGGCTTGCAGGACTTATTAAATGTGTGGTTCCTGAAGCCCAGCAGCGAGCTGAACCCTGTTGGTCTGGGCTTGGTTGTAGCAGCACCCAAAAAGCATGGGAAGGCCTCGCCTTCAGCTTCCCTCCCTGCCAGACATCAACCCAACTCCAGAGAGAGTTTTCCAGAAAATACATGGAGGTTTCTAAAGGATTCAGGTGCGCGAATTACATACTCCAAACACTTAAGCAGAAAATACCATTTCTAGATAAGCTAAGCCATAATCTCCAGAGACGATCTTTGCTAATTTTTTTAATATAGAAGTGATTCCTCATTATCAATACAACTGCAGAAGCCTGCATGCCATCTGATGTCACGAGTGAAAACGCCAGCTTCGTGCTGTACGGGACAAGTAGAGCGCCAGGTAAATCAATCGGAGTTAGAGAAGTAATGATCTTCTTGACCATGGTCTCTTCTACTTATTCGGTGCTAATGCATAGGTCATGTATGCATAAAAGTAATATTTTTTTCATCTTCTGACCTCTTTAGCACTGTGACCAACCCTCTAATTATTAAGTATTTTGCACTATGTATCTCAGTATAAAAACAGAAGTCAAGTCACAGGGCACAGAGGTAACACCATTATTAACATCAATGAAACTAAATCACTCTGCCTCAAACTCCTGCTCTAAGTTCTCTGTGCTCACGTAATTAATACATCTCATATGCTGTTGTCTGTTGAATAGAACTGGAGATACCTACTTCAGCTGTAGATTAAGATAACCTTGTATCATGTTGCATTACGCTATCTGGCATAATGGAAAGTCGAAAATAAAGACAGTAAAATACGACAGAACAATATTATGAAAGCTTAAATGATTGTAACTTTGGGAAAAAAGCTGTTGAAAAAAGCTGCATTGTTTAAAAAATATTAGAAAGACTTTTATAGCACTCCTATAGCATAAGATTATTTCAATTGGATTTTGCACGAATGGAAAGAATGCGAAAGATAAGAAATGCAACAGCCTAAAGCATATATGGTGCATATGTTTGGCCAATTTTTGATTTTTTCAGGCATTTGCAAGTGAGATCTTTATTTTTCAACTATCCATGTAAGTTCTGATGTTAGCAGAGGCCAGTCATACTGACCTCTGCCCATTGCGTGGATTTATTGTAAAAGGACAAAAAAAAAATCCTCATAAAGCCCACAACGAAAAAGAAAGACATGATCCAAAGCTCAACCTGCTTGCTTCCAAGAACTGGTCTCTATAGTTCTAGTGATATTAACCCTCAACTTACGAATCAGAAGTCTACAGAATTGGAAACAAAAGAGATTGTCGCTACCAAAGGTAAGCAAACAGAATAACAAAGACCAGAAGAGTCATCCTGCAGGGGACTGTGTCTGAGAAAGAGTTCTCATGCCAGTCACCTTCCTGGGTATCTCGTAATTTTAGCTCGTATTTCCACACTACTGCCTTGAGTTATGCACAACCGCTGCCAGACGGCTGTGCTCAGTCAGCAGAGGAAAACCCAAAAATTCAGTATTAGCTTCTTATTTTGTGTATCAACAGAAATTCATACTTAATACTATTTACCCTATCTTCCCCCCAAGTCTGAGCATTAACTGATTTATTTATTAGTAACTCATCTGACACTCAGTCTTAATTCCACATGAACGACTCATACATGTAGATAAGAAAAAAACACATACTAACCATTTATCAATGTACATTTCAAAAAAAAAAAAAAAAAAGTTCCCGTTAACTGATAATACTATTTCTGCAAAAAGTGAGTCTTCTTTCAGTATCAGGGGATAAATTCAGGATGGTATTCTGAAAAGTATCTAAGAATTTCTGAAAGGATTGGAAAGCCAAAGTTATTTGTAGACCTAGCTTAAGACATTTTGTTTTTCCGTCTCCAATAAAAACACTTGGCACAGTAAAGCAGGGCAAACACAGGCCTGACCTGATATACCTATTCTTGCATGTGAATGCATGAAAATTGCTTGCATTAGCTGGAGAAAACAAAAACAAACACCCACAAGCACAAACACACCTTCAAGACTGCCCAGGCTTCAACTATATACATGTGCCAACACAGCCAGAATTTGTATTTAGGCAGCACAAAAACCACAACTTTACTCTTAAGAAGCTTTTTTCTTCCCCATTCACATTTGGGGATCTAACTTCACATACTTTCTATTGACTACTTCTATAACAAGTCACCTTCACCTCCCGTAGGAAGCACAGTTCTGCAAGATCGCTGTTCAGCCAAGATTTTTCATTCTGAACAATCACAGTAATGCGTTTAGACAAACAACTTCACAACTGACCTGCAAAGCTGTATACACTCTGGTTTTCCTCACGCGAGTCATACATTTCTGGAGATCTTCGCGGTGGATGTCTATGAGTCTATGACTACTTACAGAGTTTATATACTTGGCACGACTTTGGAGCCAATTAAGCACATATAAAACTAAGTCCAAGCAGAAAATGAGTGTTCACAGTGATGAAAACAAATGTGCCCAGCTGATACACTCAGGAGTGCTGAAAATGTGAGATGGCTGCATGTGAAACGCAACCACAAACTCAAGTTCTGCAGCCATGGGCAGCTGCTAGCTGTCCACTGGGCTGCCACACAACTGAGCTCTTCAGAAGCTACCCAGGAAGAAAGCAGTGACTAACTAAACAAAACAAAAGCAGTAGTAATTATAGTGCAACTTAAGGGAATTCTGTACTGAGGAATCATTACCGTTAATAAAACACACAATGGCTAATTTTGTGAAGTTTCTTTAAACACAGCGTGAGCTTCTGCAGATAACGCAGCAATGCAGGATATGGCAAAATCCACAGCAGGTTTTATCACCCTTGGTTTCCACAGCTTCGGTATGTCATACAGTTGCATGTTTATTTTCACAAAAACAGGATTAAGTGAAAATGGTATTTTCAAAACAAATGCACGCTCTTTGCCCAAGTCAAATAAACCACAGATGGGCAACTGCAATTACTCTTAGGCCGATTTCAGAACGAACAAGCTCAGCCTTTGTTAAACGGAAAACAAAGGCTAATAAAAGCTATTAATGGCAAGCACTTACTTGCAGGTGACGGGGTGCTGCATCCGCTAGTTGGTGGGTGGCTCTGGAGTCCATGAAGGGAAGGTAGCGACAGTCCGCCGATGACCGGAGGGAACAGTAACGGGTATGGCGCTGCTGGGTAGTGAGTCATATGTCCATTCACTGCCGGTACGGGACATGTGCGGCTGCTGGTTGTCATGTTAGTGCCTCACAGTGTGTAAATGTTACGTTGCATCACTCCAGGCCAGCAAACAGGTACTTGAACTTGGGAACGGAGGGGGCTGTCCGGCCTGCAGGTACGGCTTGAGCTGGACGGCGTGACGATGAAGAGGTAACTCACTAGATCAGGCCCGTCCTGCGCTTCATTGCTGCTTCCTGCTGCTCTTACTTCCAGGACATCCTTGCTCTGAAGACTGTGCCCAAAACGTCTTCTTACTCTGAGCCCACAGTTCGGTTGTTAATGCAAATTTTTTGCTGGGTGGACAGCTGCTCTCTACAGATGCATACTGATACAGCCTGTGAGAAAAGAAAACAATATATTGATTATAACATGTACTCTATGCATATACATGCACAGAAAACTCTTTTACCCCCCCCGCTTCTTTTGTTAAGTGATTACCTATTTACTAATGTCCTACAAGATCATCTTGATGGTTACTGGGGGGTAAAATTCTCATTATACTGAAGCTAATAGCAGAACACCCATCCTTGCCCAGCGTCTCACATCAGAAGCAATTTCTGGTCAGATGCAATCTTGGTTTGGAAACTGTCGGTTTTAAAGCTTATGCATCAATAAATACCTGAAATATTGATATTGGAGGAGAAAACAACTTCTAAACAAAAATTCCCAGGTACATGAAAGCTTTCAGCTTCCCCATAAAAGTTACAAAACTAATTACACCGAGGAAGCTCTGTGCTCTGCTTCAATGTCATGTCTCAGCTGTGACATTAGGAACTGCTTCTGAAGGTGATTTGGTATTAGGTTATTAAAATACTAATTGGTTTACCAATGATTGATCTCGCAAAGGTTAGTTAGTTTATCTTATTATCACTTCAGAGATCTCACTGGTCGTTCACTCTGTTTAGCGGTGGATAGACTGCCTCCATCACCAAATAAATAAATAAAATTGATTCTCCAGCAACCTCCCCTTTTCTCCTCTTAATGATTTTCATGGCCCCTTTGTTGCCTCACTTCCCCATACCTCCTGTCAAAGGTTCTGTGCTTTACTTCTGTCAAAGCCTGAATCAAGTACTCAAAACCTACATCACCTCATCAGTGGTGGTGGGCCATGAAGCTATTTGTACCATCCTCCCATTCACTTCAGTGCTTTTCTTCTGTAACTTATGTTTACAAGGCAAAATTGATAACCCTGTGTGTCACGCTCTTCTTTTCTCACAACTTAGGGTACTGGGGAAAACCCACAACTTCAGAAAGTTGGTTGACTGCCTCTCACTCGAGGTAAATATGCAAAAAAAATGCCAAAACATCTACTGGTGCACCTTCTGGCTGTTGGCTTTTTTTTTCCATTTTCATTTTTCCAGATTCTGCTCTGGAAGAAAACCCCAAAACACACGTTATCTCATAAGCAGAGTGAGTGAGTGACCTGCTAGCAACCCATCGCTCTCGTGTATTGCTCCTCTTTCACTCATGAACACTATCTTCAAAGTCACCATGAACTGCAATAACTTCTTGGGGCTTCATCTGAAGGGCTGGACCCTACTGAGGGGTCCTCATTTTCTCAGTCACTCGAATGAGAACCTCAAGCTGAGAACAGGGCAGTTCTTGAGCTATTTCAAACAGTGAAATTTGCTCCACCATAGCTGTTTATTTTTTCATACAGCAAATTGCTGGTCTTTTCAGAAACAATCAGTCCAGATGGCGGCCTGAGAGCTACTGGAAACACTGCAACACCACCTTATTGTGACCACTGCTCCTTGACTTCTTTCTGCCATGCTCCAGTCAAAAGTCAGCAAGCGTTGCTTTTGGCTTGTGATCATTCCCCTGTGTCATGGCAGGAGTCCCCAGGTTCTCACAACTCACAGTGTTGGAGGAAGACAGCAGAAGCCACACAGCGGAGCTTTACTACCCAAAACCGAGGCAGTCCGGGGCTGCCGAAAGGCTGCTTTCTGAGAGAAGGTGTTACATCCTTACAGCTGCTATGGTGAGCGAACAGGAGCAAAATCCAACTCGTAAATGGCATTGTATTCATGGTTCTTAGAAATTATAGCCTAAAACACAAGGCAAGATGACTTTGGAGTGTGAAAGTAAAGGCACAGAAGTGAAATGACTCGTCAAGGTCACGAAGCAAAGGCAATTCCTGCGGAGGGGAGCTGCGGCAGCAGTGCTTACTATCCCTGCTGATGCTCAGCCCACCAGTTGTCAGTACGAATTCAAATGAGCAGGTTTAAAAAAAAAAAAAAAAGGAAGAAGAAACACGGATGCATATGTTTGCCTGTCACAGAAGAGTGGAGTGTTTCTGCTCTGTGAGGAATACCAGCAAAGGTTACCAGCTGTGCATGTTTTCAGACAGCAATTTGCGCTGAGTACAGCCTGCTTGGGGATAACAGGAATGTAGTTGTAAGTATTTGATAACTGTGTAAATTATGCACAAAATACCTTTAATGCTAACGGAGGGAGACGTGCGCAGAGATGAGCCGTGATGGTGCACACCGAGTCAGCAGGGAGGAGCTGTGTGCCACCGTGGTCTCGGGGAGCAACGCGCCTGGAATCAGACCTGCAGGGGAAGCCTCAACAGCCAAAACACGGCCACTTGCTAACACAAAGCGGGGTGGGCCACCACAGGTAGCCTTCTGTGCCACCCAGCTAAAGCTCTATGAAACTTCAGAGCCAGGGAAAGAGAAGTATCAAAGGCACATGCCAGGAACGGATGTTTTCTAACAGCTGGCAAAAATATGACACTTCCACGCGTTCGCAAGAACACGAAGGGGGGAAGGATGCAGATCAAAGCCAGCCCCAAAGTCTAGGCGCTGAATTAATCACAGATCAACGTCACCTATTTTTAAATTGCGTAGGCCTTCAGAACTAAAATTTGTTTTACAAAACTATCTACTACTCCCACTTACGTCTCCGTTAGCCACAAGAACGCAGAGCTCAGCATAAATTACCCAAACGCATCCGACGCTGCGGTTCGGGGAATTGCGGTGTTTAAGCAGTAAGTGCACAACAGAAGCAGCTCCTCCAGGACAGGGAGGAACAAGGGCACTCAGGAAACTGTCCTGACGCTTCCTCACAGCTGGAGGAACATATTTTGGGATGTACCTGGTGATCAAAAAACGCAGCAAGTCCTATACGCAAGTCCATATGACTACGTAATGGTATCAAACTAGACATTAATCGTGTCGTTCTGCAGAAAGGTGTGCAGGACACAAAGCCTCAGACCTCATTCCTTTGCTTTTCTCTCACGATAAAGACAGAAAGTGAATACCATGTAAAAGGTGCAGTACTCTAAACAGTGTATTCTTCAACTCCGAGAGGTGTTCCTCAGCGGCAGCAGGATGTTATAAATGCTCCTGTGGCCAAACACCTACGAGGTGGCCAAAGTGGAAACCACAAACAGACAGGAGCCTATGCTCCAGTAACGCACCTCATCCAAACAGGCAGCTATTCTCTGCTTCCCAAGGGATTTCGGGTCACTGTCTCTGCTAACAGAGGTGACAGACCGATCATCACAGCAGAGGACACCATGAAGTAGAAACTGCTAAAACACAGGAAACCCACAGAGCAGCTGCACCCATCTGTGCCAGTTCCATGACACTGAAGAAAACCCTGAAGAACCCAAGGCAAGACTTTGTTCATATCCCTGGATTCACGTGTTCACTCCTCTTGGCTTGCTGCTGAAGGTCCTAGCGTTGGACACCAGCCATCCTCACGGACTGCAGAGGGTTTCAGGGTGAGAACATCTCTTTTCCTCAGCTAAACCTGTGCCACAGGGCAGGACACCGTAAGACGCTGGATCTGGAGAATCCACCCAGCACATGAAACAATCCTCTTCCACCAAGCCTTGTCCTGAGTGACTGCTCGTGAGTACAAGGGTCACACAGTCAGCCCCCCGTACGAACAGTACATGGAGAAGGATCACACGGAAAAGTTTCTTTGAAGGCAAACCAAAAGACGATCGCGTTGTACACCACGCCGCATTGAACAGCCGCCAGTGACTCTTCTTTGGCAGCACATATGCCTCCTTTTGGGTTTTTACAGGCCTTTTATTGACTTGACTTCAGCGATAAAGCAGATGGCCACGGGGGAAGGAGGCTACAGTAGCTCCAGTGCAGAGCAGACAGCAGATTTATCAGCTGCAGTTAATGCAGCAGGTGTACCTGTCTCTTCCACATTTCTTCTCGGTGTTTGTGCAGCTGAGCAGTTTAAAACCACAAATTTCCACTTATAAGCTCCAAATTTTACAGGAGACACAGCGGCCCAACTTTTATTTTCCTCGTGATTTCCCATGCATTTTGCACAAGCTTTACTAGAGCAAAGAATTTTGCTTTCTACACCTCTGTCAGTTCTCCTAAAATACATTAGATGAATCAATCCCCATCCATTATATCGTCACTGAGCTTCCATTTAGTAACAATATTTGGTGTTGCTATTCTGACATACTTCATTGTTCCAAATTTTGCACTTAGAAGAGGTTTTACTTTATGAATTAAATTCCTTTTCCTGTTACAGGTGACGTTGATGCTATCAGCAGCTGGACAGACAAGAGGCCAAGCCAGGGGGCTTGGTGACAGCCACGTGCCCCTCGCAAGGTCGTGCTCTGTCCTTCACCTGCCAACACCAGCCCACTTCCACGTCCATCTTCCACCAGCCTCGTTGCCCACAGCAGGGAGTTAAGCTGTAATACAACTAAAGCAGGATTTTTGCGTTTCCCCCCCTTCCTTCTGAACGGGGTCGGTTGAGCTCTGTCCTACCTGCAGTGATTTTGAGCACCCAGCGATTCTTAAGCTAAATCCACCACCCCGACACCCCTCTAACAGAGGGAACCAGTGCTGCTCCTCCCTTACAGCTGCAGGACGAGGGCACAAATACACCAGGGGCACGTCCCGGACACTCGGATGTGCTATACAGGGAGCCTGCGTGCTGCAGGCAGCCCGGCCAGCCGCAGCATGGAGCTCAGCGCCGGGCAATTTGCTGCTCTACACCCGGCTGTCAGTGGCGTACACGTCCCTGAAGTTTCCAGGGTCACGGAGGAAGTCTCTTAAGTTCACTTCCCATTTTCTTGCCAGCGCCAAAATCCACCCCCCTCTTAAATCTTCGGCGAAGTCCTAAAACAGGAACCCGCGAGGGCAGGCTGGCCAGTACGCAGGGAGAGGCGAGCTGCTCCTCTCCCAGCAGCAGAAACAGCTCCAGAGGAACTTTGCCTGAAAAATCCCTCAGTGGTATTTCGCATCTTTTCCCAAGAGACAGAGTTGACCGAGTCCTTACTTATTCTGCAGTTTTGGGACATATCCTAGCGGTGTTTTCACAACAAGTCGAGGACTAACAGCTCCGAGAGCCCTTACTGTATTTAAGGCAGGGTTTGGAGTTTGTACTGAAATCCCCGATTATGCACACGCTTCCTATTATGCTAGCTGATGGCGTTGCAGCGGGTAGTGAATAATTCAGCAGATTTAGCCAGAGCCGAGTGTAAATCAGTCAGATACAGCGAGACAGTCGCCGTGCTGCCTTGCAGCTACCAAAAAAAAATGTGTGGAAACTTTCCTGGGCAGAGCAGCGCCTTGCTTGCCACAGGTCGCCGCCAGCCGCGCGTTTTGCCTTCTTGGCTCTCCAAAGAGATTTAATTAAACAATAAACCAGCTCCAGTGGCAGAAGTAAAAAAGCCTTTGGAGTGTTATGTTTCCTTTATTAGCATAGTGATGTGAAACTAAACAGAAAAAGCAATCTAATAACAAACATTCCTTTGAGAACTGCTCCGGGAGCAAAAGGACATCCACTTATTGTTCAGCCCGTCCCATTGGTCCATATAGGGCCATAAAGGTACAATAGGAGGAAACAGGAAACAGACTGGCACATCTGCATTATCTTATTAGGGGCTAATGGATATCTGAGAGGAACATGCATCTGATTCTGAATAGTCTGTACCAATCTCCGAAGCAATTACTCTTAATTAGTGGATTCTGTTTATAGATGGAACTTAGTGTACCCTTCTGTATCAAAGAGATGCAGGCATCTGGAGGGAGATATGCTTTTCTTAAAGGGAAAGCACTGCGGCACGGCGCGAGGGGGTGGTTGTTTTGTTTGGGTTTTGGCAAATAAAAGCGCTCTGAAGCATAACATATTCTACTGTATTATTAATCAAAAGAGCATGCCAGCTTGGAAGAAAAAAAAAAAAAAAAAAAGACCATACTGTTAATCTCAAACTCGGAAAGTAAACACAGAAAGCTAATACTTGCATATGAATTATATGACAAAAACCACTTTGATGATAAGCAAATAAACAACCGAGCCCTAAAATTTTCGACCGATGGCCAAAAAGTTTAAAATAGCAGCTTAAGTCAGAAGAACAACATCTGCATTTTGTATCTGCCAAGTCTGCAGCCAAAAAAAGTAAACCACTCTATATGACCAGATGCATGAATAAAAAAGAAAAAGGCATGAAACACAACTTCAAAGTCAGCGTACCGAGCAGCAGAGCCGCGGCTCCTACAGCCCCACTTGTCAGATATTTCCAGCTATAGGTGCAAGACCTATGGGGGAGGGAAGATAAGTTTTAGCAAAAGGAGAACGCTATTATTAGGACACTTTTCCTGCATCTTGGTATGTACGAGAGCTGTCTGTCTGCTGGGCAACTGCGAACGCCTTTTTGTCATAAAGCTGACACTTGCAAAATGGGTTTGTGCTTTATTTGTTTTTTCCTGACTGCGATTGTAAGGAAATAAATAACATAATTAATGCAATTGTTGTTTATTTGAAAATCCTATGGGGGGAGTATAAGAAGGGGAGAAAAAAAGAAAGCTGCTTTTTCCCTAAGCAGCTCTGCTTCGTATCGCCTGCACTGCAGACACACACTGATGTAAACCCTGAAAAAAGGGAATCTAAATCTGAAAGGGGGGCAAAAAGTAAGAGACACAATGACACCCATTTATTTACACACCACACAACAGTACCCTGCTGTGCCAGCTATTGATTTTAGCGGAGCTGAGAGTCCATGTTGGGGAGCAGCAGCTGTGAGTGCATAGCCTGAATCCTCATATGGGAACAATACTCCATAAGCAGGATAACCTATTTCAGCCAACCTTCGTGTATAACACACAGCAGTAAAAACACACACAGCTTACATCTTGAGATCTGGAAGGCGCTATGGTTATTTTTTTCACAAAGGTCCGGGGCAATTATTAATTTATTTGTGCTAGCACAATGCTAGCATAATGAAGAGATGTGAAGGACTGAAAATCCAGGCTTCTCGTGTCTGTTATTCTACAGAGATGTTAATTCTCTTCCACACTAACCATATTTAAGACCCACCCACTGCATCATGCAATTTCTCTCTCATTTTCTCCTGTTGTTTGCTGTTTTAAAGGGCTGTTTGCAACCGAGGGTGGTGTTTTTTTTCCAGAGCTATCTGCATTCCATGTTTCTTTCATTACTCAGCAGTTGCCAAAACTATACTGCGAAGTAAAGATAAATGGTTGGGTCAGGTGGTGGGGTTAACAATTTACTGTGTGTACTGCCCTGAGAGCCAGATATAGTAGAATTGGCTCATGTTTATGTACAGGATGAGAAGTTGATTTCCTGTGCAGTGACTTTCAATCACCTCTATACGGGACTCTCTTGCAGCGTCCCTCTGAGAATTCAAGGAGCTTTGAATACATTTTGTGCTGGCATATAGGATACTCTGCTTTGTAACTAAATGCTTTCCTTACTTATTCTGCCACGTTCAAAAATCCCAATGGACTGTCAAGAGCAGTTCTCTTTTTTTTATTTATGGAAACCAAAAGGAGGGTAACTGAGCTTCCTGCTCCCTTAGTTAAAGTGAGCTCCTATACTGATTTCCCTCCTCAACACTGAAAGTTATTTCTCAGCACTTAGAAATGCTCATTCAGTGCAATCAAAACTTGGTTTTTGCATTGTCATCTCTGTTAGTCCTTATTATGGTTTTTAAGGACGTGAGATGGTAATTTCATATTGAGAATATGCTAAGTATGAGTCTACCCATGGGCTACAGTGGTTTAGGAGGCTGAAGACTTTCCAGACCAAACCTGTTTGTTTTTTTCTCCAGGCTGAACCACACTGACCTGTTTCTGTTCATCCCCTGACCTGAAGGGAAAACAAACAAACAAAAAAATACAAACACATCACTTCTTTCAAACACGTATTCAGATGTTCCACAATTGAAGCAGCACAGACTATGCTGGTCATTCATGTCCCACATAACTGGGAAGTCTAATGTGAAACATTTACCCACCGAGGTGCTATGTCTACTGCTTTAGCCTTGTTCTTTGGACACACTTCTCCAGCAGGTTTCCTTGGTTTCTGCAGTTTCTCCCTACAGTTCTGAAAACCTAGACTGGACTTTCTGACCAAAATCATCCTTCGCTATCCCATCCAGCCAACCAGGTTGTTTGGTTGTTTTGCTCCTACCTGGTTCTATGCAAGGTGATAATCCATGAAGAAGAAAATTATCATTAGTGGGACCTACACCCTTGGACTTTCCCTTATCAGTCAGTCAAGGCAAAGAAAAAGAACCGCTAGTGGGAAAGGTGAGCTGCAACCAGTGCCAGACTGATAAGATACAGGGGGATCTATATGCCAGCTTAAACCAACAGCACACTTGACTATCTATAAAAGAAAAGTGTCTAAGCTCCAAATAGGACACACTTCCTCTCCAAAAAGGTCTTCCACTGAAGGTCTTCCCCTTAACAGGCAACTCTGGCTACAAGGCACCTCAGGATGGCAATGCATTGATTCCCAGTCAAAGCAAGGTTGTGTAAGAAGGGCTCTTGGGAAGAGATGGGAGACCAGGGGAAGATAGACCGAGTAAGCAATTAATGAGGAATACTGAATAAACAAGGAAAAAATATCCTGATGAATATGTTCAGCAATGTCATCCGGTATTATGGGACACAGATGTTTACAAGTATGTCAGTCTCCTCCCAGATGGTGTCAGAGCCAGGAGGACGTGGGGAATGTCTCTAAAGACTCCCAATCACGCTTTATGAATGCCCATCCTGAACTTACAAGCTGATGGGAAACATGTCCCGACGACCACTGGCAGAAACAGCACTTACCATCACTGCAACTGCTAAAAAGGCCTTATACTGACTGTTTACAACCTTTAAGAGGCCTCTGAGATCAGTAAGAGGGGTCAAGTGATGTTATTGTTTTGGTGACAGAATGAAGATCCCTCGTAAATGATGGTGGCCTGGGAATCATTAAAAGAATGGAGTACTTCATCTGCTTAGAAGCTAAAGAGGAAAGCAACTTTGGAGGGCAGCTCCTTGACAGAGAAGTACATCTCTTTGGAAGGCCAGTGCTCTGTGGTCGTGATGACCAGTGCAGGTGAACCCCTGGAAGGACACAGGACAGCGAGATACTTCATTACAGAAGGGCGCAAAGGCAAGCAAGGCTGCGGGTGACAAACTGGTGACAGTAAGTGGCAGATGCTGAAAACAGCGGTGTGGATGGCATTATGCTGTGCTTCGTCCATACATCATGTAGGTGATGTAAAGTCACCGTAGATTAATATTGGTAAGGATCAGGGCAATTGAGATCTCTGACATCTGCTGTTAGTTGTTGTTGGGTAAGTCTTTGCTAGGGAAGTCTGACCCAGCACAGAAACAAAGTCTATTCCATCTCTTTGCCCTGAGAAATATCTTCCCAACTCCTGGGAAGTCTTGGTCTTAGCACCACCACAATAAAGCTAAACTGCATTCCCTCCCTCCTCCTGAGATCGGCCGAGCAGTTGTCTTCTGCATGGGCCAGGCAGGGTACCTGTAGTGGCACAGAGAGCGGAACCCAGTGGCCGAATGCAGCCAGTCCGGATGCCACGCCACAACTGAAATGTGTGCCATCGGACTAGCTAATAGCCAATTGCAGGAAGCAGCTCTGAGCTTTTGCTCAGCTTTGTTCAGTAGCTGGACAACTAATTAATGCAACACCCTGAGTACGTGGCCCTCGCTGTGGCACAGACACACTGCCTGGGGATGCACCGATGAAGGGTTTGTGCAGTCGGGGATCTTCCCACACTGAGCAAATCCCACACTGAGCAAAGAATTAAAGACTTCAGCATTGTCACTGAGATAAAGAAGGGCACAAAACACTTTAATTTGGAAAACGTGATGCAGCAGAGGGCTCTGTTTCCATTCAGCACACTTCACTTCATGTGCCACATATGGAAGGATCCTGCAAGGGTCCCCTATATGTACAGCAATTTAATCTGTTGTTACAAAAAGTATGTGGATTCACTCTGAGAAACCTGAAGGAAGACTATGTTAGGAATTTGCCCAAACTATAAGCTAGGCTTCTCAATCCCCCCAGCAGTTAGGAGGAAGAGTTAGGTTAATCTGTTGACAGATTATTATTTTTTTTTTTTTTGCACTAGAAAGCTAGAATTTCTGCTTCCTCAGAGCCAGACGAGTTCAGATCCTTGCTACACCCCTTTGTCAAGCGGGGATGGTAATCCAAATGGAACAAGGGAAAAACAGGGGATTACTGGTTCAAGCACTGGTTGCGAACTTCATCTGTGGGACTAGAAGTGCATCCATCACCTCAGCATCACAGAGGTGCGGACACTGTGCTAACACAAAACAACCTCGCACACATAATTTATCGGCTTTTGTTATATATGGCAAGCCTAACAGTACACGCCTGCTGAAAGGTCCTGTAATTCCCCTGAGTTATTAGAGTCTTCGGTCCTGCTTTACCCAGAAAACAACATTTCTGCTGTCTGCTTCGAGCTCCTGAACCCTCGCTCAGTACATATGGCAAATTCCAATACATTCCCAGTAAGGCTCCCCCAGGGTCAGCAGAATATGCCAGAGGGCTGGTGGAGATTATGAACATTTATTTTAAAGCCTCCGTTTTCTGTAGCTCCCTGTCACAGGAGCAATAGGGTAGCAAAATTAGGAACAAGCAAAACCATTAACTAGGAAGGGACCAAGCCATAGGCTGGGTTGCAGGGCAAAAATAGCATTTTTATTGTCAATATTATGCTTAACAGGGAGCCAATAAGGCAACTGCAAAATGCTAATAATACATCGAGATAACACAACACGTGTAAGCACCTTTCGAGTTGTTATCTGAATCATTTGAAAATGCTGCAAAACCTTATCAGTCAGGTCACAAAGACAGGGGTGCAGTAATCAATCACGGTAGCCACAAACCCAGCACGTCTTTCCCACACCCTAACATGTTCAGAAGACCCGTGTGTCCCACAGCTACTCTGAGAGGTGCTGGACAGGTGGGTAACACTATCAGGAAGACCAAAGTAAGCTATGACTGTACATTTCACTTTCAAAAGGAACCTGACAGGAGCCTGAGCACCAACAAAACTCAAGCAGCCTCGTGTCATGCATGCCTCTGCCAGCCTGCAAAGCAGGACTTCAGACACAATACCAAGGTTTTCTCGCAGAATAAGCAAGTGCGTGAATTAATACACAGTAATTGCTCCCATTGAGCCCCCTTCTGAAAGCATCTTTCCACCGATAAATGCAAGACAGCTTCCCCCATTTCCACAAGTAAACTAGCCCGAGTTTTGTCACATTTACTGCAGAGGAAGAAGTCACACGCACACTCTCAGGAAAGGAGAAGGGCAATGTGCCACCACGTGAAATTCGGATCTGCCCAAACCTACTGTTGTTTTAAAGCCATTTAGCCATAACCAGTGTAACCTCAACCCAGATCAAACTGAACAGGGCAGCCTTTACCCGCTGAACACACTTCGATCATTATTTAGCCAGCGAAGCTGAAAGATTAATTCATTAAAATGATTAATTTTGAAAGCATTCAAGAAAATAAGCGAGCAACTGCATAATTATGCCATGAGATACCACAGCTGAAGCAAGGCATAGGCCCAAATCTCACTACATTTCTTAACCAACGAAAGATAACTCGGATTTTAGGTCTAAAGGACAGAAGCAGACCTGAAGCTGCCAGTCCCCGCTCCCAGCTTGCTTCCCAAGGGGCCAGCAGGCAGCCAGGTTTCTCACCTCATATTTAAGGGATCTAAATTGTGGCCCTTACTCTCTCCCTGAACAGAGTTGCTGGTCCCCACAAGTAGGTCTAGGCAGGAGGAAATGCATCTCCCAGAACACCCAAAGCTGAAACAGGGGCTGTTCCTCCTGTGAGCCTGGTGAGTGGTGCTTCAGTGCCTGAACCCCAAGGACTCTTACAGCAGTGTCGCCGTGGGACACAGCCACAGCCCAAAAGGCCCCAGCACAGCAGGCACTGTACAAAACACAACTACTGCTGTCAAGGAATGGCAATGGAAAGGTCAATGGCAATGGAAACTGTCCCCACAGAGATCCAGCTTCTGCTGAAAGCACCAAGCGAGTCGGACAAGTTTAAATCATTGAGTCCTTTGCATTCTGCGTTAAGGAATTTGCTCCATAAATTCACTGGGAATAGAGTGGTGTGGAGTTGCACACCTCGAATTGCTGTCAGAGGTAAACTCAATCACTGATAGCATCACCTCAGCTGCAGCAGCCCATCCCTCCTATATGCTTACCCCACTGTGAGCCTGCCTCTAATGTACAATGCTGACTTTTACCCTCCTGCAGACCTCGGGCTGCTCTCCCCACCCAGAGCCAGCCACCAGGACAGCCACACTTCCCACACCACCTTTGCAGGCTTCCTGGTCATCGCTCTCCTCCACTGCAGTAGCTTTCTGCCCGAACGACCTTATGAAAGCTCTCCTGGGAAGATTTTGAGGACAGCAGCACTTCACAAGTCTGGATCTAGCAGCCCAACGTGCTGCAAAGGACACAAAAGAGTCTGAGGAGCTGGACACCAGGAAGCCTAGCTGGATGCCCAAGGCTGATAAGAGGCAATCAGATAACCACGCAAATACCAGTGGCCAAGCAGAGCCTATCTTTGAGCTGGGAATGCCAAAGCAGACAAGTCCCAATGGGAAGCACTCTCCTAAGAGCACCTGAGGTTTCTACAACAGCTGCATACACTGGGTGAGCAAATTAATTACTCCCTAACCACAGAAAAAGAGTCTTTGTGAGTAAGACAAAGCCTTTCAAAATCCTCTTGTGGCTTTTGTGATTATAACAAATCACTAAGCACTGTACTCCAGTCAGAAATGATGGCTGAAGGTAGATGTTGGTTCAAGCACACCCCTCAGCATGTCCACTATTGCACTGACTGCATCCTCTTCCCAGCTAGCATCGTCTGTGACAACTGCGTCTCAGTTGTCCATTGTATCTGGTCTCACAGAATACCATATGCCAAAGTGAATCAGATGCAAGCAGAAAAAACAAACAAACAAACAATTTAAGTGTCCTCAAAATGACGCATAAGCAATGGAACACAATAAAGAGGCCAACTAGTGGAAATAATCTCTCAAGGTAAGTGAGGTCTGTAAGAGCAGCCCACTCCCTTTATATAACTTGTGGTTCTTGAAGATATTTTGCCCATACGGATCCAACGATAAAGTTTTCTGTTTTCCAACTTGAAGTCTGTGACTGGGCAAAAACAGGGGTTGCTCTGCAACACTTATCCAAGTTTGTGAGGGAGAAGAGAAGGGAGCAGAAGTGCAAGGAAGAACGAAACTACCAGATACAGTCCCTGTCGTTTAATGTGATGACCGATATGAAGACTCTCCCTTCATAAATGCAAAGCTCATGCATACCATCAAAGATTCACAGTGACAACGCTCTAGTTAAAATAATTACTTAAAATGAAAAGCAACTGAATTGTCTAGAATACTAAAAAATTCAAGGAGGTATTACAAGCAACGTACCTGACTGAATGACACATGAAAGGCGCGTTCCAAGAAAAATGATGTAGAGCTCTAATACACCAAGAGATAGAAGAGAGACTGAGGAAGCTTGAGAAACAGCACCCTCTAAATCATCCCTTTGTAGGAATCGCCACGTTTATGAAGTGGGCTAGGTCTCACATTCATGTAACCACTCTGACCCTTTTTTTTGCCAAAAGACACGTGCTTTAACTTTTAACGTTTATTAACCAAAAGAAGAGAGATGCTCCTAAAATAATAATTGGAGGCTACATGCTAAAGAAAACCATAGGATCTCCTCCTTTTAACACGTTTTATGGCTACAGTAATATGGCTACGATACCATGTGTCAGCTAAGACGATTTCTTTTTCTGCATGTGTTTGCACAGTAATGATGGGCCTTAAAAGTATTGCCTTCATCACCAGAGCATAAGGGTTTTGCAATGAAGAAATACTTATTTTCCGTACAAAGAGGAAGTAAAAAATACAACCTCTTAATGTCAGATCTAAGCATCAAAGACCAAATGGCCTAAAAGTAGAATAACAAGAAAATTTGAGAAACGCTACAGCAAGAGCTTAAATTCCAGTCTAGCATTTGATTTAGTGATAATCCTCCAAAAGCAGCTCTGCATCTGATATACACAGGTTCAGGATTCAGTTGTTGACACATGGTAAGGAAATGAAACACATTCTCCCTATATGAAGTTCACATTTTTCTGGGTGAAACAAAGAGCACTTGTAATCCCGTGTCTCTAATGTACCTCTTAAAGCAGTAAAGAGAACTGAAAGTTATCTACATGAAGCAAGATTGTCTGACGTGCTAAAAAGATCTGAATTAAAGAGCTTGACTGCCTCATCCACTGCTAAGCCTTAGAAAAATAAGGAAATCCAATTTAAGATTTACACAGCAACTCCATGAACGCAATCCCTTGACATTACAACTCCACTGGACATACCTCACTGTAAGCTACTCACCAAACCTCTTTGGGGCAAGCAAAAGAGAAAACCCTCTACCAGAAATGCATCAAGGTAGAAAGTTGGGTTCACTGGACCATAGCCAACACCAAACAACATTAACGTACCTCCCTTTAAGAGATTATCTCCATTTTTAAAGAAACGACAGAATTGCTGGAAGGTCTGGCAAGCGGTGATGAAGACGCCCAATCTGAAGAGAACTCCTCATCATTCAGCCTTACACCACCCCACCAAGGTTATTAGAATGACATGCTTGGAACAATCGAGGGAGCAAGTAATTACGTTACTCGATGGTCCTGAATATTACTGAGTAGCAAAACCCTTAAACAGGAAACTAAATTTTATAATTTAAAACATGCATACGCATAAAAGGGGAAAAAATAATCAAGGATAGACTTTTTCAAAACAACATGCAAAATTACATAGCAACAGCATAAAAGCTTCTGGACAATTTCCTTTCCTTAGCCTCCAATGGATGGTTTATTCCAGAGAGACAACCCTAAGCAGACAAAGCCCACTTGTAAACATAGGAGCACAGGAATTGCTGTACTAGGTCAGATTAATAGTCCATTTAGTTCAGTAACCTCTCATTTGACAGCAGCCAGCATCAGATACTTCGGGGAAAGGATGAAGAAATCTCTAGGAGAGCAATTACAGAAAAACTTTCCCATAAAACTTCTTTCCAACTCCCATCATCTACTGGATGGCTTATGCCCTGTAACAAGAGATTTTTTCCCTGGGCTTTTTGTTTGTTTTTGCTAGACCAAATAATATAAATAATACTCAAGCATTGTGGATATCTTCTGTATCTGCATTCCATATGTTTTTAATCTTTAAAATTGTTAGCCCTAGCAGAATTCAGAGGCGCTGAGTTTCAACATCACCAACGCAGCGCTTAAGATAATATTCCTACTGTGTTTTTAAATAATTCCCATTTCCCCTGGATGATTCTTTGTATCTACAGTATCTAGGGTAGCACAGTAAAAGAGAAGTTTAGGGTATTCATTTTCTTCAGAAGTCTCTGGTTCTTGGTTTTTCCTCAATGCAGTATTCTGCAGTCACTCTTCAGAAGCAGGAGAGAGGCTTTGAGAAGGCAGAAGTGCCTCCAAATTCCCTCTTCCTCCCTCTCCCCCAAATTGTGTTTGGTTTCCTTCAGGACAAGCATTAGTTTCTCCGTCAAATTTACTTGTCTATTTTAATTGCTAGTATACACTTCTTCAAACGTTACCCATCTATTTAACCACTTCCTTAGATTTCAGGGCAAATACTTTTCAGGACAGGAAAAAGAAAAATCAATTCTTGAATAACAAGTCAAGAGTAGCAAGTCATTTCTCTAATTAAGGCATTGACTTTCTTCTGCGATTGCAGTAGAGTTATCTATGTGGTCACTTCCACGCTAAAACCATAGGTAAATATTAGCAAAGCAACAATTGCATCAATTAATAACAGCAACTGACAGATAAACACTACAAAGAGAATTCCATTAGCTCCCCAGACAAACACCGTGCCAGTTTACAAATGAAGGCACAAGAGGAATAGCACGGCCCTAATCTGCCCCAAAACTATCCACATCTGCATGCAAACACCTGTGCTCTGTAAACACCAAGCCATTACCAGTCTGCTTGCCATCCTCTCCTGGTCTGCAGGAAGCCACTAATGGGGCAGCTCCAGGCGGGCAGGCAGCCCGCCCCGTTGTCCGACCCCTGCTTGGCTTTGTTACCTCGTGATTCACCCACGTTGGCTAAAGCCTGTGGGCTGCCTCCACAATTTTGGAGAAAGCTGAATGCTTGCAATTTTTGTTAATTTATTCACGCATTTTATGTCCATATGTCTTGATTTGCAAGTCAACTCAAGCATGGAAATGAGAAGAGCACGGGCAAGGATTAGGCTAAATTATCTCAGCAATCATATTGCTTTTAGTAAACTGCCTTTTTTCAAAGCAAAGCATTTGAAAGTCAAAATAGAAACTCCAAATTTCAAAACTTTTCTGAGAAGTGTGTCAATTCATAGATTTGGATGATGGCAATCCTCCAAACATTATTCCTGCAAATAAGACTAGTGTGAGCAAATCATCCTTCTGAAATCACTTGTGACAGAACATTCCAGGAATTTGAAGAGGACGTTGTGAATATCAGACCTCAAGTTTCCCCAATTTCATTTAATGTTACTTTCTTCCATTTGGATTCATTTATAGAGAGTCAAAAGGCACAGCAGAAACTGTAAGAACTGGTCATTGCTTGAGATTTGAGCTGAAGGAGGAACTACATGAACAGAAATAATTGATAAAGAATCTGGAAGCCTTAGAAGTATTCCCCTCTTCCCCTACTGCAATTCCTTACAAATAACTTCAGTGTAAAGATGACATTGCAGAGGCAGACAAGAATTGGAATCAGGTCTGTATCAAAGGACCAGCTCGCATCCGCATGTGATCTGCCCTGCACAAATACTAAAGAGATAACCACAGAGCTGACAGCACCTGACAAAACACTGTGCAAGGAACCCTCAGCCCAGGTCTCCTGGTGCTTTCCAGGACTGATGGCTCAGATAAGCATTGGTGACTATCACCTCTCAGACAGAATGGCGAGGAAAGATCTCAAAACCCTTGTTAGGCAGGCAGCGTGATCTTGTCTTACGTACTAGGCAAGAGGAGCAAAATGGATGCATTCAGGTTTTTACAAATGTCACCATAATCCTTTTATTATTCACAGGATTTATGTGTTTATGCCACCATCAATAGAGTCAAGGCCTCAAAACAGCAGTATTACATTCTATTGGCAAAGGAAACATGTGAAAAGAAAGTATAAATCAATGCACTACACTGACTCAAAAAGGGACAACCTGTAAGAAGCAAGTTCAGAAATGCCAGAAACACCTTCCACTTCAGAGTAACAGCTAGCCAACTGAAACCTTAAGAGTATGAAAAAAATGAAAAGTGTTGTGACAAGTAATCTAAACAAATGTTAAAAGTGAAGATTGACAAAGATAAAATATCTGCCAAACATCCAAAACTTAAATGAAACTGCCATTTGGCAATGGCCAAGTAAAACAAGATGTAGTCAGGCAGTTTCTGACAGAACAGTAAGCACATTGTTGAGTTTTCTTATAGACCTCCTTTCTTCACGAGGAAAAAAAAAAAAAAAAAAAGGCACATCAGTATGTAGAAGAGTGCCTCTCAATTTCAGTACACACCTCAGACTTTCAGTATTGACCTGTGAGAGAAGGGAAACAGGGTTTTTGTCCTCCTTGGTTCGTGCTGAGCACTGCGGCGCTGCACAGGCCGGATGGCTCTGAGGGCCAGAGCACCAGGAGATGGGAGGAGGTGACAGGGAAAGTAAAATGGGAAGTCGTCAAATGGGCTTTGGGGAAGTTGTAAACTCATCCGAAACTTTGGGAAGATTTCTGTTTTGATTAAAGCCTACTCCATTTCAAAGGCTAATTAGCATTTTAAACAAAGGGCCTCTTCGTTACACATTAACCACCTCATCCTTCCAGCAACTGTGCTGAAAGCAGAGCTTACAACATGAGCACACATCAGGTGTTCCAATGAACAATAAGGTAACTTTTCCCATAAATTTTCTTATAATAAAGCAAAATACAGCAGAGGAGTACAAAGCCAAAAACAAAATTAAAAGAATTTTTTTTTTTTTAAAAAAGAAAACCAATAGCAACCAACAAACCCTGCAAGTTTTCTGAACAGCAACTTTCCAGCAGCTAACAGTAAAAGCAGCATATTCCCCACTACAAGCTTTGTTTTAGGATGAAAAGGATAGAGAAATACACACATTAAGTTAGCAGAGGGAATACAAAAGCTCATTAATGGAAACCAATACCCAAAATTACACTTCAAATGTTACAGAGAGACAGCAATGTGTGCTCCTCTGTTCATGGCAACAGTTCAGGAAGAGTAACTTCTGAAAGTTGTGTATTTACTTTCGACACAGCTTTTAAAGACGCTCACCCTTCCGTGACCGTTTAATGTGGTCTCCTCTATTAATAGCAACTCTTTTACAGCAATTAGCATACGGATATTAAAACAAACAGGCAGCCACAGGATCACGGCAGCGGCTGACAACCAAACGTAGCTGTGACTGAGTAACAACTTCGGCACATCCTTCTGCTCGTAACGTGGGCAACTCCCACCTTTCCCTTGGCAGAATGAGGTTAATACAGAGTAGGGAAGCCCGGTAGAAATGCTGCAATAGATGGCTGTGGCTGAGCAGGGGTGGGAGCCCCAGCACGATCCACGCTCAGAGCAGCAGCCCATGGTCGCAGAGAGCGGCCCCAACGGGCCTAGCCCAGCAGGGCCTGCAGAGGAGACCCCATCCCAGCTTTCAGCGCCTGCCCGCAGGGCTCAGCAGCCCTAAAGAGCTGGGGGCTGCTCTCCCCCAGCCTCTACCCACAGCAGAGGCTTGGGCAGACCTCTGAAAACTCACCTGCAGCCATACCACAGGTCCCACAGTAGGCACAGCCAAAAATCTGTCCTGGAGACAGCTCAGCAGATGTGTAACAAGCTCATCTGGCTTCACGTTACTTCACCGGTGCCTGCCTCAAGCCCCTCTGCGTACATGGAAATACTGCCTGTGAAACCCACCTTTTTGGGGAACATCTCCTGTGGTGGGCTGGCCACTTGCCTTCAGAGAGTGCCCCAGGTCCCACGGCTCTGGCAGAAGGGTTAACCACCTCGTCAGTCCCACCTCACCTGCGTGAGAGCGCAGAGCTAACCCACAGCACCTGGCTGCAATAAGCTCAGCTGTCCACAGCTGAGAAATAGCACCCAGTCCTCCAAGATGGATTTGAACGAACTTATATACATCCTCAAAAGACATGCTGTTTTGCAAGAGAGAGTTCGCTTCCCCGGATATGAAGAATCCATCACTTCAGCCTTGGCTTAAATCACAGCCATTTGCTCACAAGCGTCCCAAGTGTTCCTCTGCAGACTAGTCACAGTTGCACTGCATTTTAATTAATTGTACACATGAGAACTGAGTTTTATACAAATCCACTTAGGCAGTTTTCAGCCAGGAACAGCCTTTAGTCAGACTTTAGAAGAAGCCTGGCGTTTTTCTGTTATAAATACAGGTCACAACAACTTGAAGAAAGTCTGAATGTTTTATGCTTTGTTTACAGGATGGAAATACTTTACATTTTCCTGTGGCAAACATGGTTGTGGGTTTAAAAAAAAGTATTTATTTTAAAATGTAATTGTTGATTTAATATTTATTTTAAGCCTACCAACCAACAAAACTTTATTTGAATCCATTAATTACGCAATTAACATTTAGAGCCCTAATAGAGCAACTATCAATGGTTTTATTGCTTTTAAAAGGTGAGTGTGTCTGGAGTGCTGTGCTGTGGGGCTGGGGGCAGGAGGGGGCACTAGGAAGGGAGGGCCAGTGCTGACCCACCCGCTCCTGCTGTAACCTCCCTTCTGGTACCAAGCAGCTGGTATGAGCCGGGGCTATAAACACCAAGTGAAGTAATCCCTACAACTGCAGCCTCCATTATGAGAGTTCATGAAAGGAATCCTAAGAAAAACTGAAATAAAAATTATATACACAGTTCGCAACCATAAATTTTCCACACTTAGAGACCAGTTCTTACTGGATGGCTATGCTCCGCTTGCACGTAATAGCTTCCAGGATTCGGGGGAGAAAAACCCCAGCTATTGACTACACAATCCTTCAGGCAGCTCCTTTCTTACCCTCGTAAAATGTCATCTACTAGAGGCTCGCATACTGCTGGCAACTGGAAGTTGGAAGTCAGCCTCACCAAGCAGCACAGCACAGGAAAGAATTGGCGACACCAAGCACAATGAGAACACAACTCGTAGGGTTATACAGCAGGAAAAACTGTTTGACCTAGAGAAACTGAGGTAGGAAGGTTACAATCTATGGGTTCTCTATATAAGAACAGCAATGCATTTCAGAATGACCAGCGAAAAGCCCCGAGTTTCTTAGGTGTTAGTGAGGAAGATGGTGACTACGCCTACCACAGAAGGGGAAACTAATCCTGCATCTCACCTCAATGGGACTTGAGAAGAAACACTGGCAAGATAATAAACTTCAAGGCTTATTATTCCAACTGAAATGTAAGGACAACTGGAGGGAGGTGCTTCCAGCTGGGGTTAGGCAGACACATGGCTCATAACATCATGAAGTTGGGCTTGATTTCCTTCCATCTCAGAGAAAAGGAAGAAGCTCAAAGGTCAAGAAAAGAAGGTGCAAATATATTTTTCTGTTCTGCGATTTCAGCTTATTGCTTATAAATGACTACATGGGAAAAATAAATCCAGAGACCATATTGCCTGTTTTGTATTTTAATTAAGTAAGTGCCTAGAAATAAGTAATAGGTTTTTTCCACTGACTTCTCTTGCTAGCTGCCCAAACAATGGCTTTTCTATACCCACATCATGAATAAGATATTCATTAAAAACAAACAAAAACCTCACTGGAACATAAACTAATTAAAAATGTCTACCAATTTCACCTTGCTCGTCTTCTTAGAAATGAGTACTTCCTCATTCAACACAAAACCCAGCACTCTGTACCTAATCTCTGCCCAACCACCCACAGTTCTTTTTCCATTACAGTACATGGCATTTCAGAGAGACCCTACCGTTGCCATTTTCTTATTCAACTCCCAGAGACTCCTAGAGTGTCTGGCAATTTGTTAATGTCTAATTTATCCAGTGCTCTCTGCATCATTTCAGTTTTATGAATGGCTCTCGTTAGCCTGCTGCTCTTAGCTCCTTACAACATTTTTTTTAAATACTCTAACGAAGTAAAATACTTTTTCAACTCCCCTAGAGCTGTAGACCCTCTTTCAGTTGCTGTACCAAAAGCAACATGGGGGACACTTGTGGTGTCCACAGCACGGACAGCTTTCCCTGTTAAACTATTATTATTTCAATCTGTGAGACTTCTTGCCTTCCTTCCTGTTTTTCCCTGTCTCACAGGAGAGGGGAGTGAGCGAGCAGCAGGGTGGGCATTTGGCTGTTTGACCAGGCTAACCCACCACAGCTGTACTTCAGTTTTCCTTCTTGGTGCATTGTTGTTCACAAAATCTTCCCTCTCCAGCTAGTAAGACTGCAAAAATGTTGTTGCTGTTGTCACGACTGCCAAAATTTTCTTCTTGACCTTTCCTCAACTGTAATTATCTTCTGTTTAATTAATCTAATTAATCTGTATTTATTTATCAGATCAAAGAGCCTACCTCATAATACTCAATCTGTTAGCGTCACTGCATACCCAGAATCACAACAGATTTATGTCAAGTCACTGGCTGAAGCTGGATGTCCTGCCTAGGCTAGCCTCGCTCTCTCCAACCCACAGCATAAACGTCATTTTGTAGCTTGCAAGAATTCTTTAAGGGAATCCTTAGGATGACGGAAGACAAGATGGTACAGATGTGACCCTACCTTATATGCTTAATATGTACCCGACCTAGTTCTTCTGCCCATGACGATGGAAATGACATCAGAACCACAAGACCCCTGAGTGATCAGGGTGGCAGGACCACCATCAAGGTTTTCAATGACGTAGAAAGTTGTAAAGCTGTTTGCCTCTATGTGAAATGAGCATAACAGCATTAATAAATGAAAACGACTCAGTTACACAGTGCAGAGGGGTACACAGCCACACAGGGCATGGGGAGAGGGCTGCTGGACTCTATCTTCACATCTGACAGTGATTTGCTGATGACTTCGGGAAAGTCATTTGAACTCCGTATGACTCAATTTTTCCATTTGTGAAATGGAGATCAACGTGCACTTCCATTTGAAGATAAGTGAAAAACTGAAGGCTGGCAACATCGTTAACTAATATCTATTAGTATTTGGTCCATGCGATTGCCCCTTTAAGCAGTTTTCCTGGGGGTATTGGGAAACATGACTTACAGTTTAGTACAGATAACAACTTCATTTCAATGTACATGCTCCTAAATGAATTCCACACCCCAAATCAATTCAGTGCCTAAGAAAAAAAAAATCCACTGAAAAATAAGGCAACATATTCCGAGAGGGCTGTTTTATCTATCTGATATGTTTCCTGCATCTCACGGTGATTTACAGTAATAGGTAATAACTAGTGTACATTATATCTAGTTTTTAATAACCACACTTCCATTATATTTCATTTCCCAAAGGGACTATTTGTGTTTTTTCCTATCTTTAACTGTAAAACTGTAAAGTGCTATAATCAAGCATTGCTTTCTCTTGTATTCTGGACATCCTCAGTTGATTATAATCGCTGCCCGCTGAACTTATCTTCAAAATGTTAATCATGAAATGAAATAAAAGTTGATATTATTACATTACCTACTACTCCATTCATTCACTCTTCTCTCTTTAACCCAGGAGATCCAGAATACAAAGAATTGTAAAAGAAAACAAAAAGAAAAGAAAAAAAAAAAAAGACGACAAATGCTGGAGTAGGCAAAATTGTCATTGAAGGTGGCAGAAGTGGAGAAGACAGCTGAAAAAAGTCAAAGCACGGGTTGTTCTCCCTGTGGTCTGGGAAAGAGATGATGGCTCTGAAAGTATGCTTTGAGGTAATTGCACAACATTCACTGTAATGCTGGATAAAATAAATCATATTCAAATTTAGCATAACTGGTAAGTGTGTACACGTTACCTTGCTTTCTTGGGAACTAGGGACCTGCTCCCACAGTCACTTACCAGCAGAAGGACTACGTGCGGGGAATACATTTTAGTACGTGCCAATAAAAATGTGCACAGGAATGTGCAAATCAAGCTGCACAGTCAGCTGACTTCTCAAACTGAGAGCACATTTAGGGGAACTAGTAGGTTAAAGAGGATGCCACTACTGAAGAGTAACTCAGAGGTTCACTGGAGGAGGTGATCTACCTGATGAAATCTAAAATAGCATTTTCAGCAGCCTCTTATAGAGTGTTTCAAAAATTCCAAATTTCCAGGAGCAAAACAATACCATCCACGGAAAGCCTAAAATCTTTGGTGTAGTTCACACCCATCACACCAGACACTCATATGCATGCACACGAGGTGTTAGTTTTCTCTGGTTTAATATGGAAAGCTAATACTGTGAGCTAGAAAAACAAACAAAACAAAACAAAACAAAGAAACATAAAAACCCAGCATCCAAAAGAGCAAGACAGAACCACAGACTACTTAAGAATGAAGATCTCCTTAGGAAATAGAAAGGGTTTTAATGGAATGGATAGAACTTAACTCTCAAAACTCTCTCCGTCTTCTAATGGGACGCTGTCATGAGAGGTAATTAAAATTTCTTAGCTGCCTCTCACAAAAAGAAAGGAACAACTGAGTATCTGCAAGTAAGGCTTAGGCAAACTGCACAAAGTTGGCCAGCTCAAATTCAGCCAGATGGAAAATAAAATCAATGAACTAAAAGCATTATTAATTGAGACAACTGAATATGGACAGAGGCAAAACTACTGGCAGAGCAAAGTAGATAAAGCAGACAAAACATTATCGCTAGTAGTAAATAACACCGAATCAAACAGATATGATCAAACACAAAGTAGCATGTACGTAAGTACCAGTGATATTACTTTTGAATTTGATTTATTTTATCTTAAGTTACAGTGTATATCATTTAAGCAAGCCAATTCCTTCCAGGTATCTTGCTAATATCCCTTTAACAAGAACAGCACTGGGAGCCCAGACAGTAACAGATTAATGAAAAGGCAAGGAGACCCTAGCTAGATAGAAGGGCACTAAACATGGGATAGCCAACGTTTCTTATACACAGTAGGGCGAAAGGCCACTACGATCACGGAGTTTGGAGTTCGACCATAAAAATGGGCACACATCTTTCCCCAGAACTGGATTAATTCAGTTCTCTACATACATAAATTTAAAGACTCATATGACGGCAAGCTCCTCACTTCTCCCATTAAACTCTGTTCCCTTTTCCTCTCCCGCTTTTGGTTACCCTCTGCCTACCTAAACAGCAGCTTTAAGACCCTATGCCCCTGAGCAGAGCCTGCTTGCACAGCAGTGCTGCTATGCTCCTGGTCTGATGTATCTGATATAGTTGGTTTAGATCCATCCTTCAAAAAGACAGGTCTATGAGGAGATTTTACCAATGGAAACAGTGGTATCAATGATACAACACGTCACACTCCACATAAATATTGATCTGAAGAGGTATCAGGCAGGACAGCAGTCCTGACTTTGGGACACCATGAGCTCCTAATAACTTGTGAGGACTAATACTCAATACTATTTATTATCTGAAAACAAGCATCATCCCCAGGGCTTTAACCAAATTTCTCTTCTGGCAGTCACAGCCTCCGAATTCCCCTTGCAGCTGCAGCTGCACGTCCTACTTACATCAGCTTTCACATCCCAGCCTGCTCTCTCCTTAGATAACTGTCTGCTGCCCTAAAGGACAGGCTGTGGGTGAAGAAATCCCGAACTCCAGCTGAAGCAATTACCATCAGGCTTACTGCTCTGTGCCTTGAGATCCTCAGACAGTAACTATGTAAAGTATATACAATCCTGATGAAGAGAAAATACATTACAAGAAAAAAAAAATACACATAGCAAATGTTCTTCTGAGCATGAAACAGAAAACGTACAAAAACATACCGACTGGCCACTTAATTGCAACTGATCTAATCACAGCTGAGTCTACCTCAGCCTTCATGGGCTGCACCCTCGGTTATTCAGTGCTCAGTAGTTGTCATGGAAAAAAATAACACATCTCAAGAAAGCGCAATATATTTTGAGCTGGTCTGCATCAGTCAGTATCTAATACTCCCAGAGAGCGCGCTTGCCTAATACCCCTAGGTTATCACCGAATTACGAAGTCAGCTCTGGCACTTCTGCTGAACTGAACTAAAAACACTCATTGTTTCACGAATGTAACACATTTAAGTAAGAGCACTGAAAGGAGCTCATTCACTGCCATCTTAATTGTTTCGTGTAATCTATGTGACAAGTGGCACTGTGCTTCCCACCTGGGAGGCGTACGCAGTCTACTGTAATGTAAGAGTTTGCCTTTCATTTCCCTGATTATGGCTGTGAAAAACCCTAAATGCAGAAGAGGAGGGAAAATTCCCAGTGGAATATCCTATTAGAAGCAAAAGCACTTATAATAAAGTCATTCGCTGTATTTATCTCTTTTTAATTTTACTGCTCAGTAATGTTTTCACGGAAATTATAATGGATACTCATTCCTGTCATACATACCTGGAATAATTCATAAAACATACAGTAGACCACTAACATTTCTGCAAGCCTGAGACTACAACTGGCAAAATCAGTCCTGGTTTTGTGGCTTTCCTAACCAAAAGAAGACCATTAAAAAATGAGTGCTGTGAACTTCATAACTATGCTGTGTTTCTTGTCATGCTGGGATTAGTAATAGCACTGCTATCAAATATTACTGTGCAATAAAACCTGTGGTTTGCATTTAGATTACATTTGATTTCTTCATGTGGAAAATGCATGCTCTAATTTTCTTCTTACAGTAAAATTGATAACACACAGAATACAACATCACAGCAGATGACACAGTCTACAAGGTAGGCATGACTTGTTTTATAGTCATAAAGCTTGTACTTCTGGCTGTGATTTTATGAGCCAGGCATACAAAAAGAGTACAAAAAAAGGATATTTATAAATAAAGGCATACAACAGTAAATAGGAAAGGAGACCGAGTTACAGAGCAGATTGAACTGGATATAATCAGAACCAAACACCTCTCACAAAAAGTGCACACTTAGCACTTGGGTACCTCCCCAGTCAATAACGCAGGTACATCGGCCTTCTTCAACAAAAGAAAGCAATTTTAGGCAGGAAGAAGAATGTAAACAGGACAGATGGCATCCTCACCAGGCAAAAAACATCCATATCTTTGAATATATGCTGCTAAACCTCACGATACCATAAATATCCCTCATCCCTTCCCCTTCTTCCATGAACTAAAAATCACCTATCACTATTTTTTATGCTAGTTAATCTAGCAAAGTATTCATTCCAGCGGAATATTTTACAACAAGTCTCAGAGAAGCTTCTATAAACACCTAGGATCTTATTAGCCACAAAAAAAAAAAAAAAGGAAGGGGAGGTGCACAGAGCACACGGTCTCCATGGGGACCTTCCACATGGTAGAAGCTGTGAACTGAACACTTCCATCAAAGCAAGGCAATAGGGAAGAATTACACAATAAGGAACTGAGTGGAGAGCTCATTACCATGTAAAAACCATAGCCTATACGTACTGTTATATTTCTGTACGTCGTCACATTAACAAATTGCTGTTTATTAACGTGATTTACTGGATCAAGCGCAGCAGACCTGGGCACGAGCTGAAGCAAAGCAGCTGGATGTGAAGCTAATGCAAGCTGCTAAGAGGAAAGTGATGTCTTAACTGCGCCTCTGCATGGCCCGAGCCACCAGCCAACAGATGAACTGATTACACACAACGACAAAAATTTCACCTTTTGTCACACCGCAATAATTCCTGAATAAATACAAAACATGGTCAAGCTTGACAAACTGATTTACAAAGAGTTGCAAGCTGATCCCCCGCTTCCACTGCGGCCAGGGCTGCCAGCGATAAAAGGCAGGCCCGCCTCACGCTGCAGCAGTGCTCTGCATTCGGGCCAACCATGAAAAATCACAAAGTGCAAATGTATTCATTTTTAACCGTATACATCTGCTTCCAAGTACTCATTTTTCGTACTACTACCACAGTGCTGTCACCACACTATCTTACTCATCTGAGCTCACATTTCTTTCCGCTGCAGTCGCACAGTGGACGCATGCCTACATTCAAGGAAACAAAATCTGGGCTCCACAAAGCCCATGATAACACTCTGCTCAAAGTCCAGAATTGCAGCAGAAGTGTAAATTCCCAGCAGAGGCCATTACAATTTAGCATCCCCATAATGCTGAAGCTCAAACTTGTGCCCATTTGCTTGCATGGGCTTTGTGTCTGGCTTAAGAAGAGCACTGATACTGGGAGAAAGGCTCTTCAACTATGTATCATCAACAGCCTGCATTACTGGCTTCAACACTGCTTGGCTTTTTCCTTTTTATAATAACAATGTGTTGCTCGGGAAGGAAAAAAAAGATCCAAAGCCTTGGGCTTCATTTTTTTCTTGGAAAAGCAAAAAAGAACCAAGCAAAAATTGTGCAAAATGCAGCAGTTCCCATACCCAGTGGCAGATGCAGAGCCGTTGTTTTAGTATAGCCCCGATGCACTAAATTGGAAGTTCACATTAACCAAAATTAAAATGCTCTTTCCATCACCAAGTTTCTTGTGTTTTCTCATAGGCCTTATGCAAAATTTACTTTGGCACAATACAGAAGTGCATTATTAATCAGCATAGGTTTGTTTGAAAAGCAGGCTCTATTTATTCAGAGCTAGAAACTACTCCAGCTCCGAGCTTTCTTTTCCACATGGAACACAAACGTATTGGATTTGGTATTTGATTTTTCAGCTCAGCTGTAAAGGATGAAATGAACTTTGGAAAAAAACAGAGGCAGATTCTACATGGCAACTGAAAAGAAACCATGATTTCATTTTATTTTTCTGGTTTCAGGTATCAAAGTGGAAATGTCCCATCTCTCTAATCACAGCAAAATCTCCGACCAGCTAAAGACAATGAAGTTTTGCTGTTGGCATTAAGCAAATCCACTCTCACCCATCGATGACCAAAAAAAGAGCTTCATTTCAAAATCACCGTCACTTTTCTCCAGACTTTGTAAGTATTTTCAATTCATATTTAAGGATCTGCTAATGCAGTCTATTGCTGTTATTCCTCACATCTGAATACATATTGCCCTGAAGTCTCTCACAATAATGCAAAGAGAGATTCTTGGGAGACAGTAAAAGGACAAATGCAAGTCTCAGTTTTAAGGATTTCATCACAAATAAAACCACCAAAGTCTCCACAGCTACACTAATAAACGTGTAAAGTCAGAACCTAATATTCCAGTGCTGCTGGAAAACGATGATGGCAACACATGAAGATTTTTACATTTTAAGTCTTTTCTATAAACATGTGCACATAACACAAAGATGTACACACTTTTCTGAAATTCCGTATGAGAAATCACAATGATTTCGTGTGAGACAAGTGGTAACCTTTCAGTGGTCACAACAGGTACAGTGGTTGCAGAAAGCAGAAGGAAAGAAAAGGCATTTGCGCTTGAGTGATTCTGTAGAGAAACTTGCCTGCACCTAACACAATGGAAAAACTACTCAAGAAGAGCTAATCTGTGTGAAACTATGACCCCACTAATGCTGCTAGAAGCAGTGAAAACTGTGAAAATCTACTGAATTAAGTGTTGACTGAGTAAGTTAAAGCTTCAGGTAGGCATCTCTCAACCCATCCATCCACCCACATACCTTGGGGTGGTATCCATGTGATAAATTGCATTTAACACACACCTGCACTCTGCCTACTAATCCGTCCTCACCTTGGCTACTTCTAACGTTACAAATCTCCAAGGCACTTCAAACAACTACCTTCTGTGAGGAAGAATTTCTCCTCGAGAGTGCACTGGCAAGAAGCCAGGCAAGATTTAAGATGAAGTATATTACAGCGCAACCTGGTTAGAAATAGGATCTTCCCATTCTTAGAAAACTAGGTTTCGAAGGATTTCCAGGTTTGTTATTACTTCCAGGAGACAGAAATGCAGGTTTTCTAACAGTAAAAGCCACTTTAAGTCACTGAGTGGTAAGCAGCTCATGGACTCGTACACGTGCCTAGAGCTGAGGATGGGGTGAGGCGGTGAAGCCCTACAGAGAGCGATGAAGACACGACACACACAGCTACTCCTGGGTCACTTACAGGCAGGACTGTCATTTCCCCCAGCAGAACTGCCCCCCTGACAGCCGAGGGTATGTGGAAGGCAGCTTGCCAGCAGCCAAATGGATGGAAAATTGAGGCCTCGGCACGGGGAGCAGCCCCCTCGGTTGTTGAGTGTTGAGCAAACCCAGAGCGAGCAGTGCTGCCATCACTGCAGCACGGAGCACCACGCCGCCTGATCGTTTTTCTCTGTGCCTTGGTGTGCATGCACAGTTCACACCTCTCCACTGTAACAATAAATAAATAATAATTTGTAGTCATAAAACCCCGTTTTATTACAAATTTGAAGAAAGCAAACCACACAACCGATGTGAATTCCTACTGAAATTAAAGGCGCAAGAAATTTACAGAGGAAATGCTGACATTTTCCTCAAAATACTCTGCTTTGTAACACAAGTCAGAGAGAAACTGATGCTTGGTTCTCGCCTCCCAGCTACCCACCGGGTGGCAGCGTGCAAAGCGCCGTGAGCAGCACCCCGGGTGTGCTGTGACCTCCCTCCGTGCCCAGCACCAAACTCCTCTGGCAGGCAGGAACATATTTTTGCTTCCAGGTGAGAGAGAGACAGAGGGATTTTGTGCAAAGGCCAGTTTATTATTCTTTGAACTCCGACAGGGCACCCGGACTGGACCCTGAATAAATTATGCCAGGATATATGCTCAAAGTTAGCTTCCCTAGCAGCTCTGCACAAACAGAAATCAGCAGGAGTCCAGCATGTAGAGCAGCTTCCGAATCGGGTCATTAATCTGTACAAGCAGAAAAACCTACCCAACAAACACATTAGCAGTCATCACACTCCAGGTTACAAGGCTGAACTATCATGTAAATTGATACGCATCTCATGCCTCCTCCAGCCTCAGAGGAAGGCACAAGCAACCTACAGGGGAGAGCAGAGAAAGAGCCGAGGGATGTGCACGCTTGGGAAGGAACAATGAACAGGGCAGATTTATTTAGCCATTGTGACGACAACCTGGTGTTATTTCTTCTGTGACCGCAAGCAACGTCTTGAGAGATGGTCAAAGCCTAAAATGACTTGGCTCTAAAAACACGGTTGTTGCCACAAAAATCTTTTCCAGCTTGAAACAATGGCCACAAAGCTGTAAGGGCAAAAGGTCTGACACCTGAAGTACCCAAACACACAGAGGTTAGCCACAAGCCTCTGCTTTCCATCCAGTTATTTGATGATTTATCAACAAATGAAGCATCCTCTGCCTGCTGTCTATTTGCTAGCTGAGTAGCTGGCTGCTTCCTCCAGGTCCCTGGGAGGACAGAGCCTTGACACTTGATTTCGAGGACACAGCAACAGCTTTGGCCAGAGTTGTACTGGGTGTGTTTGTTCACTCAGAGCAGAAACAATCGGATGGGTGCTTTTTAACGACTGCACCAGCGGTTGTCCGCCTTTCGTAATTACATGATGGCAATACTGTGGAAACGAATGGATTTCATTTTTGCAGTCCCTACGTAAAACCTAATGCCCTCTTTGGAGGGATCACAAACAGGACAGACCCAAGTGGGACAGAAATGCATTTCCCAGACGATGCTTGTACCACGAAAATGCCCGCTATTTACAGCAAAACATAGCGCAAAGAGAACCACATGCGAAGTACGTTATGAAAGCCAGAACAGCTCTACATTACTCATCTCAATGCATCACTATACAGCCAACAAGCATGATCTGAGTTACTGCTGCCTGTCAGTTCCTTGAGATGATGCAGGAAATAATGGGGAGCAAGAAGAGCCGAGGTGAGGGGAAAAGAGCTGGCTGAGTGATGCCCCTCCTCACCTGCTTCCCTTTGCCATGCTGCCTGGAGAAATTTATACAGGAACAACTCTAAGCACGCACTTCAGCTTATGCTCTTCTACACTGACATGACTCTAGAGATCTTCTGGTGGATGTAAAATAAAACACAACTGGTTAGAAGCATTTTTGTGCTGCCGGCTGGTGTAAAAGGGCCCTTGTACAGGAACCTGACTTTCTAACTCTATCTTTTGGAGTTACTCAGCTGTGGGTTTTGTTTTCCCTATGTACGGCAAAAACAAAATCAAAAGGTTTGGTGCAGTGTGGAAGTAAAAACAAAAACAAGCAAGCAAGCAAACAAACAAAAAACCTGCTGCTATATATATGCATATAAAAATATACAAATTATATAAATATAAGAACACAAATACATTATATATATACATTTGTGCATATATATATATATATATATATAAATACATAACATCTTTAGAACACAAATTGTCAAGTGTGTGTACTTGGGCGAGTCTTATTCTCTCCAGAATCCTGGAAACAATTCTCTAAATAATGGCAGCGTTTACGTTTTGCTTCTCACAGGAGAACAGCGAGTGAACAAAAGTTTGAATCGTTTCAAGCGAGCCCGAGAGATGCTTATTCACCAGAGTTTGCATCTGTTGCAAACGGCTCATTTAATTCAACCTCAGAGGCATTTGCTCTCCACTTTTCAACCTTAGAAAGCAATAACCTAGCTACGGAGGTTAGAGACAGCATCATCGGTTCCGATCAAAAAGATGCCAATGAGCAGCCGAGATTTAAATTTACACCTAGCATGCTTACACAGACATGAAAATGAATACCAGGTGTAATCAATTTCAGTTACTCTATATATTTTTGCTTGTTTTTAAGAATTTCTGGAAGACAAAAATTAAACAAAAGCCTGAAATTAAAATCAAGCAGGGAAAAATTAATCTAACTGCCAAGAAGAATAGATTCAGGTTCCATGACAAACACAGATACACATTCAGTATTAACTTTAAAAATGCTTCTAAATTCAAGCAACATGCTACAAAATGACAAATGTATGTATTATACACACCAATTATAAAGTATTGCAGCAAGGATTAACTACATGCGCAGATCTTACGAGCACCCTGGGAGGAGGATTGTGAACTAAATAAAGTAAAGCAATTTTGAAATCCACAGACATTACATTTTCCCTGCATTGAAAGTGGTTGGGGGGTGATATTCAGGGCTTTTTATTTATTTTTATTTTTTTCTGAATGAGAGAGGAAACAAAAAAAAAAAAAAAAAAAGACAGCTTCTTGGATTATCAGTGGGTTTAGTCTAGATGCAGTATATTTACTGGAAAATTAAACCTACTTAAGTCCTGCAACATCTGTTTTTATCAGAGACTCACCTATTTCCAGAAAGACGATAACCGCTCATAAATCCATTTTCAAAAGAAAACTGTAAAAATCCTTTGGATGTGCAATGCTCAGCATTCAATATTTGCCACCAGCAGACACTGTTCTTAAATAAAATGGGAAGCAGCCTTAGAAAACATCCAGATAGAAAAGAGAATCTCAGCCTCCCTGTAAATCCTGCAAAAATACATCTCGTTCACTTGTGTGGATCTCTTTATTGCAGTTGACATGGGCTTGCCCAGGGGACTAACTTGTTGTTCCATAAAGATCCTTAAATAGGCACTACTGATGAAACATTTAATCCAAGCCCTTGTATCAAATGGCTGCTATTGCCAGTGACAGTGATAGAAAAATCTATTTGCCAATTAAATAACTGCATGCAAAGCTATGACTGTTTATTATGCCTTTTAACATAGTTCAGCTGCTCTGGATCATATCCAGTAAGCTTCATATTTTACAAAAACTGCATTCCCTATAATTTATAAGTAACATGCTTTAAGCCTTCGTTTTTTAAATACACCTTTTCACTCATGTTGTTATGAAGTGTTTGCTTGGGCAAGGGAATACATTTTACACACAAATGCCATTCTCATCATTCAACTATACATATATACTGCTTTGGACCTCTCTGTGTTGATAATGAAATTATGATTTATATGTCGAATATTAGAGTGTGTTTTAGTTGTTGAAAAAACACTTTAAAAACTCACTATGTTTACTTTAAAAGTGAAGGACGTACAAAGGCTATTCATTTTTGTAAAACTAAGGGAATACATTTTGATCCCATGAGTCTAATAAAGCTGCATAAACATAACAATAATGAAAGCTAAGATGAATAGTTGAGATGAGCACTTAAGCATGCCTGGACTTCATTTACACTTGGACTTCCACCACGCCAGGAAACAAGAAAACAAGTGAAGGGGCAGTAATTAAAAGGAATTTAAGATTAGAGGCAGCATTATATCCACGTATGGAGCACCATTAAAACAGCAAACAGTATTTGCTTTGCCAAGGCTGTAACTTACCAAAGTACACAGGGGTCTACGCTGAAGCTCAGAGAAGCCATCACTGCTGAGAGCAACTTAAGCATACGCTTAACTCAAAGAAATCAGATCTTAACATGTGCTTTATGTCTAGCATGAATATGTGTCTTTGGGACATAAACCATATTTTGATTTCATTTTAGTATGTGAAGAAAATGAAGTTGTACTAATACGTTTAGCAGTACTGAATAAACACGGGATAAAAATACTGGAAATTGTAGAACATACAGCTGAAATTAATCCCTTTCCATGAAAACGGGGGGGAAAAAAAGGGGCTTTTTTCTTCCTTTTAATCACAGGGAAGTTTATTTTTTCTCTTAGTCTTAAAAACCAAAATAAAACACACAAACAAATGTAAGTCAGCCTCTTATCTCTTACCCTTCGTTTCCACAAATTTAGTCTAAGTTGGTACAAACTTGTACTTGATGTTTCAGAATTAACCCTGATTCTTCTGTCTCTGGTCCTGTATTAGTATTTTGTGATATGCTTTGAGTTACTGCTTGCAATGCTATTCTCAACTTTTTACCTACCTTGTCAGTACAAATTGTAGTTTTTACTGTGCTGGTTTCTGGAGAAAATATTTCCTTCTTCATCTGTCAGATTCTCAAAACAGCAGATGCTAATTTACAGAAAGTATTATTGCCATTTGCATATCTAAGCATGGACACTATTTACAAATGTTATTAGCCCTTTTAAAGTGCATAGGCTGGAGTTGTTAGGTCAGAAGTGTCACTTAATTTTGGAGAGGTAAAATAACTGAATTAAGTATGCTTATGTACCCCGGGTTCATGAGAAAACAAGCTGTAGCATTACTTTTGCCTGCATAAAATTTAGCCTCTGAAGTTTAAAAAGAAAACAAAACAAAAAACTGTTTGTCTAGTAAATAAAGTTAATGTTGCTATGTCGTAGTACACTATCTCTTTTCCTATACTTTATGGTTATTTATATGGGAAAAGGTCCAGAATGTCAATGTTTAAAAACTGCATTTGAGTGCCTCTTTACTTCCTTTATTTCTCCCTGCTGGTCTGAAATTTCTAATCACAAAAATACCTCTTGTAAGTCCATCTTGAATCCAACTTAGCTATACTCGAACCCTAGCCCAATCACTTTGTTGTAAAAATATCTTCTGAGCAGTCACAACTGGAACCCATTAAGATTTGCCGCCGAGAAGTAGAGCTTTGCAAGAGTGCGAGAACAGAACCTGCAGAAACACTGGGACCCCGACCCTGGAGGCACGTTTGTGGGGTTCACACCACATACCCACTTGCCCCCCGGAGCGCTTGCATGGGTCCAAGGTAAGCACGTGCTTCCTGCCCCACACCGGGTCCCAGCCAGAACGCGAGGTGCCACAGAGCTGCAGGGAAATTCTATCTGCTAACTTTCCTAAGGATTTGTTGTTGTTTTTTTGAGCTGTGAATGAGACATTTTTGTCATAAATATTCATCAAAATCTCATTGCACAACTCAGAACTTTTAGAACATTTCTTTCACTGGCTTGGCTCTGACACGTGTTCAAGAAATGCTTTTGGCATTTCTTATCTGTTGCTTTTAAAAGTCTGTCTTTCAAATCAACAGCAGTGATCAAATCTTTCATTTCTTCCTCCAAGGATTCTGAATTCCAACATCAACAATTCTACTGGTTTATTAGTGTATAAAATATCTTTAAAGGTGTCAAATCGATCAGAATAAATATGCTTCAAGTAATTAGCAATGCATATTCTTTTTTTTTTTTTTTTTTTTTTTTTTGATGTATCACAATGAATACATTGGCTTTAACATCTATTCTCTTGATAAGTCATTTTGAGGTGGTCCACTTTTGTTTTCCTTACTTTCACAAACATGCTTGCAGCCAGTAAGAGACTCTTCACTATGATTAATGGCCTCCCATTGGGTATACAGAAAATTTCCCAGCCTGGTTCCCTTGAGAATGCTCCACTACATGGATTTCTACGCAAAGCTAGATTAAAAGAGGAGGAGCAATTGCTATAGTCCACCTACCCCACAGCCATCAATTATATACAGTTATAAATCAAAGTTTTCAGCCAGAACAAAGACCAGTGTGGCAAACAAACAAGGGCGTTCACAGCAAATTGTTTTGAGGCAGAATAAAACTCTTGATAGAAACAATGGGGCTAGCAAAGCCACTGTCAATATCACTATAAAGTTCTGTTGATTTATTAGGAATTAGACACAGTGTATCCAATTACTGCTGAATTAACTTAAACAGAAAGCAGCAAGTGGAAAAATAAGCAAGGAGATGGATTTCTCGTTTTAAAGAAAAAAATCGGGCAATTCTATATCAAAGTTAATTGAATACAGTAATGTGAATCATAAAGTATCTGTACTTTAACTCTCTATATTTGTGTTTCTTGGCTTTTGGTTTTAAGCTCTCTCTTTCATGAAACGCTGGTATGTCTACCTCATCCATATTTCATCTCCGGTCTGTTTGTTTTCCTGGCTATTTCTGCCTCTATGCCATAGATGATTTTGATCATTTTAGGTATTTTTAAATACCCTTCACACACAATCTGCTTTCAAACAGGAAAGCAGAAGAAACACTAGGGGACACAGAAGCTAAAGAATGTTAGCACCTCTCTTCATGCCTCCCTTTCTGGACAATGTGAATCACCAGAAAGGGGTTGTGTCCCCTTTTTTCAGTGGTTTATATCTCCACTTTTGATATGCAGCAATTCTTGGAAAGCCAAATAATACAGTATCAATCAAAAAATTCAACTGACGTTTGCTACTGCACCCAGTCCGGACTGAAGAATATATTTCACATAAACCCTGTTTTTTGCAGAAGAAACATGCTTCAACAAAGTGGACAGTAATTTTCAGTAACACTTTAGACTTCTTGAATGTTTGTTAAACATTAAGATCTGATAATTCTAATGCTGCACAGCCACAGGCGAGCATCTTGAGGACTACTCAACCCTCCTGTGAGACAAACCTTGTCCTAGACTATATTTTCATGGCTCCTTACTTGTGCAGCTGTTCCTCAGCTTGCAACATGTGTGAGCACCCAGAATTTGGAGAAAGATGAAATTTCTACGGCAGATACTGCATCTCTGACCACAGACAGTCCCACATGAAAATACAGAGATGAACCTTCTTGTGGGCCAGGCCTGTGTAATGCCAGGTGGTTAATAAACAACTCTCTTAAAGGGACTAAGAGCATGATGGCCAAACAGATACCACCACATCTCTACTACACATGACTTTATTATCAGTCCAACAGTATGAGTACTGAGAGGATCACCTACAGAGGTTGCCTTCCTACCTGAACAGAAGTCCCTGGGGTCTTCTGGGATTGAGCTGGAGAAAGACAGAATCGCAGCACACTGGAAGCTATGGGAGAGTGTTGGGGAAGCACTGCTATATACTTGCTCTATTTTTGTACTCTTTCCCAGGAATTCATTTCTGGACACTGTTGGAGACAGGATATTGGGCTAGACAGACCTCTGGCCTGATACAACATGGCTGTTCTTTCCACAGATAGCTTGAGGAAGAGACCTCATCTAAGAAATATGTCCAGACCTACACTAATACATACACAAGCTCCTGTTTTCTCTGCAAATCTCTCTTGAAACGGGCCTGCTGTGTTCAGGGTGGTGTAAAGGCACCATCCACTATGGTTTTAAGGACTCCTAGGGGCCGTGCAGAGACAAAGACTCCCAGGCCACTTAGCCCCACCTCTGATAGACAGCAAGCCATGCCAGAGCCTGTCAGCCAAACCACTCCTTCTTCAGAGAGAAAAAAGCTTTCCAAGAAATTATTCCTGAAAATCCAGAAAAGCGCAGAAGTGGAATCCTTACTCTACACGTCCTCTTAGGAGAGGGCCAAGCCCGATGACTCATGTGAGGCAGTTGTTGTACAGTGTTAATGCAACACACAACGTGCCGGGGAACGCAGCACACAACATGGCGCCAGGGGTGAGGCTGGGCTGCAAGAGGCTGTCTTCTCCCAGTCCTGATAAAAGTTTGTCTAACATGTTCTTAAATACTTCTAGTGATGGGAAGTTCATAACATCCTACAGCAGTCTTCTCCAGTGCTTTATTTCCTGTATAGTCAGAAAGGTTTTCTAACCTTTCTGCAATTACTCTTTCTTCTGTCTTCCACAGATGGCTTCAAATTATTCCCGTCTTTGCAGTACTACCATATAGAATATGTAACACTGGTATCTCTCTCAGAAGAAACCCGAAGGTTTCTGATGCGCAGATGAGTCATTATGATACAGCATGCAGATACCCTGCCTCTAAGGAAAGCTGTGGTGAAACATGGACAACCACCTCGAGAGGGGCTGAGTGATTCCCAATAAAAAGTGCTGAAGTAGTTATGCATGCTTAGTGCCTGGCAGGTCTGTAACATATGAATTAATGGTACTGGATACAGAACAGCCTTTTTTTTTTTTTTTTTTTTTTTTTCTTCTCCTTTTTCTTCTGTATTGGGGTAAATGGCAAATAAAGAAATGACAATGATGTCTTGAGTTCTAACCCCCACTCTGTTGCTGGATCTACACCACCCAATTCAAAAAACCTAATACTGAAAGTCTACATCCTTCTGCAACCAAGTAAAACTGCAGATAATCTGTTTCTCCAAAAATGGCACCAATCAGTATATAATTCTATTTTCTTTTGCATTTCCTGCATGTGTTTATTCTGGATAAAACTCACGTTTTCTTAACTGAAGATGTTTTTTCTATCAACTTCACAGGGGCCTTGCAGGTATGCATTGCTTAGTATTTGTTAATACTTCACCTTTTAGCATTTTTTTTTTTTGCCAGATTTTAAAGATGTTCATACAGGAGTTTTTTTTTGTTTGTTTGTTTGTTTTTAAAGGTACTCTCCTAGTTTTCCAAATTCTGGGAACTTACATGATTTTTCTTGAAAAGTTTATCTTCAAATAACAACAGAATTTGGCATCCACCGGTTCAGGATACATACATCCATATTAATGGACCTCTATTAATATGTATTTCCACACTAATGAAAAAGACTTGCCAAAATATATAAAAACACACAGGAAATGTGTATTATGCTTTCTTAGTTTCTGATGTTAAAATTAAATAATGTCTTCTCAAACAATAACTTAGGGTTAGTACTTCTAATACATAATACTCTCTCACACTAAATTGCACTGCAATTTCAACTTCCTTGTGGCCTTGTACAATAAACAACACATCCAGCGTGTCACTGATTCCATTTTCAACTTGTTGCAGTTCTTTGGGAATGATGTATGTCTTATATGGTCCTCAAAATAATGGCATTCACTATTGCTTAGCACCCACACATACAGACCCATAAGCCCCAGCATGCTACCTCACATAGAGATGGGACTCTACAGCTACTGTCCTCTTTGTGAAATTTGGTTAGAAAAATATGTTCACAACATATGAAAATTCTGCAGTTTTGACTGGATTACACTGATAATGTTGAACTTGAAGTTTCACCTACAATACATTGCTGGCTTCTTCTGTAGCACATTCAAAAGTGTCCCCTAAATATCAAATAATAACTCCTGTATAACCCTCAAATGCTCTTTCCCTGAATCTACTAAAGCATCCCATGCCACTAGGGCAGCAGCTGAAGTTGCTCTTGCATTGGACTCACCTTGACAAGTGCCACACCTGCACCACAGGGCTGAGGTTCTCCAGGTGGGACAGCCTTGGCAGGGGTCCTGACATTGTGTTCCTTCCTCTGAGTCCAAAATTTGGGTTCCCCACTGTGTCTGTGCCTCTAAGTTCCTTGGGTTGTGCAGATGGGTCTTTGTTGGCTGATGGCTCCTATGACAGGCCAGGGTAGGGCATTATTTGGGCTCCCCCTCCTGTCCTTGTTTCCCTGCGCTCTCTTGTGGATGTACAGGTCAGCTTCTTATCACATCACCTAACATTTGGTATCCAGATGCATTCTTACCCTCTCCAAGAACACACTCCCAGGAACACTGCCCAGTGTAATTCATGTTATTTTGTTGCCCCTCTGAGGTCATCCTACAGCTCCTCAGACAGGAGGACGTATTTTAACCTCTTAGTGGACCTAGTTAAAAGTTTAGCACAGAAGCTCCAGGAAGAACCCTGAGATCTAAAGTAGACTCTGGACATAACTTTGCTTGGAAGATAGAGTTAGAAGATCTGGGGAGGAAAACGCCAGTAACAATACTTTCCATGGAGCGCCAGGCAGAGTCCCTATTTCACACGAGCTTTATTTTCTTACCTCAGACTTTCTAGCACTGAGTTAACCTGGCCATTGGTTCAAACCCTGTGTTTTTCTTATTTCCCAACCTCTTGTGTGAATGCCATACCACACACAGTGCAACCTCAAAAACTCTGCTGCCATGTTTTAACGCTGGGACACCTCTGCCCCTGGAAAAACAAGGAACTCAAGGTCGCCTCCTGCATGGCTATGTCTGCTCTCCTGCAGATACAGGCGATACAGATAGCTCCTGCCAGCAAGCCATACATCCCTTTCATTAGATAGATACAACAGGATTCCACTTATAAGGACAGAACACGGACAGACATGTTTAACTTCCCACTGGAAATTGTATTGATATTTTGCTTATTTTATTTATACATGAGTTTGGAAAAGAAACAAAAGCACATACCTACTTTCAACAACAAGCCAAGGTCATGCAGAAGATTATAATACTCTTCATAAAGAATGAGGCAATATTAAATACATACTCCTTTGTATGAACTTAGTGAATGGACAAATGCGTCTAAAAAGAGCAGATGGAAAGAAACCTTCTTTTCACTCACTATATGAAGTTATGCCCGAGTCACATAATTTTAAGATAAACATTTTCTGTAGTTGCAAAACGACTTTCTGAAGGGGCCACAAATTCAAACACAACACCTCATCAAAACAGCAACTGAAACAGCCTAGCCTAAAAGCTTTCCAGGTTTTTTTGTTACTCATTTTTAATGTTTATTTCATACACATTTAGCACAGTTCATTTCAGCCGAACAGAACCCCCGTGTTTGTGATTTTTGCCTACAAGAATATTAAATTTCTGTGCATCTGTCTTCTCTCTAGGGGTTTCCCTAGGGAATATAATAGTCTATTTGTTTTTCTATTGATCTTGTATCTAAATACTGTTTTCTCCCTTTCATAAAAAGAGAGCTGCCAAAGAATCAGCAGTGTCACTGTAAAAATGTTTTTCTTAGCTGGATGAAATGATGGCAGAGCAAGATTGGGAAAAATATTTTTCAAATCTGTTTTAATAAGCGTACTTCCAGATAGGGATATGCTAGATATTGGTCTAGGCATGCCCCAGGCCTATGATCCATCTTTCATCCTTTTTTACCAATTTCAGACTGACAGCTAAATTAGCTCATGGAAAAGGCTCCCGTAGGCAGTAACCAATAACCTGCCAACCAAGGTAAGTTGCAACAGCAAGAGGCACAGGAAAAAAAAATGAGATAGAAATCTGCATTTACATCAGCTGGTAAAGAAAAATTTGGGGATATGAAAAATAATTAAATTATTAAAAAAAAAAACTTCGTAAAAAGAAATACAAATTGTGATTTAGTGTTATGTTAAGCAATAGGCATAAATTGAAATCTTAAAACATGACTAGCCAGTCTTGTGGGTTCTGTACTCAGTAAATCCAGAAAATTTACAAATATATAACTGCAAATGGAATACCTTCCTTTACCTTATTTAGACTCAGTACCACCTAGGTACAGAGATGTTCATCTCAGGAAGATAACAGTTGGTCACGAAAGGCAGAGCTACCAACAACCTTTTGAATCACAATGCTCACTTTCTTCTCAGGAAAAATAAAATCCTCAGCGTGGGAGTGTTCACATTAGATTGCTAATAGTGTACACGTACTGAATTATTTGAAAAATAATAAAAATATTAATGATATCTTCACTAGCTCAATGACAAAACAGTTTTCTTCACCATTTCTGTCTGACCAAGTAACTTGAGGTTATTGAAGCCACTACTTAACATATATTCTCCATGAAACTAACTGCTTCAAATATTTACAATAAACTATTTCTGGAATGGGTTTAGCTATAACTGAACTCGCATTTTACTTGCATTTTCTTTCATTTTTCCATCACACACTATAATAGGTAAATTGCACTTTAAAACCAATGACTTTGATAGGGCGTTAGTGACTTTTTTAATGGTAGCCATTTGCTCTAATGTTATTTGTTGTACCATGTAACACTAGCAAAGGTGTTTATGTTTCAAAATATCAGAGTATTCTGTTAAGTACCATTATCAAATTTTCTTCTTTTTTATAGGTCCATATAATATTAGGATTTCAACAGATAACACAACAAACCCAAAATATTGACATGGAAATTCATTAAGAAAATACACAACAACAACCACACACTCCTTTTTTTGCTTAGCAGGATGCCATAAAACATAACAAACCCACCTACCCATGTGCTGGTGAGATTGGTATTTTGTTGCTTACTGCAGCTGGGTATCTGCATTTGAAAAACATGCTTAAATTAAAGATGCAAAGAAATGCCTGGGGTTTCATTGCATTGCAAATGTAAAGAAAGACTGATTTTCTTCAAAGGAGGTTGATAATAACCTACAAACAGCAGGTATTTTCTGCTACCAGCATGGAGCTGGCATGTCATGGCTAGCACATCTTTAATCATAATAATGAGTTCTGTGGTAATCATGATAAAATATGTTTTAACTGACAATGTTTTTACCTGCCATTGCTACCCTCTACTGAGAATTAGCTGACTCTTTTTCTTTCTGAGCTCCTCTAGCTTTAGCAGCACCTCTCATTGAGGCAGCTGTATCGCTAGCCTGTTAGCTACTTTAAAAGCTTTGGTTGTAGTCAGTCTGTACGTCTTAAATATTGATTTAGTACTTTGAAATTCAGCTGACTTTGTCACAAGGAACACATTTACAAATAACTGAATAGCTTAGAAAAGCAAAGGAAATATCTTCCCCAACTGCTATCTCTTTTCCTGTAACAGGCAAACAGTTCTCTGACTTCTTTCCCCAACAAATTCTTTTTCTGCCACAGTTATTTCTTTCCTAAGTTCCTGTTTTCTTTTTTTTTTCTGCATTTTCTCTAACTTTCCCATGTAAAACTAACACGTTTCTCCTCTGATGGAAAAAATCAGTCCTCCAGCAGGGCTCTCTCGTCCTTGAGCATTATCACTGCAAAAGGGCCAGTTACCTTGCCCTCCGCAGCTCCCAGGGAGCACACCTTTCCTCTTCATCCAAACTGCCAGAACTCAACTTTCTCCACTCATAACCATGAGGTTGCCATGAGATGACACCAGTTTCTAACTTCCTCTAGCAAAACTAATTCTCCTTGCAGTGCTTGACAGGTCATCTTCTTCATCTTTTCTCTTAATAAAAAAAATCAACACACTGAAGAAACATTCTAATTTCTATTTTTTTTAATAGCCTTATCAGAGAACCACCTTTGAAATTGCACCAAAAAAAAAAAAAAAAGATAAAAAAGGTAGAGGGAGCTGAAGAGTAGTAATTAAAGGATTTTTAAAACCCAAGAAAAACTGCCCAGCAAAGAGTTCTGAACTGTGGTACACATGGTATCAAAAGCTATAAGCAAAACCAATCCTGACATTTAACAAATTTCCCTCAGCTCCATGGCAAACAAACAGGCAGTTAGCGATGAATGCAATACAACTTCCACAATACTCTCAGAAAATTACTTTTAAGGGAAATTGGTACAGCTCTTCTGTGCAAATGAAAAAGAAATTTGAGAGCTGGGCAAGTATGGAAGTACGGACACTGAACCTTGAGCTTCACAAAAAAAGCTTATCTAATAGAGCTGCACCTTGGCCACTTCCATCCCAGAGCTTTCCACGGCTGGGAACCTCACTGAGCAGCAAAGCTGAACGATGAGGTTGGGGGGATAGTCTGAGCCTACGGCTTAGGCTCGATGCCCACTCAATCCCCAGCACTCCTCTCACACCTCTGTGCGCTGCCAAACATTACCAATGCTTTCACCCCACCGTGCTGTTATGAGCAGAACCAGAGATAACGCCACTCAGTAGTTCAGATTCAGCAGCAGCACAGTTTTATTAAATACTTCAGATTATTTTGAAAAATGTGAGCAATATAAATGAATGCTATCAGGTAAAGAGCTCTACAGGAAGGAGTGTTTAAAGAATAAAATACGAAGAAATAGGGATTCTGAACTTCTTTCTGAGAGCCTATTTCAAAAGCATTTTTCTTTTCCTACTTATTGAGGTTTGCAGAAACATGCTGAAAGGATGTTTCTCTGTTACAACCTTTAACTCCAAGTTCTTAACCATCCCATAGATCATAATATTGTCATTCTTCACTGTCACCACTGCGTCAGCAGCTGTTTTTGGTCTCACAAAAAAGGATTTGACCTTTGGGATGGACAGGAAGCTGAAGGAGCAACTTTCTGAAAAAATAGCCTCCTGTTTACATTTGCCTTGTTTAGCGAACAATTATCTTGGGAGACATAAGTAATAAGCAAGTAAGTTTACATAAGCAGAAGTGTCATTTTGATAGCACTAAATATGAGTGCATGTCAAGCTGTTGCTGAGTAACTTATACAATAAAATGCTGATCTGTATTTTACCAGTAAAAAAAAAAAAAAAAACAAAACCCAAAATGCTACTGACCAGATCAGCACCATAATCCACGGGAATCAGATTGCTATCCATCACAATGAAGCTCATCCCTAATAGCAGAGAAAACAGAAGCTACCAGTGCTTTTCTGTGGCCTGCTTTTTATTGGCATTTGTTTACAATGGTATCTACAGTGTTGGTAAATCTAGGGCATCACTTTTGCTTTCTATTCTCTGATCTCCAGCAAGAGCAACAGCAGGCCTGAAACCATTCCCCGTACATGTCCTAAACCTTCACAAATACTTTCATTCTTAGTCAGCACTAAGTTCTCCTTCCATGTTTGTATGCTGACAATAGATTATTTCACATTATTTCACATTGATCAGAGAAAAAGAAGGGTTAATTATATGCAAATGTAGCATCTTACAAAGGCTAAATGCATTTTCAGGTAACTGATAATGTCAGAGACAAAGCAACACAGTCTTCTTTTAAAATATTGTGTCCTACTAAGCTAAAAAGCTATTTAAACATATTGCAAGCACTTACTCCTAATGTCTAGATAATCTGACTTTATTTTAATGAAGCATCACCTCATTTTCTGAGGATGGAAAATACGCAAAAATCAAATATGAAGGATAATCATTTTTCAAGCTTCATATTATAAACTACCTTCATTGTAAAATTTAATCTAAATATTTTTAAATGAACAGTGCTGTTAAGGTCCAGTATACAGTATCTTATCAGAAAGTCAACTTCAAGAACACCCCTGAGAATTTACTTTAATTGTACAAAAGAATTTGATTTTATTTGCTTGGGGAAACAAACAAACAAAACCAATAGTGTTTGAGTCAATATATTCCCAGCTTCATACAAGATCTTGAGGCAAAACTACACAAATTATGGAACACGTACTCCTATATACACACATACTTCTACTAATTGTATATTTGTATGTACTTAGTATTCAGCAGATTAGGTAGATCACTACTACATTGATATTTGGTTCACTACAGGACAGTAATGATACCGACAACAAACTCTTCCCTTGAGTGTATGGAGGCAAATTCTCTTAGTCACAGTAACAGTCCATTGAAAAAAATCTCATCCTGACTCAAAGGAAAATGCAGGTCTTCATTTACTTAAATTCCTGAAAAACAACTGAAACAAAGTCCTCTACAGATGACCGTTAGCGTACTTTGCAGGAAACGTGACTGTACTATTGACGGATTCTGAAGAAAAATGAAAGCAGAAGCCGCCTCACACTGCAGTACCGCATGGCCACAATGCCAAATACTGCTCTCTTTTCCTGGGCAGCATGTTCTCTTCTACTGCTTCACTAACATTACCATACGTAAATGGAAGAAAACATCCAAAAACATCATTGGACAATTTCATGACACCGAAATGCAAGAAGAATAATTTTTGGCTTGCCATCTAAGCTAGCGAGAAAATCTTTTCAATTTTTTTCCCCAATGCACTCAAAGCACCCAGGGAACATTATCGTATTTACCATTTGGGATACGTGATATGACAAGAAAAGAAGGTGCATCTATACACTTTTTAACAGCTGCTGGAAGTCTGGTGATTTGAATTACAAAAAAAAGCTATGTCTGAAGAAAGTCATGCAAGCCATCTACCCACAGCTCAACAATCATGGTTACATGCTCTGTGGTCAGCATTTTTTTTGGATCCATTTACATGAGATGGATTACGAAATATTGTTCCTACATTTAAAAGTCCACTGGGATAACTGTGATAATGCTACCTCTTTTCCTGCTTAATGCAGACCATTGGTCTCCTCTGCTTGGGCTTCTTCTTGCAGTACAGATGCCAGGAAAATTTCTATTGAACATTTGGCAACCTTTTTTCACTTAAGAAAATTAAAAGCCTCCATAGAGTTAACCAATGTAAGCTTCTTTACATATAGGACTCAACTTCAACTTTCCCATCTACCTGAAGTTCATCACCAACCTGTGTGCTGAGGCAGCAAAAGACTATGGATTAACCATCAGTCTGAAGAAAGCCAAGATAATGTGCCATCCCACACTTGGGAGAGGATAAAGATCTAGCATGACAATCAATGCAGATGTACTCTAATAATGGATTTCACTTACAGGGATTAGTTTTGTTTAAGCATTAGCCTTAGTGATCAGTAAATCATTATTTAAATCTAAAAAGTTGTACCTTGCATTCAGCAAAGTATCCCCCTGAATCTGAAACCAGCAAAGTATGAAATAAAACAGTGAATCCCCACTCTACTTTGATTCATGGTAACTTCACCTCTGCTTTCTCTCTTCCTTCCTTCCCCCCCGCCCACTGCTGTTTCCTCCACAATACTGCCCCCAGGCCCTCCCAGTCGGACCACCTTGGAGCTCCAGCTCACCCTAAGCCCATGTCCCCTTCCCTCTCTTCACCCTGGTGGTCAGGTCACCACTATCACTCAGGCCATGCCCTCTGCTTTCCTCACCACCTTACTCTCTCTCCCTCTGCTCCTCCCCTCTGTCCTCTCCAAACTTCTTAGCACATTGCCCCTGGATTTCCTCCTTGTGTCAAGAACCCATGTCTTCACAGTTGCTTCTCTGAGTTGCTTTTACTCTTCTTTTTCCTCTTTCCTGAGCAAACTTGAGTCCTCCTGTCACATAATTGACTCCTTCCATCACAAAAGAGACAAAAAAAAAAAAAAAAGGCAAAAAGTAGTCCTGGCCCTAGCAAGGCACTTGTTGCCATCAGATGTTTATTCGATCTGAGCTCCTTCTCCCAAGGCATGCCTTGCCTATTGACGCCGGAAACTCTGAGCACAAAGACTGCTTGCTCTGGTGTGTTTGTACGCTGCCTCGCACAAAAAGGCCCTCCTGTAACAGAATAATTTCTGAACTCAAAAGAGTCAGTGTCAGGACATTACTATTTTTAATACAGCTCATCCCAGGGAAACCGACATCCTCTCTTTTTTTAGGCTTTCTAAACAATGTAACAAGTTGCTGTAACTGTTTGCAGGCACAGAAGTAACAACCAAGTGGGCTGCTGGATGTGAGGAGTACTTATTAGCTTATAATAATGGTCAAATGGTCAGTATCTGCACCAACCCACTCTGCCTGCCCAGGAAGGCGCAAAGCCTGCCCTTAATGAATTTTTGTCATGACTTCACTTTTGTGCCCCTCCTCTCACACTAAAAATTGCAACCCAATTTTCACTCATGCATGCTGTTGTGTTTCGTAGCTTCTGGTAAATTAAAACTCCTGCATTGTTTTCAAGCAAGCTCACAATCATTGATATTCATTTTCTTCAGCCAGATGAAGTCACATAGCAAAGTAACCTTGTGTTTGACAAGAAGTAAGGTCATTCAGGATAGGAATTTGTCCCCTTATATAAGGAAATGCCTGTACTATTCACAAAGTATATAATAAGAAAACAAAAATGATAATACAGATCCATAAAGCTGTGTGAAAGCAGAATTTTGTAACAGTGGTGGTCATTTGTCTGCCCAATAGAAAAATGTATAAAGTGAAGGCTTTCAAAATAAACAAAATAAATAAATAAAGCTTGAATGGCAAAGGGAGACAGATGGAATAAAAGAAAAACATCCTCACCACTATGACATTGGCCTCAACATCTGCAGTTGGTACGGAACAGAATTTGTTAAGGTAAAGTGACTCTTCAGGGTGAAAACAAGTTCGAAACATATTTCAACCTAAAGCAAACAGGATGCTTCTCAAACAAGGAAAGCAGTTTACACTTCAGTTATGAAAAACAAGTGTATTCATTTGTCTTAGGTGCCATAAATTGAAACCCTCATCATCAGTTAATAATATCTGTGGGAAAAATATTTTTATCTCTACTTAATTGTCACCTATAGGCCTTTCTGTCCCCCTCCTTATGAACATGAAACAAGCAGTAATCTGTTCCTATTTGTTTAACAGACAGAAGAAGAAACGCATATTCAGAAGGTAAATCTCTTCCTATCCTCCCAGCCTTATCATTCAGACCCACCAGAAAATAATTCTCCTCTCTGGCTGAACCTTTGGCTTAAAAGCCATTACATGTTGATTTGCACCTTTCTAGAATATATTTACAGCTACAGCTAGCTAGCTAGGGGAAAAAAAAAAAAAAAAAAAGATTACATTCTTCATACATACATACACTTGAGAACTGGATGACTAGTGGTGCCAGATTTGGACCAAACAAAACAGAGCCAAGTTTTGGGTTGGGAGGAGAAGAACACTTGCAGCACCACTAGGTACTCAAAGGGTTATAGTAAATGGACTTGCATCAGACTGGTGCACAGTCACTAGTGGGGTTCCCCAGCTCTCTTCAGTGTTTTCCTAAACAATTTGTATGTAGGACTTGATAGTGTAATAACTAAGCAAGCTAGTTTGCAGATGACTCTAAACTGAGAGGAGCTGTTAATTCTGTCAAGGGTAGAAAGGCCTCACAGAGAGATCTTGACAAATTAGAGAGCTGTACAAACACCAGCAGTATGAAGTTTAACAGGATCAATTGCCAGATTCTGCACCTGGGAAGGGTCAGCCCTGGATACATGTACAGACAGGGGGATGAGAGGCTGGAGAGCAACCCTGTAGAAAGGGATCTGGGTTTTTTGGTCAAAAGCAAGTTGAATATGAGCCAGCAGTATGCCTTGTCAACCAAAAGGGGCAACCATATGTACCCTGGGGTGCGTCAGGCACAGCCCTGCCAACTGGTCGAGGGAAGGGGTTGTCCCGCTTTGCTCTGCTCTGGTGCAGCCTCACCTCAAGTACTTTGTGCAGTTGTGAGCACCACAGTATGAGAAGAACATAAAACTGTTAGAGAGCCTCCAAAGGAGGGCTATGAAGATGGTTAGAGGGCAAAACGTATGAGGAGCAGTGAGGTCCCTTGGTTTGTTCAGCCCCGAGCAGAGCAGGCTGAGGGGAGGCCTCATGGCGGCCTGCAGCTCCCTGACGAGGGGAGCGGAGGGGCAGGCGCTGAGCTCTGCTCTCTGGGGACAGCGACAGGACCCGAGGGGATGGCATGGAGCTGGGACAGGGGAGGGTCAGGCTGGGGGTTAGGGAAAGGGTCTGCACCCAGAGGGTGGTCGGGCACTGGGACAGGCCTGGGCAGTGGTCACAGCATTAAGCTGGCCGGAGATCAAGAAGCCTTTGGACAACGCCCTCAGACATAGGGTCTTATTTTTGGTTGGTCCTGTAGAGAGAGGGGTTGGACTTCATCCTTGTAGCTCAGGACATCCCTTTCAGCTCAGGATATTCTACGATTTTATCGCCACTGTGAAGTCATTTCATACACAGAACTGTGGTGGGATGATACTGCTCCAGATAGCCCAAGAAGTACCAACAACACTTACTTTTCCATATGCCCAACTCTGTAATGCTCTTTTTCCCATACTAATTTCACTGTAGCTATTTTTCACCACGGTGCCAAATTGCTGCGACACACCTGTATGGAAGCAGTGATCTGAAGAGCAGATGGATGCTGCTTAGAGAATAGGTGTCTCATGTGAAAAAGCAGATGCATTGATGCTGATGGCGCACTGGCCACCAGGAAACTTCCAAACAAAATGTCATGCTCTTGGCATACTGCTGAACGATTGCACTTGTTTTTCTCTTTTCCCTTCCCTTTCCTTCTCCTCTACCTGCTTATCACCCCCAGTGCCCTCCCATGCAATCAGTCAAGAGTCCCAAGCCAGAAACCTCTTGCTGTGAATCAGATGGAGCTGCTGGCGGGGGTTCTCCCTTTGAGTCTCAACTTTGTGATTCATTGGATGCTTTGGCTACCGACCTCTTGATTTGTGAATGCTTGGAGCGTGCTGCAAGGCCAATCTCACTTTCTACACTGAAGACTAGTAACATTTCATGCTAATCACATTGCCACGGAACATTTGTTATGGTGAGATGAGCAGTTCTTTATATTGTGGTGCTATCTGTACTATGTATTAATTACAGGAAGGGCATCCAGAACATAGCTTAAGTCTCTTTAATGGCTTTTAGAAATCTAAACACATGAAAACAAACATCGGGTTTTGTTCTGTGCATAATCCTTACCAGCTGTGATGGAGCTTTTATATAAACTGGGTTATTTGATCAACTTCCTTAACGAGAATTGCCTTGTGGTGTAAATCATCTGAGGAGGTAGGACAAAAAGCAAATTTTACTTCACTTTATTCTGTAGTGTCATCACTCAGAAAAGGAATCAACAGAGTAATCAATTATTTTTACACACAAACACACACACTCCCATCTGAGGTACTCAACATGATCCAGTACTGGACAGGTAACTGTTAAACACTCTGGTAATTCACAGATGTGCAGCATACTCATGAAATTAACCCAAAGACATTTAGCTTGCTAGGGGCAGGAGGGGGAAGAACGCCAAAATACTTTTGTCTTCTCTCTGAAGATTTGCTGTTTGCCAACCAGACCACATGCTAATGCAGGATTTCTTTAATAAAAACAGAACCTGAATTCTGGAAAATTACAAGAATTGATACAGAAAGCATCAGGTACGAAAGTTGCAGCTATGCACCTTAACAGCAAACCATAAATCAAGGAGCAAAACACAGTGACACCAGGAAACCAGCCATTGGTGGGAGAGGTCCAAAGAGTGAAACACAAATGCTCTCCCAGTGATATCAAAGCACCATTTACTACATCTTCATGAAATGTCAAAACCCAACTTGGGATGCCATACTCTAGCCACGCACAGGGGCTCCATTCTGCAGTCATTAAGAACAGATTGTAACATTCACATCCCTTCCCTGCCACAGTTAGAATCACAGCCTCTTTACTTAGTGGGTGGGAAGAGGTGGGTGCTTTCAGAAATCTGTCTTGAACACTCCAGGTAAAAAGCCCATCCATCTCCTACCTAAGTTTCAGGTGTTCTGAGCTTCCTCTTAAAAGATCTGCTGTTTAAGGAAGGGGACTGAAACCCCATCAATTCAGGAGCCAATGTCAACAACTGTACATTAGGTGGTTTATCTCTCTCCCAGAGCATCCCAGCATCATGCCACAGCCCTGTGCTTTACATTTTATGTTAGCTTTTCCTGTGAGAACAGTGTCTTTTCCCATCAGGAATAACTGAACGGTTCTTTCTGGAACAGAGGAACTGAGCTGGCTAGTCACAGAGCTTCCCCATTATTCCCTGTGCTGTTTCTTCACCTGCTTTCCTATGGAGCTAGGCTGGCAGGCTGTGATCTCACAAAAGAAATGATCATGCTTACTCCAATGTGAGTTCAAGCCCAGTGTTTGATCTGTTTTTCTGGGAGAAATCTTAGAGTTCTGTCTCAAATTAGCATCAAAACCAAGTTAAAGTGGCCATGCACAATTTACATTTACTGTAATGCTACCTATTCTTTGAACAAGGAGCGTGGCTCCACCTTCAGCCTTGTCAGGTCTGATACTGTCAGGGTTTGAGAGACTGAGCAAGCCCTCAGATGCGACAGACCTGCCACCAATGGCAGCATGATGGGAGCATACTGAGGAAAATAAGTGTTTATAAAAGGAATAGTGCCTGAATAAGGGACAACATCACCAGTAAGTGGGGTGAGCTGGGCATTCGGGAGGTGTGAGGCAGCTACCTTTTCATAATTCTGCCCAGCTGGGGAAAAAGACAACAAAACTTTTGTACACCCTCTGGTCATAAAAAGTCGGGTGAAAAAGAGCTGGTGAAAAGGAAGTAAGATCAGTTTCTAGAAAATTTCAGTGTGTTCAGGTGAAAAAAAAAAAGCCTTTGATAATCCTGATTAGTGAAAGTGAGTAGCGGATACCTTGGAGGGCTATTCGTCTCTCTCATACTTAGTAAAGAAACAGGTGTTTTTAGTGTTATGTTTTACATGAAGATATTTATAATACACATCCAAAATCCCAAAGCTAAAAGAAACTGTTTTACATAGCAGTGGCACCACGCAACTCCTTCCTCCATTACAAATGCCAACTACAACATGGAGGGCAAAAATGGCCAAGCAGTGAAGAATAACTTCTTTTTACAACCTCCCGACAGCTTTTTTGCATTTTCCCGTAGCACAAAGACTTGAATACACAAGACTCATTCTCAAAGTCCTTCTCAGACATGCTATGGAGGAAAAGAGGTTTTCCAGTAGGTTATTTAATCCACAGTCCACCTATAATTACTTGTGCACAGGAAAAGAAACTTCTCATTTCAGGCTTCTGAAAGCAGATTAATGAAAGTGCTTTTGTTTATGGGGAAAGAGGGAACAGGGTAACTTGCTTAAAACGATACATTTTTGCCATATGTAGGTAGAAAATAAACCCATCCATCAAGGATATATTAATAATGGATGAAAACTGGCTCCAGACACAAGATTACTTGGTGAAAATGCCAGAATAATGGATACAGAATTTTTATTCGATCAACTGCAAAGAACGGAGGAGATTAGTTTATGCAAACTCTCCAGAACAAGGCTTTATTTCAGAAAGTAATCCTTCCATTTAGCCAAGGTTTTGTTTGCTTGGAGATACCACAAAACAAAATAAAAAATGTATCTGGCACACAACGAGACGAGCCTATGTACTGCACTTAGAAACAATTAAATAAGCAGTTTGCATCAGAGTAAAGCTTTTAACTATTGGAATAGGCAGAGCCAAATCTCATATTTTGTGCATACAGTTAAAACTGCCAAAGAGGGTTTATGTACCGATTAGTGGAGATTATGTAGAGTGGTACTGCCATTTTTTAAAAATACAATATTATTACAAAGAACCCCTAGAGGTTCATATGAAGATGGTCTCTATTTCATAGACAGTAAAATCACTGAGGCACATCATCACAGCAATGACTTACTACTCGTGCAGGAGCCAGGGGAGTTGAGCTAAGGACTGCTAATGCAGGGAACAGCCCTCCCCTGCAACCGAGTATGTGAAAGCCAGTTTACAACTTGTATCAGGCTTTTCCTAGACTCTGAATGAAGCATTAACACATCTGCATCATTTTTCAGCTTCTCCAGCCTTCTAAGAAATTAGGACAAATTAAAAACACCTAAAATATCTAGTATTTGAGAAGTTTCTACTTCCTGTCAACTCTAATAACTCCAGTGGTGGCTTTAAATCTTTGTCAGGCTTTTGGGAAAAGTCACTTTCACAATCCCACCGTGTGCATGGGAGAATATTAAATACTGAATCATGCCATTCAGATGCTTGAGTTGGGATATCTCAGGCCTTGCAAAAATGTAAGTTTGGTGTTTTAATCAGCATAGGGCTATTTATCTTCATTACAAACATAAATTCTAACATTACTTAGCAGATCCAGAAATGTTTTTTTAGATAATTTTCTTTTGGGGAAAACACGTTCAGCATGACTAATGGTCACCAGCAGCACAAGAACAGGATAATATAATCACCACTTCACTGGATTTTTGCAGTTTTTAATTGTATCCTAAAAGCAGTTAACACAACTTGCTTGGGAGAACACTGATTTATTTTTCAGTAACAACCTTCGTCTACAGTATCACTGAAATCAAGGTATTTACAGTGGACACCAGCAGAAATACAAGGATTATCCATTATTTAGCCAAACACTCATATACTTGGAATGAATCAGGCCCACAGTGCACAAAGCCCTTAGTGCAGAAGATGAAAGTAGGGCTTTCGGTCAGTACAACAGTTTGTCCACACCAACCAGGGTTAAGCCATATTTCCATAGGTCCAAACCTACCAGTGCCTCTATGCTCTACCTCAACGCTGAGGAAAAAGAAAGGAAAGTTTACTACCAAGGAATGTCCACATGATTTACACAGATGATGGTACACTGCACGCCAGGGTCTTCACACACCTTATTGAGGCAAGTGTCCTTTTTCCGAATCTGACCATGAATTTGTGTGGCTTGCAAATTAAAAAACACAACTGGAGTTCCACCACTTCCCCTTGCTATCACCAAAACGAGAGAAAGAAAAGACGTGGTTGGGAGGGGTACAACATGCCCACAATAGGAGTCTAGACCTTGGTGTCAGGAGACCAGTGATGGATTTGAGAGACTTCTGTAGCTGACCATGTTGTGATGAGAAAGTCTCCTGGAGCAGAACAGCCCTGGGAAAAAATGCATCCCCAAGCAATGAGGTGACAGGCAGGAACGAGGCATGCAACAAACCAACAAAAAAGTAGAAAAAAGCATGTTTAAAAGCATGTTTGCCACTTACTGCCTTTTCTAACTTTTTTTTTTTTTTTTTAGTGCTGGCTGAGAAGGGAAATGTCTCAAGCCAACCACGCTGTCCTGAAGAGACCTACTTCCCTGCCTATGTAATGAAAGTTATAACAAAATTTTCCAATAGCTCCCGGATTCTTTGGTATATCCAAGGCAGGGATAATGGCAAAATATGCTTTTTATTTTGTCCTTTCTTCTGCACTGAAGCAGCAAAAGCCACGTGTACATCTTAGCAGTTCTGCGCCCTGAGAAGATGAGGGCTGCTCCTGCCCTGAGAAACACTGGAGGAGAAAGGAAGAGGGGAAGAGCTGGGATAGAGCCCTTGTGCTTTGGGCTTATTGCTCTGGTGCCCTCTGTCAGCACGGAAAGTGCCCGGTTCCACGTAGGGAGCTACCTCCAGCAGCACCCACTGCCTCACAGACAGGGGAGCAATTGGACCACCGGGGTGGGGGGTTCTGCTCCCAGCAGCCTGCCTTTGGCAGGCAGGTGCCTGCTTTCTAAATAAATCTCAGCAAGAGAGCTTGGCATTTCTGCTCATGCCCTTTTGCAGATCCAGGTTCGCTTTTCCAAAGGTGTTCAGAGTCCTTGACACATGGAGAAGAGGTGCCTCATGACAGATATTCCTTGCTACACAGCTACCTTTATGAGACTGACTCTTAGGAATTTAAGTACCATTAGTATTACTCTAAGTAAAAATATCTTAAGTCACTATCAAAGAGAAAAATTCAATTATCTCCATCATTCTAGTGCTAGGAAAATATTGTGCTGAAAAAATAAACCACTGTAAAATAGCACTGCAGATAAGCCCACGTTTAAGCTTTGAGCAGACAAGCAGGAGCCCTGGAGAGCTGCTGTTGCCCTCCATCTCCCAGCCAGCAGCAGCACCCAGGGCCACCCCAGAAAGCCAGTCCCTCCTTCTAGGCACAGAAGCTCAAGATGTGGAGAGACTTTCAAACGAGATTCTAACTCACAATTTTAGAAAAAGAATATACAAATGTGAAGCAACTCTCCCTTTTAAGCACACCTTTAGTTCTGTACTGTTCCTATAATAACAAGTTCAGCAAAAATTGAAGCGCAAGCAACATAACAGAAGGGACACTGGAGTACTTCAGACAGGGGAAAATGAAGAAAAATAGACATCACACAACAGAAACTACTGGGCTATCTGTTGTTCTATAGCATAAGGCAATGAAAAGAAATGCTGTCAAACTACAAGGGAAAAGCACATCGGGCAGGTAATTCTTCTATTTATAGAAAAATTCCATTTATAGTGATGCTAGCATGAAGGGGAGAAAGAGCCTAAAACAAACACTCCATTATTGGTCTGATGAAAAGCACGCTCAAGTCAATGTCAGTCTTTAAATTGACTCTAAAAGACTCTGTGTCAGGCCCTATTTAAGTCTGCGTTGTACGAGGGACAAGGAGAGAGGGATGTATCCCGATCCACCTGAAATCTGCCAGAATTTTCTCTCTGGTTACAGCAGCACCAAGCTTTATCCAGTCCTTGCATATGGTACATGGGTAGAATGATCCCAAAGTAAAGTTAAATTAAAAACTAAAATATGCAATATGCAGCCGAGGAAACTTCCAGGAAAGATACTTGGATAATGCAACAGATGAGTGACAAATTTCCATACAAATGGCTAGAATAAAGAGTAACAGGAGATGGCTCAGTTTCAAATTTCCAGGAGCTATTCATGTTTGTTTAAAAAAAGGTCTAGAAAATAAAATGAAAACATTATTGTATGTATTATTAGAGAATTCTTAGAAGATTTAATTTAAATCCCTCGTAAGCAAAAGTGAAGCAATTTATTGTCATTAAAAGGAAAGTACAATAGAAAGGGCAGTTATGACAGGCATTACAACTCCTTACCCTCTTATCCTGTGAAATTTCTGAAATATTACTTACCATCATGTCACCGACCTACGGAAATACCAGAAGGAAGAAAAAAACTGCAATGTGTTATACTATAATTCTGAATGTGGATGATGACATTCCAAACAAGTGAGACACCTTTTAAAAGTGAATTATATAGATTTATAACTATTTCACTAGCATCTTTGTAAGAACGTTAAAACAGTTCACCTCCTACTGATTTTCTTCTTAGATGCAGAAACAAACTTCTCCTTTACAGTCTGATTTCCAGTTATGACATCTGCTTCTAACATCAAGGTCAGTATTTCAGTGAAGAATTTCCCTTACAAACTTGCTATGCTTAAAACAGCGGTGGGACAATTCCAGATTTCCTTCTGTGCAAAATTGTTTAACAGGAATGTTACCCTGAAACCATGACAAATTACAGTGAAAAGTCTATAGAAACGTGTGTATTAACACTCACATGAATAAGAAATGAGATCAGCATTGTGAAAGAGACCACAGTAAATACCAGGGGAATCAATGAATTCAAAGCAATTACTGCAGAGCCCTTCAGCACCAGACTGCTTCAAAGTCCACTGAAGTTGCTAGAAAGACACCAGTGTAGCAGGTCCTGGGTTCATAGCTGCCAACAAGCAGTGTCAGTACTCAGAATCACAGAATGGTTTGGGTTGGAAGGGTCCTTAAAGATGGCCTTGTTCCAACTCCCTGCCATGGGCAGGGACACCTCCCACCAGACCAGGTTGCCCAAAGCCCCATCCAGCCTGGCCTTGAGCACCTCCAGGGATGGGGCATCCACAGCTTCTCTGGGCAACCTGTGCCAGTGCCTCACCGCCCTCATAGTAAAGAATTTATTTTAGATATTTGGAATAAATCTACCCTTTTTTAGTTTAAAACCATGACCCCTTGTCCTGTCAGAACACTCCCTGACAGAGTCCCTTCCCCAGCTTTCCTGTACGCCCCTTTAGGCCACTATAAGGTCTCCATGGAGCCTTCTCCATGCTGAACAACCCCAACTCCTTTAGCCTGTCTTCATGGGAGAGGAGCTCCAGCCTTCTGATCATCTTTACAGCCCTCCTCTGGACTTTTTACTGGAGTGAAGAATGCTTCCTAGTAACTTCAACATAAGGCAAATAAACAACACTCACAAAAACGCTCAGGGTAAGAAAGGCACAGCCACCACTGTGGCACTGTAGACGGAGCCATCCAGACAGCAGAAGGGGTGTGAAGCTGAACTCCTCAGAGAAACAAACCTGAGGACAATTTACTACCAAGCTTATATACTCAATATATGGCCTTCTACATACAGCCCAAGGACAGGCAGACACTTGTCTGGACAACACACAGGTCGCTAAAAATATAAGCCATCACCACCACCACCTCTCTGGATGTCAGTAATTTAACAGCAGATCTACCTCCTGCCAACCTTATTTATTTATTTATTTATTGGGGGTGGTGGAGATAATCCCCCTAAAATTCCACCACAGAGCTGCTTCGTGCCATGTCACAGCTTGAGCAGCACACACTAATAAGTTCATTCTGCTGACACTACTGCTGAAATAGGACAACTGGGCAATACGTGACACGGAGAGCTACAAAATACGTAATACTCTGCTGCAACTAGTGGGAAAAAAAAAAAAAAAAGAGGGGGTTGGGGAAAAACAGATGAAAATCAACACTGTGAGCTGTTGGCTTGAAAAATAACATTTCCATCAGCCCCCAGCAGCGTACTCACAAGTCACCTAGATCTCACTAAGGCTGAAGTTCCTCGCAGTGCTATGACCCATCATCCCATAGTTCACTGAGGAACCAAGTAGCTGGGTCATGCAATAGCAGATGCACACGGGGTAGAAAACCTCTTGCTGAGACTGCTGCTCCAGCTCCCGGACTCCCCTCTGTGACCAATGAAGCAACCAACTCCTCTGCTCCCAGCTTTTGCAGATGGGGACACAGGGACAGGGTTAAACCTGGATTCATAACCTTGTTCTGATGGATACCTGACACATTGAGAAAGTCAGGGTGGAAAAACTTCTTTCTTCAAATAAAAACATTTTAAATATTAAACATACATGCACATGACACAAAGTCGAGAAAAAGAATCACATTCCCTTTAATTTCAAAATAAGAGAGCCTTCTAGCTTGTTTTCTTAAAACCGTACTCTAATTTGATAGATGTGGAAACTGACTTCCACTGTCCCGTAAAAAATGGGAAAGACAAAGAAGAAAAAGAAATTAATACTAATAATCCAGAGGATTAGGGATCAGAGGTTAGTGCACAACCTTTTAATGAGCAAGGTATTTAAAGACTGATGACACAGTATATTTTTATTCTTCAGTAATTTAGTACAGAAGTTCACATTGATTGCTTAAAAGGCCATTCGATTTTATTTCCCATATTTAATTGTTCTTAGTGCCCAATAAATGGTTGAAGGGAGAAAGTAAAAGATTATTTTATTCTTTTCATGTCGTTAAAAATACTATCGGCCCAATTCACTCATTCACACGCCCTCTACATGCCCTTCATGTTTTCACAAAACTGGGCAGATTATCTGTTTTTCATTACCACAAAACCTGAAACCCCCGCAGTGCTCAGGCTGTCTAACCTGAACTAAACCTCTCACAGGTGCACGAACAAAAAGGAGGTATTTTACCATGCCCAAGGAGAACTTTATAAATACGACAAAGAAAAACCATAGACTTGCACAGCAAAATTTTGTTTTACCTTACAACTTGCTTCTTCTATGAAAAAGGATTGCCTGCTAAGTCCTTATGCCTTCTTTTGGCTTGTACCTCTTTAGATCCTGCTCTCTGAACAAGGACTTCATGCCCACCGATCAGGTAAACATGCAATTAAACACACGGCTTAGTCATATGCTTAAAGATCAGCATGTGCTTAAACTAGCTCATCATCTGTTCCTCTTACTTCTCAGCATACTGAACAAATGTGAAAAACACACAAAAGGTGCTGTCACCTAGCAAGTATTTACTGTATCACACTAAATATTTGAATTAAGTCCTTCAGTGAACATCGTGACAATTTCCCAGGTAGAAAGTTACGTCTTTATTTTCCAAGAATTATCTAGTTATCTGGATGACACACGATTTCTAGGTTGTTATTTGTACAACATCCAGATAACAAGACAGCAGCTATTTGTTGAATCCACCTACATGCTTGCATGATTTTGAACTCACTAGAATCTGGGGGGAAAAAAAAGCCAGCTTTTAATTTGTATCTCTTCTCAGACTTTCTGTGATGTAAGAAATTAACATCACCCTTTTACATCCAAGAAGCTGAAGAAATATGGTTTGGATTTGCAAAAGGTTCTAAGGAAGTTTAATGCCTTGATTGCCTTAATTCCTAACATGTTACCCTTACTTTCAACAAAACTCCTAAGGTGAAATTGCTAATGCCATTGAACTCACCAGGATATTTTACAATGATTTCAACAGTATCAGGATTTCATCTTCTAACGTCAGTAGGATTTTTATCTAAATAAAATCTGGAACTTCTCCTTCATAGCAATTCACAGTATTTTATCACATACCACTGAATTACTGAAAAAATAACTTGTTCCACTACTACCTTTAAAGTGAATCTCATTCAGAAGAAAATGTAGATTCCTAACAAAAAAATAAATAGATACTAGACAAGAAGTTTAATACATGTGTATGAAAGGCAATTTTTAAAATTATTTTTCCTGTAGCATTTGATGTCACAGCAGAAAGGAATAGAGATACGTTAACAAAAAGAGGAAATAGCATAAAATTTCTTGTGAAAGATAACAACACAGTTTTTGAAATGCAATCACACAGTTTAACCAGTACAATAATCTTAGATCTGTAATCTGCTTAAGTATTTACTGATTGACACCCATGACAAAATAACTGTTGCCCTAATAGGATTCACATCTAGCATTTAAGTTTCACAAATAGTTCACATGGTACACTTACATATAAATCAATTAATATTGACTGATTGATCAATATATGCACAATATGAAAAACAGTTTTGGCGGCTTTATGTTCTCCGCAGAGCAGCTTTACCTACTGATGATTAATTTTAATTTACTTTAAAGGATTCCATTGCACTGAAACTTTAATTAAAAACGAAATGAGAAAGTCTATAAAGTCTGCATAGCATCAATTACCTAGACTTGATATCCTGCACTTCGCCTACCCTCGGTACATATGGTTTCTGTTAAAATAATTGGAAAGCACTTCTGAACAATGTCACCCACACATCCATTCTAAGAGCGAGAGGATATATTACCATTAAATGTCACTAATATTAATAAAGAAACAATTAATTCTTCATTACCTATTTCTAAAATACACCATCAAGCTCCTTCAGTTCAAACACAAATAAAACATTACACATGCCTGTCAGTGAAATGGATAATCATCATCATTGTTGTAATTTATACCGCTTTCTGTTATAAGTCTAATGCCTCATCTATTTATAAAGCTTTTTGGCTGACATTATAAACAGCCTCTTTGAAATATTAAAAAAAAAAAAAATCTAGCTGTTATAAAGCAAATTCCCATACCCCTTGTCAACTATTTCCTTATAAAATGTTGCTTCTAATTTGCATTAAAGTTTCTTTTGGTTCACAGACAAAATTTACATTTATAAATGTTACTGTTTCAGTTAAACACACTAAACAATACTTTCTGTTGACTTACGCATGCATAAAAACATGCATTCAGCAGACTAATTTGAATCCCAAAGAAAATTACTGTGAAGAACATGCAGACAGAAAATCGTTCAGACACTGCTGGTGAGTTTACACGAGGAATAAGTTGGCTCAGCAGCCGTAAAGTGTCTGATTTAAAGATCAGAGTCGGTGACAAAACTCCTACTCACTACCAGCACTGGTTTGGATGAGGTACAAGAGCAGTTCAACGTTTTAATTATTGAAAAAGCCTGGAATTGTCACAGTCCCCGTCCACTCCAAGCAGTCTCAGGTTACAAGCCTCTGAGGTGTCTCTGGCATGCTGCCTGGGCTATTTATCGCTATTTGTAAATTAGACACTTGTGTAAGAATGTCAATTTTAAATATCTTTGTTTAAACGAGACTGATAAGAGATGACCAGATATACATTTTATGAGACTGCTAAATAATTACATTACACAAAGACAGCTTGTGAATGTTACCGGACAGTTGATAATGTCACAGCATGCTCGCAAGATAGCTTGTGAATTCACCATTAAAAAATAAAACTATCAGGAACAATAAAAAATATATGCTCCAAACCTTTAAAAACAAGAACACCAAGAAAGTCAGCTACAATCCATACTGAGAACAATCTCTGAGCTCTCTACATGTGAAAGTAATGGAGTCTAAGGTGCCTCTATCAATCCTGCTAATACAGCTCCAGCAATTATTTTCTGTATTCTACATCAGTAAGTTAAAATATGTTTCCAAGACCTAACGCAGCAGTCATTAAAGTTTCCCCTGCCTCAATCAGCATAACTAATGATGCCATATAATAACAGAATGCAATCTCTAATGAAAAGACTAACAAAGTCTCACCGCAACAATGCTGCTCGTGATTTAGTATTCTGAACTTGTCCATCCTCCATATTTTATTCTGTGGATATTATCACCACTCAGAAAATTACATTTCAATGAACTTGTCAGGAAATAAGTAATAAATTAATCAGGCAGCATAAACCAATTACAGTCATTTTCTGTGTGTTTTCTTTTAGGGCCGAGGCATGAATCTAGTACTAGCTGCATGGTTTATTCCTGCAGGCGGTTTGAAAGTGCTGCGGGTGGAAGCGGTAACACTGCTTGGAGGAGGGGGAAAAAACATCTCTGCTCCACTGAATCCTTCACAAGTGCTATCTTTCATGCTTCCAGGATCCCACCACAACAATTAGGAGGCCAGGGCCCTTAATTTCTGTATGTAGTTTCCAGATGACACAATGATGAAGGTACATACACTTTGCGCCAATCACACGCTCCTTAGCAAACAAGCCCAGCCGTGGTGAGCTGGGAGTCAGCCTCTTCTTGAAGGTAACCAGTGACAGGACTAGAGGGAATGGCCTCAAGTTGCACCAGGGGAGGTTCAGGTTGGAAATGAGGAGACATTTCTCCTCAGAAAGAGCAGTCAGGCACTGGGATGGGTTGCCCAGGGAATGGTGGAGTCACCGTCCCTGGGGGTGTTCAAGGAAAGGTTGGACGCGGTGCTTAGGGACATGGTTCAGTGGGTGACAGTGGTGGTAGGGGGACGGTTGGAGAAGATATCTTGGAAGCCTCTTCCAACCTTAATGATTCGTTGATTCTCATGACTTAACACACATTTTTCCTATAAGCACTTTCTGCCTTTGACCAAAATGTCTGGATCTCTCCCAGAGGGAGATAAGAAAAAAAAGTATTTCTTTACTGCTACAACCATAGCACCAACACAACGCGTTACTGTGAGATAATGTGACTCTCCTTCTCTCTGTAAAACAAGTGCTGGTACATGCCAACCTCCTTTCCCTCTACAGCACAACTGCAAAGTACAAACCTGAAAAGTCATTGCTCACATGTACCTGACGAAAACCTCTACTACTGATGATGTTTCTACTAAATACATGCAACGAGCAGCAGCACCATCTGAATTACCACTCGAGAGCTTCCACATGAACAGGGACAGAGCAGTTCAAATTAGATGCCTCCAGCTCCAGGCTGTGTGAAAAGCCAGGAAGAGCAGTTCACTGGTTTAGCACCTCTGGCTTCAAGCATTGTGCTTGTCTTCACAAGTAAGTGAGCCAGAAAGACTTTTTTTTTTTTTAACAAATAAAGTTCAGATTCTGAAGCGCAAGGCACACTGTCACAGCACAGACCTTCACAGCGGATTATTCAGATGCAAAATCTCAAACCATATAGGCTTCTGCTCCTATACACAAAATATAATCCTATACACAAAAGCCAGCCAGGGTAATGCACAAAACCGTGCAGAAACTCCTTCCTTAGCACCAAAAGCAGAAAGGAAATTAAGTCCACCTGCTTAGTTGTCTTCAAAAGCAGATGATACTTGCATTTCAAAATAGTAACTTTTCTACGCACTGCTTTTCTTGATACATAACAAAAATGCAAACACGTGCTCTTTATATACATGCGATATGTCAATGAACTCTCAAGCTCAGCCCTGCAACGTTAATTATGCCCGGATCGCGCACCTGCCAGACTACAGACCCTCCTGCAGCACCGGAATCCTTTTCATTAATTTTGTCTGTGTCCTGTCTTGGCTGGGAAGTAATCCAAGTGGGTTAAGCTCCAGGAGCTCATTTTCATTGCCACATTTTGAAGGCTGAATATTGTTTAACCTTTACCCCGTAGTGTGCATAAAATTCCTAGAGGGCAGGTTCAAGCCTCATATGGTCTAATTAAAAGTGGGATTTATTAAGACTAGAATAAAATAAAGTAAAATAAAATAAAATTTGTCATAATACATATAGCCCTGTATTTGGCATGAGGTAGGCCAGAAGTGCAGTAAAAAATTAAGTTACGGCATTTAAAAAAAAATTATCTACCAAGCACTTTTGTCACCGAGTGGGCTGCCAAAGAAATATCCCACCTTCGCGACTTTTACCACAGTTCTCTTGATTTATCCTCATGCCAGACAGCTCCTACCAAGAAGTCATGTGGTCTCATACTCTTCCCCTACATCCATTTAAAACTGTATTTAATCTACTTGGTGGCTTCAGATGCTATTTTCTCGCTTTACCTTTTAATCATCCTACATACTTCTTTGAAGGTAGAATCAAAGCAGCTGCTCATCCTTGATCAGTGGTACAAAAATATATCAGGGATTGATTGATTCAGACAGTGTACTGTCTCCTTCACATCGAAGAGCAAGGAAATAAGGTCTAAAGAGCTGTAAGCTATGCAATATCTGTAAAGCAACCAGAAGGAAGACATGCCTCCAGGACAAGTTTAGTTGAGCCCGCTCAAGTACTCATAGCAATGTAAGTGGAGCTCAATGGGCCTCGGTTTGCCTGTAGGTAGGTGATCCTATGCTGAAGTCTATGCCACTACACTTTGACAGCATCTCAGGTTAAAATACACAAGCTAAAGTTCATACTTCGTACACTTGTGTGGAAACCACACCTCTGTCTGCAGTACAGGTGTATTTTTAGACAACACATCTGACATTAGTATTGCACTGCTCCCCCAAAAACAAACAAACAAAAAAACACAACACACACAACAAAAACACCAAGAAAAAAAAAAAAAAAAAAAAAGAAGGAACAATAAAAAAGGAACAATTGGTCTTGTTATGTTAATAAAAATGAAAATGGATCAACAGCATCCACACATTCATCACAGCAAAAGGGAGAACTCCTCTAAGGAACAAAGGCATAGGGAGCTAATTTCACCAGCTGAACCCAATACTCCATGGAGGCAGTGATCAGCATCACAGTTTTCAGCTTTTGCCAGTAAAACATCCTAACAGCAGCATTTTGAGACCCCATGCAACTTTAACCCACTTCACCACGATCACAATGAGGAAAGCTTTGGTGAGCAAGCAGGTCTATTGCAGCGACAGAGTTAGAAATTTAGCTAACAAATCAGTACATCTTGTAGCACAAGTTCACTTAGTATCCCAAGTTTCTATACAGTTTTATATACTTCATAAACAACTATCTGGTTATTGTGCCCCATCATTTTAGTCACCATGAGCAGATTTTTAAGTTCTTTCAAATTTGTTCTCCTAAGTCAGTACTACCAGCACCCCAAGTTTGCTCAGCTCGCTGGCTTTTAGTGTGCAAGCTTTCTGGTGTCAAATGCCTAATCTTACCTTCCAAAGGAGAATACAGTTCCAGTAACACTCACTTCACTGTTTTTTTCTGGGAAACAAAACAAAACAAACAAAAACAAACAAATGCGCCATTTTCCCCAGTTGCCCTTAATTTGACTTCACTATGGTCTACATTAAGAGAAACAGCAGCTAAACTGTCTTTGAAACTTTATTCACCATAGCCAGGAAAAAAAAAAAAAAAAAAAAAAAAGGAAAAAAAGAAGAAAAAAAGACTGGTGAAATGCCTTTAAAACATGCTTTAATCTAGCTGGAATGTCATAAATTGCTTCCAGATGTGCTCCATACAAAAGTCAATCATAGCTATTTATACTGACACTCTGCAGTCCAAACAATCTGAATCCAAATGCCATGTCTCTGCTACAATAAAGCTATAAATGTCAGTTTTGTTGAATTTGGAGAGGTGTTGAAGAGTTCATGCTAGTTTGCTTTCTGGGCTATTTGTTAGCCAGCAATTATTTAAGAAAGAAAAAAGAAGAAACTTTTAAAATAGGTCCTTTCCTTGCCGAGCTATTCTTAAAGCACACCTGACACCTTCCAATCATGACCTTGAAAGTGCCACAGGTTACAAGTTGAAATTCATTTCATAAGTTAGAAAAATGTAGTGCTTAGGCTATGAGCCAAGAATAACTGAAGGGCTTGGCAAGGCTCCCATGCCCTCCCTTAGACTGAACACACACGTAGTACACCTGGGACTAAATGAACTGAAGTACAGTAAAATGACACACTGACTGCAATAATACCTCTATTCAATAATCTTCCAGGGCACTGGGAAAAAAATATTCTCGCTGTAGGAAGAAAAATAAAAAGAAATTTGGAAACTGTTCTTAATCAATTGTTTGGCGTGCGACACTTGGCCATCAGAATCAAAGCGCTCTTCACTTGGGAACGTTGAATAACCAGCATTTAGATGAAGAGATGACCTACGTAGCTATCTTACACTATTTCAGGAAAATGTATCATTTTTGTGTAGTCTCCACAGAATTTTCTGGTTGATTTTTATAGGCTTCATTAAGATATTTTTTCTTATATTTTTTTACCCTGCAAAAGTGCACCTGCAGTTCAGTTTACGTGTAAATGTTCATAGTTATAATTCTGGCTTTTTGTCAGTAGAAGACAAGGGAATTCTCTTATCGCTGCTTGCAGTTTTGGGAATTAAAATGTTTCAGAAAATCATAATATGTAATGAATGTTTTCTCCAACTTTCCTGGCTTTTTATTTCCCTTGATGTTTCCTTCCTACTCCAAAGGCTTCCCCTGCCTTCCCTCAGTTCTTTGCCTTCTCCAAAGTTCAGAAAAGCATCCTACAAACATTCCTTCCTCTCAGGCTAAGCCATAACACTGAATGTCATCTGTCACCACACAGTTGAGAAAAATAGGCCATAAAATGTACATTTTCAAGTTCTTTTCTATATTTTCAGGGAAAGGATACAAACTGCACAAAACATGGTAGTTTAAAATTCAAACTGTATATACAAGCAGAAGAAAGGAGAGACTTTACAAACAAGATTTGTACTCTCACTTCAACTTACTGAAAACTTCTTTTTTCATAAATCTCTGCAGTCAGAGATTACACGAAGCAGCAAACATAATGCCTGTATTTAAGAACGGGGGAGGAACCCATCCAGTGAACTACTGAGCCACCAGTCTGGCCCAAATATTATGCAAGGTTTTATAACCTATTTTGAAGGAATGTAATTTCTGTGTAATTGCAGGGGGTTGGAGGAGAGATAAGCAACACAGAAGCAGAGAAGCTATTCAAGTTAAAAGACAATTTTGGCACAAGAACAAATGATTAAGAATTGGCTACGAATACATTTGGACTGGAATTTACAGGCACATTTCTAACCCTCAGAAGGGTGAGGGCTACAGCAGCTGTCCTGTGGGACTAGGAAGGAGGAAAACCATTTCACTGTGGGGGCTGAGAAATTTATATGATTTCAGTGTCCTGAAACAGTAGGGATGCAAGTTGGTGATGCACAAACTGCTTTCCAATCTATGTTCGTGTGTCTCTATTTCAAGCTCCTGTCAAACAGCAAGATTTTTTTCACTACCAGTGTATTTCTTCGACCCAGGTGATGACAGCAAACTTCATAAACACCTTCTTCCCCCATGAATCCGACTACACCTTGATCCACGTTATCTCACATCCTCAGACTACTACAACACACATGGAAGATCCCTGCCACATCCAACCTAGTGGAAAGACCTGCTATGCTGCCTGCATTTAATGTTTTAGGATGTGTGTGTACAAGTTAATTACTTTAGGTAAATAACTGCTCTATGCTCTGTACATAAACCTTGCTATCTTCTCTCTACCAAAGTTCTTTCTCTGGCATCATGTTCTCCCCTCATCTGTGAATCAAGCTTAGCCCACAAACTTAGCTCACAAACTTCCCAAGTCCAGGACTTCTGAAGAGGCATCAGCCATGCTCTGGGACACAGCAAAGCCCAAATAATTTTGGCAACAACAATAACTAACACTAACCACTATCACTGGCCCCAAACGCTATGAATCTGTTCTGCGTTTGCAGCTGGGCTGTGATTCTTCTGAAGCACCAAAGGCACTGCCAGCAGCCTACATATTACATTATTAATTCAACCCGTCCTCCTCATCCAACAAAAAGCACCGTATCTCCAGATCTGCATAGCTTCTACATTTGTGATGGCTGACCCCCAAAAAGAGATAGAAGGAGAACAAAAGTCAGTAAAGTTACCAAAATATACAAGTCCATTTCAGCTACTGTTTCAAGCAAACAGGTTTGGAGCCAATATAATATTTTTTACCAATACCACACCATGTTTTATTTGCTTTAGATTTGTCATCATTTATTGGAAACAATAATCCTAAAAAAAAAAAAAAAAAAAAAAAAAAGGAGAGAGAAAAAAAACAATCCCATATGTTTAAAATTATTTACTACAGCTTTAAAAGTAACAAATGAAGCACTTGAGTCTCAGATGTGTAACCAGTAGGGAGTTGGCTCGATGCATCAGTTTTTACACCTCTTGCAGTTAAATCAGAGATCCAAATGCAAAATCTAGCACTCAGTGGTGAACTTATAACACTCCCTGGAGGAGTGTGTCCATAAACCATTCAGTGGATTACACTCATCCATACAATACTTTATTTTATATATCCCGTCCCCAGGAAAAAAAAAAAAAAAAAAAAAAAAGCTTAACTAAGGTGAAATTAAGGTTGCGTAAACTATACATCATTTTTGTCATCATATTTCTAAGTTTTTGCTTTCCTTTTTGAGACTTCATTAGAACAATTTTCCATTCTCTTTATCTCAAATGGATTTGTTTTTCCAAATTTGATTCTCAGCCAGAAAAGGACTCCAAAAACACCCAGTGACATATGTGGCATAGCCGTGCATGGCTCAGGAGCATTCTCAGGCCTTCGTGAGCATGCTCAGCATAGCTGAGCACAGCTTCCAAAAAGTGCTGCATTGGCTTTTCTGCACAGTATCCTTAATGGCGGTATTTGGGGAGTCTCATGTTACTCCTCATGTACTTCAGAATCTTGCAGATACCGAATCTTTCTCAATATATTTCTATTTACATATATACATACATATATATGAGTGTGTGCATGTGCTCACACCCACATACACATGCATACACACATGGATAGATGTGTACACACAGTTTACCCATTGCAAATCTGCAATGGGTAAATTTCACTGAATTCAGTGGAAGCTACATCAGATAACAAAACATAAGGACAGAGAACCTGCTTTATGGTGTAGTGACTCTTTCAAAGTTCACAGAACATAATAAATGTGAATATTTCTAAGGTCCTTCTTTTTTTTTTTTTTTTTTTTTTTTTTTTAAGGAAAAAGCACATGACCTCATAACAAGAACAGTGCTTTTTTTGTCCCAGTGAATACTACTCTCCAATCCAGGGAAAAAGCACTCTTGTGATGCAAACCTCCTGGAAAAATCACGACACTGTAGTGCCAATGCCAAGTTCCTCCTAGGCCAACTGGTCTCTGACTTCATTTGGATGCGGTCTGTCCTCCTGACTTTGGGAGCCAAACTCCAGCGTTTTCCAACCAAGGACATTCCACATCATTCACAGCTAGGTGGAGGCACTCACCCAAGAGAACCTGCATCAGCAAAGCCTCCCTGCTAATCATAACCAAATAGTCATGGGATGAGAAGCTGTAAGCCTCATTTTTGAGCTGTATGAAGCTTGGGAACCACAAGCCACCTGCCTCACCTTGAGTGCACTGCAATTTGTGCTAAAAGGTGCCAAATAAAAGATAAAGCTTACATCCAAGACGAGAGCTGGGCAAGATCCCTAACATGAAAGAACTAGTGGAAATATACTCTGTAGTAAGAAAAGCAGGATCTCAGAAACTGAACAAGAGATCCAAAATTTCTGTATCTGACATTGTCCATCAGTCATTACATCCCCCTCTTTTGCTACCAGACTGTATCAGTGCCCAAGCAAAATGGCAGGGATTAATCAAAGAGGAAATTTATTTTAAAATTTCTTTTTAAAAGGCTGTTTACTCAAAAGGAAAGGTATTGTCAGAGGAGGAAAAAATGTAAAATTCACAACTGATTTAAATTGCATAGTCATTTGAGGTATGTTTTCCAAGTATGCAGAACATTTATCTATCCAACCTAGCATTTTTTGTTCTTCTCTATGTTTTTTGTTTTCCAAAGAGAAACTTTCAATGACTGTATAGAAGGCTTTGCCTTCAGAAAAGTGGCATTAAATGCCAAAAGCATGAGAAAATGTGGAAAACTGAAGTCTGAATAAATTTTCTATTTATCATATAACAATAATTACCAGCTTTCCTATGGGGCCAAACTCCTTTTCTTCCCATCCTAACCCTGAAGCCCCCACCAGGCAAGCTATAAAGGCTCTTTGCTCATGGAGAGGATGATGATGATGCAGTTTTAACAGACAGCTGAACTGACCATGCTCACTATAAGCTTACCTCTATACCTCCTGGTTATTAAAATTTTGGAGTAAGTGGCTCCTAAACAATAGTGTTTGATTAGACAGGCGCCACTGACTGTAATTTATAAATCTTTTGGAATATACCAATTATCCAGATTTCTACATTTATAATCATTTCTCAATTATGCCTGCAACAATTTATTAAGTCCCAGAAAAACTTCCACCAATTCTCTGTTGGTTTCCTATGACAGTACGCTTTAGGAAACCACTGTTCTTATACTGTGCTTTAATTCCTAAAGATTTTTTTTTGTAGTTGACTTCTGAAGTGATATTACTGAAAACCTATTTCTTGCCATAATACCACTCCACTCCCCTCAAACAACAACAAAACCAAAACAAGTCTTACTCATTGTGAAGTGGATGTTCTGTTTGTGGGGATTAAGTTCATGGCAACATAGTAATAAAATAAATAAATAAGCAAGCAAACAAATCACATTCCACTGTGTGTTCTTGAAACCTGGATCAACACCGAGATTGCTTCTCATATTATTATCTGAGCACACAGTTTTACCTTGCTTGCAGCCGAAAGGATACATACTTAAAATATGCATGCTGGCTTTACCATTGAGAATTTCTAGCTACAGGAAATCTCCAGCCATCATAAATCAGTTTCATGCTCCATAGGCGCTACTGGAATGGAAACAGCAGCAATGGCAGCTCATCTGCAGTTTCTCCTTCCCCTCAAACTACAACAAACTGCGAGCAAAATGGGTCAGGCTAACAGTAATACCAGTGACACATCGATCCATTGTACGACCCCATGCTAAGGAAAAATGTGCACTGAGAATATGCAAAAGTGGCTATCAACTCAATTAGTCAGTTGAAGTAATTATGCCCTCAAGTGTTAGGAAACTGAAAGGCCATTTTGGCTATAAAATATACAAGGAACCTTAATGTTATGGTCAGTAAGACAACAGCACACGCATTACTCATGCCACAATTTATCTAGTCCTTGAATGCAGCTCTCAGAGCTCCTGATGTAAGATTTTCATTAGGCATTATGTGGCCAAATGTGAAAGCCATGCCAGAGAACCAAACACGCTCAAACACACAGCCAAATTAAGAACTTGACAGCACGGGCTATAAAATATGACAGTGGGCCTCTCGTATGAGTCACAAAATAGTAAGCTTTGAAGCACACTAGCCAGTAAAGAATAACCACCCCCCCTCAAAAAATTAAAAGGAATTTGGTGAGCAATAATAGGTAATGGTTTGTTCATCTATTTATCAGCCCAACTCCAGAGACTAATCTCCTCCAATTACATAGTTCTCTCTCATCATGCCATACTTCAGTGACCACATCTCTATGTCAATGTTTTTTAATTCTTCTATCTCCCCTGATCTTCTGCTTTAAAATGCTGTCCTAACTCTTTGTTTATATCACTCTGCTGAATTTCCATTATCTTGAAAATATATCCAATGCTATTCTTTTTCTTCTGTGTATTTTGTGTTGTGTTTTTTTTTTTTTTTTTTTTTAATCAACTAATAAAATTGCATCAGAATGCTTCTTAGTACAGCCTAAGCAAATACTGCAGTATAAGTACAGGGAGATAGAGTACAATATGCAAGAGAACTCAGAGACTGAAATGAGAATACAATTTCCCATGAGAGAGTTCTATGTTCAAGCCATTTAACTTTAAAACTAGTTCAATATTTGAACAAGACACTATTTTATTCCCATTCAAAGTTTAAACACAGATCACTTCGAAATCAATCATAAATTCAAACCTCTTTACTTTAGAAACTGTTTCAATATTTAAATGCTTTTTTTTCTTTAACGTAACAGCAGCTGAAGGCTGCAGAAGCAGAACTGACTTTAGGATCTTTAAGAGCAATGCTATTTTCCTGCCAATACATACAAAAGGCAGTTCTAGGAAAAAGAAGAAAACCACAAAGGCAAGGCTGTGCTTTGCTTCTGAGCTTAAGAACAAAGTTTGGACAAAGAACACACAGCCCAGTCTTCAGCCCAAACTAAAGTAAACGAATCTGGTACGGGTGCTTTTCAGAGCTCAAGACCATAACTCCACATTATCCTATCACTTTTGTCCTCACCTGGGTGCAAGGGAAAAACCAGATGGCAAGTGGGATCTACACAGTCAAAGAACAACCCTCCTTTAGGGACAGGATTCCTAGCAGAGTAACAGATCTGTAATTCAGAGCCCATTTGCCAACCACCCCAATTCAGTCCTCTTCCTCACCCACTGTTGCTGTAGCACCTCACAAGCTGCATACACTGACTAGCATTGCAGAAACTCATGACACTAGTTCTGTCACACAGACAAAATAATTTCTCTTGGTGAAGGAGCAACATTTCACTCCTGCATTTCATTTTCATATAAAGATCTCATAGTTGAGTGCGTGATGTTTTGGCTTGTTTTCAATCCAAAGTTGTCCTTAAAAGTCATTTTCGAGATGGGCAACTTACCATAGTGAGGAGTCACTGATGATTCCTCAACTGCACCAGTGTCTTGCTCTTTGGCCCACACCACTCTAATCCAACTCATTTCAAGCACAATTGGTTTCTAAAAATTACCTTTTGTGCTTTTGGACTCTGTAAAATATTCAGAAGCACAGACGGCATTGACAAAAGGCGTTGACAAAGGCCCGGCATACAACTAATTGCAAGTGTAACACCGCAAAACTGTGTGTACCGAGTAGAAAAGACAAACCAACTCAAGATTATTAACCTCAGGACTGCCCTATTCTGGTTGCTGGTCAACTTCTGTCTGTTAAAAGATACCTTAACATGGATTAAGTGTCTGTATAGTCAGGAGGTGATAGCAAAACCGCAAGAATTAGGCTTTGTCTTTGTAATAACAATGCATTTACCTACCTACAGCTTTGCATGAACTGGGAAATACTCGTCTGTACATGGCAGGCTTCACACACAACACAATAAACCCATCTCCATGGGTAAAAGTTGTGCTGTACACCCAGGAGATACACTAAGCAGCTTACATCTGAGACCGCCCCCTCCTCAGGAAAGGGCAGCTGCCATTCATAACCCTCTTCCCTGAATCAAACAAGGAGGGGACCGTATTTCCAGAATGCAATAGGCCACTAGCATCATGCAATAACAGAACTCTATTTCCTCCCCTCCCCTTTTTACATGCCCCCAAACAAAATATTCAGCTGTAATTGACACAGTATTAACATGTCTTCTAATATTTCACATATAACATGTCATTGAAAGCTCAGTATTGAGCAGGAAGGTATTTGATGAATCAAGTAGATGAAGCCAAGATGTAGTTATTAGATGCATTACATCTTTAGCACATCATCTGTAAAAACGTCCAGAGTAAACTAATGCTCCAGGGGAAACCTGACCTTTAAGAGGCTCCCTAATACTACATCTAAATTAATGTCAGTGACAGGCACTTCAATCTGAAATAGCAGGGTTCTTTCATTCCATCTACACTACCTATTCATCCGTTTATTTGTGTGTAAATGTGCGTGTGCATAAATGAATTTGTGTCACTCTGGCACTGGGGGAGCTAGTGGGAAACAAAAGGAGCTCCTAGGTTTTTGGATTACTATTCCGTACCACTGTTATGCACGCTATTTTGGACTATTCGTTCACAATCTTTCAAGAGTAAGGAAAAAAATCAGGAAAATTACTTTTTATAGTAACTAAACACACTTCTCCAAAGTATCAACTTTACACTGCAAAATAAACATGCTTGAATGAGAGCAGGATGAAACTCTTACAGCAATCAATATAGCAAACTACGCTGAATTTGTTTTAAAGAGATGGGCTGGGCTCTGACATGACTGGTGGCCAAGATAAAAATCATAAGTGAGAGCAGTTCTGCCATTTCAAAACAAAATGTTGCAAATAAATTTGTAATGCAGTAGAAGACATTTCTGCCTTGGGGAAAAAGAAACAAATAAACAATTCACTGCAAAAGTCTGATACTGGAATAAAGTCATGGCAGTTAGTCAAATTGGCATTAAATATGGTGGCCAAACCTTCACTCATTCCTCTTATTTTCCGTTTTATTTCAGAGGTTGCACGATCAAGTGGGGGAGCAACTGCAGAGCATCTGCTCTGCTGTCCTTCTTCCAGGATCCTTAGGGTGCTCCTCCTCCCTTGCTCATACCCCAGGCATGGCCAAGCCTAGGAAAACCTGCACTCCTTCTGCAGGGGGAGTGCTATGACCCCCAATGCCAAACCACTACGCATTTCTATTTCTAAGGGATATGTCTTCATGCAATAGAAACTGAAGCTTGTACCTTGATGCAAAGGATTTATGCCTTGCTCTGAAATGAGGACAGCCAAACTAGTCATATCCTAGCAAACTAAAATTGGTAAGTCCTTTCACATTTTGTTGATCAAGAACCTTCTTATTAGAAACATTTTTTTCTTTTTTCAAACCCCAGGTGGGCCATAAACTATGCTGTAACTGGTGTCTATGCAATGAAGAGCTGCCTTGCATTTTAGGTTTTTTATGCATAGCTTTTTCTTACAAAGACACAACTGATCAGGAATTATTGAGAAGCAGTCCTAGAAACAGTGCGCATAAAACATTAGTGTCACTAATACAGACGTGACAAGTTTCAACTCTCAGCTAAACAATCCACCTCCTTCATACTAACGTCATCCTTTGGCCCATGGGCTATATAAACATCGTCAAACCTGGTTTCAATACAGAGAGCACATTAATGTTCCCACTAACGCGCATTTCCCAGTAACCACCCTATTAGATTGCTTAGTTCAAGTTCTATGACATATCCCACAACCTAGCAGACAGTTCAGATTCATAAGCTCAGAAGATACAGACATTGTCAGCCTCCTATACAGGTATTAAAACAAACAAACAAACAAACAAACCAAAAAAAAAACAAAAACCCTTCTGTGTACACTCAATAGCCCTGCTAGTACAAATACTCCCATGAGGCTCCTAAGAAAATATGCTCGTGCAAAAAAAACAGCCCTTTATGTTTTAAGTGATGGTCTTTAACTTAGTTCTTCACACAGCCTAAGTTAATGGGAAGAAAAAATAAGAGATGCTATTCAGAGGGGATAATCCTTTCCATGACCTCAGAGAGCGTACCTAAAACCAGTGGATCCAAGGATGACTCTTAACGTTTCCCAAAAGCACGTCAGTGAGCGGCTACTAAGTTTAATGTACAAGATGTAGAAATTCCCTGACTTTGTCCACTACAGACCCTCTGTAATAAAGTGAGATCCTACTCCAGACACATGAACTTTGCCTTTTGCCTGGTACTTGGCAACAGTTCAGCTGTATCAGTATCTAGGATAAATGGATGCAGCTGCATGTGCTAAAACACGGCCCCGCAAGTTAATCTCACGTGAGCCTCTTTAGCGAGTCTATGGTCCCACAAAGTATAGCACACATACTGTACAAGCAATGTGCTACAGGCATTACTGTGCTCTCCCTTGTCTGCCTGGATTATAGGGTGGTTTACTATGGGTTGGGGACCTATATACTAGGAGCTCACACTTTCAATTTTCAAGTTCAGCAGCTGGAAAGGCAAATATCCTCAGACAAAGTTCATTAGCCTGGAGATTCATGGCCAAGCTTCTGCAATATTGCAGGAAGATGCAATTTTACATTTGGGTTATGATATTTTGAAGTACTTGATGTAGCTGGAAGCCAACAAATCTCAACTAACCTTACCACTGTGCCTGATGGTGTGTTGTGCAAAATATAGATGTTTTGAAATAAAATGGTTTTGAAACAATTTATGTTTAACACAGTGAAATTAAACACACAGAGCCAGACACGCTAACTTCCACATTATTGAGTAACACTTAATACCTTAAAGAAGTGAGAAACAGGAAAGAGATTTAGGGATTTAGAGGTCAGCAGGGAATTACTATCAAGCCATCTGATTTCTTAGAAGAAAAAAAAATAAGAGTTGAAAGCAAAATTGAATTAATCCCAGAAATATGTAATGAATGCCCCCTACTAATCAGACTATGGGGAGCACTCAACATAGATAAAGGTCCAATCAACCTTTAAAAGAAACAATGCCCTCTCTGAAGTCTTTTGACTCTTCCAAGTTCACTAAATTTGACCCAGAATACATACGTCTGGAGAGTCACTGATCTCATAGGGTAGATCCTCAGAAGGTGTAATCAGAGCAACTCTATTGACTTCAGAAAGTTTGTTCACAGTCACCTCTTGCCAGCTGAGCCTCTGGCTCCAGATTTCTGTGTGTAGTCATGAAATCCCGATTATAGTATATTTTAAGACAGCTAGAAGAGTAGCCCAGGCTAAAGAAACTGTTGCAGTTGTTAAGATAAAAAAAATAATTAAGATCTTAATTATAACTAATAGCTGAAAATATCCTATATATTCCGATTAGCACTTGAGACTTATCCCATACATTTAGGTTCAAAGTAATTTTGCTTTGGGCTACAAAGTTTACTTTTAACTTCAGCCAACTTCTACTATCAACTTTCCAGGATAAAGTTTAATAAGGTTTACTCATAAGAGTTAAGTTGTTAATGTAGACTGCACACTTTCATGTACAGCATGCCTACTGAAATGCAAGTCTTCAAAGGCAATGATCTGAATATCATGTTATATCAGTCAGAAGGAGGTCTGCCCAAACACCCCAGTCAGAGCTATTTCAGCCATTCAGCAGTCCAATTACTTATACTGCATTAGACCTTCCAACTCTATGAACGTAAACTGTTTACACTCGGGCAGCCAGGATCGTACTGATAGGGCTGTGCATCGTGAACAATTTTGTCAAAATACAGTGTTTCAAATATAATTGCCATAAGAGATGTAACATGTAGGCTTGCAGCCTCAAGTGCAATTGTCTGGCACGTATAATGCATGCAGCTTACACTAGTGCGTGTAATTCCATTTAAAAGCAATGTAAGAAAATAATTTGGACCGAGTGTTATCCCCCTCATACACAGGGCTCTCTAAAATTGGAAGTAATCTGGAATAAATTAACACAGACAAAATTCACTTGTTCCATTTAGCATACAAATGATTTCTGAAGATGCTACTATTAGCTAGTCTTTATAACTTAATTTGGAAGATGACAACAGCTACTTTTGCTTTCATTCCCGGATCAGATAAACGAGTTACATCCTGCAAGGAGGGGTGGTTCTAAAAGGCCTTCCAAATATGCCTGGAAAATATTTATTCTATCAGATCCTCGGAAACAATATTCCAAGATCCTTACTGTGGCTCTGCTATTTCTGGAGAGTTTGGGGAAGAGAACATCAGCCTGAAGAACAGGGATAAGCAAGTGTCCTGCCTCCAAATTCTTCCATCTCAACACAAGCAACAGTTCAGTTGCTTTCTGCCTTCTAGCTCTATCAGTGAAGAATGAGCTCAGCCTTGCCATCAACAACTATCTTGCTGAAATTTTGGTTCAATTCAACTTGCATCATCCCCTCCCGTTCCTCTGAGAATTTCAGCAGCATCCTGTGATAAAAATTTGAGAATAATTACAGGCACAAAGCCTAACAACTGAACAACACAGCTTGACTCTGATGAATCACACCGAGTTCTCACATAATCACCTCTGAAGTTCTGGTTCTACCACAAACTGCCTGCACAGCAAACTGGAGAGGCCTCACATCAGTACGAACTTTGATGAAAGCAGCAGCAAAGTGCTGGACGCACTGTTTTTGTTTGACAAAGTCAGAAAATCAGCCTTACACTACCATCTTTTTCTCCTGTGTATCTTGACACCTTTCTGGGTGGGATACAGAGATGAAAAGTTGAGGAGAAAGGGAGGTCTTGCTCAAAACATGTTGTGCCACCCAGCAGTATTCTGATTCTTTCTGGATTCTCCAGAAACTGCAAGATTTAACTATATGTCAAATATGAGGTACCATAAGCCCTGCTACCAAGTTGGGGCCCACTGATAACTATTGCCTTATTTCTTATTACTGTACTGGAGACCATTCCCTTGAAAAACAGCATAACAGCCACTTCTAAAAGACACTTACTGTGATTATCTTCTTTCCCTGTATTTGGCCATTTACGTCCATCAGTGGGGTTTCCCTCCCACACTTAGTATACACACACTGCCCTAAGAATCATCACACAATCCCCTTCTGCTACACCACTTGGAGACTCAGAGGATCCACAGGCAGGAGCAATCTCGGTTACCCAATTTATAGTGCAATTGATTCCATTTGGGTGGCTGGCAGAAGCCTCGCTTTCAATTTACATCACGATTTTGCTTCACGCATTTTCTTTCCTGCCAAAACGCCACTCCTGAGGTGCCACCAGCGATGCCTGCTGAGTCACAGAGACCACCACGCTCGGGGCAGGTGGCAAACGGAGCGCTCCCCGTGCTGTGCAGACATGCCTGTTGGCATAGATCATGGACTCGGAGAGGCAAAACTAACTGTAAGCTGCTGAACCACTTCCCTGTGAATCATTTTTATTTCTGCGGCTTGACTACTAAGTTTCCTTTCCCTCTCCTCTCAAATTGATGCCGTAATATGGTCACACTGCAGAAATCTGTATCACGGTAGGTACAATATCCCATAGAGCCGTATCGCCCTCTGATATTTAGGAGATTGCTCCTGATTCATCAAGGCTTCCTTGATGACTTACAATGGCTTGGTCAGGTCACAGGGTGCAGGCTGCAATTTCCTTTGCCTTTTTATTTGTATTAATCAGGAGTTGGGGACTGTATATCTTCCTGTTTCCTCACAGGCTTCAGGCATCACTGCATTATAGCGGCACCTGGTGGGATGGGTCAGGGCTGAAAACACCAAGGAGCAAACGAGACCATCTGAGCCACATGGGTCGTCCTTTCAGGGAACACCAACACGTTCTGAATGAAACTAAGCGAGCATCATTTTGTTCCTGCATGCCTTTATAACATCTGTTGATGTGAAAAGTTCAAAATTAGAATCATTGAACCCCACCCTAGTATTCACTGAAGACCTACAAAATGCTGTAAGGAGAACGTCAAGCCACGTCTTGGAAACAGACTGCAACCTGAGGGACCTAGGAGATGCACCACAAAACACCACAAAGAAAAAAGCTGATAAATAACATCTCAAAGGCCTCTCAACTTTTGATTCATTAGCTATCATTAAAAATTTATAAAAGTGTATTAGAAACAAAGCTAGGTTCAACCAGCCATGTGTATTCTAGCAAGAGACTTACACACCGAGCCCTTTTCTTTTGATTACTGACTTCAATCTCATCATTTTTATTTTATGGGACGCAAAGCATCAAATTCAGCTTCAGAAATACAATGTTCAAAATATAGTGGCCAATAAATGTTTCATCTTTTTCACAAACTAGACCTTAAAGAGCTTCAGTTATTTATTTTTATAGCAGCAGCATACATATGTGTATGACACAGTAAAGGATACTGATCTCTGAAGACCCCAGATTATCTTAAACTCCAGAAAATCAATATCAAATCCTGTGTTTATGGTTGTTTTCATTATTTATTTTAGAGTCTAAGACAGTGGACAGTGGAGGCTGCCAGTTTTGTAGGAAAAGAACCCAGCAAAGTTGCAGTCAGATTTATAGGTCTAATTTTACATTACAAAATAAACCATCTACTCCCAACAGATGAATTCACTGTGGTTCATCAAAAAATAAACATTTTTGTTAAAATTCTGCATACAGCTGCTTACTCATCCAACTGCTTTAGGTCTTACACTACAGCTGATGCTGAATGTGTGCAATGAATTTAAGGGCTCCACACAGGTGGAACTGCATTCAAGGGGCACTACTATCAACTGCCACACTGAAGCCATATGAAAAGGCGTTGCTGCTATCTCCAATGAGGAATGGCATTTCAGCACACATACAAATGAATACCAAGGAATACCAGTTCTTGATTAATTTTTAAAAACACAAGTTCATAACAAATTAGAAGAGGCATAAAAGAAAAGTTTAGAGTGTATCATACACTAAAAAACTTTGCACGGAGGTAACACCGAAAGACCAAAGTACAGATTCGTGTCTCTTACTAAAGCACACCTTTTCAATTAACAGTGCCGAGCTAACTGATGAAGCAAACTACTGAGTTAGGTTTACTTTAAGCATAGTTTTCAATTCCATATGAACTTAACTGAGTTGACTAAGACAAGGAAGAAATAATGCCTGAAGTTAGGAAGTGTACCAATTAAACTACAGAAATACTAGCTTAAAAGGAAAAAAGGCTATTAAAATGAAAGGAACTCTCGCTAATGCTGTGCAGGCTTTGACATACATTTAGGAACCAATCCCTCACTGCAGTAATGATTCCAGCACCATTTTCGGGCATCTGCAATCAAAAATTAAAAAGAAAATAATTCTGACTGTAAACATCTCTCTTCCCCTGAATTCCTCATATCAATATTGAAGTGTTATAGAAAAAGTACTGCTACTATGTAAAACGACTGCATACCCTTTATATGAAATATTGTGATCTGTTCTTGTAACATAAGCAAGGTGTAGACAGGAGGAATTGCTAGAAACATTACAGGCACAGGAAGAATCCTGCAGGGTAGAAACTGGAAACACCGATGGGAATCCTTTTAGTTTAAAGATGAGACATCTACTAGAAGGCATCTTTGAGGTTTGCAAAACAAGACAAGATACATTAGATATTCCTATTTATAACATATAATTAATTTGTGGAATTCACTGCTACCATACCACACTGACATCAAAAGCACAGCAGGATTCAGATAAGGTTTAGACAGATAACATGAAAATCAAGTGTTACATCAGAGGGGATTTAAAAAACACATGGGATTTAAGTCCTTTTGCTACACAGCACAAACAAAAGTCTAACAGACAGAATTAAGAAGATACCATCATGGAAAAGACATTAAGTTTACTGTATGGTTTTCTACACTTTTGTCTGAAGTATTCACCTGCAGCCTGTCTTACGAGAAAGGACAGTGACTTAGATGGACCACTGGTTTGATCTGGCTTGGCAACTCCTATATTCTTATGTTCCTATCAGATAATCCATGGCAACCAGAGTGACAATGGATGGGTACCCATTCTAGGAAACAAAAAATTGTATCATTCTAATTCTCAGTGCACTGAACTGAATTATGTTAGGTTAAGTGTTGTCACACTGAATAATCTCAGGCTATATCACATCTCTAAAGACACAACTCAATATAACGTGTAGGACACTGCACTAAAGTTTGCTACAGATCCGAATTGAGGGTGAGAAAAAAAAAAAAAGATAATCTTGAAGCCCAGTGAAACCTATGGCACCTACAATAATAGTAAAAACTACGTTAGAATATTTTAATTTAAAATGCTGAAATTCCAGAAATAGAAATTGCTCAAAGATATAAAACACCTGCCTCTTCTCTTGCTGTCTGTCCTCACCCTATCTAACCTCATATAATCACAAACCGTATTAAATGTCAAAGAAATTCAAGAGCATCTCTCATTAAAGCAGCTGTGAGGGTATCAAAAAGGCAAAGACCCCTTACGTTCTTAGAAAAAATAATCATGAATGGTAACTGTTAAAGATTTCTGACACTGAATTAAAGCACATCAAGATTTTTGTCCACAAGATGTAAGAAGAAGGCAAACTGACCCTTACTAGGCTCCCTTACTAGTCTCTCTTCATTAGAGAAAAGGCTCAATCTGCATCTGCATTTGAAAAAAAAGAAAAAACAAAACAAACAAACAAACAAAAAAAAACCTGTAAAGGCTGTTTTGCAAAACAAAACAAGCACAGTCACCTTTGCAGGGCTTATAGGTTAATTTTAAGTATGACAATAACCATGGAAAAAATAAAAAAGGGAGGAAGAAGAGACAGGGGTAACAGCATGGAGTGAAAGACAAAAGTTACAGCAACAAGATAATACAAGATCTTGAAATAGAGGTAAGCATACGCATATTTCTGCAACTAACTAAAGTATTTTCTAAACATTTTTAATTCATATCATTTACTAAACAAAAGGAGTGGTACGTAAATGAAGGCAGTGAGCCAGAAAAGAGCTGTTATAATTACCGTGGCTATAGTGACCTTGCACAACAATGCTCTTCACCCATCCCAAAAAGTCATGACTTCCAGGTACTAGTTCCTTTCTATCAACTCTTTCACAGGTACCTACACCTTCCACTCACATACAACTAAACAGAACCTAAGCAGATCAAGCAAATCCTAGCAAAACAGAACCTAAGGATCAAGCAAACCCTAGCATTTAGCTGTTTCTGCACAATGTGGCAGTATTGCAACATCCCCAATTCACCTACATTGCTGTGCACCATAACTCCTGTGTCCAAAGAGCAAGGTTATCAATGAAAAAGAAATTCTGCAATCCTGAAAAAAGAAAAAATAAATAAAATGGGAAAAAAGAATCTCCCACTTCAATAATGTAATAGGAACATGCAAAAAAAACTGTGGGAACTTTTGGGGTTACTAATACTTATTAAGTTCCCTGGGTCCAATGATATGTACATAGCTACTTGCATGTCTAAGAGTTTGCAAAATTGAAACTTATGTCTGTATTTTAGTTGTTTCATTTTGTTTTTAATTACAAAAATTAAAACAGAAATTGGGGGACTTTTTTTTTTTTTTTTTTTTTTTTTGCCAGCCCCCACAGCTCCATAGTTGTCAAGACGCAGAAGTCAGGGACTTCTAACTTGGCCTTTCATCCATTTATATAGAGACTCTTTGAAAGTATCTGGAGATTTGGTGATTGACAGCTCCGCATGCTTCAGGAATTCCTACATCATGCACAGTAGGGTTTGATTTTAAAATAATAGTTCCGTATTATTGTACAATTCTGAACAATTTATTATAGAACTAACAATGTTTATACAACTCTTTCATTACCTTCTAAGACAAGCAAGCAGGTTAATACTAATTTATTCCTGGCACTTGCTGGATTATTTTTTAAGATGTAACGTGGCAGCCTCTGTTCTGAAGAAGCCACGACTCTTTCCATTTTCTTCCAGGGTGATGCTGCCATTTTGAACAGCCACATGCTGCCTTCACTCTGCAGCACTGCAAGTGGTTCACAGCAAACAACGAAATGTTGCTGGCAGCATCTGCCACCTGGAAACCTGCCAGTCAGCCTCAAAACCACAGAGAAGCTTGTGTTGGGACTTACTCCACTTCCATCCTTTTGGAGGTTCAGCTTTTACTGCTGTCCTCAGTAGCCCTCCTAGCAGCTGTATGATAGAGCTTTGATCCTTTTACAGATGGAAAAAAACCCACACCCCTCCAATTACTAACAATTACCATCATGTTTATAGAGATTGTCTCACCTGCACATCTGCATCACTGGGTCTGCAACAAACCTAAGTCATAGAAGAGCATTTTGCCCTCAGCAGATATAGTTAAAATGAACCTTGGTGAAAGCAAGTACCACATAAAAAAGAAAAATAAGTATTTTGCCAGTCACTGAAATACAATGAGCCTGAGAAGAGCACATCAGATCTGAAACACTCAGCAACTTTCATCAGCATTTCAGAGAAGAGGAAGAGGCTATGCAAGTTTCTTAATGGACATGCAGGAAACCTGCGTGGATGATGTCTCCAAATTTGGTCCAGACATTAGAGATAATAAAATTCCTTATGGAAACGTTAAAGGATCTCTTTGACCACGCATCAGACATCTCAACATTGGGTTAAAAAAAAAAAAAAAAAAAAAAAAAAAAGAGGGGGGAGGAAGGCAGGCATTATAAAGCTACAAGGAAAGAAAGTCTTCCATAAATCCTACGCCGAGATTGCTAACATCTGTCTGCAGTGCTGTTTATTGATTTATCATAATCAGTAATAACTGTTTTATGGTATCATGAATGCACATTTCACATCTTTTATACTTGCAATTAATGCACTCCAAGTATCATCTTCTGTCTTATATATATATATATTTTTATACCACAGCTTATTTTTTGTGTTTGTTTTCCTACACTTGGTATTACATTGCAAAAGCTGCTGTGAGGCTGTTTGCTGTAGCTCTTGGCTGCCTATGCACAGTGGCAGCAGGCACTGGCTTCAGTGCTGTGACATATCTACTTAATTAACACAGCTGTTGTATCTACAGTGTGAAGTACCTAGCAATGGCGCCATTCTGGAAAGCAGGAGTTGAAAAAAATATAAATTACAGTATGACTTTGAACTGCTTTAAAAATATATAGAGAGAAACACATCCCTGTATGTTAACAGGTCTCCTCGATTTAATTATGTACCATAGAATATTGTAGAACACTTCAGAAAGTACAGTTTCATATTTTAAATTCACCTCATTTGTCTTAAATGAAATTGGCACTTGAACATATGAACAAAACCAGAGCATCTATCTGAAACAAAAACCAAAAAACGCAACTGCAATTGCTCCCTTGTGGCAGTGTGCTTTTACCTCTATTTCTACAGAGTCCATTCTTAAAAGTGATTCTGCTCATCTTGACATAAGAAATAACACAGCAACATCTCCCAACACAAGCAGATATTGCCTTTTTCCTGAAAGCTCATAACACACCTCCCCCCACCTCCCAAAAAAACACTGATGTTTTTCAAGGTTTTATTTCGTAGCATTCAGGAAGTTAAAAAAAAAAAAAAAAAAAAAAAAGATTCACTCAAGATGAAGATTACACACTCATTACACATCAACACTACATTAAACATGATTTTTAAAATGTCTTCTGCAAATCATATAAGTTTGGCTACAAAATGAGTCAGTTGTACCATTGGAAAAAAAAATACAAAAAAAAGCAAAGCAATATACCCAGTTTCCTTCAAATCTGCAGTCCATGCAGATGCATGGTGGGCAAATATGGGTGAAAATTAGTTAATTACTTTGAAAGATCATCATCGACTGGGACTGTATCCATATTCAAGGAGCCTTCATGATCCCCACAGATGGGACAAATAGGACATAGCAGCCTCAACAGCCTCCACTTCTTCACCAACACACTGAACCCCCAGGTACAAATTAACTCAGTTACATAAAGTAAGCACTCTTTCTAATTGTCTGTTAGATTTCATTTACACTTTGCACAGAGAACTCAGAGGGTTTTCAGCAGTTCCTGGACTGAGGACATTAGAGCTACTGGTGTCAAGGTACTCAGTGCACGCCACCCAGGGTTTTCTCCACACCATCAGTGAGGAATGGCAAGTCCTGCTGTAATGATGTGCCTACATTATGAAGCTACCACCAAGACCATTCCTACTCTTGAGGCTCTCATGGCCATGGGGTATCCGAGCACTAGAAGAGAACTCTTCTCTTCTGACTGTGAAACAGACCCAGCTTTGCTCATCGTATAGTTATTCCAAGACTACTGGTGTGTAGCTGAATCACTGAAGCCTGTGATTACCACAATAAGGAACTACAAAAATAAGGGAGATTCCTCCAGTTGTTTGCATAGAACTGGCAAACAGCAGCCGTAACACTTCTGAAGAAGGCAGCTGTGGTATACCTTGCAGCTCAGAGCACACACTGAAAAGCATTTCCACACCAACTGCTCATGAATGCTTTATTTTCCTAGGCATAAATGCACTAAGTGCGCACCACTCTGCCACTGAATGAAACCTGGAAATTTCATTTCAAAAGCTCATCTAGCCACTGTGCCAGGGTGAGCCTAGTATAAAAATAAAAAAACACCTCCCCAAATGCTCTAGAATATGGTCAGTACAAAAATCTACATGTACAGTAATAAAGTCTGGATACGATTTATAAAAGTGTTACTAAATACTATGTAATATAAATATATTACCTCCTCTAGCTTCATATACACTCTCACATACATTTATAGCTAGACAGACAGACAGATGTAAGGTAACTTGCCTACAAAGTTAAATTGGGGCCAGAGCAGAAAATTGCTACCTACCACACAATCTTGTTTCATCTGTTACAGTCGAGATCCAGGTGAAGAAATCCTACGCTAGTACTTTATTCTCAGAAATCTGAAGTTTCTTGCAGTACTTCACCTAGGGTATGCATCCAGAACTCTGTAAATCAAAAAGAGATGATCCTGTATCTATTTCTGGTGTCAGATGGAACACTAACCTGGAAGCAAATTAAGTGCAAAGAAAAACATTTTGATTGAAGCCGATTTTCAAGGCACTCAAGAGACTGCATCCCCTGCAAGTAAGAGCAGAGGGAATGACACAAACAGAAAAAAAAAAATCTCTATTTCAAGACCATTCCTACAAATGCAGACCTAGAAATGCAATGACCTTTCCTGTGACCCTTTTAGAAGAGTGAAGTTTGTGAAGTCTTTGGTTTTGTAAGCACGAGATTGTAGTGCCTTTCCCAAAACCGTAATATGCTTTGTAGCTCTTCCCCAAAACAAAACAACCTAGACAAATATTTGAAGACTTCTTCATTCACTTTTGATTTTTTTTTTTTTGGATATATATATATATATTTTTTTTTTGAATTCACTACAGTACACCTTTATCAGAAAATACTGAAAGGAAAGTTCTGACATCTCAATCAGTTTCTTCAGGCTCCCTGCTACATAACACAGAAGCCCATCAAAATCTCCAGCTGAGGACATTTATAGCCCTTTTTTTAACCAAACTGATTGACTAGGGTTCTATAAAGAAGGGGTAAACTCTCACTCAGCTATTCAAATTAGCACATTTACCAACAACAGATCTCCCAACTGTTAAATCCCCAAGCTACGCTTTCAATTTGATCCAATGGGGAAAATATTTCCCACTAGAATCATATTCAACAATAGCACTAACTGGTCTCATTATTCTCACTAGTTTGTAGGAAGATACGATAATGATTGCAAAAAGAGAAGCACGGAAAGTACCAGCTCCTCCAAGACTTTTCCTTTGTCTCCATGGACTCATTGACTATTGTTCTCCATTCTTTGCCACTTGAGGACTTTCTCTTCTATCTGGCTAAAATACTACCTCACCAAAGAAACCAACTTAGCTGCAAGTGACTAGTCAGCATCAAGGAACTGGAATGCTTGATTAACCTCAGCACCCAAAATCTGAAAGAATCTTCAGTCAAACTAAACCTGTGATGATTTGTGTCTGCAATATTTGCTTGTCAGTGCTGGGCTGGAGAAAAAAAAAAAAATAAAAAAAAGGAAACCATCTAGAACTAAGATAGATGGTTATACATGTAGATTTTATAGAGGACAGACTTACACATACTTCAGCATGAATCATGAAGAGCGAAGACGAACACAAAAATGGAAGCCAAGTTAATGAAATATTCATAATTTTGATCACAGTTACTAAAACGCTTTAACCACTACTTGCTTCTTCTAATTCAGTTCACCCACTTTAATTGAAACTGGTAGAAATAAAGAAAAAAATAATGCTGCAAATGCCAGTAAAAATGGATAAAGAAGGTATTTAAAAGGAAATATGTAAGAAAAGGAATAATGAAGATTCTTGCATACATTTAGAAATGTTTAAGGAGGAAAAAAAAAAAAAAAAAAAGCATGTTAAACTGCCCCATCCTGAATTAAGTATCCTTATCAGGATAGCAACTGGTGGTTAGTTCAAGACAAGAAACAACACAAATGCTGCGTTAATTCCACCTTAATTTAAGACTTTCATCTTACTGTTTTATTGCTTCGATATTGCCAACATTTCCTTTCTGCAGAACTGCAAAGAGGTGTCCTTTCCCATTCTCATTATTGGCGTATTTGTCCTAATTAGCTGCAAACTAAGCATTTTAGGCTCAACCCTAGAACAAACTCATGTTACTGTCAAATGCCTGGCCCGACACAAGCTGCTTCTACAGAAGTATCTTTAATTTTCCTGCTGATGTAAGGTTCTGCCAGGGAAGAGTCAGGCACTGTAATGTCTCATCCTCTCCTCATCCCCTCCATATTTCACTACATTGGCAGAATCAATACCGAAATGGGGAAATTACCAGAGGAATATCCTCCTGTATACTCTTTTCCAGTATTTCTTAAAATAGCACACGGATAATCTAGCCTATCACTCACGGTAATTCCTAAGTAGGTCACTGCATTTTAGCAGCGAGCACGGCTCTGCAAAACAAAACGTCTTTGCATTCATTACTGGTAGGGAAATGGCACCTTCCTAAATCTGAGGACAGTCTGACTGGTTCATCCTGTTATTGCTGTATTGTCATTCAATAACCTGTCCCCGTTTTACTAGGGCCTTATAAATCAGGCCCCACATTCACGGAGGCTGTAAAACTGTCAATTGCGGATAGCCTGCGTCAAGCTAAGATCTAGTGAGAAGGATCTGAAAACGAACAGCAGGAAACTTTACCACTATCATCTGCTGCAGATGAGGAGCACGCAACATTTCGAATATAAAAGGCTGACATCTACTGCACACATCCGAGGAAGCACAGGTGTAACCTTTCCACTTCAAAGGCCTCTCGATGTTCACTTTTATCAGCCCCGGTGCAATATTTTCAAAACCTCCCTCTGGGTGATGTCCTTCAAGCCTTTTCTAGGTACCCAGTCCCAAATTTGATTTTCCTCCTTTTATTCTCTTGATTCCTCAAAGATCATTCCAGAAACTTGATTTGATTAGAAGTCTCTTTTAACGTAAGCAATTCATCCTCACACACGCGGAGCTGTTGATTCACCTTTTCTTTAATTTCATTTAGCCCGGCTTTCATTTGAGCTATCTCAATTTTAACCTCTGTAAAAGCTCCATCTACCTTGTTTACTGTTTCTTTGATTTGAAAGATCTCCTCCATTAAGTCCTTAAGCGACAACTCTGTGGCCATTTTTGGCTCCAGCTGTTTGTCAGGAGAGGTCAGCCACTGCCTCAGTCTTTTATTTGTCTGGAGCAACATTCAAATTGTTTTCAGAGCAATTGTTTTGTTCCTATTTCCTGCCATCGCTGCTCGAAAATAATAACAAATCGCCTCATTTCTAGGGAGGGTTTTATCTCTTTACTTCATTATCAAGGCCAGGGAGCATGACAGTTTCAGAGGTAGGTGCCCTGCACAGATTTCCTCGAGTCTTGCTTGAGGATTAATAGTGCAGTAACAGTTGAAAGTTATTTTCTACACGCATACAGCATCCTACACAAGAGCATCTGAAGCCGGAAGGAAAATTAATTCACTTAAGATCCTGCTAGACAGGTAAGTATCGATCTTATGAACAAGAAAACTAGTAACAAAAATACTGCATTACAAACTTACACATGAAAACAACTTTTTTTCCTTTTTAATTTACTTTTTTAAAAAAAGACAGATCAGGTCAGCAGGATCAGTTCCTTGGTCGTACAGGAAGCCTGTGGCAGAGCTGGAAATAGAAGGAAGGTTTCCTGCCTTGATATGCAAGTCTATCTTTTCTCCTCCAAATGCACATGGCATGCTCAAAGGAAACCAGCTAACTCACGGAACTGATGAAAGAGTGATTTTAAGATCAGGAAAGGGCGATTCTCAAATAAACCTTTACACTTTGGTCTATTATTTTATGTATCAGTCACTTGATAAGGAAGATAGACTTAAGACTCAGCTGTACAAAACCCACGTGAAGACTGGCATATTGTAGGACATTTCATTTTTAAAATCTAGATTTTAAAAAAATTATAAACACACTGTTCCTCCCATATCAAGATCAGCTGAGATTTATGCACTGCTATTGAGGCTCTTACCACTTAGGATGGGAATAATGCAAATAGCATCAATTAACTACAAATTAGTCAAGAAATTTAGGCTCCCATCCCAGCCAGTACAGCCAGCCTACCTTCCAACAGGAAATGTATCTCACCTTCCACAGTCACTTTTCTTGAGATGCGATGATTTCTCTGAGGGCCCCATTCTCTTCAATGACTGAGCACCAGAAGACTGGGCAACCAGCTTGACTGTGACATCTAATGTTTAGACAGCTAATTTGAAGTGAAACAAATCCTACTCTTACATGCTTTTTCCAAGTGGATTCGTTTGTAGCTTTAACATTTAATGTCCGGTACCTCGAGAGGTAAAGTTGTGGGGTTTTTTTTGAAGCCATTTTTCTAACACTATAAAGCTTTACCACATAGAAAAATTGTTTCAGTATTACCTACACATTACTTTAAGTAAAAATATACGAATGAAGTTACATTTCCAACCTGTGTGACTCTAGAACAGAAATCCAAAGTTAGATTTCTAACCAACTAAAGGACATCCAACTATATAATTATAAAAATACTGGGGAAAAAAAAAAAAAAAAAAAAAAGGAAAAAAGAAAAAAAAGCTCCATTTAAAAAGACTTAAAAAGCTCCACAGAAGCACCCTGACAGTCATTTTAGATTTTTCACCTTTGACTTACTTAGGCAAATATCTGCAGAGAGAAGTCAGGTTATCAAGTTGTTTTGTATATAAATTCATGTCAGCTTCTTTGTAGGAATGCTAAAGAAAACCTTTTTTTTTTTTTTTTTTTTTCCCATCGTAAATCAGTATTTTAACAATGAAAGTTCTTACCAGAAAGAAGATCTTGATGTAAAGTCCTAACATATAACCTTAATCTCCCAACCATATATACTTCCAATAGTATCTCTAAATCTCTAAACTGGGGAGTGAAAAAAAAAAAAAAAAAAAAAGGAACAAATATATGTAAAAAGACTCACTTTTTAAAAAGAGATTTAACCTATAAATAGAGAAATAATCAATCCTGTTATAATACATTCTTCTTACATTAAAAAAAAAAAAAATCCATCCTGGTGCAATCTATTTGGTAAGTCATAAAAAATAAGACAAGACAGCTGGGTCTTGAGTCTCATTCTCACTGAGGCCCCATTTCGTTGCCAGAACAGTGTAAAGCAGCCTCTGTGTAAAAGAAACGAAGCCCAGATGAATGTGAAGCAGAGCACAGCGATCCTATACTCGTAGCTATTAGGAGAAATCCAGAACAGGATGTAGGAAAATCATACAAGCTGTATCTAAAGAGACAGAGGCCACATCTGGATATAAGATTAAATGTAAGTGTGCTATGCATGTACTGGACAGAAAAATAAAATTACTTGGACCTAAACTGAGACATATCGCAGTGATGACACAAAGAATAAACAGTGGTACTGTGAGCTATGTTTGCTTACCAAGCAAGAAACGAAGCCTTATGAAAAATTATTTTAAAACGCTCATAATGCTAGAATGCAAAAACAGTACTTTTAGTGACTGATATTTCTAATCTGTACTTACTCTCTGCAGTAGTGACTGTATAAAATAAAACAGTAAAAATTCCTAGCCAAGCAAAATGCCTGATAATATAACTTCCTGGCTTGGCTTCCAAAGACTCATGCAAAGTTTAGTAGCTGCATGGCCAAATAAATCTTTTTACTACAGCTTTTTCTTTTGTGTGTGAAAATGGTAAATACAGTATTTTCTGTATTATATACCAGGACTGCAGTCACTACCCAAGAATGCAGATCTTTCACCCGTTCATTACTGAAAATATTGCTTGAGGGAAACTGCTTTAAACTGATTTATGTGGTAGACACAGAAAGACATCCCAGTCAAATTGGACAATGTGGCAGATGGTAATGGATTTATGCATATTTATGTAGCATGTATTTACTTGTCGACTTTGTTATCCATCTTTTGCCCCTTCCAAAAGTAGATGGCAATTTATAACAACTATGATGCTGTGGCTGGCTGACACTCCCTTCACAGCCCTTTCCTTTGGACAGGCTAAAAAGCAGCATGCTTTGTGCAGCTATTTTAATTGTTTTACAGTTTTATTACAAAACATCCTGTCTGTTACACTTGCTTCCTGAGGCTATCATAACAATGTTAGTTGCTCCTGCTTAAATCTGCCTCAGGGTATCTGCTTTTACAGTTACAATTAAAGCCAGTAAGTAGTTCACCAACATGTTAACATTAATTTGTCTTTTAATTTATTTGACCTTTTAAACTAAGCAAGTAACTCACTGAGGTAAGGGATGCACAGAGAACAAAGTTCAACCATTATCAAACATTTTTTACAGTAACGTGCTTTCTGGTTATTTTCCACCGTAACACTGAACTGTTCAGCTGCGAGTGCTTTTATTTATTCTGAATTATTTCCAAAGAGGCATAAGGCATTCAGATTGTATTTAACATGTGCAGGCTTTACGTATCACTAATGCAGATACCACCAGGACAATCTGGAACTTCTGACACCCTTGGTGCCCATTTAAAACCTCAGTCCTGTACCTGCTGTATGCCTTACAATAACCAATAGGACCTCCTGCAAAACTACCTAGACATGCTTAGTTCAACATTTAGGATAACGAACAGATACGGGTTTGTACACATGTCAATGTAAAGTGTATTTAAATAACCATGTAAATAAGCCTCCCAAACCGCAGTAAGACTCCCCAGACAGGGTTTTAGCACTACTTCAACCAAGTTGCTGCTAGGCTGACTCCAAGCTCAGCTGGCTCTGTTTATTCTAGCTCCCCTGTTTTTTCCATACGCCTACCTTTTGTCTACGACTGTGCAACAGCCACCACAAGAGCGAGCTGCCAAGTCCACCTAAAACCCCACTGAGATGAGAGGGCTGCCACCCACCTCCAGAGCGCTCCCTGCTAAATTAGACAAGGGGGGATGGAAGGGAAACACTCATCAAATGGTCCTTTACTGCTAGGGCCGTCCAGCCTCACGTGAGAAGCAATGGAGAGAAGGGAGAGAGGGAGGAGGAAAAATGCTAGAAAGTGGAAAAGATGAAATGAAAACAGGGAAACAGCCACTGCCGCCTAATAAAAAATAAATCCTCGTAAAAAGTGTTCATTCGCTCCCTCCTGGGTGAGTAAAACATTTGACTCCTTCTTGCAAAACTCCCCTACGGTGAACGAAGCTTTAAACTATTACTGCCATCTTCCTTGTAAGTTCCCCAACCTCTCTCAGCAATAAAAGCCCTTACTCAGCCCTGCTCCCAAGACTCTGTCACCTCTAGCCTTAATCCTTCTGCAGCAGTCACCAACAATTAATGCCACACCAAAAAGACAATTTTGCAGGGGGAAAATAAAACAAAAACAAAAACCAAAAACCAAAAAACCTATTTCTGGATAAAGCGATAGAAAAAGATAAAATATTTGGGATTTTCAGCAAATTTAGTATCAGTGTTGGAAATAAAAATCAAGTTTACAACTATTCCGTTCAACTGTGACATCTGGTAATGCACACTACCCCTTTTGATACACAATGCAATTAAAGAGCAAAAACAAACACCCGAAACAGTTGCATATCTTTCTGTTTACCCAGCGCTGCCAGCAGCCTGTCCGCGCTGCCAGGGGATTTAGTGCAGCGAGCTGTGGAAATAAGAAATCAGACGGCGCCTCACCTTCGCACTGAGGCCACACAATATGAAGAAAAATGCTGCGGCTGGAAGTGGTCGTCGGTCAATTACTCACCCTTTAAAATCCTATTATCTTCCAATTCTGCCGAGGGAAAAAAAAAAAAAGGCACTGCTGAACACAGGGAGGCAGAACAAACGCTATCTTTTTAACCAAATGTGTCCAAAAGAGGTTGTCTCTCCATATGCTGTCAGTCACCCAGCTGAAAGGCTCGGTTCTGACTGGGTGGCTCGCAGCACCGAGCCAAGTTAATGGCATTTTTAGAGGTGTATGTGGCAACATTCGACTTAAGGCTGTTTAGCGCATCACGGCTACGGAATAAGCAACAAAGAGTTCTAGATAAAGCAGATAAAAGGAATGCAAAACCCAGCCAAGAGAAAGACTAATGCCTGCCAGGTAAAATGCAAAACAACGTGTCAAGAAGCATATTCTGTAATGAGGCAGCAAGATGGATTCAAAATACATTTCTAGCAGCGCCTAGGATCAGTCCTCTTGTCATTGAAGAAATCTGCTTGAGCGCACCCATGTTCATAAACACCTTCCACAGGGCTAAGGACACAAATTATAGCAGGGCGAGGATTTATCAGATGCCACAGCAGAAGGAAAAGAAAAAATGCTTTGCTCTGGTGTAAGATCAGACAGACCTCTTGGTAAGTCGGCCCCCAACACTGTATTTGTCCTATAAGGCAGACTCCAAAGATCTTGGAAACATCCCTCCCTTCCACCTTGCCCCCACATTTAAATCTCTGCAAATAAACAAAACAAACAAAAACAAACAAACAAACATCTGAACACCATTACAAGTGCTCCTACAGACTGACTGCATTTTTCCCCCACCCTAAAGGGATCACACTGCATCACATATAACCTATATAAGATGAACACGGGTGGCTCTGAGCTCCTGCACGGCTGCAGAGAACTGGGCAGTCTGCAGGACCACAAGAGATGGAAAGCCAGTGCAGAGGTGTGCTCGGTTAAAGCTCTCCGCTCTCGCACTAAGGGATTATTTCCCAGGGACAGAAGCCCTCTGCTGGTCAAGACTTTCCAGAAGATGATTTACAGCAACTACGTGCATACAGGTTTTAATTTATCAGTGGTCATATATCAAAATAAAGTCACGAATGAGATATGCAAGAACACATTTCATATGAGGAAAGGCAAGCTCAATAGATTAGGGTAAATTCATCTTTTTTATTCTGAGAAGCTGGGTAACCTCTGCTTCGTTATTTCAAAAAGTGCTGTCCACCCCACAGTTAGATACCTAATCGCTTTAAAAAAAAATGTCTGACTTAAACAGTCCTGACCTTACACATACACTCAATACCTCTTTCACTGCTCATACAAGAGCGACAAGAACCATTCAAATAAATCATTTTGCTGTGATAAGCAGCCAATGCTGCAAGTCTGTTCCCCAGCACAAGTATTTAATATTCATATGTATTAATTCTTTCAATTTGCTTCATATTTAACATTGCTATCAGACAGTGTAATTCCATTCAGGATTCCAAAATAAAGTTTAGGCAAAAATAACGCAACACCTCCGCTTCCCCTGAAACTAGAATATTTGGCTTTTACAGGAAGCAAAACTAAATCTGGTTTAGGCTGAGACCGTAAGCAGGCCTGGAAGCTGTGGTATTGAGATCAGTTAATTAGTTATTGGAGTGCTGAAAAAACAAACAGTTTTTTTGCTACCTGTTCATAAGCGGAATTATTTTCCTTCAAGATGTGTAAATAGTCATCTTTTTAAACTCACACCTTAAGTTCAACAGAAAGGGCTGGATTAATTATGGATTTCTGCAAGAAATCAAAGCCTTCTTCTAGCTCCCTTCCCCCCAAAAAAAGAGACTCAGCAGAGAAGTCAATCTTTGGATACGCAGATTTTATCATGCACACATACACAAACACACACGTGTTCCCATCTCCAAGCCCCCCTACAGCTGTTATTATTTATTTATTGTTGTTACTGAGATGCTGGGGGACTTCAGTCAAGAATCTGACTTTACAGTCCAGTGCTTCACCATTTTCACTGCAAATTCAGCATCTAGGTTATAACAAACCCCTGGAAAAAAAATCACCTTCTTCACACACCACTTAGTCCAGAGCTTTGCAGCTCTGTGCATTTATGCTTGGCATCTTTAAATCTACTCAGAATAAAGAAAATCAATGAAAATATATAAATAAAAGATATCCAATCAGGTACAGTTTTACATATGGGAATTCTGCTGTGTGGTGGAAGTAGCATATTTCTAAATCTATACCAACAACTGAACAGTAAATCAATGCAATACAGCAGGTCTACGAAAAAAATCCTGCCATTAACATATTCCTAAAAAATATTTTAAACCCAGTAAGGCAGGATCCTTAAAAATTAAAGCTGATGTCGTTATAAGTTGATTACAGGCAACAAAAAATGTGGCAGGTATAGCAGAGTACACCACTTCTTAACTCTAAGCAGCTGGTGAATACCACAGAAGCCGCTGCTTGGCCATCTACATGTGCTTTCCTTGCCAAATCTAGAAACCACATTGATCAGGCACCCATCATCATGACAGAACGTCCATCAATCCAGCTCCTAATTTCAGCCTCCCAGGTACCAAACTTTGCTAGGATATCCGAGTGCTGCCAGCCTTTCCCATTGATGAAATACTTCAGTGTAAACAAGATAAGGATCTACTTGAGAAGCTGAAGTGAACAAAATACACTGAATATTCTGAGTAAACTACGATGAAAGTCCCAGTCCTTTGGTCATTTAAACAGCTTATTATCCATTACAGCTACAACCAAAAATCCTGCTTGCTTGCACCAAATTCATGTTGCTGTTACCTTAGATTTGTTATTTTCTTATTTCTTGGCATTTGGCTTTGTAGTCTCAGGCAACAGTGCCCTTCTGATCTTCTGATGTTGTAGTTTCTGCATGATTTTCAAGTTAATTTCTTTTAATGACAAACAGGATTTCTATTAAATTATGTGACACTTAACTACCTGAGTCAATAGCTGTGCTGACTCCTTAGTTTCAATGCAGAGCTTCCTAATAAGTGATCGTGGTGGTAGTGACTACCCCACTGTCATCCTCTGGACCATATCCAGGTGAGGAGATGCTTCCCAAGGAGGCTGTGCATACAAACGCCTCCCAGGCAGAGGTAACATTTATGGGTTCCCTTCTCAGACAGGAACTGGTTCCAGCGGGCACAAACTCTTCCTGCTCATTCTGTCCCAGGCTCCCACTCCTCCTCTCCTCTTTCTAGGTGCTGTTGTTCCCCATGTTCTACAGAAGGAAACAGGACTAAACGGCATCACACCCACGCAACAGGACTGGGCTCCATGTGGTTTTACAGGAAAGGGCAGTCTTAACCAATCTGTAAGAAGACTTCATTTTAAAGCACACATCTGAAGAGAAAAAGCATGTGACAAATCACGTCCTCTGGAAACAACCGTGCCCTGTACTATGTTGTCTCAAGAATACATGGTTAACAAAGGAGCTTAAACTGTAATTGCAATTACCACAACATGTTAATACTCAAAAGTCATACTTTTAGCATGGCTCATCACTTGACATTTCTGGCGAGGCACTTTCTGGATGAATTACAAATGACTTGTACTGGCTTTTAAAAGCAAAGCACCAGCTCAACGAGTCAAGTTCTGTGGAAACCCCCAGTTAAAATTAATGCTTAGTCTTGAAGACCTAAGACAAGACTGATGTTCCAACTCACACGAGACATACATTAAAGACGACCCTAAGGAGAACAAAAATGTAGGTCTTGAAGCTTGCAGAACACTTAACAGCAGTGAGTTGAGAGCTTTGCAGGACAGGTACCAAGGGTGGAAGTTATTTTTAAGTAAACTGCAACAACTCTTAGTCCCAGACGTACTGCAATGCAATCGCCCACCATTTAGCTCATCCTACACAGAGAGCAAGCTTTCTGGGAAACTGACAGCACGTGCACAAAGGCACATGTATTTGGACACACTGTTTTATATCAGACAGCCCCCCAGGGAACTGAGGAGGAGCAGGGCTCACCCCGTGGCAGAAGTAGGAAGCCCAGCAGATGGAGACAAGCAGGTGCCCAGGACGGGGCACAGCTTCAGCCAGGCCCCCGCATGGGGTGGCGCATCTGACCCAACCCAAGGCAGCGTGTCTCGATCTGAACAAACACCATCCTTGCATCCAGCAAGAGAAGCAGAGAGAAGAAAAGGCACTGGGATGGAGCAGAACAGGTCAGACCTTGCTCAGGGCTGCCCACAAAACGGCGCCTGACCCAAGTCTGCGCACTGGCTCTGATCCCACCCACCCGAGGGCCTCAGCTGCATGCTTCTACGGTTCAAGTTACAATTGCACCTATTTAAAAGCTCATTTATGCTGCCAAGGAATATAAAGAATCTTTACATTAAACAGAAATCAAAGCCACAAATATTTATAAGGCTAGCAGGACTTCCAGCACTGAAGCAACACAGATTTCATATCACTCCAGCAGTCATTAAGGAGTGGGAATTTTTGATCACTTTAAGGCTCCTTTGTATCTGATAGAGCATTACACTGGGTGAGAGTATCTTGAAACATGTAGTAAGGCATCTGAAAGTAACTGGAAGGAAAGTCATGTGGACAAAAAAACAGAAACTGGGATTTTAGAATTAACAGAGGAGACATGAAAAATCTTGCTCATATCTCAAACACAACACTGGGAAAGTGTGTCTTTATTTGTGCCAAACCTAATGACAAACAAACATACGAATACTTAAGATCTTTTGCTGTATCTTATGTTGAGCCATTGTTTGGCAGTATTCTGCACAGTATTTATTCCCCCAGAGTCTGGCTCCAGTGCCTACAATGTTTTGTTTAGCTCAGGTGACAAAGGCTGGTGCTTCCACGTGCTAATGTTTCAAAACCTGACACCCATTCAGCAGGTGAAAAGGTATAAAAACAGTGCAGTAAGAATGGTGTGCGGCAACCCAATTATGGGGCTATCAGGCATTAGGTTTCCCTAGGCGTACCCTTTTTTCCCATCCAGGTATTTCGTGCAGGTACAAAAAGGAGTGCTCTGTTGAGGCTCTGATGATGCTTTTACCTAGCGTAAAGTCGGAAGACAGTAATGAAATAACTGAACACATGTGAGTATCTCCTTGGTAACCTAAGTAAATGTACATAAGGCAGTCAACATAAAGATGTTAAGACACCTCTGAGCTGCAGTGCTTAGCCCTTTAACGATCTCATTCTAGTAAACTGTTTTTCTGGTATAGGTGATAGGATAGGAGAGGAGGAAAAAAGAAAGGGAAAAAATAGATAAGCAGACCAGTGTTAACAGAGCAGTACGTCTGGGTTCATGACTTGCCAGTTTGCAACTCATTTTGTTCTGTAATCTGACAGTTCTCCCTTTCTCTTTCCTTCCATCTTTTCAGGATCATGTGAAATGTTTCCTCCCCTTTCTCAACTTCTTAGCCTGAATTTCCACCACCATCTCTTTTACTTCCCGTCTTGGATTACTCCCCCATTCCCTCCTCTGTGAATCTTAGAGAACAAGACACTAATTTATAATTGCCAGTCCAAGTTTACAAAATCCTCATTTCATGACTGTTCTCTCTCCCCCAAAAACCAGAACTCATTTAATAAATGGCTGTACTAAAACCAGTATTTCCCTCCTGCAAAAACAAGCTTTGGGGGGCACTAGCAGTCTTGCTAGAAAAAGGACGGCAGCATTAGATCACAGCTAATTAAGTACCTTTTCCTTCAAATTCCATATGGACTCAGTTTTCATCATGTTTCTTAAATAAGACTCATCACTGCAGTTATCTTCTGGACTATGAACAATATCAAAGTATAGCACATAATATTTATATAAAAGCACGTTACAAATTGATCCTGAGGGCGGGAGCGGCAATTTTGCTGTCTACACAAACTATCTTTAAGTACAGTTAAGAAATCATTTCACAGGCTCAAAGTATATAATAAAATAAAGGTAATAAGCATGACTGAGACACAGAGGGAACAGATTATCTTCTGGCAATATACCCTACAATTGTGACTGGAAAAAAAAAAAAAAAAAACTGTTAGTCTGCAGCTGAGCAGAAAATGTATAATCTGAAGGGATTTCTTCATTTAAAATGAAAACAATCTGCTACCCTTTGATAAAACAGTAAGAACTTACAGTATTACACAAATTACAGAAAACAGCACAAGAGAACATAAGTCTAATGGGGAAAAAAAAAAAAAAAAAGTCTTCTGGTATCTCCAGCATTGAAAAGTTGCTTTAGTTGACTAGATAATATAAACTAGCAGAACAGCAGGTATCTCGAAGCTCGATTCCACGTCTGCTCACTCCTATCTTTATGCTGATACACAAATCCAAAGCTTTTTCTCTATTGCTCCCTCTTGTCTTACTGGTACTAACGATCAAAGCTGTTAAATTGAACTCAAGTAAAACCAGAAACAGATTTCCTATGCAAGTTTCTCAAACTCCACTTACAAGCTCTGTGTGCTTTTCCATCTGAAATTAAATGATACTCATCTTTCACAGACAAAGCATCTCAGAATTAACTATGCAGAGTAATTTTTCAGCAAGATTATTACTAATCGCTTCTTGTGATTCCATTTTCAAAACATGTTCTGACAAGAAAGAAATAAACTGGTCTAGGTCAGGTCTTAGAAGTGGAAGCCAGAAGTACAATTATAATTAATTATGAAACAATTCAATACATTAAGGAAATGCCTTCCTATGCTTGTTTAAGTAGATAAGCAATATAAAAAACTACTGTGTTGAAGGCTATGCCTGTATGCAAGAGAAAAATGCAGTAGGATCCTGTTTCCAGCATAGAAAAGAAACTGCAGCCACAGCCACTGAAACTATAAATTCACCCATTTACAGTCCCACAAAGAATCCCTGCACAGAAACACCCCTCCAAAACAGAGTGGATTTTTTGGTTTTCCCCTAGACTAAATTGACCTGCTGCTTGAAGCTGTGGACACCACACTTCAGAGGCAAAGCACAAGCATCAAGCTGGGCTGCTGCAGAATTCAGGCACTGACTTCAGTGAAACACAGCCACATCTTGCTGTGGGGAAAACAGGCCAGGAAATTAAATATACATCAGCATTAAAACTAGATGTACAGAAATAGCTTACACCAGACATAATTTTTGGCTTACCAGCCCTGCATGCATAGCCTGCATACATATTTCATTTTTAACTACGAAGGCAGAACTTTTGAGCAATCCACTTTCTGTGACACTATGTTTACCATCTTATGCATCATAGTTCAGGAGAAAAAAAAATAATATAACAGCATTAACATGTACTAGATTTTTCATAAATTCAACAAGATTCTAGTTAAAAAGAAAAATTAACTTGATGGATAATACCCAGTACACTTGCCCATTACTGTTAATGAAAACCACCTTATAAAATCCTGTCCTTTGTGTTTAAGCTTTCAGTTTATAGCTCTCACCTTCCAAATGTTTCTTTCTTCCCCCTTACCTTTTTCTTTCATTGTTAATTCCTTTATTAACTGACCAAAAATAAATTGTACATGAGACACCCCACCTCAGAGCAACATCCACAGTGCACAAGAAGTGCAGAAACACCCAGCTACAGCCCCACGGTTAATGTTTACTTGTAACAGCACTGTGAGGCTACCAGCATTCAATATTTCATGCGGTTTAACATAAGATGAATCTCTGGCATATCCATAGGTGCAAAAAGGAAATGATTTTTTCCTGAACTATGGCAGCTTAAAGAAGCTTGACAAAGCCTGCAAAGTGTCAGCAACTTCTTACAGACAAAGACAACGGATACCCATGACAAGCTACTAACATCCACTCAAAGCCTGCTGTTCTTTTCTTCTTCCAGCACTTACCCAAGCTAACATTCATTTGTGTAATTCTTTAAAGTACTGAACATTTAAGCATGTCACCATTCTATGATGTCTCATTTATATAATTAGCACTAACATATGGCCCACAATCAGTGTGGGAAATCTAAAATATTCTTTGGAAAGCTGTCAAACCTAAAGGGATATGACTTTCAATAAGTGAAAAGAATTAAGTATGCAAATCTTGCTTACAATAAGGATAGCAAGGAAATGGAGATGTAGCCTAGAAGGTGTGCTTGCTTGCTTACTATCCCCAAAGCAGGGTTATTCTGTTCTGTATCTGTCAGCGCCAGTACAAACCAGAATAGTTCTCATACAACAACAGGCGAAGTCCCAGGGCTGCCGCTTTGGCTGAATTTTAGCTGTGAAAATCTATACAGTAGGTAAAACCAAAATCCACTGTCAACACGCCAGCTATTGTTAACACACAGGTCTGAACACAGCTTCATGATATATTGCATTAATTCATGTTCTTTTTAAAGCTTTAGCTGTCCCCTGGATGTTACAGATGTAACATCCAGGGGACAGCTAAACAGGACCAGATGTAACATCCAGGAACACCTCTGTAACATCTCCAGCAAGCAATGCACCCTGTGCTACCAGGGAATGCTTTGAAGCAAGCACTCTAATTCCTTTTTCAGGGGTGAAAGCCCATCATCGCTAAGAATCTATAGACTAAGTTTTCAGCCTCCTTCACCAGTTCCTGACTAGGAAATCTGTACCTGATTCAAGCACGGCACCACCTTCAGGGCTGGCAGCAGGCACCCCACCACCACCCATGGGGAATGGCTAACACCAGCAGGTAGCGGAAGGAAACCAGGAGAGCATCAGAGCCCCTGCCTGCACGTCAGCAATAGGTTATCGCAGTCCTGGAAATAAGCCTTCAGGATCAACAGTTGTGCCTGTTACTTATTAATGAATCCATAATTAATCAGTCGGACATATGTAGATGAAACACTATATGATGTAGATGAAACACGTATGGCAGATCCTCCAGTGACTACGATGAGCTGAACACCAGCACAGCTTCCGTGGCATTGGAAGAGCTCACAGCTTCCCCAGGAAGCCTGGCTGGCTTTCACACAGATCAGAGACACTTGCGCAGGCTGCCATGTGTGTAGCAGCAAAAACTGTTTGCAAAGTATAGAGCCTCTATTTACAGCCAACAACTTTACTCTTCACTACAGCGTTATTTAGGGAAGAAAAAGAAAAATCTGAAGCCATCAATGAGCATACATTAAGGAAACATACTTCAAAGTGATGTGATCACCATTAGGTTTCAGAATAACCACTGAAAAATGGAAACAGCTATACATTTCTCGAAGCAGTTGTTAGTAGTTGGTTGTTCCAGAAAAAAAACCTTTTTTACATGCAACTTCAAAAACATAAAAGCTCACTTATTTTTTCTAAACAAACTCACGCTCCCTGTGGTTAAGAATCAAAGCAAGTCAAATAAACGAAACAAACCAAATTGGCATTTGACATATCACTTTTAAGAGTGAGCTGTGACAACTCACTAACGATTTCAGCCAAAGAAAATAACAGGGCGACATATAAAGGTAGAAAAGCAAGGAATTTGGAGATATGGATGAAACACTGAGCTGGGATAAACAGGTAAAACCATCTTCAGTGAACACCATTGCTCAGATCAGCTCCAAACCCATCCCTTTTGATGCTCTGCACCTTTTATTGTTAGGTGTATCCATCCTTAAAAAACTGTAAGCTGCTCTAAACGTGTGAACAAAATGTATGTTGACATAAAATTTATTTTGAATCTTAGACTGAGCCCCAAATGTGCAACATTTGCCTACAGTGAAAGCTTCACAAAGCTGGAAAACTGACAGTTGTGAAAGGAATCAAATGTGTTAACAGGTATTGAAGAGAAACTTAACCATTGCATTCCACATACGTTTAAAAAAAGGCAGGCCAAGGCTACGAGCATGTGGGAAGGAAGAGTAGAGGGAGGATCTGCTGGACTGAGCTGGCAGCTGCAGAGGGACTACAAGTTTGCAATGTCATCATCAATGAGTTTCGAAACAGGTATGTACGAAAGGGCATCAAGGCCACTGGGAAAAACAAAAACAACAACAATAACAAACAAACAAAACTGAGAAACAAAACAGTTAGAGATGAGGAAAAAAAAACCTGCAGTTTTCCTTAGAGCAACAAAATACACGGGCCTTCCTTACTCTTTTAGCTAATTCAAGTTACTCCTTTATTTTATTCAAATCCTCCTTGTAGCTTGCTGGCTGCTGAAACCTCCGTCTGATCTGTCTCTCACAAGTTTCAAAGGTGGAAGACGGAATGTGTTAAGATGATGTTTTAACTTGTCCAGACAATTCAAATTTTTCTAAAATGACTAGCACTGTTCTATCCAAGGGCTGTACAGCATCTGAATATGAAAGCTGGTTTGCTGTGACAAGAAATGGAACAGACCCAAGATGTTCAACTCATACTTAATAATTACTCATTGCTGACTAAATGAGAGCAATTGTGTGGTAAGGTGCCATAACCTGACAGTACTTTCAATCCTGCATCTTGGCGTATGCAAAGGTTTGTTCTTCCTCCTCTCCTCAGCCCTTCCCTATTTTCAGGTCTTGACTTTCACCTCTTAGGCTGCATGGTATTAAAATTATTAAAAGGAATGATAGAATAGGAGACAAACATACAATTTATCATAATTCTGAAACCTCTCCCAGTTCTAATTTTTCCTAGTATCTATACAGCAAAATCTGCCTCTGCTCAAAGATGAGAGTTAATGGACAATTGGGAACGCATGTTGAACTGAGGTCACAGAATTAAATATTATTTAAGAGCACAATACGCAGTGACACAAATGACATTTTTGCTGAGAAACAGCAACATTAGCCTCAGAGTAAATGAATGATGTGCATCCTTCCTACAGTTAGACCGTTCCTTTAATAGAGACAAATCATGAAAAAGGATGCAAAGACTTTTAAACACAAAGGAAATTACAACCTAAAACCTTAAGCCAAATTTTCACTTTTATTAAGAAGGTTATTTTACGTCATGGAAGTAGAAGAAAGGAATTGTTAAGACCTTTACACTGTCAAGATATCAAGGGTAGAATGAAAAACCTTTAATACAACTGAGAGAACCAGACCTAAGCAAGGTGTCTAATCTGGGGAAAATACTATAAATATAATGTATTATTATATTATCTATTACTATTTAATATCTTACAATGTTATATATGTACCATTCATCCATATATATAAAGACATATTTATTCACCCATATATATTTATGTGTGTGTGTGTGTGTGTTGTGTTTTATATATGGATGAATAACATACTCAGAGCTCAGGGTGCAGATAGCCAATAACTGTCTTAGTTTCTCTCCTAAAACATGAAGTAACATTTTTTCAGATTTCACTCTGAAATCTAAAGAGGACCAGAATGTTGAGTAACCCTGAATGTGGATGCTTTCAGTAATTTGAAATAAACATATGAAATTGTATTCTTATGTTTTCTAACATAGCACTAAAGATAAAGGAGCTTGTTTAGCTCAGTTTACTTCCTTCTTGCAAACATACAGCCTTTTAATTAATCATTTCCCATTATTAAAGAGCTTTCATATATCTGACATGCAAATCGCTAGACATTTTGGCATGGCCCAGTCCACATGACAATCATTATTTAATTAGCTGTGTTACTGCTTATTTCAGAATATACAAGGTCACTCACTCCTCTGATCATATATATAAATCATTACGCAAATTCATTCCATTTAGATAAACACAAACCACCTCACAACATCTTAAATATTTAACTAAAGAACATGGAAATTTTTTTTATAAAAAAAACAGTACTCAGATTATGATAATTCAAAAGATGCCTGTCAGTGTAATGGGAAAGTAGTTTTAATATTCAAAACAGCACCAACACAAGGGATTTTTCAACAAACATTGATTTTGAAATTCTCAGGAAATTCAGGGCACTCTTTGGTGCTGAAAATTATCTTGAATGCTCATTTACAGAAATTAACTTCACCCCTACTGTGCCATAAAGCTCCATAAACCTGATTTTGCACCGGTGACTTCAGGTATCAGGACAAGTAGGTATCAGGCCAAACTGAATACATGCATAGAATCACAGAATATCCCGAGTTGGAAGGGACCCATAAGGATCATCGAGTCCAACTCCTGGCACTGCACAGGTCTACCCAAAATTTTAGACCATGTGACTAAGTGTACAGTCCAAATGCTTCTTAAATTCAGACAGGCTCGGTGCAGTGACTACTTCGCTGGGGAGCCTTTTCCAGTGTGCGACCACCCTCACAGTGAAGAACCTCTTCCTGATGTCCAGCATAAACCTCCCCAGACCCAGCTTGACACTGTTCCTGCGGGTCCTATCACTGGTCTATAAAGAGAACAGATCAGCGCCTGCCCCTCCACTCCCCCTCATAAGGAAGCTGTAGGCCAGAATGAAGTCCCCCCTCAGCCTCCTCTTCTCCAGGCTGAACAGGCCCTTTACCCTCAGCCACTCCTCATACGTCTCCCCCTCTAGGCCCTTCACCATCTTCGTCACCCTCCTCTGGGCACTCTCCAACAGTTTTACATTCTTTTTGTGCTGTGGTGCCCAAAACTGCACACAGTAGTCGAGGTGAGGCATGAAAATAACTGAATGGTTTTCCAGGCCAAAAAATAAAACAGCTTTCTGCTAATGTTTTCCGTTTTCAGTAATGGAAGTTTTATTATTAACAAGCAAGAAGCTGTGTGTACTCTACGCAACCCAAAGTTTCAGTGAGCAGAAGCACATCCCAGAAATACTGGCAGCAAAATGACATGCAACAAAAAAATCCAGGGGCTCCTCGATGTCAGCGGCAGCCTGAACATTTCAAATCACCTTGTGCCGTCTCGTTACCTACCCTGACAGCACATGCAAAAAGTAAGGAAAGCACAAACAGTGCTTCACAGACGTAATGCACCCCATCAAATGAAGTGAGGTGCCACAGGGCACACAGGCACCATCTTTCAGAGCATCCTCATGTTAGGGTTTGCTTCAAAAAGCAGTTCAGTCCCTTTCCAGAGCTCACAATCACCACCTGAAAGCACACAGACTATATATTATGATCATCTGACATAGAACTGTGTTTTACAATCACAAATGACACCACATTTTCTAGAGGAATTTAGGCAGCACTGAGCGGATAGATCTGTAGCAGAAACAAAACCTCCTTGGGAAACACCACGATCTTTATTTCCCTTCCTGCCTTACCCTCTTTTGGTGAGTCTGGTGTCTCACCTGCCTCACCTGTGAATTTCTAAAGCTTTCCCAAGTAAGACTCACATCCTCAGAAGGCTCTGCTACTTCTCAGCCTGTTTAAAACTATATATACATATTGCATTTGTCTCAGCTCTCTCCCTCCCCATGCTGGAAGCCATGGACTGAAAAACATCACTTTACGACTGCACAGCTGCAGTACCACAACGCACGAGCTGAGACGTGCCCCTGAGCTGCTACTGAGGGCCTCACCTGAGGCCAGCAGCACTTCATGCTCAGGTGAGCCCTCTCCTCTCACCCTGTCCCCATATGCTTCACTATAGTCAAACAAGTTACACTGAGGTGACGGGCTGGACCCTTTAGGCTTGCAGTACCCTATCATGAAAAGTCACTTTGGTGTGGCCACAGTCATGGGAGCACTCAGATACCTACTTTGCTAGGTCTTCCATTAGTTCTGTTAAAACCAATGAAGAACACATGAGCTTAAAATTATTTTCATATGTATATGTTCTCGAACGGGATCGATATTCCTACTGCAACATCACCCCTACAATTTCCAGTTCTTCAGGCAGTTCTCATTTCTGGCATAATACAAGATTTTATTCAGCAAATAGTGTAAGTATTTGCAACGTCTTTCAGTAAAATTTCCTCTGAAAACAAAAAAACTCCAACTGCCTCACCAGTATTTTTATTAAGAAAAAATTAAGTTGTTGTAGGGGAAATTCTTAGTGATATCCCTGAGTTTCTTTAACGTGCTGTTGCATGCCATTAAAAAAGTTATGCAAGATGGATTTGCCTATTCATGAAGAACAGAGTTTTCAAAAAGTATTAAGTAACTTTTGGTTTTGTTTTTATTTTTACAGCGTTGCAATGTTGTACTAAAAGGCTTATTACCATTCAAACACAAAACAGGATCCCACAGATATGCTACAGCCCCTTCAGTCAACACGCAGTAAGCAAAAGCAATGTTATGCCTTAAATACACCCTGTAAGATGAGACAGGAATTACTGCACTTACCAGGAAGATCTGTCAGAGATGTATTTCCCAGTGCATTTCCACTCCCTCTGAAGCACAGCCCTCACTACTCTTCCTGCTCCACAGCCGGAGGGGCTGGTCAGGAGTGACGTGCCGTGGAAAACTATCCAACTAAACCATCCGAGGTCTGAGCCAGCAGAAAACCAGCACGGCACGCTGCCTTTTGCAATACTACTGGCCCACCTCATCAAGCAGAGCTGAATTTCGCAAGTCTCAATAAATGCAACAGCATAAACAATATCCCCTGGTAATACAATGACTGCAGAAGTAACATCATTTACCATTGTGCTCATTGTGCTTTGCAAAGGGAACTGCTTTGGAGCAGCAGGAGGCTTTTTTCCTATACATATATATTTTAAAAGTCTTCCTTGATTGGCTCTTTGATCTTAATGAAAGGCTCTATTCTATCCTCAGTGTGAGAACAGCTTCCCTTAACACCAAAAGAAGTTACACATGCACAGGGGAGAACATTCACCATAATCTCTCGCAGTAGCATCCTTCCATTTTTACAGCTTTCCACCTACAATTACCTTCTGAGGAGAAAATCACCCTACGTGTTTAAAAGTGAAAGGAAGATGGTGTTTCTAAAGGACGTTACTTCAAAAAGCATGCTGCTAAGCTGGTCAACCCCAGGGTCTAGGTCTAGCCACATCATCTCAGCAGCAAGTCACATTCGGTAAGTATTTATGAACACATGGACGGGAAACAGGAGCTTACAACTAGAGTCAGACCTGGCTTTCAAAACCCAGATCTCACACTGAATAAGCAGAAAAATTATGCATCACCTAACTTGCCCTTATTTTCAAGATGGAAATGGTGTGTGTGTTTAAGGCAGTTCCACCTTGTGTGAATGTAAAATCCTCCAACACACAAAGAGCTACAACCCCAGAACACTGATGAAAAGCTATGAAGGAATATTGGGGAACTTTGCGTTAAGGAAGGACACACCTCTACTTCCACCCTCAGCAAATTTCCATATAGCTTTGGTGCAATCACTTGTTTGTGACTCCACTGGTTTTTCCTCATGAAAAGAAAATCAGATTCTTCTGTACGAGCATTGCAGCTTCCAAATAAAGGGAGCTGCGGCTGAAATGCTGATTACCCAGAAGAAACCATAACAAAAGCAAATGCAATAAACTGTAACTACACACTACACAATATATGCAGTTTCACTGCAAACGCAGCCCGAGCCACAAGAACAGGAATGTCTTCTGAGTCCCATTACATAAAGGAAGGATAAGGATATTTATGAATGGGCAGCAGCTGCTTGTGCTCGCTGCCCTGGGAGAAGCATATACATGTATATTCATAACAGCTACTGGACTTGAATAACTTCCACACACCTACTTTGTTTCAGAATACACAAGCTACAACACAGGCTGGGATTTAAGACTGATCCAAATCGGTGTCATTTTTTCATGGAAAGAATGAAAATCCAAACTCAGCTAACACATGCATACATTTGAGTACATGCTCCATTCCTCAATGTACTTTTGACAACTGTACAGTGAATCCTTGATTGACTTTGCTACTCAGTATGACTCTAAATCTCCTTTCCTCGAGGACATTTCCATGAATACTCTCTCATTTAGATAAACGCTCATCAGCAGATATTTATCAGAGACCTCCTTTATTCAGATTTTTTTTTTTTTGAGTGCTTATTCACAGGAGAGGAATTGCCTTTTTTTGGGCCGTTTCTTCTCTAAAATTACTAGGACCTTGAGACTTCAGTATTCATAAAAGAATTGCATACTTTCTTGCACTGGAGATGCATAAAAACTTAAGAGTCCTGCAAAACCAACAACAATCAAAAAGGACAGTCAGACTAAGGAGATCTGTGGTCTGTCTAATCTAACAGGGACTCGTACCACAGGGGAGAAATATTTATTGTAATGCACAAGTACACAACGACCATTGTAAACTTGTGGGTTTTTTTTTGTTTGTTTTTTCTATCTGTGCCTTGAATGGGGGGATATATAAGGTATTAACACAACTTATGTTAATATTTAAGTTCTAATCACAAATTTAAAAGTCTTTCCTTTTGAATTTATGCATTTAGACTAAGATACCTATTTTGCCACAATTTCCCGAGTTATGGATTGTATATATTAAAAAAAAAAAAAAAAAGTTTCAGTCAGTTATCTCCATTTATTGCTTTTCAATGTAGTTCTTTGTTCTTGCTGTACGTTAAAACACGTGATTTACTTACACACAAACCTCCCCACGACTGCTCATCCTCTCGCCTATGCCAGCTCTCATTCTTTCAATACCTTGTCATGGAGAATTCCTTCAGATGCCACCAATCATTTCTGTTTATCCTGCAGTCCTTAGTTTTTTACTGAATTTTCCTAAGTGTCGCAGAACAAGTGCAGCATTGCTGTTATATAGCATCATGATGTGAACCTCTGGTAACTACTACTATCCAGGAATCATGGCTCTTTTAATCTTTTATAAAAATAATTTTAAAAAGACAGAAGTGAACATTTTCTAAGAGCCTAATTTTTTATTTTTTTTCCTGCAGCAAATGTAGTTTATTTAATATTCAGCAACATGCAATTAGATCAAATTATGTACTTGGAAGATTTTACTTGCATTTATCAGCTGCAATATTTCATCTGTCGTCATAGTATCTATTCCCCAAGCTTTGCTGGACACTCCTGGAGTTCCTTAGCCTTCCTTCAACTCATTTTGTATTACGCATAAGTTCTATCGTCTCCTTAGACACTTCTAGCACAAAATAATAGTCTGGTTTAACTATTTTATCAGACCTAGCTGTATACTCATAACTAGAGAAAATCTACTAGAGTCTATCACCTTGTGTACCTTTCCTTGCCTCTTCTTCTGAGGGAAGTGCCTCTTCTTCCACAGCCAGCCTATGATCCAACACAACCTTTCTATTGCAAGAGATTTTATACAAAACAGAGTGGAATATTACAAGAGCCAGCAATATAACCCAGAAAGTAAAGGATAGATCATGCTTGATGTAAATCATCCAATTCTCAAATACTTCCCTAAGCCTGTCTGGCTGCTGTTACCACCAACTGATGCATCTGCTTTCTTCTCAGTCCTTAGTGGGGCAATAATCCAGCTTGAAATACTACATACTAGCGAAACTCACTCCTGTTGAAAAAAATATTTGCTCCAGAAGGCAGTCATATAAACTCAAAATCCTGCAAACAACGCTTCTAAGAGCTCACAAGTGCCCCCCACAAAACCCATATCCATCTAAATGTCAGCTCACAAATGTACCTAAGATGTATAAAGAAAGCACTTCTATTTCTGTGATTTTAAGAGTTCTTTGCTACACTAGGTTGCAGTCAGCCTTCAGTAAGAAATTGCTCCAATGGGTCAGACACAATTTTATAGCTGATAGCACTAAATTTAGATTCCTTTCTCAATTTTTTTTAAAAAACTTATTCCACATTTTTAGCAGCTTGTCCTTGCTTACTTCAGCTATTGTGCCTCCATCTAAAATCATCCGAATCGGTGATTCGGAAATACTCCTATGGGAATATTTTCTTTCTAAAAGCACAGAATCAGACGGTCATTTCTAACTTAAGAAATAGCTTTCCAAAGCAAAAATAGCATTGATCTCTTTTGTTATAAACACAGTGTCTGAATACATCCAAGGAGGGAATACATTCCACCTCCCTAATGCTTATCATCACCTTTAATGTATCAGGACAGTAACAAGCAATAAACCACAAATGTTACTGAAACTAGGTAAGCAAAGCAGTCCAGTAACTTAAAATGTAGACCCCACCATCACAGAAAATTTAAGAGAAGCAACTTTGAATTGAGTATCTTAAAGAAGGAATAAAAAGTTACTTGTTTTCTAGAGTAGATCAATATGATAAATTGCTAGATGTAAAAGTGAGATGGAGAGCAAGAATGTAGCTTCCTTTCTTCACTGGATTACCACCTCACAGTCATAACTTATTCCTTCAGGCTTCATGTAACAAATTGCCATTTCCATAGTCCACAGGTTTTGCTGTACTATCAACTACCTACCCATCTCAACTTTCATTTAAAAATTAAAGTTTCTCAGCCACATGACTGAGATGTAAAAAACATGAAAATGCATGAAGCTTATCAACTCAAAGAAAAAAACAACAAACAAAAAGTCTTTTCATTTCAACTTTTTTTTTTTTTTTTTTTTGGTAGCCAAGAGAACTTAAAGTGTCTGGACAGTGAAAAGATGAAGAATAGATAACTGAGAATATGGTTGTCTTTGTGCATTTAACCCCTGAACATCATTGCTAAATCCTTCTGTAGAAAAATGATGGCTCCTTTTTCCTGTTATCTACCAAATACAATATGTGAATTATCTAAGTACACATGAATCTTGTGAAAGACATACCTTAACCAAAAGCTTTCATAAGTCTGCTTAATAACAGCAGGCAATAAATCACTCAGCCAGCTTCGGATCAGGCTTTCTGGCTGCCCTCCCAGCAAGCTGTCCTGATAGGGGTCTGAAGAGGTTTGGGACAAAGGTACTTGCTCTGTACAGCTTCTGTTTTGTGAAGACCTAATATAACATGTTTCCAATCAGATGCAGATGAGCAAAACAATTCACTTTTCTTCATCACTAACACAGGTTAAAAAAACATCCTCAAGTCCTCTGAAGAGTATGCAGTCTGGTATTGAACAGACCATTTTGTTCTTCATTACTCAAAGGCATTTCGATATGAATTCATTCCTATTCATGGAAGACCTTAAATAAATGTGTATTCAATCCCACTGTCATCAGCCTTGGTCTATTGGTCATCAAGAACCCCCCAAAGAATATGTACTTTCTGAATGGGCTTCAGTCACTTTGCATGCAGGAGACGAAGAGCACTTGCTGAAAACAGAAGAATACGTGGAAGAATATGAACGATGAGATAATGAAGATGCTGAATCTTCACAGAGATAACACAAGCACAGTTCATGTCCCGAAGCAGAAACAATTGGCAGTGTATTAGTGTAGGTTCTCCTACATGCAGTCAGGGGGACAGGCTTTTGGGCCACCTCCAGGTAAAAACACTTTCTGTATCATGCTCTATGTCTGGTAGAAGTCTCACTCCCGTGCAACTACAGGAAAAAAACAACTGGCAATAAATTGGATGGATTAAATTGATTGAATTTTCAACCATCCTGGCCACAACTCCCCAGATAACAAAACTAGCAATCTAATAGCATGGGTTTTCTTTTTCACATTTAAAAACTAAAACACTCCACCTCCCTCCCCAACAGACACCCCAATTATCTGTTTTCAGCTGAACCCTAATAGTACACATGAACTTCCTACCATAAAGAAACATCCTGCCAGCATACTGCAGGTTCTTTTAACAAAATAAAGAAACAAGTGACAACAACAACAACAACAAAAACAAACAACAAAAAAAAGACTGATTCCACCTGCATAGAATCAACTGCATTAATGCTAAGTAAACAAACCACTACAACACAACAAAATCCACAGTCCTGCAGATCAGGTTAAGAAAGAAAGGCAAAGTGAAAGAGAAATGAGGAATGTGTTTATAACAAACACAATGTGGAGCTTACTCTCATCAGAAGTGAAAGACAGACAAAAAGAAAAGGGAGTACTTCTTACATCTGTTTGTTTGTTTGTTTGTTTATTCCGAAGTAATAAGCAACTTTTAAAACATCTAGTGTGATTGAAAACTTGAGTTTTGTCTTTAACTTACATTTTATAAAATGAACCCTACTTTTACTTCTCTTATCTCTGGACCTGAGCAACAGCACACGACCAGAACAGGTCTGCTGCTCAAGGCGATTTTCACACTTTAGGACACTTGACTTTGGCCCGATCAAAAGGGAACACTGCTTTCAGACATGATGAATTATCTTTATGACATAACAGACAGGGCTTTTGCTTCGCCCTGAGCTCAATCTTTATTTCATGGTCATTTCTATCAAATCAGCGCTGGTGGTGATACATCAAATGCTTAGAATTTCAATTAAATTGTCGCTACAAAGATTTTCAAACTTGTACAAGTTTTCTCCATTTGACTTATTTGCTTGTGTTTTTTTAGTCTCAATGTCTTTCCATAAAGTTTTGCCAACACCCCTGGGTGGTTTCCAGCACTGCTCAGTCTTCTTGGCAGTTCTGTGACTAGGGCAAGTTTGGGGCAAGAAAGGGCCTGTCCAACATTTCCTGCTCTTAAGATTTCATGGATGTTAACAGAGTGAACTCTATGCTTGTAGGCTGATCCTGGGTGCAATCCAGGTTGTTCTGTATTTGTGAGTATGGCCCAACAAGAGGCTTTGCTTTTTGCAGTGAGTTGAAAAGGTCAACAGGCAGTTGACAGCTACGGGTTAATAATAAAACTAAATACACGTGTACATACACAGTTTAAATACAGTTTATAGATTATAATTATATATAAACTGTATATTTACATACAAATGCAAAAATACATACATAGAACACATGACAATAATTAACAGTATTCACTTATTACATTTAATTATATCAACAGCCAAAAGACACTAATAAAATAATCACATTTTAGGTATTTATTCGATCCTATAAAAACTGCATTTTTAAATTATGGTAGCCCCACTCATTCTCTACATACCTTTATACATTTTTCTTCCCAAAAAACCCACCCCATCTTTCATATATTACAATATTACAATGTATTCAATTTCAGTATCTGGTAACAGAGCACTGGCTTTGTAGGAGTACCTTCCTGATAGCTCATCTCTTGCACATATATACTCTTCTGTAAAGAAATAAAGCCAGATGATGTAAACCAGTTTTCTAAGGCTAGCATTTCAGAAAAAAACATGATCAACTAAGAAAAGTATGGCTGCATAATTTTTAACAAAACAATATGGTATCTGATGTGATGCATTAACGGTCCATAATGTTATTGAACAAGACTACAAGAGAGACACTTTACTTGCACTTCCTTGTCAGACAATTACTCTTTGCTACTGTAATACTTCATGTGCATACTTCCAAGGAAGACTCATGAATGCACAGGTTCATTAAGGGAATGAGAGAATCGATTGTAAAATGGAAAAGGCCGAGTGAGGTCATATTTCAAAGAGATGAATATGGTACACTCCATTATGTTGTAATCAGCCTCCCTCTTTCATCCTAAGAACTGTAATAGTCTATCCTAATTTTCAAAAAAAAAAAAAAAAATTCACTGCCTGCATCCTACCTTCATCCCAAATACAGTGAGGAATTCAAATGTGCTGCAGGCAGTTTCCATTTACCATGGTCTTTGGAGCAGACGGTATTGATGTTGCTGACCATTTTTCTCCTTAATAAGAAAAACATTCAAATGCTACTAATATTGCTGCCTTGGCAAACCACATTTAATAGATGGGACTTGCCCTGTACATGACACACAGAACATCAATCAAGGCTGAATTTTATTTCAATTTATTATGGTTGCTGTCTAAATGAAAAAATGCTTATATCATTAAAATGTCTTACAATATAAATGTGCAAATGATGCAATCACCCGTTTTGTGAGAAATTTCTGATTTTGATTAAAAATATCTACAGTTGAACTTCTAAATATTTAACAAATGTAAAAACAAAAAACACAAGCACATTAAGAAACCACAGTAATTGGTATCCGATGCAATATCATGGTTTTGTGCTTGATAGCTTTTATCTTTAGGAGATGAGTTTATTAGGCATTCTTCTTTTAAAATAATAAAAGCTGCCTTTTTGTTAAAGTCATCTAGAAAAAATTACTTTAATCTTGACTTCATTCAGTACTCACATTTTGTTGTTGTTTTTGGCTTTCTTTTGGTTTTGTTTTAAAGCTATCATTTATTACAGGTCTTTGCTTGCTGCATCCAGCTTCCTCAACTCTGCACCAACTGGCCTACAAAAGCCCTCTAAACTTAAGGAACACCATTACCAAAGTGTGGAAAACAACACCTTATAAGAAAATAGACAATATTCAGTTTTGTAACTGAGTAGGGTGGCCAAACCTGCCCCAGCACTGGGGGCAGAATTTAAGACTTTTAGCCATGGCACAGTTCTGCTGGTGAACACAGCAAGTGATTTCACCAGCTCTTCAGTGCCATGACTGCTCTCCTTACTGCTCCATCCAGAATTGCACAAAACTACACATGGAAGGTAACAAACAGTCTTGCTGTAGGAGAGCACTACAGACTGCCATAAAAGCCAGCTAAACCCAAAGGTATTTAAACCTCATTAAACTGTCATATACTGTCTCTATGTATTTCCTTCCACGTTACTGCTTATTATCATACAACTATTATATAAATACAAACCTCCTCCATGATAAACAGATGGCTCTTTCTGCTGTATTCATTTGGAAATGCTCAAGTGTCTAGAGCCTAGATGGAGTTATAAAGAGGCCAAACGTTATGAAATGTCATAAGCATATAGCAGGCCAGAAAAAATAATAGTTTTACTAGCAAAATAGAGTTTAGCATGGGTATGCAGGCAACTTTCTAGTATTTTCTTACTTAGGCAAAAGTATCCGGAATGGAGTTTGGACACTACGAACAAAAGACTGAACTGCAAAAATGGTCTCTCAAACCATACAACAAACCATGACAAGATGGTACTTGAATAGAAGGACACTGTGGTCACACGGGGCATCATGTAGTTCTGCAGTTTGTAAGGTAACCACCACTCATGCTGAAGCCCAAAAATCTTTGATAAGAGTGAACAAGGCACACCAAATTTTTGCCTTGCATTGCATTTTATTACAGCCAAGAACTGAAGAGCACTTTGAGCTTGGCCTTTTAAAAAACAACAGATAAATAACTGGAAATGAAGGAAGTGTGGGAAAGCTACATGACAGATAAATGGGACTTTTATAACATTGCGTATCGTAGAGGTTGCCAGAATGTGTTGAAAGAAGAAGAGCCAGTTAAATCACATCCTGCTGCAGCTGCCCAACTTTATAGCTAAAATGTTCATATTAATTTTGTTAAACAATTAAAGAAGGAAATCCAAAATATTATTACAAGTACGTTGGCTTGACACTGTCTCTTTCGCAGATTTAATAACAGATACAGTGCTCTCTACTTCAAAGTGTGACAAATGTATACAAATTGTGGGAATTCACAACCTCAGGGCCATAAAGTCATTGTCATATGGAAACTCTACAAATTCAATGCTACGCTGTATCTTTCTGACAGATATTTTAGAAGAGAAAGGATGGATATTCCAGTAGTTATGGAGCTGGCTTGACATTTAGGGGATCTCGATTTAATTTCCTTGTCTGACAGATAGTCCTTTCTAATCCAGACAAAGTAAATTATTTTTCTTACCTTAGTTTCCCCATCTTTAAAATAGAGACCATTAAAGTATCTGAATTGAGTAAGTATTAGGCACATATATATATATTTCTGGTTTTCTGCTATATTTTTCTCAGATGGGAAGATAGCTAAAAGCTCCATCTTCCAAAGGCTTTTATGCTTTTAGATATCAACCAAATACACTATTTGTAAGTAACATGCTGTGCATGTTGCAGGTCTTAATGTCACTGGATAGACTTCCATTTCAAAACTAGTGCTCTGTGATAGAAGAGATATAGAAGAATGAGCACTGGTGAAGTTAATAAACAAAATGCATTCATGGCCCATTACTTCAAATAACTTTACTATATAAGTAGTTCCCTCATAAAATAATGGCCTCAATTAACACTAAATTCTCACACAATGCATTCATAATGTATTGCAAAGATTAAAAGTTCTGCATGAATATCACCAGTCTAGAAGTGCCACAACTTACAGAAGAAGTACTGACATAATTTCCACTTGATTAAAAGTAGTTCCCAGTCTTTATTTTTCCCCTGTTAGGCCACCTTGTCCTGTAATAATTACAGGAAAAGATACTCCCCTACGTATTAGAGCTCCCAGGTGATTCTCAGCTTTACTCTGGAAATTGATAAGCACTCTAGCACAGCACTACTGGAGAGGAGAAGGTTAAGAAGTCCCACCACTCTGTGGTCCTGCAATTTTGTTCATGAAGAAAATGATAAGAATTTCCTGGGTAAGTGCATACTTCAATCCTTTTTACAAGGTAGAATGCAGCAAATTTTCTGAGACCCACGTCAGCTAAAAAGAAAAAGTGCCAGGACTGCCACTGCTGGGAACATACAATTGAGGGCAAGACCGAGGCAAGACTGGAAGAGTCTTTCTGACATTATCTGGACATTTTAATAGCAGCATGCGATACCAGGGCAGCTGCAATGCTTGTAACTTGATAGATCTAAATGCCATGTGAAAGACCTCCCCTCACTCAGCAGTCTTTGGGTTTTCCAAGCTAAACCGACTGCCTAATGAATTCTCTTTTAGCACAGAAAATTAAGAAGTTAACTGGGAAAGAGAGTATCTTTGTAATACGCGGTTGCTTTTATCCTGCAACACAATGCCTGAGCATTGATGAGATGATAACTCAGTCAATTAATCAAACACCAACAAAACACATTCTAACAATGACTGCTGCTTTCATGGTGTCATTTTAAGAACTGACTCCAGTACACACAGATATTTTTTTGTCCCATGGGTTTGACCTGAATCCTAATGAAACTAACTACTACAAGGAACCAAGGCAGTACAAGCTACCAGCATTCAGGACATGCTGCAAAACACACTCAAAAAGCCATCAGATGCTTCTCTGTAAACCTGAAAGGAAGACGGAGAGCTCCTGGAAATTTAAAACAAACCTCACTCTGTCAACCTACCTTATCTGAGAAGTGCTTTGATGCTCAAGTGCTAGATTGAAAAAAATATTAAGAGTCAGACAGAGCTAAATTCAAAATCCAGCCAATGCCTGTTATCTTAAAACGTGTTTAGGGCTATGCTAGGACTTCTGACCATCAGTTAGTCTAAGGTATGAAAATGAAAAAAAAAATACAACACAAAAAAACTGATTAAAGGAAAATGAAATATATTAAAAAAACTGCTTTCCTTCTATTATTTCCCTTTCAAGTATTGTCTTATTTTAAATTTGTTGTTAATATAGCATGTTAGTAGTTGTCCCTAACAAGCTCTGTATACATCCAAGAAAACTGCACACACTGACAAAGATGCTTCTAGTTTTGCACGACACATGGCTTTTTTATATGATATGTTCTCTCTTGAAAACTACTCCCTCACAAAATGAAAATTCAGCAGAATCTCTAATAGCTTTCATATTTCAGCCTAATAGGTAGCACGGCATTGCACTGCCACCCACCTTTGCTACAATATTGCACAGCACATTTAACAGACATTTGCTTCCTTCACACAGTCCTTATGCGCAGCTTCTGCAGGACCTCAATATTAACATTTAACAGAGTCTATGAGCATAAAGCACATTTATGAACACCTGCTAGAACATTTTATTTGCCTTAAGAGTTTTATTATAACTGCTAAATTTTCTTGCTATGCTTTATGGGCCAAATCCTGGTCCAGTTTTAGCCTCAACTCCCATTGACTTCAACAGGAAGTTGATTGGGTTGTATGTGGTTTTCCATACAAATTCAGTACAGCTTTAACAAAACTGGATCAGTGCTAAGCACAGAAAAAAGCCAATACCCAGCAGCACCAAACAAAACCACTGAACTCAGTCTTCTGGTAGAGCTGAAAAATAAACCCCATACCCACAAATATGTAACATTCACATTGCCTTGCAAAAACTCACTGATGCTGAGGCTGAAAGTCACACAGGCACCCTATGCACAAACACCTACAGCCTCCCATGCCTTGGTGGGACGTTCTGCCATCAAGTTACTCTCTCACAGATCTTGCAGAGGAAGTCATGCCAGGCGTCTGACTTATGAAGATGTTCTCTACAACAGTTTCTCTTTGACAAGAGTTTTACCATAATTACTGGAGATGTCAGAAATACCCCTGTGAACCCACACATGGCTACAGACAAGCAAGCAACACAACTCCTCACTGCTTAGAAAGAGATGATAACAGAGAATTCCACAAAGTCTGCTTGGAACCCTTCTAAAAAAAAAAAAAGAAGAAAAGATAGAACCTCATTTGATAATACATAAACATTGCTTTGACCATCACAGATAGACCTAAAGCAATAATGACAGCCAGGAAGTAAACAGCAGACAATACAGCAAAGCCACTTCTGTTTCACATGAGCTTGACAGTAAGTGCTTGATTCAATGCATACTATTAAGCCAAAAAAAAAAAATCAAAACAATTATAAAATGAAATTATAGGCACAATGATGAATGGCGACAGATGAAATGTTAACAGATCTAGCAGCATACACAAAAATCATTGATTTTCTCTGATTACTACTTAGGTGATCAGAGTGTATTAGGTACTAGTTGCCTGCTTGCTCTAGATTTTATTAATGCTCCAATATCAGGCACCCAATTTGGAAATCAATGCTTACTTCATCATTTTTCTCTGAAGGATTCTATTATTCACAATTGATTTAACAGAAATGAAAGGCTTACCATTAACAAGAGCCAGCTGCTGACACTTCTTAGATGAATTATTGAACTTCCAAAAGTGAATTAACTTAACCATCACCAAGACTTATTGTCTGATGTTTCTCATACCAAAGTCAGTGTATTTATAATTACAGAACCAAGTAGTAGAAAGTAGCTTCTCTGCCACCTCCATAAACACCCACCATCTACACCAAGTAAAAATTAAGGAGATTTGCAATGATACAAATAGGATTTATGCTCCAAATACAGACAGTGGGAGCTTAGTGTCTAGATGTCTTTTTATGCCCTTAATCTACATCATCCTTCTAAAACTGTAAGGGTAGGGTCATTTTAGGCTTCAGAACGAGGAAATACAGTTCATGGAAAATTATATCTTCTGCTTACTGTCACATTTCCTAGAGCAGACCATGCCCTCCCAAAAACCTACAGAAGGAGGCTATTAACTCCTTTTAAGTACAACATGATGATCCATCTTATGAATTGAGACAAAAAGAGCAAACAGGCAATTGCAAGTAGAGGTAGTACTACAACTCCATCCCCAAAAACAGTGTAAATGTAAAAAGCAGGAGGCCTATCCATAAAACTTACCATCCAAGCTAACAGGCTTTCTGCCCAGCACATAAATTCACTATTCCCTTTTTCCAGTTGAGAAGAACTAAGCGTTGCCCAAGGTGAATTCAGTTCCTCGTGTAAAAGCTTTTGTTCTGCAGATTACAATGCTGGCTACAGCAGAGCGTAAGAGCACCCAGTTGTACTTACCTACAAACAACTTACTGTCAAACGCATGAGGAACTGTGCTAAGCAAAATGCTACCCTTAAGCCATGGGTTAGCAAGACCACAGCTGCCTGGTGGCATATCAAGCTATCAAAACTAGGAAGTATTTCAGGGCTCACTAGACTTCTTGCTACTCTACGGCTGAATATGCTTCTAAAATGCTATAATGGCAGCTGCTGTCTCCTGCTTATGTACAATGAATGAATCTTAAAAACTTGGCTTGATTATAGTTATCCCTGCCACTGCTCTGAGGATTTCAGCTTGAGGCCAAGTTGAGACTCTAGGTGAGATCTACTCAGGAAGTCTTCTGGATTAATAATGCAAATCCCTGCCTTCCACTTATGGTGCAATGATGAGACAGCATACCTGTTCTATCCTTGTCACAAACTGCAGGTCAGCTACTGCCTGAAGTCACTAGGGCCTCTTCTCAAAGTCCTCACTGGATCTGACTGCTTGTACGCTGCTGGTGGCAAAACATCAGGACCTTTTTTTAAGAGGGTTAGCATCTGAAGAAGATATTCTTAAAGAAAACTCATCTTTTCTTGAGTACTGTATTCCCCATTCCCACACCCCTCATCTATTTTATCTCCTAGGTTACCATAACTAACTTCTTAAAATTCTCCTTGCTTACATTGGACAAAAAGTTTAATAATCAGTGAAAAAGGGAAGGGAAGAACCCTGACAGACAGATCCTCCATGCTCATAAGTCTTGCTCTCTTAGGAGAACAGGCCAAAGCTTTTAAATAAAATTATGATTATGTTAAGAATATTTCGACGCCCAAATTTTTCTGTCTACCTATTCTCCATAGAATAAAACTTTTTAAATGCTGGCTGCCTGGCTCTAACCGACGTCTCATTAAATCTGATACCTGCATAAAACACATCTCAGCAAGTAGCTTATAATAACTCATTTTAAAGGACATGGACATTGGCAGATTTTTTTTTCCTTTCTTAAACTCATTTTTTCCAGCATTTCCCACATTTCGAACCTCATAATGCTATAAGGAAGGAACAGATTGCACAAGTGGTCCTACTGGTTCCTTCCAATGGGAATAACATTGTCAGAATCTGGCATTCAGCAAAGTTTCCATTTCTACATAGGTTTCATTTATTTTTCAGTTTAAAAATAAAACCATATTACTTTGGCATGTAACTAGAGCTGCTCCTACAATGCAGAAGAAATAACACTGCTGGCAAGCCCCAAAGCTGTTCCAAGACAAAACTGCATTGGCAGAACTCGTAGAAAACTTCTACTTGACTAGAGGCAGAATTCTGCACTAGCACAAATGGGAAAAACTTAACGGCAATCAATCACGTTACACACACTCACTTATTGCACATCTGAATCTCCATTAAGTTTACATAATGCAAATATATTTAGCCAAAGTGGAACCTGAGTTCTGTTGAACCAATTCTATTTATCTCCTACATAAATATTACCTTAACATTGACTATGATCAGTCTCCTACGAACAAACACTGTATTTCCTCAGAAATGAATACCAACATGCTATTTGCTACACACCACAACCACATCACTTGCTGTTTCTTTTTAATAGTTATCCCATTCAGGTGCCCAATGGTTAGGATATGGTGAAATTACAATCGCAAAATCTATCCTCCTGAATCAATTACAGGCACTGAAGAAAAAAAAAAAAAAAAAAGAAAAAAAGAAAAATCTGGTATTTTGCAGCTTCTGAAAGTTTGACTTTGCAACCTACTTTTTAAAATACTTTTTTTTTGCATGTCATACCCCAAGTTCCCTTAGAGCATGAATCACCTAACAGTGTGCAATAGTGTTCTTTCAACACAGGAATCAAACCTTGCTGCAATCCTACTTCACTACCACACAGACAACCATGAAAGTATTCAGCCACCTGACCACTGGTGCTTGTGCCCTTGAATATCCAAGATACAGTGTGCTGATGTGTACGACACAGATCTTACAAAGAAAATTGTACCCTTCTGGAACATCTGTTGAAAGCAGCTGAACTGAGTGAGCCCTTTTTGCCAGAGAGAGAGAAAGCTATGTAACAGCTTAGGCTATATGGTATTCGGCTGCTGAGCTAAGCTCATGGATTTAAGGAAGGGGTCACAAGTAAGGCCCTCTTTCTTATCTCATTCCCCTACTCCTGCCTGGAAAATGTAATTGTTCTTACTTACTGTGACAGCAGAGTGGGCAACAGGAACATTAAATTAGCCCCTGAAGGCAGGCTTCAACAGAGATGAAGAAGCATGGTACCCACAAAACTAGCATTTTCCAAAAGGCACTGTTCCTCCCCTTTTTTAACGGCTGTGTGATCCCAACTTTGGGAAAGCTAGTGATTTTGGCAAGGTGATAATTTCTTTTTCTAGGGAATTTCAATTAGAGTAGAGAAACTGATTTTCAAAATTCTGCAGATCTTATCAGATCTCAACAAAATTTCATTGGTTTAGTGAAGAGAAAGGCAATTAAATTATCTGAAAAGTACCATCTTGCCAAATATTGAGATTTGCTGCAAACAAAGCAGGTGTAAGATTGTCTCAAAAAAAAAAAAAAAAGCAATATGGAACTTAAATACATAAGTATTTATAAAGTATTAATATTTCTAAATCCAAGCTCTAAGCATAAGTTACTTACCCTAGGGTTGACTTGACCTTAAATGCAGTTGTTGGGGTAATAAACTGAAAAGCTTCAGTGTTGGTCAGTTTTTGTTGTTGTTGGGTAGACTTTGTTTGTTTTGTTTTTTAACACCCATTATACCGTTGCTAAAGATAAACATGCAAAGGAATGTAGACTGCATTTATTCACCTTTGGATTCTTAAGAACTTGTATCCAACGTACCACAACTCACAAACTGCTTCCAATAATTCAGCTAAACACATTTGCAACACCTGATTGTAAAGTCAGGCTGCCCACATATAATCAGGTATCTCTCAAATAAAATGTAACATTTATTTCAGATGTTTATTGACATAAAGCAATCCAACAAATACAAAGACATATATGAGGTGATGATTATGTTCAGAACCCTACTTTTTACTTAATACTTTGACCATATATGTAGAGTAAGAGCTTCAAATAAAATGAATATGCAGCCACTGCAGGAGTGAAAGTCCACCCACTGCTCCCACTGAAAATATATTGCACTCCCCCCCCCCAGTGCAGTATGCCTAAGAATTGGTGTCACAAAAATCACAGCAATAAGAGTACAGCAAGACACGATAATCATCTTTTTATTGCCACTGTGGAAATAACATGCTAGAGGTGTTTCAGGACTTTGATTTTTGAAAACAAGCAGTCTCTTTCCATATGTTACCAGCTCTAACAGAGGAACATTTTTATTTAGGCTAAATCATGCCTTATGGGACACACTGATGGGGAAGAAAGGAGGACATGCAACTGGCACGCGAGACATACTGCCAATGCAAAGCTGCCAAAAGCACACAGCAGGGAGCATGTTTTGGCTATCATGAGCAGAATAAGCATGCACTCCTTAACCACTGCCAGCTGGCGTTTGTTTCCAAATAGAGAATACTCACTAGGCAGCTCGGAGACTGGACATACTCCTACCCTTAAACTATGCTCCCATAAAAATGCACTGCTGAGATACCTCATTAACCAGTACTGTCTCCTAGCTTACCGCCAAATAAGAAAGACTGAATGACACAGAAAAAAAAAATCATGCATTTCCCCCATGCACAAAAAGGTACTTAAAGTATATCATAATGTACTCTAGTCCTTATGGCAAGAGGAAAATTTTAAAAGGGTTGGAAGAAGCTTCTGCCCACATCTCGAGAAGCAGAAACATTGTCACTACTCCAGTACACATGGATAAAAGTGAAATCCGGAGACACAGAGTACCAAGAAAACACAGCAACGAACAGCAAGAGTGGCTGGCACTGTGATTATAAAATATACTATCACGTTTAACACAACTGCTAGCAATCCTCATAACAGAGATGCTCCCTGCTTTATGTGTTGGGGCAGGTTGTGGGTAGGAGATTAATGTTTCCCTCCATCTGCTAATGACTATATAGGTCCCCCGGGCTTTGCACCAAGGGTACTTTGCCCTTAGGATGAAACAGGAAATGGGAATTTGTGTTCATTTCTACATGGTCCTACTATTTCCAGCAATGCTCCCAATTGCTAAGTGTGTATTATTTCAACTTTATCTACCAAAACCATATTTTATCACTGTAGTTCAACTGTGATTCCAATTAGATTTTTCAAAGAGAACAGTTAAAAGGAGAACAAACCAACAGGGGGGCACTTTTAACTTTTCAAGTGCTTACCTGATACAGTCTGCATGGGTATTTTCCCTGTAAGTGCTCTATTCATTAACTTTTTACTACATTTTCAAAGTGACACCCCTCCTTTAGATTTCCCGTTCTCTATCACTGATAGCCTGCTGTCATGGACCACGCAACTCTGAAGGAAGAAATGTACCAGCAAGTGCCACGCAAAGGAAAGGGAACTAACTAAAATCTTCATTTCTTTCAGTGCATGGATTTTTAACTTACCCGCTTAACTCTACCTTTGCTCCTCAGGACTGGAAGCAAGTCAGAGGGAGCTTGACACCAGAGTAGTTTTTAAGGACATAAGCCAGCTTGACATCCTGAAAGAAAATGGGAAAGAGCAATCAAAAAGTATAGTTTTGAAAACAAACAAACAAAAAAAAAGGCAGACGCTCATCAGTAACAATGACTGATACTCAAAGCAAAATTAAGGAAGATCTAATGCTATCGCCAACATGGACAAAACAGAAATCAAAAACCAATGTTGCTTCATTGAAGTCTTTGGAAACAAAACCCAGGTTACTCTTCCTGATGAATACCCCTACCAGTTCCAACACAGACCTTGTCCTCAATTCCCACTCAAGGGAGAAGGCGGCATTCATGACAAAATTCCCTGTAAGCCTCCAAGGGAACTTCAAAAGCACACTAACACTGAGCACATACAATACGCAATTAGCTTCCCCCCAGTATACTCAACTAAACTTCAGAGAAATAATGAAAAAAATAGCTGAAATAGCTTGCAGCTGAACCATCAGCACAACAAAACCCTTTCCCTTTTTTAACAATGGAAATGTAATTTCAATAACGTGGCCTCTACCCATACTTCAGATCCAGGAAGGCACCACTCCTGTTGACCTGCTCCTGCCCAACAAGAAAAGCAGGACAAGAGAAAGTCAAGAGGGGGAAGGAAAAAAAAATCTTCAGCAAAGAATGGTAAAGCCTAGGCAAAAATGCAGAAAGTATAGCCACAAAAGACAATTCAATACTTCTCTTACACAGCAGCAGCACTGCAAAACAATGAGGGTTGAACTAACAAAGTGCTCTCCCTGTCTAGCCCCTAAGTCTCATAACATTACTTTGAAAATACTTCTCTCCTGGCTTCCTCAATCAGGAAATACGCTAAATCAAAGGTATATATTCTACAATATTGACCAGTTACCTGGCTCATAAAATCCAAACCTAAAGAACAGACCAATTTTTTATTAAAAATAACAGCTCTATCAGCAAGGCAATTTCCATACCACAACCTTATTAGAAACAACAGTGATGCTCCCATATTTCTAATCTAGGTTCAGTGATTTTCAGCCTTTTTCTTAGGCTTCCATCAACAATTCTTGTATTTTAGCCTTTATTTAAAAAAGAGAGGAAAATGCTTTTCCCTTTTAAACATGTACAATGCTGGAAAACACATCCCGAGTACAATCCAAATACACAGAGCAACTAAAGGGGAATTAAAACTGCTTATTATTTCCCAATTATTAAGTCACTCTCTTGCAGCTGAAAAGCTTGAACTTCCATGCTAGAAAGTATGTATCGTTAAGGATTTTGAAGAGAAAAGCAGGTCTCTAGATAATGGCCAGAACAGAAAGCTACTGCTCCCTTCCTTCTTGGGAGTACAAGATTGCATTTCTCCTCCCCAAATTCCACTCTCTGATTCCACACTCTGGCCTCCTGAGCAAGAGCCTGCCCTCCTCTCCGTGCCATTCCCACCCACAGGTAGGCAAGCCCATGTAGGGAGAAGCTTCTGAAGCCTGTGTGTCCTGCAGAGTGCTGATGGTGATATGACAGCTCTTACACAAGCCCCCGGTACCTCTGCAGAAAGGCCACACTCAATCTGGCCCCCAGCAGCCAGACGGATGGCATCTACTTATGCTGCTGCAGATTACTCACTCCGTCTCCAGCAGCCTTTCTGAAAAGCCAAACCAGAGCCTTAATTTCTAAGCAAGCCGGAGTTAAATATGCTAGCTGTGAATTAAAAAAAACAGAAAAAAAAAAAAAAAAAAAAAAAACAACATTTAATATCATTAACGAAAAACAAACTAACAACAACAAAAAAAAAAAAAAAAACAAAGAGAAGAAGTTGGTTTGGGAGGACTGTAGTTGTTTTGGACCAGACATGCTCCTTCTTCCTCCTGCCACCTGTTAGCATGTCTGCGCAGAGACTCAGGGTAACAAATTAACTTGCTCTCCACTCCTGAAATTTCTCTTTTGAACACATAAGCACCAATATACACAGTTCACGTTATTTTACATCAGTTGACTGAGATACTGCTTGAAAAACTAATATTGATTATTTGGTCATCAGTAACTCAAGGGAAGAAGGCAGTCTTAAGGCCAAACCTTTGTGCATTTCCAGTGAGGTCAGTGTGACCTCTGGGGAAACAACACTTCCAGGAAAACAGCAAATCTTACATTCAAGCAGAGATATTACCTAATGCAAGCGGTCAATTGCAATGCCACAATTAACACGGGTGAGCCACTCCACCAGAAGAGTGAGAGTACTCCCGTCACGTCAGGCCTCAATCAGATCTTCATCAGTCGCACAAAAAAGCACTTCCTTATTACGCCAGACCACAACACTCCAAATTTAGCACGTGTGTTTCACACCTCCCTGGACTTGTGAAGAGCTCACCTAGACAAGCCACAGCCAAGGCCAGCAGAGACCGGTGCCCAAAGCGCTTTACATCTATTTGCTCCGACCCTGACGGTAGCACGGCTGCAACTACTCGCTGTGCAGAGGCGCTCACCTGCCCCTCAGGAACACAGCTGAACCTGTTCCCTCTGCACATGGTCTTCACAAAACTGTTGTTCACAGCCTTGTCTAGCCAAGTTCTTGTATCTCCAAGGAAAGATCCTGCAGCCTCTCCACAGCCCTGGTCCAGAGCTTAACCGTTTTCATTGTTATTTTTCCCCTTGTGCCCAGACAGAACTTCTGCCCTTTCAATCTGGCTGGCTGCATCTCTGCACACCTCAGAGAAGGGCTTCTCTCTCTTCTCCATAATAGCCATTAGGACATGGAAGGCTGCGATCTGCCTTCCCCTTCTGTTCCCCAGGCTGGGTGACCTCCATCCTCAGCTTCTCCTGTGCCACTTGCTCCTGCCCCAACCACCTGGGCAGCCCTCTGGGCTCTCCCCAGTTTGTCCCCACCTCTCTCATACTTGCTCATGCAGCAATATTCCAGGAAAAGCCCCAAGGAATGGTCGCTCCCTTCAGCTGGGTGACCACGCTCCTGCTGGTGTAGCTCGCCACGCCACTGGGCTCCATCGCAAGAGCACACTGATGACTCCCGCTCAACACCACGTTTTATTGCAATACTCTTATTCCTGTGCTTCCTTTCCCCTAAAATAAGGGGTTGCAAAATAAAGAAGTGATGTGGAAAACACCAAACAGCCCTCAGGCACCACTGTAACATGAAAACATAAACAAGAAGCTAATGTTGTAGCTGATATTCTTTGTGAAAAATTACAAAGAAAACAAGTGGGGCATGATCTTATAGCCACTGACGTCAACCAAGACTTTGCACGAGAAAGAATGGCAAGACCCCATGTTAAGAGGTAATAAACCTGCAAATTAATACAGTAAACACGAAAAGTAATCCATTTCTTTCTCCAACAAGTTTTTAAAAGGGAAATATTCTAGCTAAAATATTAACATCACTGACAGCAGCTGCTCCAAGACTCTTTATTTATGAAAATGCAACAAATTTTTTTTTGCATTCTTCACCTTGATCAGGCAGCATTGCTCTACAGGTCACACAGAGCAGCACCAGCTACCTTACTGCCTCATCTCAAAGCACCTTCCTCTGAGATCCACCTCTGAGGAGCAACACAAGGCATTCAACAGGAGCAAGCACTGCTTCAGGAGCAAGCACTGCTTCAGGAGCGGCATTGCAGATCACCTAAGCACAAATCGCTCTGGAATAGCTTTTTTTTTTTTTTTTTTTTTTACAGCGACTGAACAAAGAAATATCTGCACTTAAAGAAAATTGAATGTGGTTTAGAATGTATACAACTTCCTGCAGTTGACCCCAGAAAAAATAAAAGACATATGATCTGTAACTTCCTTTGACTTTTCTTTGAACTCTAGATGGAAAGCTTTAAAAAGCAGCATTTTCCTATTAGTTACTTCCAAGATTTTCATTAAATTAAATTTCTCGATAGTATGTAATGCTAAAATACTTATGTGTACCAATACCGTGGGCTAAGCCACCCCCCCCCAACTCAAAGAATTTTTTTAATCATTGCGGTGAGGTGGGATGTACTGGGTTACTTTGATGAAACGAGCAGTGCACACCACCTACTCGACAGCAGTGATTCCAAAGCATGTGCAGAGAGGCTAGACATAGGTCAAAGTGGATTCAAGAGCGAGGAGATGTGAGAAAAGGAAGATGATGTTACCTGTCCTGGGCTACCGAGAGCTATTTTTCATGCCTGGCATCGCAAAGCACGCCCTCACAGGGGGTGAATCAGGTTTCATTCAGAGACCCAAGGAAGGCAGCTTTCTGTACAGCTCCAGAGGATGCTCCCCATATGCAAGAGTGGGTTTAATAAAGATTCAATTTATCATTTATTTAAAGCTTGTCTTCTATTACTTTGGTACATACTGCTGCCGCAGGGAGCAGCTTTTTCATATCTACCCAGATAAGAGCTAAAACCTCCAGAATCACGACCGCCAAGCATTCAAGCCCCAGACCTCCAGATTACATTGTGCAAGTTCAAAACCTGCCTCCTCAGCAGCTGCACAAGTTCCATCCAATAGCACGAAAAATATTTTAAAGCAGCGAAATATACATACGAAAATATTTATACACACACACATAAGCACCTATATTCACTTGTGTATATTGCACAGGAATTCTGCACACTGCAGGCACAGCCAAAGTAAATATAAGCTTTCAGCAACTTAAAACAGTAACAGGCATCGGTACCTGTAATGTTTGGCATCCCAAAGGGCCATGGCAAACCCACCAGAGCTGGCAGATGGCGGTAGCATGGCACCTCTCCTACCAGCCTGCTGGAAGCGCACGCGCTCCCAGCCCCGTGCTGCAGCTTATCAGCTCACCACGCCAGGCTCCTAACCCAGAGACAAGTTGCAGCTCTGCGCTGGAAGCCAGAGAGAAGCCAGAGCCTTCGGCGAGAGGGGCACCAGAAGCCCTGCCCCAAAGTGCACCTCAGCAAACATTTCACATGCCACCTGGGAAGGTGCTGTCATCACTTGTGCAGTGAGAAGGACAAAACCCACTCTGTGTGCAAAGCTTTTGAACACCTCCAGGACTGGCACTTTTACTTCTCTGGGTTCCTTTTTTTTTCTTCCCCTCCCCTTCCATCCTACCCTCTCCATTCAGCTTACAGAGACCACCTTCAGAGTGCCATGCTAATTAGCAACAGCTTGCACTCTATATTAAAAACAAAAAGTGAAAAGGGAGACCAAGCGAGCTCATATGCTCACATGCATTTCATCAGTAACTTCATTAATACTGGCATATTTTTAATTGTATCTGATTTATTTTAATTCTGATCTGAGAAGGTCAGTAGACTTGCCATAACAGCTAAAAAATAAAGTCATAAATTAGAGATGTGACACGGTAGGACCTAGTGCCCTATGCATTTGCTATGAAGCTCTACAAAAATCTGTACAGCTAATCAACAATGACAACAGAGAGCCCACTATTTCAGGATACAAGAAAGATGTGAACATTAAAGGAAAAATTTGGCTGGTGTAGAAGATAAATCCAAATTCTCTAAAGTATTACTTCAACATATTAAATAAATATTTCATAAAAATTAAGTTCTTTTTGCCTTCACTGCCTTTACTACAAAAGCAACTCCTCAAAAAACTACTCCTTATAGGTGAACGTCTGTTCTACAAATTCTTTACACTTTCCTGTGTTTCATGTTCCTTTCACTTTTTCCCCCATGGGCCTCATTCTGGTTTTCTATGTCTGTAATGCCTTCACGTGCAGCCCTTCCCACATATCTACCTTGAATAAGAAGGCAACTGAAGATTACAGAGAACAAAAAGTTACGAGTTAAACTCCTCAAGATTTCCCATAATGTAGCAAATGGCATACTGCACACTGCTTTGAAGGAGGGAAATGTGATTTAACTGACATTTCACCAGTATCTTGGGACACCAAGACTAGCTCCTATAGTAATGAATATTTAATTAGAACACAACCTACAAAGGAGGAAAACTTGACACAGTTTTTTTTCCCCAAGTTTTGCCCAGGCTTCACCACTAGTTTGTACTTGAGATATGCATTGTAATAAATTCTGTTATTATAATTAATACCCCTATATATTGGGGTATTTCAATAACCACCGTCTCCTAAGATGCAAGCAAGGAGAGTACGATTGATATTGAAAGACAACAGAATTAATGAGGATAATTTACAGAATTCAACACTACATCAACAGGTTATTAAGCAGACACAAACACATGAACGTTTCATGCAAACAACTGTGAGCTGAGGAGGGTTAGAAGAAATCTCCACGACGACAAAAGTACCTTGTAACTGCTCACAGGAGTTGGGTGAACCAGCGCTGGCCTGACTTTGTAGCGCATCCCACTGAGAAGCAGAAGCTTTTTAAACACTGTTGGTACTGTGCTTTAGGGGAATCATGTCCTGGGGTGCAAAGTAGTGGAAAATCATCTCTTTGTCTCTGGTATCACACACGAGAACTACAAGTTTTAGCACAAATCTGATTGAATCGACTTGCAACTCTGGTTTTACACGTGTAAATCCATCAAAGACAGTGGGGAACTCTCCCACCATATCCATATAGATTGAAGCGTGAAAATGGATGATCCCCTTCAGGCACACTTTGCTCAAACTCCTACTGTACACACCTACCTGGGAACTTGCTAGAGTTTTCCATTTCATTCCACAAAAGTGTTGAGATGCAAGAAGACGTTGAGTCCTCCACACCTCAGCCACACTACAGACCCATTACTTTCAATCAGGCTAGCGTTCTTGCAACCGTAAAACCCTTTTAGTACCGACAAAGACAAAGCCACTTCAGCAGAAAAGGCATGGTGGTAAAGCAGCCCTCGGTGTCACTCCTGCCGCTAGAGAAGCGGATCCTCAGATGCAAGGGAGATGCTTTCACGTGCTGCCAGTGGGATGAATTAGCCCAAAAGCAGAGCGCAGGACCCCTCAGCTCTGCCAGAAGGCACAGAAAGGAATCAGACGAGACACAAGGTGCCCCAAAACGCAGCCAGCTGCTTTGGAGCTGCCTTCTGCGCTCTTCACGAGCACGCTCAGGTACTGAATAATGACAGCCGGGGCTGAGGCAGATCCTACACCGGATGGTTGCTCTTTTTTGCTAACATTACAACACTATTATACACGCACCTACCCTGCGAGCTTTTCATCTAGCAAAATCTGTTTCTCCGGTAGCTCACCTACACAACCAGCAGACTATCAGCCCTCTCTGATCGTTAAACCAGATGCAGACCGACGCTGACACACCAAGCTCTTCCCCAGGGCTTTATTCATAAAGGCGAGATTTAAATAACGCCTTAAATCAAAACCAGCTTCCCCGCCACGGCCTAAAAAGCCCAGGGAAAGCAACTTCTCGCCTTCCCTTCCAACTTTTCCCCAACCACAACCTCGGGCGAGCGGTGCCCACGCAGAAACTTCCCCCGCCGTGCCGGCGTTGGGGTGCTGTGCCTCGGGGGAGCCTGGGGGCTCTGCCGGGAGTCCTGGGGCTGGGGGACGGCTCCCGGGATGGCTGCTGGGGTCCCTCCTGCCCTCACAGGGGTCCCGTGCGCCCTCCGAGCGCCGAGAGAAAGCGCCGCCGCCCGCCCGAGCCTCACCCCCGGGCGCTGCCGGACCCCGGGCAGCGGCACCGAGCCGGGATCCCGGCGCTGCTCAGGCTCAGGGCAGCACAACTCCGCCGGGAGCCTGCGGGGCGCGGGCAGCCCGCAGCAGCCCCGGCAGCAGGGTCCCGGTCGGCGGCGGCGCCCGGCCGCCCTTTTGTCTGCGGGGAGCAGCCCCGCCGCGCTCGGGGACGCAGCCCAGGAGCTCCCGCAGCCAACTTGTGCCGGGGCACGGCGGGCACCGTGCGCGGCCCCCAGCCCACCGCACCCCCCCTAGCCCAGCCCAGCCCAGCCCAGCGCTGCCGCCCCCGCTTTACCTCCGCGGCCGCCCGCTCCCGCTGCCGCCGCCCCGCCAGTGCAGCCGGCAGCAGCAGCAGCAGCGGCGGCGGAGGCAGCCCCGGCCCCCCCCCGGCCCGCCCCGCCCCTGCCCGCCCCCTGGCGGGGCCGCCGGGGGCCGCGGCGCCGCCTCGGAGCTCGGCGAGGGGACGGGAGCGGGGCGCTGAGGGGCGCTGAGGGCCCCCCGCCGCCATTTTGCGCCCTCCTCAGGCGGGCAGGTGCGGGGCGCGCCCCTCGGCAGACCCCCGGCCCGGGCAGGGGGTGCCCTGCTCGGGGAGAAGCCCCGAAACCGGCAGGAGGGCTGCGGGAGTGCTGGGGTGGCGGTGGGCTGGCTGCCTGCTGCCCGCCTGGCAGCTCCTGCCCCGCTGGTCTTCGCTGCCCGCAGAGCAGCGTTGAGATTTTTGGCAGCCCTAACGAGCTCGAGGAAGAGTTATGCAAACACTATTAGGCGTAATAAACACATGTCAGCGTTAGGCAGTCTGGCGTAGAAACGTTGGTAAAAGCCGCGCTGAACGTTTTCCTTGTAATGCCTTCTTAACTTTATGTAGCTGCCGTAATAGGCCTTGCGCTTTGCTGTTGCCTCGGTGGAAAATCATTACCTGGTAATGGATGGGCCGGTTCGGAAGGGGGGCCGCTGGGATCCTGCCCGCCTGCCTTCATCGATGCTGCCGATCGGAGGAAGTAGCAGGAGGCCTGCCAACTTTCCCGATTTAATTATTGAGCTGTCAGTTCCTGACTTCTTGGTTCAACTTCCTGAGGCAACATCTGGCTGTAATAACAATAAATAAATAAATAAATAAATAAATAATCTGATCATTCACTCGGCAGCGTTCCGTTTGCGATGTCCTTTTTACTGCAACTATTTTGAAAAACTTGGTACAGGGGACCTGGACCCCGCATCTCTTCCCAACTACCCAAAAGGAAAGACGAGAATAGTTTCAGCTGTGATCCTCGAGGCAAAGCTGTGCAAAAGCGTATATTGAGCCTTTTTCAACATGTCCAGTGCTGTGCATTTTAATCTTTGTAATCCTTCTTTTATTCAGAAGAACATTTTTTTTTTCCACTGCATGAAGCTGAATGATATGACTTTGGGAGATAAAAAAAACATAAATCCTTTTCTAGCCAAGAATTTCTGCATTTTCATCAAACACTGCTTCAAAAGGGTAATGGCGGTTTTAGAAGAAAAAAAAAAAAAGCAGCCATAAAGGATACCATATTTAAATGTTACCAAATGCGAGCGAAACACTGAAGAGAAGTTTTAAAATATCTACAACTGTGTCTTCATGTGTTCTCTGGGTCTGTTTCATATGATGTGACAGCTTCAGCTCACAAGTCGTTATTGCAGTGGCTTTTGGAACAGTATGATTATTTTTTTTTTTTTTTGCATATCCTCACTGTATACACGCACATGCTCACAAAAATATACATCTATATATGTGCATATGCACAGGCAGAGACAAATACAGAGTGACTCAGCTCTGTGTTCTACTTGCTTAATCAGTTTTCAAAGCTCCAGTACTGTTGTCTTTTCTTATTTAAAATGCCTAAAGCCATCTTTCCCACGTTTCTTTTTTCACTGCAAGGGTGCCAAGCCTTTGACAAAGCTAGGCAAGCTAAACTGCCTGGGATGGGCTCCTCCTCCTTGGATCACGCTCTCCTGAATGTCTTTCTGAAGGTCAGGAGGTCAGCTCATCCATTAATCACAGGGCAGCTTGGACTTCAATGCTGACCCTGCACACAAGTCTTAGGGAATCCTAGAAGACCTTCCTGATGGTCACATAGAGCTAAGGAAGGAAACTGAGCTCGGGAGGCTGAGGTGCTGGGAGCCCAAACCACCATCAGGTGGTGTCAGGAATGCTGTGGGGTGACAGCCATCACCCATGAGCAGCACTCAGCACAGCCTGGCTGCTTTCACTGTGGTCTCTCCTGGGCTACAGACTGATACTACCTGTTGCAGCTGTGGTGGTAGATTCGAGTTGGGCACGTATGGCGATAACGCCTAGCTCAGCACCTCTGAGTTTGACTCTCTCCCTGAGCGTGCCCAAGTAAAACACTTATTTTGCTTTCCCCATTCCATTCTCTCTCCCTCCCATTAAGAAGTTAGGTGTAGAGATCAAAGGAGACTAAGTAAGTGCTGTCTTTCGGGCTCATGGCAGAGGTTTGTTCTCTGTTTTTTTTTTTTTTTTTTTTTTTTTTTTTTTTTTTGCAGAAGTTTCCTTTCCCTCAAAGCTTAGAGAAACTTCTGGAACATTTTATTGATGTCTTCACAGCTCACCACTGGAACTCCTCGTAATTCCTGGTCTCCTAAGGCTCACCAGGTACTTTTTCTTTCTTCTTTCTCTCCGTCCTCCAGTTCAAGTGGCAGAAAGGCTAACTACCCTGTTAAGCAGGGCAGACTTTTGTAAGTCACCAAAAGAACTCTGGATAATCCTTTCGTACCTGCCTTCCATCTTCAAGTGAAATGACTATGCCTGTTAAGTCCTCACAGGAGAGGACTGAATACTTCTTATAAATTCCATTCAAGATTCTCCTGTTTTCCCTACAGTTCGTGAAAGATCAGTCAGACTCTAAAGAAGAAAGAAAACAGGGCGAGGTGAGTGTCAAAAGCAGATTTTCTAGTCAAATCCTATTTATCAGTCTTCCTACCATTAGCCAATTTCCAAGCATACAGGTCAGATTTATATTTAGAAAAGCCACCTGGGACTAAACAAAAATAGTCAAAACAAAGCCCTTAAACGATCAGGACCAAAGAAACGTTTCTGACACAGCAGCAAGGACTGTGCTGAGTCCTGTGATCAGATGCAGCTTTGAAAACATTTGCGTAGTCTTTTGCTATAGGAAGGAGTACAATCTTGAACACATTCTTGTGTACATTAAGGAGGCTATCTTCAACTTCCCTATTTTTTCGCTCAGGACGTTCTCTGACAACTTGTGCAACAAATATGAATCTGGCAATAAAGAGGTAGCTATGCAAACAATGAGCAAATCCTTTATGAAAAAGCCACTTGATGAGCAATTTAATACAGAGAATTTTGCAATCTGCTGGCGAAGGTCAATAACATGACAGATTAAGTCTACAATGGATTTATTTATATATTTACAATTGTGAAAGCAGAAATTGGGGTCCTTTAAAAGTGGCAGCTGTTAATTGCCAGCCTCACATATAGACATACGCTTGGAGAGACTGCTAATGAACTGAATAAAACCTAAATGAGTTTCAGGTCCAAGTTATTTGCCATAGCCCTAAGAGTTCAGGTGAGAGACACTGATTTCCACGAGGATCCCAAGCTGGGTAACATTTATTGGCTATATGGAGGCAACAGTTTCTATCTGAAACAGAATTGCCAATACAGAAGAAAGCTTTACCAGGGAAAATAGGATCCACTCGGGCCAGCACCAACAGCTATTAAAAAAAAAATGACATAAAGAGCCTCCTGATTATCTATTATTGTATGGTTTGGAGACATCAGCTCATATACAACTGCAAAATGCTTGAGGCTCAGAATCAGAAACGACTTCCCATAATGAAAAGCACCATGTACAAAAATAAATAAATAAATAATGATGTTTCAAATCCTGCAGGACATCAGACAACAGACAAGAGAAATCCAGAATCCTACTGTGCTTGGGGGAATTTCTGCATACTTAAATGAACATTTGTTGCAACAGCCAGCCCTCACCTAGGGACATGATACAAATCCCAAGCTATTAATAATACAAACTCAATCCCTAGGAATATTCGTATTCTTCTTATTTTTATTTTTTCTACAAGATACTGGTAAGAGAGAACGTGGAGTCTGTGGACAGACGTTAGAGCAAGAATTTTGTGTCTGCCATGCTTACTAGGTAACAGATGATATTTCACTTTGGACATGAGAAATAAAGCTGTGGTGCAATCAGACCATCATGCAATAATAAGTGATGGTGGCAGCTGAGATTATAGGAGTGTCTGCAGCTACAAATACTCAGCTGGGACACCTTCAGGTTTCTGCATGTCAGCTGGTCTTCTACTATCTCTCCGGGAATTGAACTAAGCAACATAAGGGTGCCATGACTTCTGAATGCATGCTAAAGGAAGTAAAAAAATAAAGCTAATGAAAAATCCAACCAGTATAATTGGTATTTTAAAACATCCTCTACTGTACTGGGTAATGGCTTAACAAGGGCATGCATGAAAGACAAAGAAGGAAGGAGTTAGAACAACTAGCCCAGTTGTTACCTGAGAGTTTCCTTCAATGATAATGAGAAGATTGGGAGAGATAATTAGGCGCATTGTGTGTAAAGAACTGCTCCACCAGGTAGTCCCCATGACGGATTGGCAGGGAGTATCAGGTAGCAAGTGTAATGATAAGACAGTGTGAAGAACACGGGAAGGGAGGACCCTTTGGTGGGAGTAAAAAAGGCTGTGAAAGTCTTTAAGGTGCTAGGATGTAAAACTGTAGAAAGCAATGCCAATTTGTAAGGAATCACATCACCTTGACATATAATCAGTGATAATGAACTGGAAACTTAATGTAAAGGGCAGAAAAGTTCTTACAAGGGTGGAAGTAAATAAATAAAGAGATCTGGCTGAAGTACTACAGACTTAGCTAATACCAAAGTGTTTGATTTGGATGGAGAACAAACAAAAATGTAAGGTGGACCTAAATCAAGCTGTATTTACATTTCTGGATTTGTCCCACACATCTCTTGAAGGAATTGATGCACCTTCATGGCACAGATCAGTGTTATTTGGGGGTCACAAACTAAACAATGGGGAACCCAAGTACTGGACTATAAAAGTGGAATATTTCACTTTTGTAGAAGTCCTTAATGCTGATCATGGTCTGGAATTCACAGAGTACATGGATTACAGCGCCTACTGCTTCAGAAAGGCCCGCCAAAAAACGTTACCAGAAATTAGCAGAAGTTAGTTTTCCTCGTGGTATGTAACAGCATAGTTGCACGTACGTAGATGAAACATTGCCGTTTGGCCCCACAAGCTGCGTGTTCTGGCAGAGGAATCTGGATGGTTTGTTATAAGTCAAAGCTTTAGACATCTGCAGACAAGTATGAACTAGTGTCTATCCAGCAAGTAGTGGAAGGGATGTACTGTGTAAATCACACCGGTGATCCATGCTTAGAGTTCTGACCAGAAAAGAACAACAAATCTACGTTATAAAGGTGTGTGTGTCATTTTTATATAAGGACTGGGGACCAGGACTAGGGACCAGATATTGCCCCCCTCTCCCTGCCACACATAACCCTCCTACCTCTCAACACGTCTGTGCATGACATGCTTTAGGATTTCTTTAACCTTTGACAAAACCTGAAGTGCATTCTGGAGACATACCGAGAAAAACGTGCTCGTCTGAACATCCCAAGGATAGTCGAAGCTTTGGAAGGCTACCATAACTTGCCTGGAGGAGAAGAAAGGGAGAATGAACAAGTGGGAAAACACATCTTCCCATGACCCTAACTCAGAAACTATTAACAATGACGCCTTTCACACTTTTTCTTCAGGGAGCCCGTCTATGGGGGGGACCAGGACTGGGGACTTTTCTGAGGATGACAGATAGGAAGGGTCTCTCCACCCCTGCTGTTTCTCAGCAGCCCTCTCCTATGTCCCAACAAGGGGTAGAGGCTGCCCCCATTGAACACATGCAGAACAGAGGGCCAGACTGTCTGCAAGAGACAAGGGGCTGGACCTTTGTCTTGGCTTGGAGCAGAAAGAGACATCTGACCCCAACACCCACACTGCTACCTACCCCACAGTGTCCCTGGGAAATAGATCTGAGGCTCTCAGGGAGTTTGCAGAAGAGGCTGAGGGTCTGGACAGTAGTCCGAACCCAGGAAGCAACCCGGAGAAGAGAGTCAAGATTGGGGGAAGTGCAAAACATAAGGATCAGGGCTGGATGGAGCACCGCATTGAAACCTGTGCCACAAAAATAAAAGAGCAGAGTCCTGGTGATTGGGGACTCCTTGCTGAGGGGCACTGAGGCTCCTATCTGCCTCCCAAATAACCTAGCAAGAGAAGTGTGCTGTCTTCCTGGGGCACGTATCATAGACGTTAGGAAGGCTGTGCCACCACTTACTAAACTGGAGGATTACTATCCTCTCATAGTCATACAGGTTGGATCCCAGGAAGCTGCTATTAGAAAAATGAAGAATATTAAAAAGGACTTTGCATCCCTGGGGAGGTTGTTGAGGGGATTGGGGGTGCAGGTCCTCTGCCCTTCCGCTGGGTGACTGGGATGCAGATAGAAGGAGCAAAACAAGACAGGTAAACGACTGGCTGAAGGGGTGGTGTCTGGACCAGGGATTTGGGTATTTTGATCTGGTGCTGTCCTTTGAGAGGCCAGGTATGTGGGCTATGGACTGACACCGACTGAGCAAGTGGGGCGCAAGTGTGTTGGGGAGCAAGCTCTCTGGGCTGATTACCAGGGCTCTAAACTAGGTTTGATGGGGGAAAGGAGGGGAGCTAAAGGTGACAGAGAAGGGCTGGGGGAAATTGTCACTACCATCACTGTTGAAGACAAGGAAAAACTTCTGAGCTCTCCCATAGGATTGTCTGAGGGCTCCTCAGAGAAGGTCATATTCCTGATCCCCCGACCAGTATCTTTTTCTTGCATCCCCACAGGGGTAACTGTACCTGCTGCTTCCCTAAAGTGCCTGTACACCAGTGCATGGAGCATGGGAAATAAACAGGATGAGCTCGAGATCTGTGTTCGGTCACGGGGCCACAATTTCATTGCAATCACTGGTGGGACAGCTCGCATGACTGGAACACTGTCATGAAGGGCTACGTCCTCTTTGGGAAAGAGAGGCTGGGGTTGACCTTTATGTGAGGGAGCAATTAAAGTGTACCCAGCTCCAGCTGGGGGAGGGTGAATTAAGAGGTGGGCTGGTGTGGGAGACATTGTGGTGGGGGTCTATTATGGGTCTCCAGATCAGGAGAAGGAAGTTGATGAGGTCTTCTATGAGCAGCTGCTAGTAGCCTCACGATCATGAGCGCTAGTCTTCATGGGGGACTTCAGTTACCCAGACATCTGCTGGCTAAGCAACTCAACCAGTCCAAATGGTTCCTGCAATGTGTTGAGGACAATTTTCTGACGTAGGGGGTGGAGAAGCCGACGAGGTGGGGGGTGCTCCTGGACCTCATTCTTACCAATAGGGATGGCCTTGTTAGGGTTGTGAAGGTTGGGGGCAGCTTGGGATGCAACAACCATGAGATGGTGGAGTTCCAGATGGATCTAGGCAAAGGAAGTAAGGCTAAAAGCAGGATTGCTACCCTGGACTTACACAAAGAGCCAGCTTCGACCTTTTCTGGGACCTGCTTGGGAGTACCCCATGGGATAGGTTGCTAGAAGGCAAGGGTGCTTGTGAGAGCTGGGCTACATTTAAGCAGCACTTATTCCATGCTCAGGGTCGGTGCATCCTGAAGAATAGGAAATTGGGGAAGGGGGGCAGGAAACCCGCGTGGATGAGCGAGGAGCTCATCAATAAGATCAAGAGGAAGAGGAAGGTCTATGAAATGTGGAAAAAGGTCCTGTCCTATTGGGAGGAGTATAGATGTGTTGTCAGGGCCTTCAGGGACGCAATGAGGAAGGCTAAAGCCCACCTAGAGATGAGGCTTGCAAAGGAGTTAAAGGATAATAAGAAGGGTTTTTGTCAAGTATGTAAACAGCAGAGGAAGACTAGAAGACTAGGAATAAAGTGGGTCCCTTGCTGAATGAGGGGGGTGTCCTGGTCACAGGAGATGCTAAAAAGGCAGAGATACTGAATGCTTTCTTTGCTTCAGTCTTTGCTTCAAGGACACTCCCCCGGGACTCCTTGCCCCTGGCAATAGGACAAAAGGTTTGGGAAGTGGAGGGCTCCCCCATGGTGGACATGAGAGTGGTTCAGGAGCAGTTGAGTGGGCTCAACACACACAAACCCATGTGTCCCGATGGGATGCATCTGTGTGTGCTAAGGGAGCTTGACAGACGTGATCGCTGAACCACTCTCTATCATCTTTTAAAGGTCCTGGAGAACGGGTGAGGTGCCTGAAGACTGGAGGAAAGCCAGTGTCATTCTGATCTTCAAGAAGGGCAGGAAACAGGATCCGGGAAACTACAGGCCAGTAAATCTCACTTCTGTCCCTGGAAAATTATTGGAGCAGCTTGTTTGGATAAAAAGGACTGGGGACCACTTTCTTGGTAGACTCCCAAGTTCCTCCTTGCTGCTTCTAGTCTAGTGTTTAAAGCCATGCAATAGTGCACATTATTGTGATTTTTTGCAGAGGTAGAATATGATATAGAAGAGGATTGATGTCCTGGAATATCTCATATAATCAACCAAGAACTGGCTTTGTGTCAGTAACTACTTTCTACTCAATATAAAATCACTACTTTTTGTGAGCATATATAATTTCTTTTCATTTTTAAAAATAAATACATAGATTTTAGTCTCTATAAAGAGATTTGGGGGCAATTTTACATATTCTTAATAAGTAGCAGATTGAAAAAGGGAAGATATGAAAAGTGGCAGGTATCTTTAGTATGTAGAAAGACAGCTTCAGAACTAAGAATAACAAACGCAAGGACAAAATAGAAGTGTTCCAGAGTAAGTTTTTCATTCAGAATGAAAAACTAACATTGATAGACTGCAGAAGATACATTATTTAAACCTAAAGAAACGTGTAGTCTTTCTTTTTTCCCCTAACAGCTGTATCTTGTAGTCAATAGAGATTAAGTACCTCCCTAAATGAAAGATCACCTGTGTCAAAATACTTTTAAGCTGCCTCTCAATTTAATCATATTGTTTCTTGTTCTTGCATTATTAGAAAGGGCAAATAAAAGTCCCAAATATCCCAACTGTTTCTTACCCCTTATTTAGCATAACCCAATGGTTTCCATTTTTGTTCAACTCTCACAGACCTGTTCTGGAATCCACAGAGGTGATGTGAGTCTTTATAAGACCGCAGTAGTCTTTGGCTCAAACCTAGCCTTCCCAGTCATGCTTAACAATGACAAAACATTGATAGAACTACACTTGTGTACCTGCTGAGATCAGTTAGCTGTGTTAGCTGTCTTTCAGCTAGGAGATAACCCTGAGAACACACACAGCAACTTGTTCTCTGGGGACTAGATCTGAGGACTGTGTACTACCTCCACAAATTGGAACAAAAAAATTCTTAGAAAACCCCTTCCTCCCCACCCCACCCCCCCTTTTTTTTCCCCTTGCAACTCACGTCTCCCTGTATCTAGCATCCTTGTAGATTTTCTTTACTTTTTGTCCTGTTCTCTCTCTCCATGGTCACACACGTAATATCATGGTGTTGCACAGCGTGCGTACCCACTCTGTCATCTTCCTTGCACAGAAGGACGCTTACCCCTGATAGCTGAGACTCTGGTTCATAGAGCGTGGCAGGAAGATCTGTTCTCTTCCAGTTGCTCGACCTCTTCAGGAAACAGTCCCCAGCTGAGACCCAGGCCTGAAGGGAAGATGACGACCTTTCTTCATGCTGCTTTTGACCTGCATATGGTGAAAACAGTATTTCTTTTATGAACAACAGCACATTCTCACGATTTCCACTTAGTCAAAGTAGCACTCTTTCCACCGGTATCCATCCCAACCTGATTCTACTTACCACAAGGCAAAATCTGCTTTCACATTAAGGCACCTTTTTCACACAGCCCGTTTTTCAATCTTCCAAATACTTAAGAACCTTCTTCAACATCAGGCTGACCTGTGTGCACTTGGGCTTCTGAGGCCTTTTTTTTTTTTTTTTCCTCCAGTGCTTGGAAGGGAGCTTAGAATCCACCTAAGTAATGTCACAGAAAACAGACAAGGTGAAGGAAGTACTCAAACTCCTCATCAGGAACAACCACAGAACCCAGGAACACTTACCTGCTGTCTTCTGAACTCGAGTCACTTCCAAAGTGCTTCGCCGTGAAATAGTGCCACCAGGGTTTTTCTGAAGAAGGCACGACCAACGTAACTAGCTCATAGAGTCTCAAAGACTATTTCACAGAGAGGGCAGAAAACATGAAGGAAAAGCAGCCTAGTAGGGAACACTGAGCCCGATTCACCACGAGAGAAAAACACCCTAGGCTACCCAAGCCTCAGTCTCTCCTGGGGAGGCAATTCCCCCCACAAGTCCTCAGGCGTCCTATATAGCAAAGGTCAAATGACCCACACCTGGCAGGTTTCACTTAACAAGGGCGGAGCCAAGAGACCTTGTGGAATAAGCTCGTCTACCTGGCTTCAGAGTTTTAAGGTCTATTGCTCCTTGTCACTAGCAGAAATAACCTGACAAGGGGCTTAGTGGTTACAGTTGACCTAGTGAATTAACTACAAAAGGTGCACAAGGGTCATGTTTCTGTTAGTCATTCTGTGAGCAAAATTAGTACGGAGCCTGTTAAAAAAATAAATACAAATAAATAAAAGAAATGAATAAAAAAGAAAATGACCTTAAAGGCAAACTTGCCATCATAGATTTTCATCTGTCTAGTCACGACAGATGGAGAATTTAGCAATCAGAATTCCTTCTCTTGATATTAATGTTATTTACATTTTCTTCTCTGAGATCCCTTCTTTATGCAGGACTTTTCTAAATCTAGCCCCATGACCTCTGACTACACTATTTATAGAATCATAGAATATCCTGAGCTGGAAGGGACCCATAAGGATCATCAAGTCCAACTCCTGGCACCGCACAGGTCTACCCAAAAGCTTAGACCACGTGACTAAGTGCACAGTCCAGTCGCTTCTTAAATTCAGACAGGCTTGGTGCAGTGACTAGTTCCCTGGGGAGCCTGTTCCAGTGTGCGACCACCCTCCTCTCGGTGAAGAACCTCTTGCTGACGTCCAGCCTAAACCTTCCCTGCCTCAGCTTAACACCGTTCCCGTGGGTCCTATCACTGGTGATTACGGAGAATAGGTCAGCACCTGCCTCTGCACTCCCCCGCGCGAGGAAGTTGTACGCTGCAATGAGGTCCCCCCTCAGGCTCCCCTTCCCCAGGCTGAAGAGGCCCAGTGACCTCAGCCGCTCCTCATACGGCTTCCCCTCTAGGCCCTTCACCATCTTCGTCGCCCTCCTCTCGACACTCTCGAGCAGTTTAATGTCCTTCTTGTACTGTGCTGCCCAGAACTTCATGCAGTACTCGAAGTGAGGCCGCTCCAGCGCAGAGTAGAGCGGGACAATCACTTCCCTCGACCGACCAGCAATGCCGTGCTTGATGCACCCCAGGGTATGGTTGGCCCTCCTGGCTGCCAGGGCACACTGCTGGCTCATGTTCAACTTGCTGTCAACCACCGGCCCCGGATCCCTGTCTGCGGGGCTGCTCTCCAGCATCTCGTCACCCAGTCGGTATGTATAGGCGCCTCTATTCTGCGCCTCAATTCTGCGCCTCAATTCTCCTTGTAAATCTTCCAAAGGGAAATGAAATTATCCTATACAGAAGAAACACAGTCCAGAAGACACTTCAGGTTCTAGGGCCTGAATTCTCATTGAAACCAAAGGCAGGTATCTTACTGACGTGAAGAAAGAGGCTTTAATCTATTCTGGCTTGTTTACTGATGAAGGAGCATGAAAGAGACGCATGTTCTTGTACCTGAAGAGGAGGTGAAGGAACAGGTAGTGCAAGGAACACAAAAATCCATTGCACCAGACTAATAGGTGGTTGGATCTGAGCTTGGTGGCTGCAACAGAATCACAGAATCATCTAGGTTGGAAGAGACCTCCAAGGTCACGTAGTCCAACCTCTGACGTAACACTAACAAGTCCTCCACTAAGCCGTATCCCTAAGCTCCACGCCTAAACGTCTTTTAAAGACCTCCAGGGATGGTGACTCGACCACTCCCCTGGGCAGCCCGTTCCAATGCCTAACGACCCTTTTGGTGAAGAAGTTCTTCCTAGCATCCAGCCTACACCTCCCCTGGTGCAACTTTAGCCCATTCCCCCTCGTCCTATCACCAGGCACATGTGAGAACAGACCAACCCCCACCTCGCTACAGCCTCCTTTAAGGTATCTGTAGAGTGCGATAAGGTCGCCCCTGAGCCTCCTCTTCTCCAGACCGCACAATCCCAGCTCCCTCAGCCGCTCCTCATAAGACGTGTTCTCCAGATCCCTCACCAGCTTTGTTGCCCTTCCCTGGACTCACTGGAGCCCCTCAATATCCTTCTTGTAGCGAGGGGCCCGGAACTGAACATAGTACTTGGGGTGTGGCCTCACCAGAGCCAAGTACAGGGGCACAATGGCTTCCTTAGTCCTGCTGGCCACGCCGTTTCGTGTACGAGCCAGGATGCTGTTGGCCTTCTTGGCCGCCTGAGCACACTGCTGGCTCATATTCAGTCGACTAGCCACCAGTACTCCCAGGTCCTTCTCTGCCAGGCAGCTTTCTAACCACTCAGATGGCTTTTCCAACCATCTTCAAACTTCCAGATCTAGAGGAACGCTTTGGCTGCAGCCTAAAAGCCACGTGCATGTAAGCTGCCGCAAGCCAGCCAGCCTTCTTCCCATGACCTGCCAGGAAACAGCAATGTAGGCACGTAACCAAATTAAAGCCAAAACTTGCAGCCCAGTCCTTGACCTGAATAGTGAGCGAGGATCCGGAGCCTGCATTTATGCGTGATAGCTTCTACGCAGCCGAAGTAAATACACCCCGCGTGCCCTGAGCTGGAGGACCACGATGATGGGAATGATCAACTCCCAACCGACCCCGAACGTGTGCGGGATTTGCTGCTCCACCTGGATCTATACAAGTCCGTGGGACCAGGTAGGATTCATCCCAGGGTGCTTAAGGAGCTGGCTGACGCCATCGCGGGACCTCTCTCAATTATTTTTCAATGATCTTGTGAATCTGGAGAGGTCCCAGTGGACTGGAAGCTGGCAAATGTCGTACCAATTTTCAAGAAGGGCAAGAAAATAGACCGTGGCAACTACAGGCCTGTCAGTGTCACATCAGCGCCTGGTAAAAGTCTGGAGAAGATGATCCTTGAAGTTCTTGAAGCGCACCTGGGGGACAATGCAGTCATTGGTCCCAGCCAACATGGGTTCATGAGGGGTAGGTCCTGCCTAACAAACCTGAATTCCTTTTATGATAAGATCACCCATCTAGTTGATCAAGGGAAACCAACTGACGTGATCTTTTTGGACCTGAGCAAAGCTTTTGACACGGTTTCCCATGGGATCCTACTGGACAAAATGTCCAGCATACAACTTAACAAACACATCATACGGTGGGTGAGCAAGTGGCTGACAGGCAGGGCTCAAGGGCTTGTGGTAAATGGCGCCACATCAGGCTGGCGCATGGTCACTAGTGGGGTCCCTCAAGGCTCCATTTGTAGGGCCGGTCCTCTTCAATGTTTTTATAAACGATTTAGAGGTAGGACTAGAAGGTGTTTTGAGCAAATTTGCTGACGGCACCAAACTTGGAGGAGTTGTAGACTCAGATGAGGGTGGAAAGGCCTTGCAGAGAGATCTGGGCAGATTGGAGAGCTGGGCGATCACCAACCGCAGGAAGATTAACAAGAGCAAGTGCCGGGTCCTGCACCTGGGATGGGGCGACCCTGGCTATACGTACCGACTGGGTGACGAGATGCTGGAGAGCAGCCCCGCAGACAGGGATCCGGGGCCGGTGGTTGACAGCAAGTTGAACATGAGCCAGCAGTGTGCCCTGGCAGCCAGGAGGGCCAACCATACCCTGGGGTGCATCAAGCACGGCATTGCTGGTCGGTCGAGGGAAGTGATTGTCCCGCTCTACTCTGCGCTGGAGCGGCCTCACTTCGAGTACTGCATGAAGTTCTGGGCAGCACAGTACAAGAAGGACATTAAACTGCTCGAGAGTGTCGAGAGGAGGGCGACGAAGATGGTGAAGGGCCTAGAGGGGAAGCCGTATGAGGAGCGGCTGAGGTCACTGGGCCTCTTCAGCCTGGGGAAGGGGAGCCTGAGGGGGGACCTCATTGCAGCGTACAACTTCCTCGCGCGGGGGAGTGCAGAGGCAGGTGCTGACCTATTCTCCGTAATCACCAGTGATAGGACCCACGGGAACGGTGTTAAGCTGAGGCAGGGAAGGTTTAGGCTGGACGTCAGCAAGAGGTTCTTCACCGAGAGGAGGGTGGTCGCACACTGGAACAGGCTCCCCAGGGAACTAGTCACTGCACCAAGCCTGTCTGAATTTAAGAAGCGACTGGACTGTGCACTTAGTCACGTGGTCTAAGCTTTTGGGTAGACCTGTGCGGTGCCAGGAGTTGGACTTGATGATCCTTATGGGTCCCTTCCAGCTCAGGATATTCTATGATTCTATAAATAGTGTAGTCAGAGGTCATGGGGCTAGATTTAGAAAAGTCCTGCATAAAGAAGGGATCTCAGAGAAGAAAATGTAAATAACATTAATATCAAGAGAAGGAATTCTGATTGCTAAATTCTCCATCTGTCGTGACTAGACAGATGAAAATCTATGATGGCAAGTTTGCCTTTAAGGTCATTTTCTTTTTTATTCATTTCTTTTATTTATTTGTATTTATTTTTTTAACAGGCTCCGTACTAATTTTGCTCACAGAATGACTAACAGAAACATGACCCTTGTGCACCTTTTGTAGTTAATTCACTAGGTCAACTGTAACCACTAAGCCCCTTGTCAGGTTATTTCTGCTAGTGACAAGGAGCAATAGACCTTAAAACTCTGAAGCCAGGTAGACGAGCTTATTCCACAAGGTCTCTTGGCTCCGCCCTTGTTAAGTGAAACCTGCCAGGTGTGGGTCATTTGACCTTTGCTATATAGGACGCCTGAGGACTTGTGGGGGGAATTGCCTCCCCAGGAGAGACTGAGGCTTGGGTAGCCTAGGGTGTTTTTCTCTCGTGGTGAATCGGGCTCAGTGTTCCCTACTAGGCTGCTTTTCCTTCATGTTTTCTGCCCTCTCTGTGAAATAGTCTTTGAGACTCTATGAGCTAGTTACGTTGGTCGTGCCTTCTTCAGAAAAACCCTGGTGGCACTATTTCACGGCGAAGCACTTTGGAAGTGACTCGAGTTCAGAAGACAGCAGGTAAGTGTTCCTGGGTTCTGTGGTTGTTCCTGATGAGGAGTTTGAGTACTTCCTTCACCTTGTCTGTTTTCTGTGACATTACTTAGGTGGATTCTAAGCTCCCTTCCAAGCACTGGAGGAAAAAAAAAAAAAAAGGCCTCAGAAGCCCAAGTGCACACAGGTCAGCCTGATGTTGAAGAAGGTTCTTAAGTATTTGGAAGATTGAAAAACGGGCTGTGTGAAAAAGGTGCCTTAATGTGAAAGCAGATTTTGCCTTGTGGTAAGTAGAATCAGGTTGGGATGGATACCGGTGGAAAGAGTGCTACTTTGACTAAGTGGAAATCGTGAGAATGTGCTGTTGTTCATAAAAGAAATACTGTTTTCACCATATGCAGGTCAAAAGCAGCATGAAGAAAGGTCGTCATCTTCCCTTCAGGCCTGGGTCTCAGCTGGGGACTGTTTCCTGAAGAGGTCGAGCAACTGGAAGAGAACAGATCTTCCTGCCACGCTCTATGAACCAGAGTCTCAGCTATCAGGGGTAAGTGACTTTCTGTGCAAGGAAGATGAGAGGCGCAGAGTGGAGGCGCAGAATAGAGGCGCGTGCTTTGGCTGCAGCCTAAATGCCACGTGCACGTAAGCTGCCGCAAGCCAGCCAACCTTCTTCCCAGGACCTGCCAGAAAACTGCTGTCCTGGTTTCAGCTAGGATAGAGTTAATTTTCCTCCTAGGAGCTGGTAGGGTGCTATGTTGTGGTTTAGGATGAAAAGAGTGTTGATACTTCACTGATGTTTGAATTGTTGCAGAGCAGTGCTTACACCAAGCCAAGGACTTTTCAGCTTCTTGCTCTGTTCTGCCAGCGGGCAGGCTGGGGGCGCAGCAGGAGCTGGGAAGGGACAGACCCAGGACAGCTGACCCAAACTGGCCAAAGTGTTATTCCATACCCTCTGATGTCATGCTAAACAATAGATAGGGTTGGCTAGCCGGGATGGGGGGGGGGGTGTCTGCTTGGGGATAGGCTGGGCATTGGTCAGCAGGTGGTGAGCAATTGCATTGTGCATCACTTATTCCATACACATTAGTAGTAGCAGTACTATTCTCGCTGTTATTATTTTTTTTCCTGTCTTAATAAACTGTCTCTGTACACATGGCTTTTAGGCTGCAGCCAAAGTGTTCCTCTAGATCTGCAAGTCTGAAGATGGTTGAGTGGTTAGAAAGATGCCTGGCAGAGAAGGACCTGGGAGTATTGGCTGATAGTGGGCTGAATATGAGGCAGCAGTGTGCGCAGGTGGCCAAGAAGGTCAACAGCAAACTTGGCTTGCATAAGAAAGTGTGGCCAGTGGGTCTAGGGAAGTGATTGTCCCCCTGTACTTGGCTCTGGTGAGGCCACACCCCAAGTACTATGTTCAGTTCTGGGCCCCTCACCACGAGAAGGACACTGAGGTGCTTGAGCAAGTCCAGAGAAGGGCAACGAAGCTGGTGAGGGGCCTGGAGAACAAGTCTTATGAGGAGTGGCTGAGGGAGCTGGGATTGTTCAGCCTGGAAAAGAGAAGGCTCAGAGGCGACCTTATTGCTCTCTTCAGGTACCTTAAAGGAGGCTGTAGCGAGGTGGGGGTTGGTCTATTCTCCAACATGCCTGGTGACAGGATGAGGGGAAATGGGCTAAAGTTGCACCAGGGGTGTTTTAGGTTGGATATTAGGAAGAATTTCTTTACTTAGAGGGTTGTGAGGCATTGGAACAGGCTGCCCATGGGAGTGGTGGAGTCACCATCCCTGGAGGTCTTTAAAAGACATTTAGATGTTGAACTTAGTGATATGTTTTAGTGGAGGACTTGCTAGTGTTAGGTCAGAGGTTGGACTCAATGATCTTGAGGTCTCTTCCAACCTAGACAATTCTGTGATTCTGTGATAACAGTTACTTAGACTACGTTTGAAAAATTAGGTTTTCACTGTTTCCTCCAATTCAAAGAGGTCATTTAGAGTCTTGTAATTAAAGTCAGTGTTTTAGATCAAGCACTCTTGATTGTCATAAATACAGCTGATACTTGTCAGTATTTATGCTGCACTTTTCCAAGTGTGCTAGGGGGTTGTGGAAACACGGAAAGAAAGGTTTGCAGCTATGGGGATAAAATGTGCCTCCCTGGCAAGCATTATGGAGTCTCATCCATTGCTCCTGTCTGACTGCAGCGTGCTGCAGAGCATTCTCCTATTGCTTTCTGTCAGGAATAATACGAAAATTGTATTGAATCTGGAGTGAGGGAGGACGGCGTGCGCAGCTCCCCCAGCCCCAGCTCAGCTCTCCCTGCGGGCCGGGGCTGCCGCAGTGAGAGCTCCCTCTCCTGTTCCACACCGCCTGCATCAGCCTCCTGCTCGCCTTCAACCCCAGCATCTGCTTCCCTGAGAGATTTTGTCGGTGCCCCGTTTAACACACGTTTCCACTTTACACGAGCGGTGTTCAGCTGTTTTCATTTACTGCTTGTTATTGTTTTGTGCTGTGGCTTTCCATTGATTAAGATAAAAATCAATACCTCTTCTGCAGAAAAAAATCTGAATAAACTGAATGCAAATAACCCAATCATCAAGGCACCACTTAAAGGGGAAAAAAAAAAAAAGAATGCACAACATCCTAAGACCAACCTTCTCTCTTTATGGCCAGTTGCACTGTCGAATCATTGGCATTTATGATCCGAGTGAATTTTTGTTTAAGTTGTCATCAATTTTTGTAAGCATGGAAAATACTTCTTGGAATGAACACATGAGATTATTTTCAATTAATTAATTAATTTACTTCTTGCATTTCGATATCTTCACAATGTGAGCCTGAAAAGTGTTTCCCTGACAAGGTCCAAGCACAAGCATGAACTTGCAGCACTTGGCTTTCAATACAGTAAAGAATACTTTTGATAAGAAATATTTGTGTTGGGAGTTGTGTTGCTATTTCTCATTAATCTGCCTCCTTCTGTGGCCCTATGTCCTCCTCCTTTTCCCAAAATCTACTGGTTCATCTATATAAATCCTCCTCTTTGGGGAAAAAACAGTCCTCTGCTAAATGCTTTTACATCCCATAGTACAGGAAGACCTGACTGGTCTTTGGCATTAGAATATTTTCTAGGAATTCTTTATTTACTATTCCTGGTCATAATATATCACGGACAACTTCCATTGGTCTTATGTTTTATCGAAGTTTATTTTTTATCTCACTTAAACATGACTTAGTTGCCCTCAGAGTAGCAAGTTTACAGTACAGCAGCTTCTGCAATACAGTCACGACATAGATTATATAGAATAATGGTCGTGTTACAGTATGACATGAAGAAATACTGCAATGTCTTGAAGACTTGCAGTGGCAGCACCAATGACACACCACAATGACATTTTCCCCTTGTTTGGACACTGCTGGGTAGCAAACATCTGAAACAAAAATCCTGTTTACCCACAGATAGTTTTGGTGCTATCAGCAGTGCACACTTCTCTGAGCCTACCTTTGCTCAATCCTGGCCAAGGCTGAGTGAGCACCATCCTAAATATGAAGGCACATCAATTTTCAGGCTTATTGAATCCTGGGCCTCTGCTGAGACTACGCTAGTAAAAGCGCCATGTGTAAAAATGGCTTTATGATATGCATTTGTCCTCAAAAGTCCAACTGCAACAGTTACCGATGTGTCTGCATAAAGCATATTTGTGTGTGTGAGAGAGAAACAGAGAGCATCTATTTGCCAGGAGATTCAAACATAATACTGTGTACAGACAAGTTATTTGAATATTTATCCCCTTATGTTTGAAAGTTCTGGACTGTGCAACATGCAATTTATCTGCCTTCCCACAGTATTTTAGTTTTAACAGGCACAAAACGCTCCAAACACTCAGCCTCCCAAATCTTAAGGTCTGTGAGGGCTCAAGGCAACCTTACTGTCATACATTTTTACATCTACAAATTAATGGAAAGTGCTATCTTTTTCATTTACTGCTATTGTCTTTTCCATTTGGATTTATTCCATTCTTCTACACCGGAGAAAATGTCTTCAGAATTTCTTATCAATGATGCTCTGAAGAAAAAAAAAAAAAAAAAAAAAAAAAAAGTAAGATTTCAGAAGTTTATGTACTACATTGCCAGGCAGGAAGGCAGGCAATATAGCGGTCATGAATCTTCTGGGGAACAGATCTTGACCACACTGGATATTTAAGTTTTCACTGCATCTTAAAAATAAATAAATAAATAAATAAATGAGTAAATTCTAATTTCACATCTTAATGCACAACTGTCAAAGTCACTTTTAGCTCACTTTTCTCCATGTATGAACCTAACATGGCTGCTGTCCTTTTGCCGGCCCTCTTTATACATTCGTTTTTGAATCCACTGTCTGACTTCAATGACATTTCTCAGAAGTCCTAAAGATGCAGGTTGTTACAAGGTTTGGGAGCTTCATGCCTAGGTTGAGGACGGAGGCCTTCCTGCTGCTGCTGGGGTTAGGGAAGCCAGCCCATGTGAGAGCTGCTGTTTGGTGGCATACACATCCACTGCCTGGCCAAGAAGCCAGCCCGCCCTTTGCAGAGACTTTTGTTCACCTGGCAGCATAAATAAAATGTAGATGGGGGGCACAAGAGGGAGCCGGTGCTCTGGTCGATACATCAGGGAGGTTTTGCAGGGGATGAGCTAAAGACGGGAAAAGAATGAGGATGCTGTTGTTGAAGGCAATAAGTTCAGGGAGAGGCAACTGCAGGGACAGCAACAGAAAGGTTTGTGTAAGAGGAAACCTAGCCAGAGTGGTGATTTTGGAGAAGATGTAGGGCACAAGTTTATAGGAAGCAAGGCTGCATGAGTAAAGTTGTTAAAATCTGCTTACTGTAAATGTAATTGCTTGTAGACAATAGAAGACAATAATTGTAAATTACGAAACGTAATGCGTAAACTGTAGCTCATGTATAACACGAGACAATATCCTCCCTGTTAACAGGCTTGAAGTTTAATGTCTTACTAGATTATCATGCCAATAATGAAGTTTCATTATTTAAAGGAGATACATTATGGGAAAAACAATCATAGCAGCAGTATTCAAGTAGTTATCCACTCTGCAGTTTTCCCATATTTCCAAGCTGTTTGTTGCTTTAAAAGAAACTATAATTACATTCAGCACTTCCCAGTGTTCAAAAATTGGTATTGCTCGGCTTGCCACTAGGTTATTATCCTGCAGTAAACATGGGCAAGGTGTTCAGTGCAATCACAAATAAAAAACAAAATGGTCTGGTCAACACTATCACATTAAAATGATGACCACACAGCGGAAAAGACTGAAAAATATTTCACTTTTTTATTAACTACTGAAGAACATTAATTTACCCATAACTCTACACCAAAGGTGTGAATTTAGGCAGCATACCTAGGCTGTCTTTTCTCTAGCTCATGGTAAACACTTAGTCTCCTACAAAGTGGCTCATTTTACTAATGAGACTAGATCCTTATACCATTAAAATACTGGCAAGTGTAAGGAAGAAGGCACTATACTGAGACCCTGTATAGATACTGCATTTTCACAGAAGAATAGCTGACTCTCCATTTCCTACACTTCATTTTGCTTGTTGGTTTGCTTTTCTAGGATAAGTCATATTTACCATAGGAAACCAAAGCAAGAAAATAATCTCAGAGATAGGAGAACTATGATCAAAGCAACTGAATGTTAAAACTATGGGAAATCCAAGATTCAGAGATCCAGGAAAATAAAATAAAATAAAATAAAATAAAATAAAATAAAATAAAATAAAATAAAATAAAATAAAATAAAATAAAATAAAATAAAATAAAATAAAAAATTTCCATCTCTAATGTAATTTCCTTGTGAATGTGCTGCAGTCAGAGCCATTTACCAGAATGTCAGGAAGAAAAGTTAGGTGCTGTTGTGAGTGAGCACCTGACAAAGAGTCTAGGTATATGACAGAAAGTTTCCATCATCAACAGGGATCCAAGAAGTTAGAACAGTCAATCACTTTCTTAGAAGACAGCGCTGAATATTTTCGGATACTCTCTCTGGATGCCAGCCCACGGACTCCTTCTGGAAACCAGCTGCTGTAAGGAAATGAGGGTATTCATAAAAATAGCTAAGGAAGGAGCAAGAGGATCAGAACAGACAATTTCGACAACAGACAGAAAGAGAAACAAATGTCATGGAGGAACACAAAAGATCATTTTCTTCTTTTTGCAGTGGTGCTAATAAGAGAAAAGGATGTGCACAAATAATATATGTATGACACTGGTAAAGGCAAAAGGAGAAAAAGCCACTACTTTAAACCCTGTGCTCATTTTGTCTTCTTTAGTCTTAATACGAGTGCAATAAAAATTATGTTGCACATACAATGCAGGCTATATTTCCCTAGAATATATTGCAAAAATTGTGTTCGTAGGTGTGTAACTGATCACAAAACTTTGTTTTGGCTGTGTTAAGAAAAGGCTGATATAAATTAGAGAATTTGCTGAAACCTCAAGAAATATACATTATGGTAAGAGAGACAAAACCATCTTGTAGAGGGACATCTACATACCACTTGGGCTCTCAGAATACAGCCCTGCACTGGGCATTCATGCTAAGGAATAAATTTAAACCTTTTTCTCATCAACCAGATAAAGGTATATTAAATTTGGAGGTACAAATTCATGCATTGTGGTGTAAGTCTGCAGAGCCAAAGTGAGGTAGGCTTAGAGCAATATTCAGTAAAAATACTTTTTTATCTGTGACCTTTCCTTTAGAATTTCTGTGATAACACTTGGGGATTTTACATTAAGTTTCTTAGTATAAAATTGAGCACCGAACAGACTTTTAGAAAGATTATGACGCTAGAGGGATATTTAATGGTGAAATCACTTACTGTAGTACTCATTTCCGAGAGCAAAGGTCTGAAGTGAAATGAATTTGGTGATCTTAGATTAGTCCTTGGTGGGCAGAGGTCCATGTCTGAAGTCAGCTACGTGTATAATTAGGTATAATTTCTACATCTGTTCAATAGAGGTTAATTGAACTATCACAATAATTGAATTCCTGGACTTCTGAGTTTTCTGTTCAACGTGTTCCTGTGAGATGCGAGCCAAGCATTCATCATCTAACACATTTATAGGAAATTCCTATTGCATTTGGTATTTGGTTTGTGGGTTAATACAGGGTATTGTCATTTTTCAAATGTCTGAGCACAAATACAAATCCAATCTTCCAAAATAAATAAGCAAAAGAAAGAGCCACAAGTAGATAGATTCTATACTAAGAGCTCCTCATATCTTAAAGAAACAGTCAAAAGCAGATAGGTTACCAACTGGCAAAGCAGAAAAGCTCTAATAATCTCACCCATGTATTCTGCAAGAATTTCACTCTTCTTGTGATGGTATTTAAGATTAAGAATGCATTATGAGTATTCAGTAAATAAAATCTTTGCATTAATTTTGAGCCTGGAATAATACAGCATTATTTTCTTTCTACCATCACAGGTGTGCAAACATATGACAAAAGCATATGCATGAATGCGGTGTATACTTACTATTCTGTGTATGAAAGCAGTTACACACATTTTACAAGGCTACTGCTCACTCATTCAGAAAACTAACAGGTTTTCTTTTACCGCTTCCATATGAGAGAAAAGTAGACAGGCACCATGATGAACTGCATCCATTTATGCATTCACCTGGGATCTAGCATTATTGGATTATTCTTGGCTGACTACACTTGTCAGACCCACTTTTTAATTTTTTAAGGAAACAACATTTGCTTTTCATTTATTGAGTTTAGCATTTAGAAGGAATACAGACTTTCAATATTGAAGTCCTCTGTGCATTGAAACTGACAAGCTAGCAAATAATTTTTTTTTTGCAGAATATCTAGGAAAGATATTCTCCATTCCCATATAGCCATAGGCTTCCCAGCTAGGGCTGCCAACAGCTATGTCAGAGATGGTCAGGAGGTGGAATTTCACCAGAACGCCTTTAAAAATGTAGACATCTCATTAATAATAATAATAATAATAATAATAATAATAATAATAATAATAATAATAATAATAACAACCCCCCCAAAAATGGAAAAACTGCCATACTGTCTCAAGGGCTTTATAAGCATTAAGCTTGAGTAACCCCAAGTCAGTGAGGTGGGACTACTTCTCTCGTGGTACATCAGTTGATATTAGTAGTGTCTTGCCTTGATGTATGGGAATTATGGGAGTTACCGTCTCTCTGAGGAGTCCAGCTCATAGTACACAGTAGAGACAAGGCACAAATATATCAAAATTTCTAAATTATTCATTTCCTATTTCATTAATCCTCTCTAACTATTACACTTTTTGCTTACAGAGGATTTTTTTTTTTTTTTTTTAAACTAAAAGTGCAAGATTCTGAAAAAAAGTCTGGTTATGTTTGATCATATTTTTAACTACAATTTTCTGAAGAAAGTCTCATTACCAACCTATTAGAAACATGACTGGTGTTACTACCCAATTTAATGCAAGTCCATAACTAGTCATCTCATAAACTTTTCGACTTCATCAGACTGGTGGAAGTGCATCCATTAGTGGTCCTACTTGGACAAGCCTAGTCAAAAGTATTGCAAAGTTTCAAGTGCAGAGAACACAGGACTGATCCCTATGAACACACTTCACATTTCTCGCAACTCAATCCTATAAACCAATTTTAGTGATGCAGTGAAGTTCACTGTCTGCTAAGTCATTGTGAATCATAAAGTTCCCATTTGTGTGGTATAAATCAACATAACTATTCAACAATTAAATCTACAATGAATATATTTTTTAAATTACCAAGCATTATGTTTCATTTTACAAGCTTGCACATGCATTCTTTATAGCTTACTGTCATGTAATGCTTTATAAATGATACTTGATAAACAACAGCTGTATAATCTTAGAAATATTCATCAAGAGTCACATGTATCCATGGTAAATCACTTTTGACTTGTACAATGCTGGTGGCTGGCATATAATCTTCTAACTGCTTGCATGTGGAACATAATAGGACATGGCACTATGCTTCTGCGAGACCAAAATACATTCAGAAAACATACTTAGGTATCAATTGCAAGAAAGAATGAAAAACATTTGTCAAGTGCGCAGTTCCAAAGTGTAAATCTCATAGTAGATGCTATATTTATGGTACACCACTATGCATATTTTGCATACTGTTTATTTTTAAATTGAACTTCATTGCACTCATTTTCACAGTTTATTGGCACTGAAACCTAAATCTTAGTGAAGATGTGGTATTAGGGATTGTTTTTGCTCTCCCATAAGCTAAAACTAGCAGCAACTCCTGTACTTCTCTCAGCTGTTAAATTTCTGCTAATTCCCTAGGTTATGTCATAGTTTATTTCCTATCTGCTAAATGTGTTTCAGCTTTCAGAAAAGTTCCCGTGAGGCAGAATATGGGATAAGAGGGATCAGCTATTCTTTCAGATGTTGGTGTACAACTTCTGCAGAGCCATCTACAATGTTCTTATGTCACAGGGAGTTTAGGGGACGAAGACATAAGGAATTCCACCGTGCACATGCTGAGGGCAACATAGCGGTGTTGCTGTTACATAGCTGTTGGACTAAAGCATTAAAGTGCTCTGTGATTGCTACCTTTGGGCTCTTCACTGAATTGAACTGCTTGTTACAGCAGCCTCATCTCTGTTTTATTGAGACCATGCAGTTGGTGTTCAACATTTACGTTGTACAGTTACAATACTCCTCATGAAGCACCACTATTTATGCTTTACTTAGGATCACCTGAAAAAGCCAAGGTCTAAGGTACACACTGTATCTACTCTACTCACAGTAATTTCCATGACACAGGTTATGCTTTTATTTTATTTTATTTTAAAATTGGAGTTAGGATTCACCTCACCTAATCATCTGAAAGTAAGACACCTAAAGCAACCTCCTTATCTAGGCTTCCTGTAACACCCAGTGGAGAGAAACAGACCAGTTAATTAAAAGTCCAATTAATGCCATCCTAAATAGTATCTAAGAAAAGTGGATGAACCTCCCTGTGGAGGGCTCTGTCCCTCTCTGTAGACTCTAGAGACGTCCTAAAAGGCTTCCTTCAAGTAGAAACACAATTTTTTCAAGGTAATATGAAGTGAGATGAATGATGCCAGCTGTGTCCCTCTTAGTCACTGTGCAATACCTGCCACAGCTGCCCTGAACTACAGAGCACATTGTTTTTTTACAGAGCATATGGCATAATTTACCCCATCTTTGCAAATCAGACATAGCCGAGGGAGGCAGCCGAGTTTACCTGGTCTGTTGTGTCAGCCTCTAAAGGAATTAAAAAATTAATCCATAACTTGGTAAATAGCTTTCATTTAATGTACATTAAGTGGTAGCAAATTTTTACTTTCAGGATAACCCTATAAGATCTGGAGCTTTTTCAGGAAGACACTGTGTGAGAAGGCTTTCTACTAGTCGTTCACATCCCTGATATTCAGTTAATAGAATTTGCAGTCTCTGCAATTCTGCATTTTTGTCTAAGGTATGCCAAAACATCTCAGGTTTTTGACAGAATTTAAGGGATTCTCTTTATATCCTCTTATCTCCACCCTGAATAGAGGAAGAGCTGGAGCATGTATTTTATTCTTGTACAGAGGAAGAAGTTAAGAAGGGGCTCTGAACAAAAGGAGAAGCTGCAGAGAAAAATTCCTGGCAGCCAGTTTAAGAGAGGAGCTTTGGGCTGAGGGGGAAACTACACACCTCTGAGACAAACTGGTGAAAATTAAGAACTTTTTCTCATTTAAAGAATCTGAATTTGGGAATATGAGTCAACTAAGACAACAAATTTGGTAGTTTTGATTCTTGTTAATTAGAATTAGTCATGACAGAGTATAGAAGATAGTTTCTTAGCCATTTTTTTTTCAGTCCTGAGGAATTTCAGAAAATTCATTGGAACCCCCTCTCTTGTGTTGGCATCTTTGCTTGTATGTTGTGTCCACATCTGTTGTGAACACATACAACTCCCGCCTGACTTAACCCTGTAACCCGTTTTGGGCATTTGTATATCCATACAATGCACTCGTCTACTATTTCACTTATTTTAACCATTTCTATGGCCTGTGGAAATAAGGACCATATGTGCAAAACACAATCGAAGATTTGCTGAACCCATTGGAGCCCAGAAGATATGCAGAAGGGTTCTTATCACTCAACACCTTTGCAGAAATGAGAGCAAGTAATAAAAGTAAAAACAAAAAGTTAAAATGTTTCTTCAGTTAGAACATACTAAATTTGTATATTAAAAGCAGCAGAAAAAAAAGACAAGTGTTCATGACTACAAGTCAAGCCCCTGTTCACTATTATTGTCACACTGCTAGTAATACAGGACAAAAAAGCTCTACAGTGTATATTATCACCAGTGAATCCTTACATATACAAGGCCAAGATTATTGTCATCTTTGCTTCTAGTTCTTCTGAAATGTTTTTGAAACAGGGTCACCAGAGCTGCTCGCAGTGTTCAAGCTACTATACATCAGTTTATTAAGATGTTTTCTGTTTTCTTCTCGGTTCCTTTTCTAAGAAGTTCTAACACTTCAGCTGACATCTGTGACCCTCTGGCTGGTGGTCTTGCAGAATGAACCGCTGTAAACTCATCTCTCCATCCAGAATGGAAATAGTTCATTCAGAGTCCATCCTTTTTATAACCAGGACTGATTTACTCCACATGAATTACCTTGCACTTACTGATGCTGAATTTCCCTTGCTATTTTATTCCACGGTCCTTTCCAGTAAGCTCTAGGAGTTCTTGCTATCTTACACGCCAAGAAACTCTTCTGCCAAGTAGTACAGGAGAAGGATGCATAGTGTAAATCCCACCATTGGTATTTAGGGGACCTGTTGGTTGAGAAAGTTGACCACTTAGGGCTATTTGTCATCATCTGTTTTTAAGTCATTACTAATCCATGGCAACAGCTTCCCATTAATTCCATGGTAATTTATTTTGTAGAAGCCTTTAATGAGGGACTGTGTCAAAAGCCTTTTAAAAATCCAAATACCTTATAGCATTAGGATTGCTATAATCCACATGCTTGTAGATGGCTTTAAAAAAAATTAAATACATTTCCAAGGAACATCTTCACCCAGTAGAAGCTGTGTGTTATGCAATATATCGTGTTTGTCCAGGTGTCTATTAATCTCTCCCTTCATTACAGTTTTACCGTTTTGCCTCTACAGAAAGCAGACTTACAGTCTATAGATCCAAGATCTCTCTGGAGTCCTTCATAAAGACTGGTGTCACATTTCCCACCTTCTGTTCCTCTGGCAATAGGTTAGACACCACAGTTAGCAGTTTAGCAATTTTATATTTGTTATAAATCTTCAGTGAATACCATCTGTTCCTGGAGATTTCTTACTGTTCAGTATGTCAACTTGCTCTAAAGCCTTTTCTATTGACACTTGAATTTGAGCCAGTTCCTCAACCTTATCTCCCATAAGGAATGACTGATATCAGAGCCTCATTCTCTTCTGTAATGAACACTGATGCAATAAATTAATTTAGCTTTCCTGCAATAGCCTCATCTTCCTTGAATGTTCCTTTCATACCTTGATTGTCTATTGGTCCCATCTGACTCTCTGTCAGGCTTTCTGGTAACTGTATGTCTGAAAAAAAAGTTTTATTAATAGGTTACTTGTCCTTACTGTTACTCCTTCAAATCCCTTCTGGCCTGTTGTATGGCATCTTTACGTTTAGGTTGCTACTGTTTACACTCCTTTCTATTCTATTTATTTGGATGTAACTCCCAATTTTCGCTTCCAATGTCTTTCTCTGATCTGCTATTTAACATAAGTCAGGTGCTTTTCTTTCTAATTTGTATTTTTAATGTTAGCATATATTTTTCCGTATCTCTAACATGGAAATTCACTAAACAGTCTCCCCTGTAACCTGCAAATATTTTATACCACCTATTGCCCCTTTTATTTTTTTGTTTCACTAGCTCATTTTATATTGTTCTTCTTTTAAAATATTTTGTTATTGTGCCAAATGTGGGGCCTTTTCCCTTCCTATAAGGATAATGAATATGGTTCTTTTAGAGTATTCTGTACAGGTATACATTGTTCCCTGGGTAGTTGCTCCATAAAAAGTCATTTCTGATGCTTAAAAAGATTGTCACAAAAAAGAATGTGAGCAGAAGTAACAATTTCAGGTAAATTAATATATTTTCAACAAGTCTACATACAATCATTTGCAACAGAAAACAAATATTAAAAAAAGCGATACCTAGATTCTAACTGTTTCTACCTAAAATTACAGTAACTTTATATGACATTGACTGTGCTATCTACTATGTAAGTGTTGACATTCAAATTCTAAGCTTGATTTTATTTTCTTAACCCAATGTAACTTTGATAAGTTCAGTGGAACTGCTTTTCTGATTTATACTGAAGTAGAAGGAAGATCAGAATCAGATCCTAAATCTGCTCTAAAATACACTTAGATAGTGTGTGTTGATGTAGCTGCAGACATACCCACTGCATGGTCATTTTCCAACAGCCTTTTATTCTGGCCGCTTCCCTCCTTCGTAGTTGTTTTAAATTTATGGCTGACAAGATTTACTTTTCAATGAAATTAACACTGAGAATTAAGAACTCTACAAATCTTCTGACTAGCTAACTTCCATCTTAGCAGATAATTTGTGCATTTCTGAAGGAATAAATCACCAATAGCACCACTATCTTAGCAAAACCAAATGTCACCCGTCTGTTTGATTTCTGGTCTCAAACATAGTCAAAATGCCAGCGGGTGAACGGGAGATGAGTGTAAGTCCTACACAGAGGTGCATTTAATTTTTCCATTTGTCATATCATGTCAACTCATGCTCTTCAACTTCTTGCCATTTGAGATGTAAGCAGGAATAGCTGTCAATATAATCTTCAAGACATCTACAAACAAATTTAATCAGCTGAACACAAGGGTGACTAACAAACTCCAAAGAGAATCATGAGTCTCTGCTCTGGAAGCAGAAAAGATCTCAGTGCTTTGCTCAGGAGCTTTCCCATGTCATCGCCCTGCAGCCTTGTACTAAGTGCTTTCTTCTGATGTTTTGTGCCAATGGACATAAATCTTCACTGGCATATTTTACCAGGTTTCCATTCAATCATCATAGCATCACAGTGCCATATACTGCTGCACAGAAAAGGCTTTGAATGATGCAATTATCTGAGAAATTTCCAATTAAAACGTGTTTTAAGGACTGGTTAGAATAAGCAGAGAGAGAGGAGCTGAGAATGCTAGTAACAGATCACGGAACTTTTCTCCAAAATAAATTAATATTTAATTCAGGCACGGTCTCTGACATTTGATCACTTGTGTGATGTGAAAAAGATTCTCTTATGGAGCTAAGTACAATTACTTAGTTTATATCTAAAAAGCTAAAAGGGAATTGCTGTGGAACCTGCTTCTTGTACCAGATTTTTTCAGTCTTTTTCAGAGTCAGGAGGGCAACTGCTAAATTTCTGTGCCAAGTCAGCTTCTCTATTTATGCCGATCTTAAACGTTCAGGTGTTGGAAGGCAGGAAGGCAGTGTTTTACTGAATATTTTCTTGCAATAGAGAGAAATCCAAACTCTTACTTCTGATCTGTGACAGCTCCTGGCACCAAGTTCTGGCAAGCCAAAGGTGATAAAAGCCCACTCTGATTATGCCTGTTTCTTGCCATCAAGTGTTATGTGCTTCTTGTCATTCTAAGTAAATCCATCCAACTCATGAATCATAATCTGCCCAAGGTTGCTTTTATCTTTCAAATTCCAGTGGTATCTATTATGTTCCTCTGCTTTCTGGTCTTATATGTAGTCTAAGTCTTATGTTGAGTTATTGCTGAACAATTTAACTGCTTGCTTGGTTTTGTTTGTTTGTTTTTTAACATGTGTAATTAAATTTAAATGTCTATGAAATTAAAATGTCCCTGAAATTTCATTTAATGTGTGTACAGAAGTGTTAATTACTACGTTATCTCTACCAAAAGTTTTGCTCAGTGTTTGGACAAGCTATGACTACTTTAGCTTCTTTGCTTAATGAATGTACTCTTCTTGGACTGGATTGTAGTGCCTTTTTTTTTTTTTTTCTTTTTGATAGTGAAGAAGGGTTTGTTGTTCAGCTTAGATCAGTGCTAGTGTAATGTAGCCCTGACAGCTAGCAGAATTAGATGGGAAAAAAAAAAAAAAAGACAAAAATATCAGATCCCTTTTTTTTTTTTTTTTTTTTTTTTTTTTAATCATCTATACCCCCTATTACTGCTGTTTCTCTTTTCAAGAGAAAGGACTTGAAGACCTTGGCCTATCCATTTGTTCATGCTCCTTTCTATTGAGAAGAACTGTTTTGTTGTGGGTTTTGTTTTTTTGTTTGTTTGTTTGTTTTTGAGTGTGACACACCTGCTTTATGGATGTCATCTCTGTATGCTATTGAGAAGAAATTCTTGAATTTTATTCTTTCATTACAGCTCTCCTCTCCTTAGCCCACTCTGAGTAACACAGTTTATCTCTAGTGCTGCATTTTTCTTTAGTTCTGAAGTCTTGGTTTTGTGCACAGCAGTTTTAAGAATATGTACAAGCATTATGACTATTGTATTTTATCAGTCAGAGGTAGGGACATTATGTGAGGAAGGGGCTGCTTGTAAAAGAAATTACAGTGCTTTCTGCTTTGGCTCTATATCCTGCAGGTAAACTGACTGATATTTTAATTTCCTAGAACTCTTTTGAAATCTCTCTAAATGAAGGTTCTGAAGAAAATATATAACTTTGGTTATCATACTTTATGGTTATTACTGTGTACACATTAAATGTGAATTAATGCAATAAAACAGTACATTTCACATAAAAAATACTGTGAATTTCACTGCTGTTGCTGACATGGCACATGCATCAATGTAATTATGGGTTACAAATCCTTGGTTAGAGAGGCAATGTTGGAGTTTTTGAAATTCCCCCATTATGTGAATTCAGAAAGAATGCTGCAGCTTGTATTTAATTTATCTTGTCTGGTAGGCCTTTCAAAAAAGCAATATCAATGCTGGATTTATCTTTAGTTTGATGACAGTCAGAGTAAATGGGCATGTGGAATGCACTGGTGCCAATGAAAATGTTGGGGCTCACTCCTCCCTGGATTAGTCTGATGGTGTGAAACCGTCACAGACAACTGAGCAGAAGAGCTCTGAGGCATTTTGCCTCCCCAGGGCAGTTACAGGCACAAGCCGTCAGGGAGCTCTCTGTTTAGTACTCATTACATTTGATTCCACTCCACCTATTTTTCCCAGGATGCCTGAAGTAGGTTGCTTTTTTATAAATCACTGATCAAAAATTGTTCCTTTTCAGCACTTACGCAAAGCCCCATGTTCTGAAGATAGGAAACAGCAGAAATAGGCGTGCCTATTAGGACGTGGACAGACAACTGAGATATGATGACAAAGAATTGCTGAGTGTGTGACCATAAGCACATCCTTACCCCGCTGAAAATCCCTAACAGAGGTCTACATGTAGAAAGGGTTGAACCTATTAGCACACTCTACTTCATGCTTCCCATGAGTGAAAAGTATGCACATAGTCAGTTACCATGGTTCAGCTGAGATATAATATCTCAACCAGCTGGGGTAATTCAGCTGTGCATCTGAGCCTGTGAAAAAGCTATCTATTATATTAGCATACAATTTGTTCTAGCGTGTCCTTCATTCATTGCCAGAAGAATATGGTCTTATTACCTTTGTACTTCACAGTTATCCTGTCTAAATACAACTTTTGCAGTCTTTTCCAGCATCCATAATTATACTTCATTTCTCCCGCTGAGCCATTTAATGTGGAATTTCCTTCCAGTTCTGATCCTCTGATCATTCAAATCCTTCCTTCAATGTCAAGTCTTCCAGAAACCCTACCTATGTTAACCTTCCAAGATAAGAAATGTTGTTTTAGACTCATAGACTGGCTCAAGTCGGAAGGGACATAAAAGATCATCTAATGACCCAGGTGCAGCACCTTGCACTTGGCCTTGTTGAACCTCATTAGGTTCACGTGGGCCCACTTTTGAAGCTTGCCCAGGTCCCTTTGGATGGCATCCCTTCCTTCTGTTGTATCGATCGCACCACCCAGCTTCATGTCATTTGCAAATGTGCTGAGGATGCATTCAATCCCACTATGTCATTGATAAAGATATTAAATACCATTGTTCCCACGATGGACCCCTGAGGGACACCTCTTGTCACTAGCCTCCACCAGGGCATAGAGCCATTGACCAAAATTCTCTGGCTGTGGCCATCCAGCCAATTCCTTATCCACCCAAAAGTCCATCCATCAAATCCATCTCTCTGCAATTTAGAGATAAGGATGTTGTGTGGGATCATGTAAAGGCCTTACAGATGTCCAGTTGGATGACATCAGTCAGTCTTCCCTTGTTGACTCATGCAGTCACTCCATCTCAGAAGGCCACCAGATTGCTCAGGCACAATTTGCCCTTGGTGAAGCCATGCTGGCTGTCTCAGATCACCTCCTTGTCTTGCATGTGCCTTAACATTGCCTCGAGGAGGATCTGTTCCATGATCTTCCCAGGCACAGAAGTGAGGCTCAGCAGTCTGTAGTTCCCCAGGTCTTCCTTTCTACCCTTTTTAAAAATGGGAGCAATGTTTCCCTTTTTCCAATCACAGGACCTTGCCTGACTGCCATGACTTTTCAGATATGATGGAGAGTGGCTTGGCAACTCCATCAGCCAGTTCCCTCAGGACCCTAGGATGCATGTCATCAGCTCCCATACACTTGTACCTGCTCAGTTTCCACATGTTCAGTGGTCTTGAGCTTGCTCTTCTCTTCCAGTGGTACGGATTTCACTCCCCCAGCTGCTGCCTAGAGGTTCAGTAACTTGAGAGGTGTGGGAAGCCTGACTGCCAGTGAAGACCAAGGCATGGCCCCAGTGTTTAGAAAAATCCACGTACCCTCTTGGATGAGGAGTAGGCCAAGAAATGTACTGGTTCCCAGTAAATGAAGAGCAGTTATCATTAGATGTAACTGTTAGAGATGAGTTACAGCACAGCAGCAACAAGAATCCGGGGACAGCAGGTGGACGGGCTGTTGAAAGGGACTGGGGAAAGGAGTAAGATGGGAAGGTGAGGTGAAGGGGAGGGAACAAAAATAAGTGTATCAACCCTAAAAAAGGTGTTGAACCTATTAGGACTGTGGGGAGTTGCATTTAAACCTCAGGTCTCCCATTAGTGTTAATAAATCATATTTCAGTCTCTACTTTATTAATACAGACATTACTCTTTTGCTTAGTATTTGTAAGAATAAATGATTTTGAAGCATTCAAATTTTGTAACAATTAGGTATTATAAAAATAAAAGTATTTCAAAAGATGAGACATCTTCTATGAGTAGTTTCCTTTTTTCCTATATGAATAGTTTCCTTTTCAGCTTAGAGTCCCTTGTCAACACTTTCAATATCCACCAAAGACATGAGATGCAGATGGTCAGCACCTGCTTTCCATCGCACAGTCCTTCGGGCATTTGGTTTGGCTATATGCAGTCCTAAGTGCACTGTCACTGCTTAACAAAAACATCATAAATAATTACTGTAATTAATAATGAAGCTACTTCCTTGGGCTAGTCATGTTTTCTTTGTCAGTTGTGCTGTATGTAATAGTGAAAATCTTTTAGACTAAATAGCTATAAAATTCTTTGAGTTCTGTGAGTTGTTGCCAGCAACAAAAGAAATAAAATATAATTAGAAATTTGCCTCATGTACTTGTTTATCCTCGGAGAATAGGCATCAATTCTTGCTTGCCTGAACACATTAAGAATCAGTCAACAGGAGATTGCTCATAATCCCTAATCATAATTCCAAATTTTTCTATCCAGTACCCAGCCCTGAAACACTGTCCCTTAGCCATGCTGCCATGATTCTTTGCTATCCTCTGGGCTTTTCTGCTGCCTTTGTAGTGACGTCTGAATCACAAATATTTACAAAGACATCAGAACAACACTCAATTTCTGCATTTCTGTTCAGACCCCATGGAAAACTCCCAAGCATATAGTCCCATGGATGTTTTATCCAGCAACAAAGTCACTATTTGCTCATTTTCACTTGTTTTTACCCCCATCTTCAGCCCCACCTATGCTATAGTTAGTCCACTCTGAATTGCCAGATGTTTGTGGGATCACATTGCAAGCTTGATCAATGATGTGCTCTGAGCTTATCATTCCTTCTCATGCTTTTGGAAGACCTCTTTATTAAAAAATAAAAAATAGCAGCACAACTGGATTGTTTCATTGTTTTGGCTTAGCCCTGCAGCACAACTTGGGATAGTAAACACAAAAAAGGGCAGTAACAAACAGGAGCAAAGGGGAGCAGGAATCTCCTGCCAGCTGCAAAGCCAACCAACCAACCAAAAAAAAAAATATGCTGAAACACACCCTCAATCCTCATAGCTTGGTGCTTATCCCAGCCTTGTGTGCTGCTTTGTGATTTGTATACAGTCTGATACTGTTCCAAAATAAAGAGGAATGTGACTGTTTCCTGATTTAGCCTGACTTGAAAGTAGCAATTACACCTACAGATTCCATAGGGTTTGTGATGGCCAAAAGATCAAAGACATTCTCTGGGAACCAGCCAACCTCCAGCATAACAGTAAATCAGTATCTTCCTACACTCGTTGGATTACGCGTCAGTTTTCCTTTTCACCTAAAACTAGCTGCTATCAATTAGGTGTTCTGTGTTTCCTCTTAGTTTCAATGGGCAGTCTGAAAATATTATAACAGAGGCTCAAGAAATTGAAGGAGACAATTGTCTATGATGATTTGTTATCTATTTTGTTACTTTTAAAAGTCTTTGCCGCCACACAGCCTTAGGGATGTTTTGTTATTATCACTGTTGACAGTTCTGAACACTAAAATTTACTGTATTTGATGTTAAAATCTCAATTCAAGGTTGTAATATCTATAAAGAAAATATTGCTATAGAGATTAAATTCTGAAGGGGCTGCTTACATACATGAGCAGACAGTAGAATAAATACTGAAAATCTTATCTTTTTCTATTTATCCAAGAAGCAGGAAACAATATGAAAAACATTTATTTCTATTTGACAGAAAATGCTTTTAACAATACATAATCATTATCAGTCAATACTCTGAGAGGTTACTGTTGATAGTAGGTGTCTGGAAGATGCTTTTCATGATGACCTTTAAATGCCATAGTCCTACGTGATCATGCAGAAGGAATACTCCTTCATTTCAATATCTATTACAAAAAAATCAAATTGCTTTGGGTATAAACAACATGTATGACAGTGGGATATATCTATACATTGGTGCACTCTGCAAAGTAAGAAATGAACAGGATAACATTCTGAATTCTAAATCATTATCTTTGGGCGTGGTACTTCCTGTTGGAAATAACACTCAATTCATTATTTTTAAATACTATGTCAATGATTTTTATTTTTTTTACATCCATCTAATTTTTTTCTCGCTCGTACATCAGACATACTATAGAAAAATACGCTTCCAAATGCAGTAGTAACATATTAGTGTTTGTTTAATTGTTGGTAGCAGGAATCTGCATAAATATTGCATGCTTTTCCAACTAAGCAACTAATAAGATTATGCAGAGCCATATTAATAATATATTTTCTCAAATTTTGAACTTCAAAACTCCTGTATTGTGTTAGATGGAGCGGAGAAGATGTACTTGGTAATTGCTTTTGTGTGTGTGTGTGTGTGTCTTCCTCTAAACCATTTCAAATGACATTGCCAAAATATCATACTATGAGACACAATGAACAGAAATTTTACATAGGGTCATTAGGTTATTGCGTCATCCACTTTTGTCATCCTTCTGCTAAGACTATCCTGTATACATTGGTTAAATCTCAGACACAAACAGGTTGATTTCTTCCTTCAGAAATACAAATGTAGAAAGTATTGCAGTAACTGATGACTCTGGAAGTTAAGAGCAAGTGTGAACTTACACAAATGCAATCTGCATATTTAGTCTCATTGAAGTGTTTATATTTGTTGAAATATAGTATTTCAGCAGCAGAAATACTGCTTAGGAAGCAGATAATCACTTTTTCAAATCAGATTATTTTCAGAGGAAAATGATATATTCACAAATTTCAGAGTGTCTCCAAACTCTCTCTGCTTGTCAAATGGAAAAGAAAACATCTATAATATTTTACATTGAAGAATGCAGCATACAAGAAATAGGAAAAACTAACTTTGTGAAAGTGTGTGGAACTGTCGCTGTTTTATTTTCTTTGTCTAGACTATCTCCGTTCAATTTAACTTCCTTTTTATGTACCTTTGCACCCAGTAATCTCCAAGCACATTAAATCATTAATGAAAGAACCAAACTGAAGAAGGCTGAACCAGGCCTCCCACTGACTTTATAAAGCAGGAACATATAATTAGGCTAATTTACAGAAGAAAGAGCTGATGTACAGGAAGGGTGAGTGACAAATTCAAGATCTCAAAGGCCATCCAATATGGAACCCGTTATAACAATCTATGCCTTTTAACAGCAAAAATATTTATTTTTTTAACCAAGTCTTCTACTTTTGGAGTAGTTGTACAGGAACAGGTGCTAATGTAAAATAGCATCTAGTCTTAGAAAGGCAGCTGTGCTAAAGCATAAGTTAACTAAACAGCCTTCACAGTAATTCACTGATCTTTATGCTCTTCATTATGATCTTAATGATCTTCACTATGATCTTTATGATCTTCATTATGCTTTCATCCCACGTTGCAAGTTCAGATCTGTGGGATCCAGGCTTTCAGTCCAGTTTAACAGTATCAGTGGTGGGAGATGCCTGAGTACATTTGCAAATCTAGGCCTCTTTCCTAAGAGGACAAAAAACACCCATTGCTGTAAAACCTCTTGAGAAGACAGTACTTCTAAAAAAGATCTTATTTGATAGGCATTGAGGAAAACGAAACAAACTGACCAAAGCACCACTTACATTTTTCTTTAAGTCCACTGTTAAAACAACACTCAAGAAATGAAGTGGTCTCTGTGACTCAGTAGAGGGGGTTTGTTGTCAGTCTTTTATTTAAAGCTCTGCTGACCTAACCACATAAAGGAAAATAATCTTCAGCCTATTTTTGTGCTATGATTAAGTCTGCACAAGCTCCAAAAGCAGCCACGACTGACAGTAGTGAAGAGGGTCCTGGGATATTTAGCTGCAATACACTTCTTCTGTGAAGGTCATCACTTCTTTCAATCAGAGTGAATGATTGACTCAACAAGAAGTTCATATTGCACGACATACTTTCAGAAATGATTCATGTTAATGGTATACCTCGGGGGATTGATGTTGAGCAGAAGCTACATCTAAAGCTTAAAAAATGATTTAGCAATGTGAAAGCCTACAAACCAGAGCTCACGTAGACACATTTGATGGTAAACATCATAGAATAAATACAACTAAAAGTCATAAAATTGGATAGACAATAAATCTGACAGTTTAAGACCTTTTGGGGCTCAAATCATAAAAAATAAAATTACTTACGCAGCCATTCCTTGATTCAGCTGTGCATCTTTTTCTCAGATGTGAGCAGAAGACATTTTCACACTTTCTGACAGGTTGGAGCTGCTCAAGGAAGTAGCTATGTCAAAAAAAAAAAAAAAAAAAAAAAGTACAATATTGAGGAAACATTCCTTCCCTCCCCGAGCGCTGTCATCTGTCCCCACCTTGTTTTACATGAAACGTATGCTCAGCAGAACACCACTTAAAGGGGATTTGAAAATGCAGTAATGGCAGCCATGGCAGGGAAGGCTTCTGCCTCTCACAGGCCAAAAAAAACTCCACTGTTTTTACTCACATAAAAACATTTATTGGTTAATGTTGAGCACCTCAAGACCTCATTACATGAGTGGCCACACTCTACACTGGAGAATTTAGAGCTTCTCTGTCAGTGTTTCTCTCTGATCTGGCTATCAGCTTTGAGGATATGCTGTGCCTGGCAGCCCGCTGCCCACTCTCTATCAGGCAGGCCGAGGTCCACCTCCCACCCGTGGATATTTCCTTAGCCCCACTACCACTATCATAGACATATGGGAGATGCCCTGTCTCTCCACCTTCCACTCAGGAGCAGGCCTTGGGTCCCACAGCCCCACTGTCCCTCTCAGCCTCCTGCCTCAATGTTCCCCACCAACATGGGCTGGTGCAGGTGCGGAGATGTCCCCCTCGGCCCTGGAGAAGAGGGGAACCAGCATGGTTGCGGGCTCCTGCACCCAGCCCAAACCCACCTGCCTCCATGGGAAGCCCATGGGGACAGTGGGTGAAGGCATGGGGTCCCCTTCTGATGGTAGTAGTGCTCCCTGGTCCCAGCCCAGCCAGGCTGCTGCCATAGAGAGGGTGAGGGGAGCGTGGTGCGGGTGCCTGTGTGTGAGCAAGTCTGAACATGGGCAAAAATAAATCTAGAAAGAATAAAGTCAGAAATAAAACACTAGATTGGCTTGACTTTAGACTGAATTTATAGTTGATGGGGATTTCTGCTGAAAGGAAGTGGCATTGTGTCTATGGTTACTTGTCTGTGTTTAGCTAGGCATAAACAGAAAAGTGGATTTTAAAGATTAGGTTATGTAGCTCAGTATATTTTAGTTGCTATTATTGCTATGTTTTGTCATGACTAAAAATATTTTTCTGTGTCAGGCTTGGAAATGCCAAGTGGCTTCTCAACATCTGTTGCCCAAATGATAGGCCTAGCACCCTGAGTTTCAGAGGAAGTTATAGAAACCTCATGGCTATCAAGTGTTATGCAATAGCTATTGAACTTTTTTTTTTTTTTTAAATCAATAATTATGATAGGTCTATATATTGTTGTTATCTATATGATCATTCAGACCTTTTATCTTATTGAATTCTTAGTTGCAATGATTTCCTATGGCAGTGAATTTTGCAGCTCAAATGGACTAAAAATGTATCGAGCTTTCTACTTCTTGGTTACACCGAATGCCTCCTTCACTTTACAAACAAGAAAAAGGTGAGGATCATTAACTACCTGATCTAGAACATACATTAATGCACAGATTTCTGTTTGTAAGGTAACAGCTTCTACCATTGCACACTCTCCAGGAAAATTCTTGTATTTCCCCTCCAGAACCCTTTTGGAGACTGAGTGCCACATACTCTCTCACGCTGCACCACTGTTTCTATGCTGCCATTACAGTAGTTTCCACATTCTTGCTTATTTCTTCCTTTTGTACAGTCCATGCCTGATCTGCTTTTTTGGCTAGAGTTGCTCATTGATCTGTATACATTGATGTCCCAAGTCTCCTTTAGATGATAAAATCAGTTTAGAGCTTTCCAAGTTGAACAGATTATTTATCTTTGCAGCCTGATTTTTAATTTCTTTGATATCATGCTGACTTTTCACCTACCTTATATAAGTTTCCTTAACATTCTCTACAGTCATATCAGGTTCTTGTACACCTATATAGCCTAGTGTCCTAACAAATTTTGTTGCCATACTATCCCTTCCCCTTTTCAAATCATTAAGGAACTCATTAAGCATCATATCACAGAATCACAGAATTTCTAGGTTGGAAGAGACCTCAAGATCACATTATAAGGAACACCTGGGGCAGTTAATCTACCACCATGATGGGATTTAGTCATTTAATCTTATTTGTGAATGTTTCCATGTTTCTTTCTTTCTTTTTTTTTTTTTTTTTTTTTTTTTTTTAATCTCTAATCAGCAATCTAAAAATCTCATGGTTAAAATGTTCAAACTGTGTCCTGACCTATCTATTAAATGTACATTCATTTCATATTTATAATTAATGCCCGTAGGACTGCAGATTAATTGAAAGCCAAAATTCAAAAATCTTTCAAAAATTCTAAAGCCCACTTAAAAAAAACCCTGCCAAGCTGCTGTGTCATTACTGTCATTACCTAAGCAAATCTTTCACGCTGGCTTGGTAGGGAGTGTGCAAAAAATACTTTCTGATGCTTATCATATTCACTTACCAGACACATGGTATAACATTGCCTTCTCTAGCCACTGTTTTAATATCTGCAGATTTTTTAATCTCTTGAAGTTTCATTTGTTCTAACTAACCATAGGTAATACTTTAAATCTACAGTAGAACAGAAAGGTTTATAAAGCGAGAACATATTAATAATTTGTGGAGCAGAGGCAGCAACCCAGGATTCCCCTATCTCATGAGATCAACAACACCTATATCTCTTGATTAATGATCACAGGAGCAAGAAATTTATCATAATTCCCCAGTGATCTCTGCCCTGATGTTTATCTGTCATTTTCTAATGACTTTCTTCATGTGAATATGCCCAGTTCTATGAGGAAAATCTCATACGTCTAAAACTCTTATCTATAGTCAGACTGTCTTATAGTGTAATTTTTCTTACATGTTTTCCCTCAAAGTTTTTTTTTTTTTTTTTGTACATTATAAGGACATAAATGAAACAGATGATTTTACCCACTTTGTGGACAATGGCACATCTGATATTCTATTTTTTAAAAGGTAGACTGATACAATTTTTTCCAGTATGTGCAGACACAAGACAAGACAGCATTTTAGTATAAATATGTTATCTCACTAATTATTTGCACAACATGGGAAGGGATTTTGGCATGCTAATAGCATATGAATCAATAATAAAAGAAATAAAATAGGTGAGGAAAAATAATCTTCCTAGCAGTCTTGGAATTACTGTGTTTTATCAACAGTTCTTTGGTAGAATTCATTAAATTTTCCAATTAGTTGCCAACATGAAGTTTCAGTTTTTCCTAAATTGACAACCTAAAACCCTGCTTGGCCTCTCTGAAAGCAAAAACATAATTTTGCTTCATCTAATAGAATCTGCTTTTTAGCAAATAATAACACAATAATGTCAAAGCTTAGGCTGGAGAAACCCCATTTTAGTTGTATTAATCATGTCTGCTGAGCTTCAGTAGCTCTAGTGAGGTTAACTGATGTGTAGATGTAATGGGCCTGTAACAACATTCTTGTTTCTTTGAGACTTCATGATTATTTTTCTTTGTTGAATTAACCAAGTAATGATTAATATTGGATAAGTTTTACTTAAAAGTGAGGCATTGATATTATCTTTGTAATCATAAAGCTGTCTAATGCCATGAATAGCTGCAAGAATACTGAAAAGATTAAATAATTTTGAGAGGACAACCTTTCTGACCTGGAAAAAAAATCAGGGTTATTTAATTATTTCCTCTTCTTCTAGCAGATACGTGAACAGCAGCCAAGATTTATGTAGTTTACATTTATGCTGAGCTGCAGTGGCCCAAAGGTGTCTGCTCTGCTGCCTGAATAGTTAAACCACAGCTTGCATCAATCTTTTTCTTCTGCCGCCATTCCAGGGTACCCCTCCTGTAATGCTGTCCAGTTTACAGACTCTGAGCAGGTGGAGTAGGGTAAATGTGTTCCAAGTAACCCACTGCATTGCAAATACTCCTTGAAGACCATTTCTGCCCCACTGTTTACCTGGGCAGCGTGAAAACAGCAGATGAACACAGCTTCTTAGATAGTCATATTGTTTTGGGGGAATGGTTTACAAGCACAGTCACATTCCATTACTGCTAATGAGTGTTAATCGAGTAGAGGATTGTTAATCTAGTAGAAGAGTGACCCCCTATTTCAAAATCTCCTAGACAGGCAGCTGATCAAACACACCGTGGGGTTCTTTGAAAGCACAGATGGAGGTATTTCCCATTCTTGTTGACTTTCAGTAGGACTGAGAAACCTTCCTGCTCCTTGTGCCTCAGAACATCCCCCATAACCAATAAAATACCGAGCTGGAAACATTACACGGCAGTGAGGCTGACTTATGCTGAAGATAAGACTGAGTTTATTGAAGCTATTGTTTTGGGTAGTTTTATAGCTTAACCTTCAGTAAGTGTTATGAACACCATATCCTTTAAGATTACAGGGAGAAGAAATTTATCTAAAAGATAAAAAGTCTGATAAGTAATGAAAAGAAAATGCTGTTTTGTATCAAGTTTAAGATTTAGTACACACAAGTGTGAAATGAACTGCCTTCATATGCTTATCATAGTGCCTGTGTTACACCATGTTTATGGAGGAGAGCATGCAAAGCAGAGCATTGCATGGAGCATTGCCCCAGGAGGTACCTTCCCCAGGCACATGGTGGGGGACCAGATGCGCAGTCCCCCTGCTTCTAAGCACAGTGAAACTGCATCCAGGCGTAGTATCCTCTCATACATCCTTAATCGCAGTATTTCAATTTATTGTACACTAATTAGATAGACCTGTTGGTTGAAGGAGAAGAATCAACACCCAGTAATTACTTCATTGTAAAATGTAATGAGTTTTCGAACCTGACGTACTGTAAAAATTGCAGCATAATAAATAGAACGCAGTTTTCCTGCTATAAACTAGCAGTGAATTCTGCTAGTGTATTTCTTCATGAAACATGTTTATGTGATAGTCTTCCAATTTTATGGCTGAAGTTTATCACCATAAGGTGCATTTCATGACAGCCAAATAACTACATTCAGTTAGACTTGTCACCATGTGCCTTCAGTATCAAGACACATGCTGATTGTATCAAATACCGTTGACTGTCTTAGTGCTGCAAATAGAAAAGATGATTACACTGTTCTCTTTAGATGTGATGTAATATTATTCACCCCACTAAGAACTGAAGGTCAAGGTTGTCTAAGAACATGGGAAAGATCATCTATTGAAAGCTTCATAATATGATAATACACTATGAGACACAGCAGTCGTTTTACATTAATATTTCTGTGATTTCTTATGCAAGAGGCAGCACCTATTATACAAACCAAGCAAGTCACCCACTAGTATATTCTTCCATAGAAACCAGTCCCTAGAATTCCAGAGCTACAACATTTGATTTCATTTATTTGTATCACAAAGGTCAGTAAGTACAGTTTACACTCTTGAGTGAAATTACACCAAAGCATTAATACATTATCAATAATGATAATGATCAGTCATTTAAGCTAGGATACTGCTGTCATCTCCTTTGAAAGTACAAGTAAAAGATGTGATAGTCAGAGAATCTACTGGAGTCATTTTAAGTAAAAGGCTTGCTTCAAATCATGACCAGAACTTGTAAAACACTGACAGTGTGATTTATGTTGCATGCAGGTAGTAGAAGTGCTTGAGTTTCATTCCAGAAGAAAATACAGAATGCTTGCATATCATGGTACACTGCTTGTGTGATTTTAATGGAGGTGGAAGACCCACAGTGGCTTTAACAATTTTTTTTCCTAAGACTGTTCGTTACAGCTTTGAATTCTGCTGTGCTGCGTGGTGCGTGGCCGTGTGGGCTGGAGACGGGTGTGACAACTTGGACAGTGACCTATGTCGAGGTCTGTGTGGATCCTAATGGGGGATTCTAGATGTCACCAGGGCAGCACAGTTATTCATGACAGAAGCTCAGAGGGAATCATTTCTGGCAGCTGCACCTTAGGCAGGCAGTGCCCTGCTGAGCAAGGGGAGAGTGGAAGGTGCGAAGCACAGGATCACCGGGAGATGCTGGCCCCTTCCTGGGGCCCGGTGTGCAGATCGCTCTGGTTGTCTGATTGCCATGGAAACCACCAGCAGAGATTTCTCTCTTTGCCCTCTGCTTGAGGTACTTGGTTTCCTGCTGCCTTGTTGCCTGCAGCCTCGTGACAGCGAGAACCCCCACCCCATGTACCTTGAAAGGACTGAGGTTGGTGGGAGAAAGCAATCTGTGATGGTTTGCAGGCTGCTCCCTCTTGCATACAGTAACAGAAAATGCAGGAGATAAACCCAGTTTTCAATACTGACATAATAATCATAAAGAAATTGGATGCAATTTGCTTTTAAAAGTCAATTTAGTCTAATTTAGGACCACATACAGAAGTATTTTGACAGCAGGCTTTGAATAGCCTTATGCCAGCAGAGGAGGACAGAAATGAGGTTGTTTAAATGCACAGTTTAGGCATTTTCACCCATGAAATACACGGGTTGTAACCCTTAACCTTAATTCCTTTCACTTAGGACCCTGAGCTCAGGGATAACGTGATGGAGCTAAACCATCTTCATCTGAAATGCCGATATGTGTTGTTGCCTTCAACAGCATCTTAGTATTGAAAAATGTGTAGAAAAACATTAGTATTGAAAACATGTAGCGCCTGGAATAATGACAGATGTTGAAATGATCTTTTATCTCAAAACACGCTAGTCAGAGATTAATTTTAATGAGGTTTTCATATTTATTTTTATTGTTTTAATTTTAATTTTTGCACTTTGGTTAATGAGACTTGTCCCCTAAAGAAAACATTTACGAATAAAAACAAATCAGCCTACTAAATAATTTTGATAGAATGTCACCCACGACACTGCTGAAGTTTTGGTGCATGTTTAAAAATATCGTATAAACCAGCATGATCACACCAGGTTTTTCTTTCAATAAGTAAAGGGAGATGTAAGGAGAAGTTCAAAAGAAAAGAAGAGAGAAAGCAAATGAAAAAAAGTGAAATTGGAGTCACTGGGAGAAGTGAAGTTAGCGGCAGAGGGACTCCCAAGTGAGCCATGAGCTAAAACCACAAGGATGCAGATGGGCGGCCGGCAGCTAGCAGCGAGCGGTGCTGCTCCATGCGCCTTTTACCCCATCCCCATGCCAGGGGATCTCCACCGGGCATCGGGTGTGCCCCTCCTTAAATTCCTAGGCAGAAGGTATGCAGACAGACGTCCCTCCTTCAGATCAGCCGCCACCGGGATCTGCACCGGGGCTTCAATTTTCCTGGCACCATGGTGTTGGAAATGTGAGCTCGTACAAGCGCAGCTCAGCGGTGCTCAGCTGTCCCAGCCCCTATCCCTTCCCTTTTCCACGCACCTGTCCCTGTGAGGTGCTCTCCGAGTTCAGTAAAGGGGAAAGGAAAAGAGATCTGGGGAGCACCAAATGCATCATGGCTCTTGCACCTCCTGCCTGGACGTGTCCCTGCACATGGAGTGGGGTTTGCCAGGCACGTGGTGAGGGGTTTCTGCTGTTCCATATGGACACTGTGCCATGGTCAGGGACTTACCACATCCTCAGCATCCCTTCAGAAATATGAAGAAATGAGCTGGGTTGACATAGAGTCACACGCCAGCTCTTTAAAGGTTTAGGGGGCAGAGCTGAATTTTATTATATACATCAACCATTGCGTTTGGGAATTATAAGCCATCTTTTTTTCCTAAAGGCAAAAGAGTTCCACTCAGGCAATGTTTGTTCCCACTCAGTGTGGCAGAGTTCAGATTTGTGTAGCAATATCTGTTGATCATAATGTGTTTGTTTTGTCTTTTTTAACTGAAAGGAAAAGATGACTGAAAGAAAATTAAAGTAAAAACTATTATTAACTTCTAATGCTAATAACCCTATGCATAATAATCGGCATTTTGTCCTGATTGTCTTGTCGTATCATTCAATTTTCAAAGGGCCTAAGTCAGACTGTGCAGTCCTCATTACTGAACATGCATAACATTGTCTTCTAAATTCCCTGTAACTATTCAAATAGACGCTCAGAAAGACAAATTGCCTATCACTCTAAAGTCTTAAAACAAAACAAAAGGCACCATATTGCCACTTTAGGGACACATTTGTTGCCTGCTGTTGCTATTATATATGTCATTTCAGTCCTGCAGTTAGCTATAAACTACATCTTTTCTTTTTCCAGAGAGAAATAAGAGATGCCTGAAGGGAAGCAAGAATGGAAAGCATCCTTAAAATGACTGATTTACAATTGGTAAGGAGATACAATATGAAAATTATAGCTTTCTTAGTGTGTCACATCACAAGCTTGCGCAATGTTCTTGCTTTAAAAGCCACCCCACAGGCTAGTGTGATGGCTTGGAGGACATCCTGGCATAGGAGCAGACAAGTGGCAGGCTGAGGCTCCAGCTCACACTCTCAGGACAGGCAAGAAGCTCCTCTCAGGCTGAGCTCATGGGTCACCTCTGCTGTAAATGCTCCTCCATCGAATCCCCTCCACAACAACCTTTATGCCACAACCTACCTTTCTGCAGTACATCTGAGAATAAAAGCAGTAGCAGACACCCCAAAGGCATGAATTGAGAGAAGGAAAAAGGCCCCTGTGATTCAAACCAGACAGAAGCTGTTTCAGAAAGTTGGAAGCCTATTAGCATAAAATTCTACCCAAGTGCTATTGAATAGATGAAAGCCAAAGTGTACTTTTTGTGGCTGTAAAAAACAGAATGTTGTTTTTAGGCTCCTAGGATTTAGGAGCCTGATGTGAGTTAATCTGCCATAGTTTCTGTGGATCCTGCTCTTTAACCTAGAGATGTTACATACAGCCTCTAGATTTCAGTGTTATATTGTGGAGTGTCCACATTCACTTGATCTTCAAGGTATGAGAGGAATATGGGCATTTTATGGTGTAGAAGACACATTATCTTTGCCTTTTCACAGTCTAAGATGGCAATGGCTAGGAGCACTACTGATCTGTTCACGCTTGAAGTAAAAGCGATGTCCATCATGGCATTTTGTGTAGAGTTTTGTCCAATTGCCAGGTAGGTGTGGCTCAAACACTTTCAGCGATGTGGAGGCAGTCACCTTGATTCTGGATCTCAGGCTGATTCAGTCTATTTCACAATCTAGTAATTCTCAGAAATCCTTCTGTTGCCTACCAGCATATGCAGCTGGGCAGTGTGTTGGGCCATCACATCTAATATCCACCAAAGTGCTTATCCTCCATGAATTTAACATATCCCTCTTTGATACCATGCTATCCGTATTTTACTGTAACATGGCATTCCATATTTTACTTCAATGCTTCATGAAAAAGACTATCATTTGTTTTCTGTTTCTTACCTGATAATATCATTCCATACCTGCTAGTACTCATGTTGTCAGAAACTGATTCATCTGCAGTTTTGTTTTTTAGTCACTCAGGACTGCAAAACCTTTCTATAACATTCACATTCAAGTTTAGATTTAGCCATTTAAAATAACATAGTATCACTGCAACTTTATTCTTTCCAGATTTACAGTGTTTTCCAAACAATTTATGAAAAGTACAGATCCTTAGGAAATTCCCACATGTAGACTTCTTCCTCTGTGGATCTGCAATTTATTCTTGGTCTTTGTTAGATAGAAATATGCAATTAGACATTAATCCATGAGAGGACTTTCCCTCTTGTCAATTAATAAACTGTAATACTCAATATGTAGAAAGAGATTTTTTATATTTAAAATTTGGCATTCCTATAGAGAGCTCCTGAACTATGGAGCTAGTTATCTCCAAGAAGAACGCTCGGCTTATTATTAGTGAGCTACTCTGCAGAGCATTAGTAATAAGTGACACAGTGATTATCACTGTGGTGTTCACATTTCCCCATCACATGCTGGGATTGTTGTTTAAAAGTGTTTCTTGTGGACTTGTTTTGAAAAACAATCCTTGATGCAGTAACCTAAGAGCATAAAACAGGGTGACATTTCAGTTGATGTGTCTCCAGCTTTAATTTGTATTTAATAAGCCAGTTTCGCCTATGTTTATTAAAATTGGTTGACTTTTAAAAGAGCTCCCACTGAGTTTTATGAATATGCAAATTGTATGTCTATTTGGTATAGAATGAAACTCTCAATTACAATGACAATAAAGATGTAGTTATAGTTTTATTAATCAATTAACACATAAGTATTCTGATTAACACTTGAAATGAAGTGACTAGTTAAATACTTCTTTATGTTGGGGGTACTGGAACTGCTTTCTTTAAGGAGATTGAGTCTTATGCCCACAGAAAGAGTGCCTGGATGCACATCTACACATAATGAATAAAAGTAAAGGAATTTGTTCTGGTATTTGTACTTGTCGCTATAATAAAAGATTACAGATCTGTGTCTAAGACTCCTCCCTCTGTCAATGATCACTTAATCTGCACTAGTTAGTGGACTGGAAATTGGCATTCAATGTTACTTCTTAAACTGTTCATAAGTACCTATATTGCTTGAACCAGATCTCATTTTCTCTAGGGGCGGAGTGAAAATAATAGACAGGTACTACCCATATATACTGTAAAAAGATGCTTGAAGGTTTGTAAATGAAAGATCCTTAAGCAAAATACCATTAGTCTGAGAAGTAGCAGTGATTTTAACAAGTTGCATGGGACAGGACAGGAAATCAAAATACCTCAACTATTTTTTTGGCCTTGTTGCTAATAGGCTGTGTTATCTTGGGCAGCGTCAGTTAGGAATCACACAGGAGACCTTCCAAACAGAGCGTTAAACTCCACTGCTTTGTGTCCTATGCACTTCTGATGCTGTATCTAAGCCTGTAGTGCTACTGGGGTGCTTATAAATGGCTCAACGTTTTCAGAAGTACGTTCACCATGTAAAGTTTTAAGCTAGTTTATTTTCAGTATATTGTCAAAATTAAGCCTCCAATATTTTCCCATGTTTGTGTGCTCCTCAGAGCATGAATGTTTGCCTTGTTGTTTTCCCTCTAGGAAGATTGCCTTGTCTACTAATTTGAATGTTTTAGCCTCTTAATCTACATGGATTTTAATGAAAACTCTTTTGACTGTTAGTTCACAGATTTTCCTTGCATTAAAAAAGAGCCTGAGGTCTTTTTCATTGAAGTAATTGTCCTAATGCAGTGAGAAAATGCCAGCATCTAGAAGTAGTGACTTAAAAGGAATGAATTACTATTTTAATGAAAGTAATACAAGTTACTAATTCTGACTATAAGAAAACTTCTGAAATGGTAGGGGGAAAACGAACAAACAAAAACAAACAAACAAACAAACAAAAAACAGCAAATCTAAGTCACATCTTAGAGCACAGGCAGAAAGTAAGGATCAAGGGTATATACGGTGATTCCAGAGTCCCAGAGGCAGTTCAGAGGAAAAAACCTCATGGCTGGAGCTGGGAGAGCAGCAGTTTGGAAGTTGGGAGGATGAGTTACTGGTTCTGGACAGCAGCAGCAGCCAGTGAACAAGCATTTCCTGTAACTTCCTCTTATTTTTAAGAACTTGCAGCTGACAAAGAGGATTTGACTTGCCTGTGTTCTGGAGCCTCCTGTGAAACACAGGTCCTTCCAGACCTTGTGCTTGTTGGCATGTCATTGAAACCATTCTGTTCAAACAGCTCCCTGAAAGTCTTTCTGGCTCCCCACCAGTATGAAACAATGTATGAAATACTCAGATTTAGAAAAGATTGGGCTAGAAAATATTACTAGTGGCTGTCTGTTTCTCCAGAAAGTGAATAACAGACTTGGTCATTCAAGCATTGGACCTTTGCAAGAAAAGCCTCACAGATCTCAAGGTATCTCCAAAATACTTATGGCTCTTCTTTCCCCCTGGTAGCACTTAGCAAGAACCATGTTTTCCAAAGCCTTCTGCCTTGCCCATGGCCCTCTCTTTTACAGAAAGCTCTTTCCAGGGATGGAAACAGGGATGCTGTTAATTCCTGTACCTTCGATTCAAATTTCGCAGGTGCTGCCATCCTGGAACCTCTCTGCCCCACTGCTAACTCTGAGTTTTCCAGACACAGACAATTCATTCTACTTCACAATAAAATCTTCACTCCTGAAGTTTAAATATGTCCTAAATGTTAAAGAATGGGTGTCACAACAGAAATGTTTTTACACATTTCAGTGATCACCACCAGCCTGCAGCAATAACTGAATGTGATCCATGGGTGTAAAGTACCAACAGAAAGATCCATTCTACAGAATCACAGAACCACAGCATCACAGAATCACATAAATCACAGAATCAAAGAATGGTTTGGATTTGAAGGGACCTTTAAAGATCATCTTGTCCAACCCTCCTGCCATGGGCTGGGACAGCTCTCACTAGATCAGGCCGCCCAAATCCCTCACTTCTTCCTTTTGTGCAACTGAGTGAAATAAAGACAATCATGTCAAGATTTCTGACATTTTAAATCTTTTCATGTTTCCTTCTTCTTTTGTCACCCTAACTGTTCTGAAGCCAAAATGGTTCAAAACAGTATAGAGGAGATAAAAACCAAGGGAAAAACTAACACTAAAGATTTCTCTGTCTCATATGGAGAGGAAAGAAAAGAGGAAGAGGCAAAATTCTTATATTTAAGAATACGAAGTTTCAGTTTTGAATAAAACAGCTATTTAAATTGAGAAGGCAAAATATTCTTGTGAAAGATTTTGGTGTTGAAAGCAAACACACCACTGTAATTTGTGGAGAAAAAGCTGGAGACATAAAATTGTAAGTGAAACATTGTAAGGGAAATTCCAAATTGTAAGGGAAATTTTGTATTTTTTTTTTTGTTTGTTTGTTTTTGTATTGTAAGGGAAATTCCAAATAACCATGGCTTAGAGGAAATGGTAGTTCTGTAATACACTTTTATTGCTCAACAAACATGGATTTTTCTTGTGATTATATTTAAGATTGTGGCTAAATTCTTCTTTTATAAGTCACTGAGTGACATTAAATATGGAATATGTCCTCCAGTCTCCAAATCCTGAAACCCAGAGTGGGCAAAATCATGTATGCATCCCCTCTGTGCTATAGCAACTTGCACATTTTTGTTTCAGGAGCACCAAATACGTATAGCAGGTGCCATCTTCTGGCAATGTCGTTTTTGGAAATTAGCACTGATCTTACACAGTGTACATACAATAAAGTGTGATGAACTGGTTAGTATTTTTGAGTGATTGCTAACAAGGAATAAAAATTTTATGTCCTTGAAGTTTAATAGAAAGCATTAACAGTTCAGAAGTACTAGCTAAATACTTTGCTTTTTGCTTGACAGTTCCTAATAGTCTTGTAGTAAAGAACTGTATGTTAAAGGTTTAAACATATAAATATTACAGTATATACAATATTTTAGAATGCTCAAAATGACAGAATTTGCAGGTAGGGGTTAAGTTTGTCTTGTAACCAGTATAGCTGGAAAAAGAGAGCCCGCTTTAGGACTCAAAGGAAGGGTTATGAACTTATCTTCAAAGTCTTGTGTAATTACACACAGAAGAAGCAGGATTCGCAAAATGTAATGGTTTTCAAGAAAGACATGTCTTGACTAGCACCAAATTGAATGCACAAACGTGGAAAAATAGTAAAGAATGAAGGTGGATGAATTATAAACCACTTTTATTTGATTTGGATGTATTTAGATCATTTAATTGTCTTTCATGAACAATTATTGCATTCCTGTAGCATCTCTAAGTGGCAAACAAGTATGTCTAGGCCACATGACAAGTTTGTGGGCATGGGGTCTCCAGCTTCTGGCATGCAGCAGACTTTTTCATCCAGGAGATTGCCCTGTGCTGAGCAGAGCACCTTCACAAGAGCTGTGACGCCGATTCTGTCACAAAGAGGAATGAAGCACAACGGTGAGGATTGCTCCAGCTAGCTGCAGCCTGCATTCATTCAGGATATCCCAGTCCTTTTGGTCTCAGTGATGATAAAATATGAAAAAAGAGCAGGCACCCCTCTGCACAGCTGTTTGTGTCTTCCCATACGTGTGATGTCTGATACAGCCAAATTCACACATGACCCCCAAATAGTAGGGGTAAGGAGGTCAGACACCAGCTGCAGTGCGATCTGAAGATGGTAGGACATGTGGGGCTTCAGAAATGGAGGGAATTGGTAGTAAAAAAGATGACAGTGTGCATCAGAGGAAGGATCAACATTATTATAGTGTGGGCAAGGTGTAAACTAACAGCTACGTGCATTTCAGGACAATGAATTTAATACTGTCTGATGCTTTGCCAATGTGTTTAATGTAGCCCATCAGTGTAGTGCCTTCTGTAAAATGATCCTGTGATAAGAGAGTGGGTGATCCAAAATTGGTGAGCCTAAAAGAGGATCACAGGTCATTGGCAGCCCATGAAGTCCATGACCTAGAAAAGGAGCTTCTTAGTGTGGTCAGCTATGACAGTAGTGGTTGAGCATTGAAGCAGGAATGGATAAGGGCTTTCCTTTAGTTGAACTTGAGAGCAGGGCATGTTTCTCGGTAGGAAAGCTGTCAGATCTGATGGGTAGGTGCTCCTGCCACACATGCTCTGTTTCAGGATAGCAAGAAGTCCCAGTGGTCTGTCCTGGGAGCAGGGTGAGTGTCTGCCTTGGAGTGAGATGAGTGAGTCCAGCTGGCCCAAAGCACAGCGTGCAGGGCTTCAGGGAGATGGGAAGGATTTTAGCAACTGTGTTGTGATAACACCTTCATGGCTACAGCCTTGTTAGGTGATGGCTGTAGGCATCATGCAAGTGGCCCTCTGTAAAACAAAACCCTTAGGTTAATTTTGTTCTTAAAAGAGGCACAGCGCAGGAGAGCCTGAGAAGCACTGTCTTTATATAGAGTAAACATATCTGCGAGGGGATCAGCATGATGCACATACTTCTAGATCCACGTAATGCTACGTGCTTTCACGTGTGCTACAAGCAGAAACCTGCATCTCAGCTGCTGCAGCTGGGATTGTTTATATTACAGTTTTGTCAGAAAGCCAACAAAGTGCTGTTCACTGAAATTACACCTTTTGCAATGGCTTTAGAAATTCCCAATGTTTAGCGCTGTTTTATTTTTTTGTGGGTTATTCTTTTGCTTTACTTTTTTGCAATTTGCTCAGACGTTTTGGGGCATGTTTTGCTGAGACAGCCGTAGAGAGAACCACAGCCATAGGCAGGGCTGGTTTTGCCATTGTTGCCTGTCTGGGAGTTGTGAGTCCGTCCCTCTCGGGCATCCCAGTTTGGCCGAGCGCTTACCGCCCCTCGCCGAGCTTGTGATCTTCCTCCGGCACAGCCTGCTTCAACGGCCCTAATTGCTGGGTTTGTGAGGCTCCTTGTTACAAGCATTTTTGCGCTTACTGAGGCATGTGAATGAAACTTGTCTGTGTTTGCTCCAGCCCCATAAACAGGGCTTGTTACAATGCGGGCTGTTTGCCTGATTATTCACAAGTCTGAGCATCGGGGGCTTCGCTTGAGCGCTGCTCACACGGGGCTTGTTTTGCAGAGCCCTATCACCACTTCCATTGTGGGGTCTTTGTCTGGGAGTTTGAAGGGTATGAAATACTTTCACATCATGTTGCTTTTAGAAAAGGAAGATTAAAAAAAAAAAAAAAAAAAGCCAACACCACAGAAACAGCTTCTTTGCACAGTGCAATATTGTTTTCCAGGACATGCCCCGCAAACAGACATAGCCATGTTTTGCTCTGTGGGAACAAGGGCTGTTTCCCATTTGTAATTCTCATCTCTTCAAGCCAAAGCCTCATTATAATCTCTTTTTCCCTCTTTAATCATTGCCTGGTTCCTAATTCCAAAAGTAGAATAAATTAATAAAACCTGAAAATTGCTATCACAGATATAGGAAAGATATAAACCAGACAATTTTTCTCCTGGAGGTTTTAGTTTCAAAAACTGGAGTGTAACTGTTCTGATTGTCTATAAACTTCAGTAGCTGCTGGTAATTTCCATTAATTAAGCATGCAAATATATGACAGAAACAATAAATTGGCCTAAGCAGTAACAGTTTTCCTCACATGTTCTCCTACAGGCAGGACTGGTACAATGGTATGGAAGAGATCTAATTCATCCTAATTTTAGTCTTCCTCTGGGAGCGGAGGAAATCCAGCTGGGTTGCTATTGGTATTAGTAATTTTGACAAATGGAAGATTATGTCTTTTCAGATAAAAATTACTTGATTTCTTTCTTTAGCAACATTTACAGAAGAAGAAAGTATGATGATGATTAGAGCATTGCTGGACTATCTCATTACCTCCAGCATGCAGTCTTCCTTCTTTGTAGGTGGAAACAGAGCTTATGGTTTATAGGAGGCATCGAACTAGTGCAAACTATTCTTTGGTAATGTGCACGAATGCTGGTTACATTCTTTACTGCCCCAAAAGGACCATGCTGTTGGAGCTCAGGAAATTAGTCCTTAAGGTTATTGATCTGTTTTCTCTCTGGCCATGGAAGGGAATGTGTGAGTCAGAGAACGTTGCACTAACAGTACACATTTATTTCTGTTTTACAACTGAACAAAATGAAGCATTCATATTTATATCTCTATCTGTAGTCACCACAGTTTCCCAGAGAGCTCTACAAACCCTGCTGTGGCCCTAGATCACACCTACCTTTATATTTAATCCAGTTTTTCCTGCTAGGTCTCACAATCTGCTCCAGACCCACAACTCCTGGGTTACTGCCCCCCAGCCACCCCATAGCGTCCCCCAGAACACTTGTTCTGATCTTCTGTGTGGCTCATCTTTCAATGTTCAACATTGCTCTTCTTTCCATCCCTGTACTCGTTTGCTGAATATGTCGTGGCTGTGGACCAGAGCCATGTGTTGTTGCTCATCATTTCCTCACCTGCAGATCAAGTTTTACATAGTTGGAGACGATTTGCTTATTTTGATTAGCTGCATCATTCCTGTGGTTTTGTATCGTCTCTTCTAAGCAGAACTTGTAGAACCTAGACACAAGTTCAAATTCTACTTTATACTGAGGTCAAAATGTTCCCCTGGGATTTGCCAGTGCATTTGTTTACTAAAGCACTGACAGAAGCCAATGGAAAGCAAACCCAGCTGAGGCATATTCAGTAGCTAAGACAAATTGTCTCAGGTAGTAGCTTGGCTCCGCTCACAGCCTTTTAACTTCACAGGTAAGAAGGAAAAGGCTCATATTTTTCAAACAAACACAGCTGTATTGCACAAACTTTATTTTCCTGAATTATTTGTTGTCATAAAATCTCCTAAACCCTTGATTATCTAACTTTGCTATTTTTGAGGCTCATCATTTTTCTTACATAGTTTTCTGCTTGGAAGAAGATGCAATAAAATCATTTTGGGTATAAGCCCAAAGTAAGAACTTCGCCATAATAATTCAGGATTTTTCTTCAAAGTTTCTGTGTTTCAGGATATGAAGACAAACTCAAATTGTTTGTTTGTTTGTTTAAATATTGCTGCCTTTTTTTTTATAGCTTGTGTCTGATCTCTACAGACATTTCTGACAGAGATTGGAGTATTTAAAGATTTAATTCCTAGGAAATTTCTGTGTCACCATTACACAAAAAATATGTTCTTAGTAACCAGCTGTGTTATAATTTACTGTCAAAGCTGCAGACGTTGTGAATGTGGTGTAATTGCACTGCAGCAAGAACTACTGGAAGAGTCAGGCGGGAAGCTGAAATTCAAGGAATTAAGCTTAAGCAGAAGTCACACTTGCATTTTCTTGCTCTCGTCTACAACTGTTTGAAGTGCTGATATCTGGAGAGAAAGGCCTTGACTTCTACTTATACTGAGGAAATATCAGTGTCTGCCAAGTGGCAGTGCAGCCATGAGTTTTTTCAGAGAGGAAAGAGATTTCTCCAGCTGGGGATGGGCAGTTTTAAGACTTGCAGGCTGCTCTGCTACTCTTGTCTATTATTGCCTGTCATTTGTAAGGGCAGCTAAACTCTATGAAAGTTTAAAGGAACATGGCCGTGGACTTTCTTCTCTTGTGTTTAGATTAGGAAAACAGCTATGTATAAAGCTTGATGGCAATATACGTATTGAGATTTATTTCTGCTTAACTTTGGAATCTCTCCCTGCTTGGATAATAGCTGATTTTATCAGATCCTGTTTGGAACACCTCTCTCGGCAGCGTCCACAGGGAGCGCTGCTGGAACGTAGTTTATTGCTTGTGCAGAAGGTACTGAAAGGCAAGTTGTGGTTTGAAACCATCTGGCCCCAATTCTTCTTCCAGATTCTTTGCTGTGATGACCCCAAATTCTTTGAGTCATCTGGTGCACTAAAAGGGAGCCTGACTCTGTGCCCAGTGAACCACAATGACCTCTTTAATAAAATATGCGGTTGAAAACTTCACGTTGAACTGCACTGTGCACAGTGGTCTTGCAGGCTTTACACCATGCCAGGCCATTTTTCTAAAACTAATATGCTATTTTTTTTCATTTGTTTGCTTGTTTTAAATGGTATGCATGTGTATTGACAGCCATCCCCACAGGAAACCTTAATAAAAAGGAGGTCACCTTGTCATGTCTTTGGATTTGAAAAAAAAATGAAATATTCTTTAAGGAGATCCTGTGCTTTAATCCATTTTGGCCTGGTGGAATATCTGAGATGGCAATGGGGTATCCAAAGTCTTTAGTGAGATGTAATGAAATCTTTATGCTGAGGTAACTTTCTTGCTTAATAGCTTGGTGGGAGAGAATCCATTATATATTAGATCCATCTTTGTCTCTGTGGAGACATTCATTTTAAAGTAACATTTTAATCATGGCTGCAGCCCGCAGGGGAAAAAGAAGATACCCAGAGCTGAATAATGCATGCCCAACTACCAGAGGGGATGCTCTATTAACTCTGATTTACATACGACTGCTTGTTTAAATTTGTAATATCACCATTCAGATGGCATTTGGGAAAGGTGAAGACCTGGGTTAGGACCTACAATAATTCAAGGAGTAAAATAAGAGAGTTTAAAAAATATTATCCAAAAGCACATATTGTCAAAATAAGGCCAACCCTAGCCATGATCACTGTGCTTTTCTAATAAATCCTCTTCCAGGGTCCTTTGCCTACCTTTCTGTCTTAGAAATTGTTTGCCTGGGTGTTCTTCACTGTGCCTATTTTGGTGGATCCCTGGCAATTCTAGGGTGACTATCAGTGAATATCAACAGAGAATCTTCTACCTGGTGCTGCTCAGTTAGTGGAATAGTAGCCAGAGAGTAGTCAAATAGTATGACCTGCTGGGCTGGAAACCTGTTTGCACAGCCAATTCTGTGGCAGAGAAATGCTCAGAGTCTCTGGCTGTGTCCCCTGGCTGGATTCTGCAGTGTCCATGCAAGGGGAAGGTTTCATGCAGCTGGACCATTGGGAACAGCACTCAGCCATGCAGTTTCTCTGGTGTCCAATAAAGAATAACCCTGTGCTCCATCTATCCTTTCAGAAGGGCTCCAATGGGATACTCCTCTGCATCTATTTTCTCGATACCTGCAGGAACATAACATCTTTTATGGACTCTGTGTCTCCATCAAATATGGCTGCAGTCCAAACTAATGAATAAAAGTTGTAGGCAGTGGACAGAGAGAGAGTGTGACTTCAGATGGGAAGGCAAGAAAACTTGGCATTAATGAATCAGGGAGAAGACACAACCCCCGTGCAGCTACTGCATCCATCTCACTTCTCCAAGGGCTTTATCATGGGGCACTGCCACCACATGAAGCCTGGTGGTGAGAGGGGGCCTGCCTGCCTCTGGAGATGAGCCTTCATCTATTAGCAAACGCCTTCTAGCCCCTTGCTGTAGCAGTTGCTCCATGTTCATTTCTATCACTGTGCTGCTGCTTTCCTAAATGGGATGTGGAGCTGAGAGGAGTTTAGGCTGTGGAAATAAGACCAGGTGACCACATGATGCAAAAGGAAATCTTCATTTACAGTCTTAGGAAAGCAGGAAATCAACCACTGATTGCTGTTGGGACCAAGAAAATGGGAAAGATGATCTGTTGCCACCTACTGTTACTTGTGGTTGCTCTACTTGAATTTTTCTCAGCTCTGCTGCTGCTGTTCTGCTCTCTGCCCCTGTTCTGTTACTTTCCTTGAAAGAGATTGCAAGATACACAGAAGGTGCATTAAGGCATCACCAGCATTCCCCACTAGGCACACTTTCCTCTGTACTCAAGGTGTATCTCTGCCTTGTTTGCTTAAAAAAAAAAAAAAAAAAAAAAAAAAACAAAAAAAAACACGTAGAATCCCAAACCAGCAGCAGCAGAGTTTAGTAATCAGATGTCACCCACTTCCTTTAAGAGAGCCCAGCTATCAAAATTGGAACAGCCAAGAGCGGAATTCAACACACCTCATTTTAGGCACCCCTTTCTCTTACCACATCAAGAAGTTCAGCTCAGCTTGGCCAGTTATTTTGAGCTATCTGGTCTAAGGTGAGCATTCCTAAATTTAGTTTCCAGTAGTATCCCCCGGCTGCTTAGGGCTGTGTGCATAGGGAGAGACATTTTGCCATTCATGCGTCACTGTTGGTGTGTGCTGTGGTTTGGGAATGCCTGGTTTAAGACATCCTTTTGCTGGGCTGGCACTGCCTTCACGGAGAGCTCCTCAGCTCTGAGCTGCCCGCTCCTGCCCTTGTATTTGCCAGATCCAGCGTCACTCGCTGCTGGCAGAGGCAGCTGACAGCGCCAGACCCACACAAAGTATAATAGCCTATTCTGAATACTCACACCGTAATCTCTCTGAGAATACTTTCAGGATTTGTTTTATGAGCTGGAAGCAGTGAACACTATCATAAATGCTTGCATATAACACTGCGAGAGGAAGGGTTGTAACACATAGTTACTGATGTTAATACTAGCACATTATCTTGTGATAGCTGTGCAATTAACTGAGTCACCACTATGCCAAAATCTCATTTGTCTCCAAGCGCCCCACAAATATGCTGTGTTCGCTGGCTGTGCTTCAGCCTGATAGCTTTTTAGTCGGTGCATCCTCTTTGTGTTTGGAGAACAACAGCGCTGTGCAGCCTTTGAAAAGATGATTAAGGATATTAATTTAATGAATGGTTTTCTCAAAATTTATTTCTAGAAGATGTTTTTCTGAATGCTACTGATATAGCAAATTCTGAATCTTAATTTTGTTTCAGGAACAAAAATTTTGTTGTGAGACAACTGTCTGCATTCTGTTTGTCCTGGTGAATCCCAGTGGCGTTTGTTTATTTGGTTTCAGATATTCACAGAACTGTCATAGGCAGAACACTGAGCAATACTGGAACATCCCAAAAGTGAGAGAATAAAATAACCCACCTGCAGAATGATTGCCTCTTGGTTTTTGGCAGGGAAAAAAAAAAAAAAAAAAAAAAAAAAAAGACCTTCACATACCAAACACAGAGCATACACAGAGCTCGTCAAGGGGAAACAGGTTTATGATACAAACCATGATTTGTCCCTTTTGTGTTAAAATGAATACAGCAGTTCTTTGCTGGAGAAGTTGTATCATGAACATGTCAGAAAACTGATGGAAAGGAGTCCAGCTCTTCCCTTTCTTCCCTTTCTCTTCCTTACTGGAAGCTGCAGTCTGATTTTTGTTTACTTAAAAATAGCTCTCTGGCCTGGAGACACAGCTGGATCTAAATGCGGGTTGCAATTATGCAACTTTCACTTAAATCATGACAGAAGTAGATGCTAGTCTAAATGTGAGCACTAGGTACAAGCACAACAGCTCCTCTCCTGGCTGCTGTAGTAGCTCAGGAAACAACCAAAGAAAAACAAAGAAAATCAGAGTTTAGCAGGGCTTGAGAAAACGATCCCTGTGGCCTCAGGACAGTGTTCTGTTTCAGTCAGATGCTGTTAAGGTTTAATAAAACAGAGGGATTGGGAGTGGTACATTTATACTGGAGAGTTTAATTGTGACCTTTTGTATTTAGGCAATATTTTTTCCCAGCTCAGGAATTAAATGTAGTGGAGAGACACTCCTCAATGTGACATCAAGTATCCTTCTTCCCCTGAAGATATAAATGTGAATGATGAAAGCAGGAATGTGGAAATAAAAGTGTTATTTCCACACTTATAATGCCAGCTAGCACTTGTTACCAAACTTGTGAAAATAACATGATTTACTGTAATAGTTTACACTTGGCTAGTGAGGTATAAAATATCTTTATCTTATAGCCATATAAACTATAGTTAAATTAGGCAGAAGAGACACACAGAGCAGCTCCCACAAAAAGATTAAGAACTCAAAAGCGTGAGGAATACAAGATAAAGGTAGAACATCCTGATCTGAACATATGTTGGATGAAATGGGAGTGAAAGGGATTGAACCACAGTGAGGCCGAGGCCATTCACCTCCCAGATAATTCTTACTCAGAATTATCTCAGAAGCTGATCCAGGCTGAGGCTGTAATAACCCCGTGTTACCCTCCAGCATTTTCACTGATAATAAATAAGGGCCCTAAATGTGTGAATGGTGAAATAACATGATTAGTCCAACTGCTTGGATTTGTACTGAAATGACAAAAGTTTTGATTCGAACAGTATCCTTAAAAAAAAAATACTCTCAGCTACTTAATTATTTACATTAAAACCTGGAAATTTCAAGGCTTGTTTTGCTTTGTTTTCATGGAGGCCATCTGGATTACTCAGAGACCTGAGGTGAGAGTATTCACTGTTCTCCTCTTTGAGGTAAATGGAGCTATTGAATTTTCCCTTCCACACACAGGAATTAGTGGTTCAAAAATAAAGGAACAAACTAAAGAGCTGAAAACAGCCTGGGCTGAAAAACATCTCAACTGAATTACACTTCTCCCATTTCCCTGATGTGATAAACCTTACACTCTTACAAGATCTGTCTTTTAAATGGAAAATCAAATGGGAAACCTCAGCACTTTGTTATTTTTTTTATACATCATGAAATATTGAACAAAAAAGAGGTCATAAGCCATTTTGTTGACTTTATAGGTCTCCTGAGACTTCTTCAAGCTCTCTTCTTGATTGCTGCCATACATCTGGAGTGAGAGCCAGCCAGAGACAAGATGGCAGGTGTAAGTTGCTCTTGGAGATGTAATACATTTTTCTCCACAGCAGGCAAGACAAACACTGCCTTTCCTGTTTCCACCAGAAGGAGGAGAAAACTTTATGAGCTATGCTCTCACCCCCAAAAGCCAATTGCATTTTTCCCAAAAGTTTCAACATGTCCACAATTTCCTCCTATAAATTGAAATATGTGACTTTTTCCTTTTTATAAGATTTTTTGTTGGATGGAAAAAATATTTTTAGTAGCTAAGTGGGGAAAAAGATTTTTGCATATTTTCCTATAATAACTTTATTATTTGATGCAGTGATTGTATGTGTAAAAAAAAAAAACTGAATCACAGGAATTAAGGCTTTTGAATATAAACATAGTTATAATAAGATATAATGTTCACTAAAATTAAAAATGCTTATGTCTATAGCAACAGCAGCCAAGCTGTTCAGAAAACTTAATCACGGTAAACTTGTGAGGGACGGATTTGAAGTGAGAAGCCTTCCCAGCTCGAGTGCTGCTCAAACCACCTGCATCAGAACAGCTTTTTCTGCTGCATGCCACCAGGTGGCAGTGTAGGAGAGAAAATGTGTGACATGCCCACGAGAAGTATTACAGTCATTTGTGGTCTTTAATTAGGCACTTCTGCATGGCTGAAGTAGCCTTTTCCTTCCATCCCTGTGTTACTTGCATACACGCAGCACTATTATCTTTCTATATCGTCAGTTATTAATTTTACTGGTCTCGAAAGTTATTTGAGAGAGAAAAGAATGTCTTGAAATCAGGATGTGAGTCACGGTCAGCAGAAGTGCACTGTAAGACTGCATGGGCTGTAATTATTTCATTTTGCTTAGCAAATCCATGAGAACTCACTATGCAATTCTGCAATAAAATCTCTCCAGTCAGTGCTGATCTCACATTCTTTTTATTTATTTGCTTCAGCCAATGCCCCCTTTGAAATGAACCTCCCTGAATTGTACCTGTCTGCACTGAAAAAATGCTGGGGTCCAGCACTATTGAGTTGTCACCAATTTCAGTTTTCCACCTGCTCACAAAACGATTGTGTAGGTAACCTTAAATGAGCATTCACATCGAGCAGTGCCCTCCCTTGCTGTAAAACACTGTGAAAAACAGTGGCAAGCACCAGTGGAAGGTCTGTGTGTGCCCCATGTGGCATTCACAGAGCCCTTCTGCAAGCTCTGAGAGTAAGCCCTGACTCTAGGGGCAGGACCCCATCTGTCCCGGCTCTGCTGACCTGTTCACTATGGTTCAGAGCAGCTGGAGGGCGGTTGACTCAGTGCTGTCTTATCTGAGAGCTGATTGATTCTTCTTTTATTGACAAGTTGTTGAAATCCCCCAAGAAACAAAGCAGGAGTCTGGGGGAAACTAACAGGCAGCTGTTATTAGAAATTGTAATTAAAAAGAAATTCCTTCATTATGAGGCTTTGCCTAGAAATCAAAAGACTGTATCAAAGCATATGTATCTCCTGTATACTATTAGGCTATTAAGTGTATTATTGAAATATGCAAATAGTGGCTATTAAGGCGGAATTAAAAGGAGAAGCCAAAAGAGCAAAAAAGTTTGCAGATGGCATGCTGATTGTTTAAAGATACTATACTAAAGACAGAGAGCAAACATTTACTACTTATCAAAAGAGACTTTAAAAGGACCACACGCACACAGAAAGCTGGCATGATTAAACAGAAATGTGAAAGAGGCTGTTAGAAATAAAAGACAGTCTTCAAAAAGTGGAAATTATGTTGAAATGAGGAAAACAGAAAAGAACATAAACTCTTCCACATTTAATATAAACCCTTTATAAAGTGGGCCAAAAATATTTTGAGGAATAACTTGTGATAAGCATAAGAATGAATAATAAAACTTTCTCTAAACACATCAGAAGCGTGAGTTGTGCCAGACACTTTATAGGCATTCTATAATGTTTGGGATATAAAAGGAGCATTTAAAGAAGATAAGCCCAGAGCAGAAATGCTAAATGAATTTTTCACATTAATGTTCACCACGAGCAAGCTTAGGCAGGTCTTTACTGCAGAATCTTTTTTATGGGGCCAAGTCAAAAAATTATCTCAAATTGAAGTGTCAGAGAAGAAATTTCAGATTAGATAGAACCAAATGGTAACAAATCACCTAGATTAGATCAGATTCTCAAAACACTTCTAAGGGAAGTCTGATATATGTGACAAATTATTAACTGTGATGTAACTCCACACTTAGTTTGGCCTCTGTTCCAAAGGAATGGAATGTGACAAATGTGACATTGCTTTTGTTTTTAAATTCATGGGGATCTTGGGAATTACAGACCAATAAGCCTGAGCTCTGCACGAAGTAAACTGATACCAACTGTGATGAAAAATGGGCAGATGTAGCTAACCGTGATATGAAAAGAGACCGTTAATAAAGGGAGGGTAAAAAGCACAAATGATCAGACTTCTTTGAAAGAATCAATATGCAAGTGAATGATAATGATTTGAATAATTCTGTGTAGATGGATTTCCAAAAACCTTCAGTGAAATCCTTCAGCAATGTGTGCTAAAGAAAGCAAGCATGAGATACGGTGTGTTTTCTCACACATTACTATGTAGTTGAAAGACAAGCTTCAGAAAGCAGGATAGAGAATGAAAGGGTTGTGTTCCATTTTCACAGTGGAGATAGTTTAGTTTGAGGTGTTCTTCAAGGTTTTATGTTCAGTCCTATGCTACTATACTTTTAGAATGTAAAAAGAAGTAAATTAATGAAAAGAAGTAAGTGGTGAGGTCATAAACTCAGCAAACGATGCACATTAAGAGCCAATTACAATAGGATGCAGTATGTTCTCTTAACACAGAGCAATTTGGCAATAAATGGTAGATGAAATTCAATGTTAAATGCAAAGTAATGCCCATGGGGGGGAAATCCTCATTATAATCATACAAATACAGCTCTAAATAAGTTATAACAACTACTGAAGGAGGTGTCTGAGTTACTAGAGAGATACTGTATGCAAATGCCAGATTAATGCTCAGCAACAGCAAGCAAGCAAAGCATTAGAAGGAAATGGAAGTTACACAGAATACACGATGCAATTATAGCCCTGATGCAATGTCTAGATCCAGATTTACAGATTTGACCCACATTTTGAAAACTGGTCACGCTCTTAAAAAAATTGTAAGAAGAAGGAAAGATAGTAATAATGGCAACATGTGTGACCAAAGACAAGGAGTGGCTTCCACAAAAGAAGAGCATGAATAACCTAGGGACACTTTAAATTGGCTAAGAGGTAACTGTTGGGGTTGTAATATGACAGAGGTTATAAAACCATTAGTGGCATGGGAAGAATGAATACAGAGTGATTCTTCCCTGACTCTCACAGTTTAAGAAATGGGTTGCCTGAAATGCCATTTGCATGTGGTAGGATCAAAACCAAGGGAAGGGAATAGTTTTTCACACAGTGGTAACTGAACTGTGGAATTCATTGTCACAGGATAGTCTGGTCTTGCAAAGTTCAAATTGATTGAAATAATCCTAGAAGAAAAATTAATCAAGAGCTATTAACTACAAAGACAATCACTCCTGGGCTTGGAAGGTTGTGTTAATACCAGAGAGGATTTTACTGTGGAATATCACAGCTTTCTTGCCATTTTCTTTTTTTTTTTTTTTCCCTAAACAGTCTCTCTTGGACATTGCCAAAGACAAGATATTGTGCTAAGGGAGTCTTGAATATGACCCAGAAGTGGTGGTGGTCATACAGTCACTCTTGTGATCTATTTTATGAGACACTAAGTACAAAGAAAGATACTTTCTCTTCCATGGAGTGAAAACTAATCCATGTGTTTACGACATAAGAATATATTTATTCTGATAGGGGTTGCCATGGCACAGCAGCCGCTGTCTCAGCAGTGATTCCCACTCTACAGAGATCTGAAAAGCCCACAGAGGCAAAAGGACATTAGATACATGGCTAAACTGTACCTCAGTCAACTATAAACAAATGCAAAAGTCTACTGTTCGTGACAGAGAGACACTGGTTTCAGGGAGCTCTGTTGTGAAAGAGGGATGAAATCCATAGACCTGGGGTTGTGTTGTGTGCACCTATCTGTTGCACTCTTCTCTTTTTACAATAAAAGTTTTTTTACAAAAAACTCTCCTTTTTACAATACCCAAATCTAAGTTAAAAGTTGCCGGTCTCTCAGGAAGATACAAAGGAATTTTTCACTAAAATGTTAACCATTTCTACAGGATTTCTCCCATCCTAAACTACAGCCAGATCTACAGCTTACCACTTTCTAATGGTACCCGTCTCTTTGCATGCATCTCCCACTAGAGGCAGGGAGCATTCAAGTCTTTTCAGCACCACAGTCCTGTTGTATTTTCTATAGAGTTAACTTGAGTTCAAGTGCTATCACTGTGCACTTTTTATGCAGATGGTTTTGTTCAAGACAGCGTGAGAGTCATTAATGCAATGTACATTACAATTTAACTTTGCAGTGAAAACAACTTCAATAGTATAAGCATCAATCTTTTCCCAAGTATATCACTGCACAGCATTTACTCTTTAAGATACTAAACATCTTTTTGTGAAAGACAAAGTACTAGACACTGTGTCATGCAGTCTGCAAGATTTTTTAATCAAGATGTTTGTGTGCACAATCAGTGAAGAAGGTTGTTAAGTTCTGCACAGTCCAGAAATCATTTTAGACACATTGGTTCAGAGCTGTGTCACAGCTAAGTCTTGGAGGTTACATATATTTTTATAGATTTTTAGCAATTGTAGGTAAAGGATTAGAAAGTAATTGCTGAGAGCCCTAGGTAGTTAAGAGCTTAGTTATGATAACAGATGTAAGGGTAGGATGGTATATGAAATGGCTTACCTCTGACACAGAGAGGTCGTCTGGTTTTGGTAATAGTATCATTAAACAATAAACCTTGTCCCATGTGAATCTGTTAAATTGGAAACGTTGTAGAATGGGAAACAGAAGTGCATTATCGTTACATTTCCTTTGAAGGAAAGGAGGTTTTGATATACAGACACCAAGCATTTTAACATAGGTTTAAGGTCTTTTAATAATACATTTGATAACTGTTATAGGATTTTCAATGTAAAAATATTTAACTATAATTTTTAACTCAAAAAAAATTACAAACACCAAATGTATTGTAGAATATGTTGCCACTATAATGTACACATTAGATAGCTGTGAGGGAGAAAGTGACATTTTTGACTAACAAGGTTTTAGGAGTTCTTTTTGCTTTTTCTTGGTCCTGCTAAATGAAAGACATTGTCAATATGAAAGAGAAATAAACCATTAAGAGGTTTAGCACCTTAACTTCAGGTTAACTTCTGCTGTTCTGTGCAAGCAAAATATATCCCATCCTTGTTGACAACTTCCCTGGGATCATCAGAGGGATGAACAAGAAAAAGAAAAAGAAAGTCTGGCTTTCTGACGAGACTTCGTCCTGCAATCAACATTCATATAAAAACCTGAACTGTGTTATTTCAAGCTGCAGCATATATACCTCACCAAATAAGGGACCAGCCAACTTATGTAAAAGAATAACCTGCCTCTGAGCAGAACATATTAGCTTGGGCACAGTTTCACATTAGCATGTCCAAACAGCCTTGGGATTGGATGTGTCTTCCATTTTGCAGCTTAGAAAATGAGCTAAGCTATTCCACAACCGTCTCCACCTGACTACATAGACATGCCTTCATAGTATGGCTTGGACCAAGGCCCTTCCCCAGCCTGCTGACACAAGCTGGCTGTCAGCTACACTTGCTTCCCAAACGCCATGAGGCAGCCATAGCAAGTTGAATTCAGTATTTACATCAAAGTCCTTAGGTGAGCTCAACAGATAACTCAGTTTCTGAATTTTTTAGGTTCCTTAAAAAAGTGTCGAGTGAAAGTAAACAGCTTTCTCTGTGTGCTTACTTTCCTAGAATAGGGATTGTCTGCAAAATGATTGTTTTTAAAACTGTAGAGAGAAAAATGTAGAAATTCCTGTTGTTAGCCCTATGGAACAATCCATCTCCAGTGACATGCAAACTCCACTTGGATATAGTTTAGGAACTCTTATCTGAAAAATGTGTTGAGGGGTGCCTGTAGTTCAGAAAAGAAGGAACATCCTGTATAGGAGAGAGCCTGCAGGCCTGCAAGGACCCTGCTATGGTGAGAGGCTGTGTTGCACTGAGTAGTCATTGTGGTTCTGGAAGGCTTTATTGGGAATGTGCACCTTCCAAAATCTTGAGTGCATGTGCTTCGGTCTGTTATACTCCTCCCTTGTCTTTCTTCTTAAAGCCCAAAGTGTTTTGGATTTGACATCTGGAATCTATGTGACAATTTCAGCATTATGGAGACATTTGTGTAACTATATGATTGCATGCTACAGGGGAACTTGATGTAAGCCCAAAGCTAAGAAGGCTACATAAATAAACAAGGGAAAGAAAAGTAAAGATAGGGTTCAGCAGCCAAAAAGCAATACCCCACAAGGAAATAGGGAAAGAGAAGGGGGCAAGCAGGGGGGAAGAAACAAAAAACAGTTTAAAGAAGACATTGATTACAGAGTTACTTCATTGTTCATGTTTGGCGCTGTAAGAGGGAGGGGAAGATAGCTTTCCCTAATGCCGCATGAACATTAATATTGATGGCCTCATAAAAGTAAATCGGGGTTTCTCAAGGGAGAGCAGCACAAACACTTCTTTGCCACTTAAAGCTGAAGTTCACGTGGAGGAGGGTCACAAAAGTCCCCAGCCCGTATACCAGGGGTGTTCAGCAGACCACATACTGCTGGCAGCGTGCCTGCTCAGAGGAGTGTGTCAGTGCTGCTTGCTGCGTTATGTAACTGCGCAGACTGCAGCAGAGGCAATGAAGCAGGAAGCCCGAAATGTTCCAAAAGACCAACTGGGATTTCCCCCGCTGCTATTGTCACAGCATAACCGCTATTTTTAATGTAACCAGTATAAATGAGTTTACTTGTCCTTTTCTAAACTTAGGCTGCTACTAAAAAAGAAGTCAGGCAAAGCTAGCAGGGTTTTAAACATACAAGGTTTTAAACATGCTAATTGTGTGCCCAGTGGGGAGTCAGCTGGGAGAGCACGGCCCCGTGTGTGTTATGCGTTATTGTGATGCTTGGTGTTGGGGGGAGATAGTTGGCAGTGGTGTGAAGGTAGTGGAAAGCCAGCTGAAGCTGGGAACACTGCTTGCATAAGCCAAAAATTAGTTTAGCCAACGGTCTTAAGGGAATGCATTGTAAAATGATAGAGAGGGCAGTGTGATGTAAGTAGTTGGTACAGCAGAGGGATGGGAACCAGGATGCCTTGATTTCCAGTGTTGTCCAAGTTACATGCTGAGAACCTAGGCTTGCCAGGTACTAAACATCGTCTTTCTTAATTTCTTGTCTATTCAGGATCTTGCTGAGTAGTTTTTACACCTTCACCTGCTTCAGCTGGACATTTGGACTAGAAATATTGTTCAAAATGTTGCTGTTTGCAGACTAGAGCTTTCATTGGTCATCTTTTCTAAGTTCAAAGCATTATGTACACACACACACAAAGTCTTAAAAATTAATTTTTTGAGAACCTGGAACCAAGAAGATATATTTTTTTGAGTGGTAATTATATGCTGAAGTAATATAAATCTGCTGACATCTCTGCAGGGTGCTTTTGTACGTGATAAAAATACAAAACAGTGTTAGCTCTATTGTGGCTGGGTTGCTCAGAAAAAAAAAAAAAAAAAAAAAAACATTTAGAAACAATGATGGTGAAGTGTAAGAAGTCATACATTAGTCACATATGAAGCTAGAACTTAGAGTTCCTGGACCCTGTCCCAGTGTACTTTTCCTTGGGCCAAAGGGTAAATTCAAGGGTAAAACAGGGGGAAAAAGTTTAACCATGTCCATGGTTACTTCAATTCTAGTGTTGAATACGTTACCTAACATATGCGTCACTCAAGAAATGCAGAGGAATTTGGGAGAATATAATGAGCACTAGGACTATCTGAAAAGTTAGGAAATGACTAAGAAGCACTGCTGTGCACTTGCAAATTCGTTCTATGATTATTATGGCACATCCCACCCAGAATTCCGGCTCCAGTCCTAATGTCTCCACTAAATCCCTTGTTTAATCATTCTTTCTTCCCTCTTTCCTCTCTGACCCTCGCTTCTTCTGTCCCTCCATCATAAATTCTTGACCCAGTTTTTATTTTTTTCCACAAGCTTGCAGTTCCCCCTTTTTTTTTTTTTTACCAGGTGTTCTCAGCAGTCTCTTCATCAGCTTCAAACTCGTTTGGACCCTGCATTTCTATCAGTTCTATCAGGCAGCTTCATACTCTGCCTGTAACAGAAAGGGGGGGGGGGGGGGGGGGGAGGGGGGAGAAAAAGGAGGAATATAAATCCAGGAAAAACAAGCTCTTGGTCCTAATCTGTATCATCCCAAAACTGCAGCTAGAGGTAGGAAAAGCTCTGTCTCTCCTGGCAGAGAGTGTCATTGCACCCTTTGGAGTTTCAGCCAGAAAGTGCTAGAAAGTCCCTTCTGAGCACTGATGAAGAGATCTTTTGAAGACTTGGACCCTGGACAAGCTTGCTAAGCTTTTCTCTGAAGACAAGAAAGGACATAGTCATGACAAAAAAACTGTTCCCATACATACTCAGATCACTTCTCTGAGGTGTGAAGTAGTGCAGCTGTGCAGGGAAAAGGTGGCGAACGGACACAAAACAATGTAATTTTGACATGCCTTTGGAGAGGGAGTGAATGAGAGAAAAAGGGAAGGAGAGGGTGAAAAGGTGGTCTCTAGCAGGTATGTGTGACTGTATAAAATTCAAATATGTAAAATTTCAACCATAAAATAGCAAACAGTTAAAGTACTCCTAAATTACAGCAACAGAATTGTATTGTCACAGGCAGTGTCAGGCAACCTGACACTGATGCTGATGCTATCAGCACCACCTCCTTTTGCAATTTACACATAACAAATATACTTTTTCTGTCAGAGTAAGGTTTTATATTCTTGAAACACATAATAGGGTGATATTTTTTCTTGAATGCTTATGGCCAAAAAATCATGCTGTTGATCCTTGTGTTTTAAACATCAATTTACCATTTTAAAATCAGCACTGTATAAACAACAGAGGAAGTATTATAACTGTGGAAAATTCTAACCCCTTCATGTATCAAGGTTTTGTTGGACTGCTAAATGCATGAGTTTCAGCTATGGTCTTAAAAACATGGATTTATTTATTTATTTATTTATTTTCTGTGGGCCTGATCCTGTAAAGTATCAATTGCCTTCTATGTCGTATCTGCAAATCTGTCAGATCTGTGAATCAGTCACTCAGCCCCCAGAGCACAGAGCCTCAATACATCAATTTTATTTGGATTCCGTGTTTGTTATCTTAAAATTCCAGTCTTTTGTCACTATAATTTATGTTCTCATATATTCAGATTGCAGACACTGTTTCTGTTGATCACTTAAAACCTTGGCATGACTCTGAGTAAAACATTCAGCATTATACACTGCATACCAGATGTGGATTAACTAAATGGTGCTCGTGTTCCTAGAAAGCAAGATCCAAAAATGTACTTAAGCATAATCATTCAATATAACAAACCATATTTTAAAATGTGATCTAGTATTCAACCATTTGCCAGAAACACAGTTTTACATGGTAAATTATTCTGCAGGAGATAATCTATATTTTTCAGATTTTTTCCAGGTGCTTATTCTAAATGACGTAAATAATTTCAACGTTTTCTTTCACCTGGAGGATCACAAAGTGTTAGGCAACCTGCTGTACTGAGCATTAGAAGACTTCTGTAGTAAAATGTGGAAAATGATCGGTGACAAACAGGAAAACTGTGTGCCATTTAAAGACAGGATTTTACTTTTTTAGAAAACAAAACAACAAAAGAACAGCCCAGGATCAGGTTGCAACTTTGGAGATTATTAACTTACTGGATTTAAACCTTCAGCTCAGTTTATGCAGTCCTGATATTTTAACTGAAATATAATTTGCTTACAAAAAGGAGGGGGCAGCACTCTGGAAACCAGGTGAAGGCCTGCAAAGGCGCAGACTGCAATATCCCTGCAGAGCTCTGCCACTGCCTCTCAGTCTTGGCACTATTTTTGGCAGATGCTGCAAGACAAACTCAGTTCCTGGTAGTTTTGCAATGTGAACAATCACCCTACAGAAGCCTGCGTTATTATTCTTTATAATTAATAATTATTACAGTTCTAATGGTGCTTTACAAATACACACTGAGATACATTCATTGCCACGTGGACTCTCAAAACCAAATGGTTCTAGCAGTGAAGGAGGCAGAGATTTCCCCCTGTCTGGGGCGGTCTGTCATGGCCCATACACTTTGAAAAGGCTTTCAAGGAGGAAAGAATGATGCTGTGGACAAGACTCTGGAACTGCTCCAAGCAGAGGGCAGTACAGCAGGGCTGCCACATTTCTCATAGTAGCTGGCAGTTTTGCAGAAGACGTCCTTGTGCATGTCTCTGCTTCTGAACTGAGCCTGGGTAGGTGAGCTCAGGGTGGCAATTCCCTTTCTAACCTCTTTGCTTCCTGACCAAGATTCCCAAGCTTCCCATCCCTCCAGTCGCCAAAAGCAGCAAATACCACAAAGCCTTTTGCTTTCATCCTTCTGCCTTTCATCCAAACCCTTTTAACCCCACATCTCTTTCCCACTGCTGAGTCTCTCATTCCTTCCAGCTTCCCAGTCCTCATCCTACAACAGCTGCAACACCCCCAGCTTGGATCTTCCTGCTCTGTGCAGCCTTCACCCTGTACCCTCACTTTTCCTCCATACTGCCACCCCAGCCTGCAGCCTTTCCTCCTGTGCCTACTCAGCCCAATTACTCTGCTATCCACTGCACTCCCTTGCTTTCTTCTTGACTGCTGGGGCCAGCCGTGCATGTCCCCTTCTCATTCACCCACTAAGCAAGGCTTGCCTCTTTTTCTGGTAAGGTTTCACAAGCACATTCTCTTCCCAGCACATTCTCTGAGGTCAGAACTACGAGATGTATTCTGGGGAGAAAAAAAAAGAAAAAAAAAAAAAAAAAGTGTACAATATGAAAGGAGGCAGGAGGAATAATGAAAAAGGGACATGAGGAAAAAAAAAAAAAAACACACACACACACAAAGAACATGTATGGAATGAGCAGAAAGGGGGAGTCTGAGAACCTGAAAGAAGCCATTAATGTTGGTATAGGGTACTGAGAGTTCAGGTGATTTTGATGAGGTGAGGGACAAAGGTGATGAACAGATAGAAGGAAACAGATGTGCTGAGGCACCTTGGGAAGGCTGTTTCACTCTTGTTATTGCGGGGGCTGAGGGAAAAGTAGAACTCAGGTTTTATTTACTTTTACCTAAACTAGACTGAGCAGCATTACCCTGTGCTAGAAGGGGGGTGTTTGGACAGCATGAAGATTGTAATCTGTGGCCTCTAGGGGAGCTCATGTTAGTCACCATTGGCAGGAGTCTGCTGGATATGATGCCACTGGCTTTCATATCCAAAAGCATTTGCTTTTCAAAAATGTCTTCGTGAGCCACTGATAAGTTAAGGAGAGATCTGAGAGGCGTTTGTGCTTGGCAAAGCACATGTGTGTTGTGACACAGCTGCCCAAGGCTTGCTGCTTGGTCCCCAAGGCCTTGGTAAGGACAGATGATTTTAGCCTTCTAATCCACACCAGCTGCTGACTCTTGATTCTTTGTTATGTATATTGCAACCACAGGGCAGCACTCAATATGGCTATTGTCTGTATCCTGGTTATTTATGTAGCCATAATACTAGGTCTTTGAGTAGCTTTTAGGTACTCTACACACTGTAAATTACCTTTTTTCTTCTGGCTCCCATTGTCATGTCACTAGAGGGTGACAAAGAGCCAAATGAGAACAACAATGGAGCCATTTTGAACTGGAAACTTGAAATTAACTGGAACTTCTTGTCACCTACACAAGTCTTTCAGTAGAACAGGCGTGAAGATTCAGTGCATCGATTGACAACTTAATAGAAGTGACACTTAATGGAAGTTTGCTTGATTTAGTGCCAAACCTGAACCAGGTTGTTCAGAATGAAGAAGGCTGCAACCAGATTTCCAGGGACTTACCAGGACAGAGTTGAAAAGAATGGAGTAGTATTGCAAATTCAGAGTAGGGAAGGGAAATCTGCATTTTTAGAAGGTATGGTATTGAGAGAAGAAAAAAGCATGTAATCAAACTGAGACACTAAAAGTACCATTTCTAATATGAAGAAGTTTTCAGTTATAGAATTTGCTAGTTGAAGAAAAATAAAACTTTTCTGGATGCAATAGTGTTCACAAATGTGAGTATGTTAGCTAGGAAGTGCAAAAATTCCAGTTCTTGCATTTACAACAGACAATAGTTGGTTTACTAAGGAAACCAACCTCCTTTTCTAAAATGGTCTTATGCTCTGCCAATGTATTTTATGGGAATATATTTTATTTTCCACATGAAAACAAGGATTTGGATATCTACTGGTCTTTTGTAAACACATAAATGGTGAGAAATTCAGGATTAAATCATCCCTGGTTTTGTTTCCCAGTGCTCTGGCAATCTGCAGAAATACAAATTTCCATGTCAAGTCTTGCATCACTTAAAATGTACATATGGGTGTTAAATATTTCAATTAGTTTAAAACACTAAGAAATGTTGCTGTTGAATTAATTTCCTTAACTTTGTAGGTTCAAAGTAACTATTTAAAGTGGAATTCATATGACATTGCCAGCTCCCAAGGCCTTATCATGAAGTTTGATAGAAACCGTAATGTACCAGCACTCAGAAGTGTGTACATCTCAGCTTTCATTTTCCCAAATATTTCCAGGCTGCAAGACAGTGGAGTAGGAGTGGGGGAAAAAAAAAAGAAAAAAGAAAAAAAAAAAAAAAAAGAGCCTACATTTCCAGCATCTGAAGTGTGATGAAAAGAACATCATTTTGCTATTCTAAAATGTTATTTTTAATTTTATTATTATTATACATTTTTTGGGCAATCTTGTGATGGCCCTCATTCATGACTCTCAGTACTTGCTGTTGGCAATATAGTCTGCAAATGGCACCGGTCTCTGACTACGTTGAGGGATTTACCCCACCCTTCAAAATGAGCAAAAGATGTGTGAACCAGTCCAATGGAAACTTTGTGAAGAAATATGAGATTTGGTTAAAGATTCTGGCTCCTCTAAGCACTTGGCCTAAAGCAATGGTGTTTAGTGGTTAGAGTAAGACATGGAATTTGCTGTTGCCAGAAGTGAGCCGGCACTTCACCCTAACGGAGCCAAACCTCTCCTCACCCTCTGCACAGGCACCAGCCAGCTTGTCTCCTCCTGGAACAGAGGGCGGCTTCAGGCAGATAGGCTGGGATGCCATCTGTGGGGCACCTGTGTATGAGACAAAGCAAAGGTCAGAGGCAACGTGCACGTCCCCTGAGGGAGGAGGACAGCCCCACACGGCTGCAGCGTGGACGTTCCCCACGCTGGGTAACCCCAGTGGAAGAGAGGCCGATTGCCTCCTCCAGGGCCTCATCTCTTGGGTGAAGCAATGAGACAGCACCTTGCTGGAGGACATGGCAGTGGAAAAGAGGCCCCTTGCATGCTTTCACAGTCCACCTTTCCCTTCAGTTTTCTGTGTTAAATAGTATTCCTGCCGTAAAATACTTTTTTAACAGGTTTTGAGATACCTATAGCCCAGCAGAAACACTGGTAAAAACATGAGAGGAAAAGTTCCTGTGGTAGGCACGTGCAGGCCAAGCAGCAAGGCCTGAAGCCATCCCATCTGCCTGCAGGCTCTCAACCAGCATGCGTGCACCACGGCTGTCACTGCCTTTGGTCTCTGGAAAGCAGTGACTGGGGAGTGACAGGAGCCTTCATGCCTGAGCTGGCCATTGTGACCAAGTCTGTCACTTGCCGTAAAGCCGTGCCTCGTGTTTTCCACAGAAAGCTGCACCAGAAATCATTCTTGAGAGAATATAGACGTAACAGTTGTTTTGTGCAGTCTTCCAAGTGTGCTAGTGACTGACTCTGAGTAGTAACAAACAAGGGGGAGTCACCCAGCAGTTGGCCTGAGAAGTGAGGGAGGTGCCTTCACATAGCCAAAGGACTTAGCTCTAGGAAAAGCAGGCAATAGCAATTAGGGAATCACATAGATGTTTCACATACCCATGGTGGTTTTGGTGAACTAAAGAGGAATAACACTAACGTGCTCAAGATTCTGTCCTGAGAGAACAATCTGCGTTTGTATCTCAAAGACTTGCATCCAAGGGAATATGGATGGAAGTCAATGAAAAGTGAAGTAACACCACACTCAGGGCAGGCAAGAACATGTGATTTTGCTATGAAATCTGGACCTTTGACTTCCATACGTGAGACACTTGAAAGGAACTGTAGGTGAGAGACACCAAAAATCACGGTTAAAATAATGCAGTTGAGAACAGAAGGGCTTTTGTTTTGCTTGCAACGTTTTGCTCCAGTATTTCTTTTCTTTATGAAGCCTCTTTATTACTAAGCCTCTCAGGCTAGAGGACAGCATATGGATGATGGTGAGGCATCTGAGGTACCTGTTACGCATCTAGCAGCCTGTGGGGCCAGGAAGCACTCACTGCCTGTGAGGCTGCATGCTCACTGCCACAGGACTCCTGGGGTGGAGCGCAGAGCTGTTTCCCCCCACACTGGGAGCAGATGGCAGAGAAACCCCCCAGGAGCCAGCTGTAGCCCAGATCGCCACCCTCATGTAGCAGCTACTGGGCCAACTCTGCCGCTGTTGTCCATGCTATAAAGCCGGAGACCACCAGATTTTTCAATGTGTGCTGTGGAAGTCTGGTTTTGCTCACACAAATGGTCCCTGGGAAGGATCTTTGTTGTGTTTGACACAAACCTCCAGTGGAAGGCATGATTGCAACATCTTTCCAGTTTATTTTATTCAACAGGCTTATTTTCTTTTGCCATTTAAAGGAAAATGCCTACTTCCTCTCAGACAGTTCCTGTCTGTGGCTATTCTATTTTTCAATATGAAGATGGACATCTTTTTTTACCCCAGTCTCCGAACATTTGCTTTTTGCTTTCTTTCTCCTAATTTTTCAGTACTTACTCAGAAAAAAAAAAAAAAAAAAAAAAATGGCAGCACATTGCTCATCTCTGACCATTGTTTGGGAGAGAAACAATTAATTATCTGTATCTTGGCATGCAGAAATCTAGAATATTCCTCACCCTTCTCTAAGTGACATTTTGCCTTGGCATAGGCTGCAAATTGTTCATAGCACTATTAATGTCAGTATTTAAAAAGTTTATCTAATCCTGGGGTTTGCGTAGAAACTATGCAGACACAGCATATTACCTCAGAAACATATTAAATACTGTTCTAAAGATATTTAATACAGATATAAAGAATATGTGATAAATAAAATCAATAAGGACCTTGTAAACTGAGTACATCTGCTTTATAGAATCTGGCAGTAGGAAGATGATACACTTACTGGCTTTGACTTCTACAATTATTATAAGACTTCATCTATTCTTGAAATGATCTGAGTAAGCATTGTGATAAACTGCATTTAATCTCATGATGATAAATTTCTTAAATACATTGCTGTCATCCAGTCCTGTACCATGAACCAATAACTTTGATCTTGAGCTTATAAGTAAAAAATAAAGTCAGCAAGAAGTTATTTCATAAATGTCAAGTGATTAGACAGTTAGAGGCATGATTCTTTGCTGATATTTACCATTTGTTGTCATTGCCATCTTTGTGAACTGTATCTTCTGTAATCCGCACCCTTCATATTGCTTCAGAAGCATAATTCCTATAGGACTGGCAATGGGGACTTGGCATGCTTTCGGTGAGATCACAGAGGTAGCAGAACAGCCTAAGAGGTTGGCTGCATCTTTTCTACCCCCTTGGTTAGGAGCACGGCGCAAATGGATCAGGCTGGAGTGCTACTGTGCTCCGCATAGACTTGACTGATGAGAGGTTTGCTGGGGATGGCTGCAGTTGAACCACGTTGGATGTCTAAAGCAATTTTGACTTTGGTAAGGGAGCCTTCAGTGGAGCCTTCAGATTAAAAAGTGAGGCACAAATGTGCTATGTATCCATTTTCTCCCTTCCCTCTGCACGGGCATTATGTTTAGGTTGGTAAGAGTGGAGAATCCTCTCCTGTAGACAAAGATGTCTTGTGATGTTTTTCAGGATTCTTCAGAGTTGATCTAAGGCTGCTCTCTTTAGCACATTACAGATCCTTCTCTTAAGCAAAGCCATGGGAACAAACAAATTCAAGTATGATAGAAGAAGCAATTCAGGAGATCTTGTGGATCAACAGAAACATTTGGAGAAGTTTCCAAAAATGGATGACAAGTTAATGTACAAAAGTGCATGAGCCAAATCCTCATCTGGTTAATATCACTTTATGCCTATGAAACTGAAACCTCTACATTCATTAACACCAGATGAAGATCTGGTCCTTGTCTGAGTTTTTCCAGGCAGGCAGCTATTACTTTTGCCCTCAAATTCTAGCCCTATTTCTTAAATAAAACAAGGCAGCCAAATTTCAGAAATAAGGGAGAGGGATATGGACAGATTTCAAATTCAAACCAATAGTGGAAAGTTGCTTCAATCTAATCTGGAGGGACACCTATTTCTTCTCCATAATGGTCAGGTTAAGGTGGTAAATTCTCCTGTAAGTATAACTGATGGGAAAGTAAGACTGTTGTCAAGGTTATACATAGACTTTGTTCAATGTCTCATGTTTTCATAAGAATGTAAAGTCTTTGTTATTACAGATATAGATAGTAGTCAATATTAATAAGAAAATAGAATTTGTTGTTTGATGTTTGCCCTTGTCTGAAAGCAATGGAGAAAATCCTGCAGAGTTCAGGAAAAAATAAATAAATAAATAAATAAAGATAAAAGGAAAGATAGAAGGAAGGAGGGAAGGGAGGAAGAGAGAAAAGGAGGAAGGGAGGAAGGAAGTGAGGAAGGAAAGGAGGAAGGAAGGAAGGAAGGAAGGAAGGAAGGAAGGAAGGAAGGAAGGAAGGAAGGAAGGAAGGAAGGAAGGAAGGAAGGAAGGAAGGAAGAAAGAAAGAAAGAAAGAAAGAAAGAAAGAAAGAAAGAAAGAAAGAAAGAAAGAAAAAGAAAGAGAAAGAAAGAGAAAGAAAGAAAGAACACCAAATTTCGATAAATCTGGCTAGGGTTTGAAAAATCACTTATTCATGAAAACAAAATCAATATGTGGGAAAGTTAATTTTATTTTTTCCCATAGTGATACTCTGCTGAGACTCTGAGCAAAACTAAGAAATTACTGTGGTGACTGTACAATCTTTGCAGGATGCAGTCTGTAGGAAAGAGCCCTTCCTAGCATTCAAGAGGTATTTCTGAAGTCCGTACACCAATGTCTTGATTTCTGTAAGGCATACAATGTAGTTTTTAAATGGATCCTTTGTGAATGCTCTTAACGCAAATCTAAATCCCAGTATTTCCTTTAGTTCATGTAAATTTCATGCAGTTACACAGACTTTTTTCTCTGTCTGGTGGTCTGTGTGAGAAATATTAGCTATACTGCATCTTATCACTAAATGACACCCACTGTACTTCCTGTGTTATGTCCTGACACGTATTAATCAGAATGTACATTTGTTTAGATTTATCTACATGTTTATTAGTGGATAACAAACATCTTTAAAATAATGTGTTCCATCAGAAAGCCCCAATGCTCTTAGGGATCTGGACTGAATAGATAAAACCCAATAAGGCAGATTCAGAATAGAAATCTTGAGCCCTGTATCATCCAAATACATTGAAATACATGAGAAACTCCAAGCATTGCACGGGTCTTTGTTGTAACATGTAGAGCCAAGTAAGGTCAGTGGAAGTTTTGACTTCAGCGTTACCAAGTAAAAGAGATGACAGACAGAAAGCAATCTGTGTATTTTATAGCTTTGGAATTATGCAAGGAATTCACTTCTCACTACCAATTTTCCTGCTGAACGCCATAAGAGACATCTAGTGGCATTCTTATCTCAAACCCATGTTATATCCACCTTTGTCAGAAATGGGGTTTTCACAGTTATTTTTCAATAATTTAATAAAAGGAATTTGCCTGGGATTTCGAATCTGCTACCAGAAGGCCTCAGAACAGAACAGCTGCTTGGAGGGGTTTCCTGAAAGGGTTTGTTCAAAGTGAATCACAGCCAAACAAAACATTGCTAAAGCTGAATTAGTACTAACTACAAAAAAAATAGGATGTTTAAGAAACCACACGTACATATCAGTCACTTAGTTGCTGATCATGGACAAGATAAAAGAAATGCAAAAGCAGCCAACTTGTGTGAAACACTCCTACCCTTCCTGCCTGCCTGGTTTCCCAGGCTAATATCACATGGCCTGCCAGCGTCGCAGAGCAATCTGAGTCACAGTAATTAGTAATGGTAACCCTTCCAGGCAGAACCACTGCTTTGGTCACCTCTCATCCAAGCGTCCATTTCCTCCTTTAAAATAGCAGCACTAGTGGAAACTCTGGGTGGCTTTATGGACTCTCTGACCCTTATTTCTTCTTCTTTCTTTGGTTTGTATGGAAAAAGAAATTAAGCCTCTATAAAAGTATGTTTTTATTTTTATGTTTTAATTGTTTTCTCTGATTTCTGTGCCGTAGAGGCTTTCAGTGCTGTCCTCCCAAAATAACTGTAGTTCTTAGGGCAATACAAAAGGAGAAATCTTCCATGGGAGAAATCAATGTGGTATCAGTCCTTTTATTCAAATAAACATCCAATAAATTGTAGTGAAGCTGCATAAAGAACTTAGGGATTATCTTATAACTAAGAAGATCAAAAAGTCTTTTGAATATGCTTACTTGGTAATTTGTTGCTAGTAAATGGGAAGACAGCAGCAGTATCTGGTAAGGTATCTATAGTTCCTCAAGGACAATTTTGGCCAGACTGCAGCCTGGCAAAGTCAGCTATCCTAGCATGAAGCATAGAGACTTTCCAAAGCCTTAAAGTATTAACAACTCAGACTTAAAAGGTGAAAATAATAAAAAATCTTGAGCTGCGTCTTCCAATTTATAAGAATCATTGAAGTAGTGTGAGAATTTTTAAAATAAACTGTCACATCCTTTTTGTGTTCTCCTTCTGCATTTATTGCCATTGCTTTGCTCAAGAAAGTTATTTTTCCTAAAACCAGCCCTGTTTCTAAACCAGTAAGTACCAGTTAAGATACTATGGTAGCATAGTGACAAGTGGGATGTAGCCATTGCCAAACAAACAGTGCGTTTTGCTTTGTTTCATGCAGGGAACTATTGTTATTGGCAGAGGATTTTCCATAAAAATGGAGGCTAAAAGTTGATGTCAAGTCCTTTTGGAGTATTACATATATTAAAAAAATTGGAATTACTAACAGGTTCCTTACAAAAAGTATATGATTAATATAGTTTTTCACTGTTGTCACAGATCTCTACAATTCATGTAAAAATGCCTCCAGCTAAAGTACATAATTAATGGCACCATAAAATCTTATTCTGTAATATCAAAAAGTGATTTATTACAGCAGATAAATGCATTCATCTAGAAAACAATACATTCTTGTATTGGAGGCACACTGTTAAAGTAGATAAAGTAGTGTGGTAAAATTATCCTTGATAATCTTTAGGTGTTTATCTGAGAATTTTAATGAAAGCTAAATGAAATCACCTCTCAGTAATTTTTTAAAATGTATTTATCTCTGTACACTAAATAAAAAGAAAATTAATAAGTTTGAAACTTCAACAAATTCTTGTCCATTTAGAAAAAAAAAAAGGGTTAGTCTTTAAAAGACACACATTGCTAATCAAACACATAAGGCAGTTACATTTCTGAATTTGTTGCTCTGTAACAAAGAAATACTATAATATGTCTATTATATTCTTCATTTTTTCATAAAATAATTAATAATTAATAATTACCAATAATTTCAGTGCAGATGTATTTCTGCAAAGCCAGATGTATTTCTGAGTGTGATTATGGTATATTTCAATCCCTGTGAAGGAAAGTCACTACTGTAAGATAAACAGTTCTACACAGCAGTGCCAAAAAACAACAAAAATTCTGTTTATTTGCTTTTTTTTTTTTTTTTCAGCCAGTGTATCTGAAAAAAAAAAAAAAAGTTGATTTCTGAGTCTACCTCATGAATGGTTTCTACCCAAAGAGGAAGTTTAAGTCTCTGAATACCATGTGCAATAATCTGAGCTGGAGTTCAGAATAGTTCAGACACAGTTACAAATATATCATGTACTTACTATCCAAAAATAATGGCATAGCAGCCGACTACTTTTAATATTTCCTTCTCCAAATTTCACTGAAGTAAATAGAAATGTTTCCACTGATTACATGAGTTCTGGAACAGACTGTACATGTCTTCAACTCAGTGAAGGTTCTGCCTAAGGAAAGATTACAGAAAAAATGATTCTATTTTAAGAAATTAAGAAAATGCCTATTTTAAGAAATTTCCATTTAACATTTTTGTTCAGCATCCCAGTACTTAAAAGGAACAACAACAAAAAAAGCTAAGATAGAGTCATTTGCTTACCAAACTGCATACTTTTCTGCTATATCTTCTTAATATTTTAATCCTCTAAATGACACTTTTCTTTGTAAGTATTTAACCTCTTATGTATTCAAATATCAAGTAAGAAAAATGAGGGAATTATTTGACTAATGTTTCAATATTAGCAATATTTTGAAAATAAATAATTTAATTAAAATTATCCAGTAAGGTTTAATTAAGTATAAGTAAATTCTGGCATTTGCATTGCAAGATTTAATTGACTTCTTTGACTTACTAATAAATACTTCCTTTTTCCCACATACAGTAGATTAGAAAACTGCTGGAGGTAAACTTCTGAAGTACAGTGAATTGTCTACTCTTCATGACATCAATTACAGGCTAATTATTCTGGTCTGTTTAATTTCTTTTGGTTCCAACTAGTATTGTAATGTGTATGTTTTGCAATGCAATCAATAAATACACTAGCACTAAGGCAATAAATATAACGCACTACCTTTATGGCAGGTCATTCCTACTGGAATAGATGTAAACAAAATAAAATTTTCTCATGTCTCTGTGATTAACAAGATATTATATAAAATGAAACTTTTCATTAGAAAATGATGCACTTTTCATGTGTCATGTAAATAGCAAGATTACCATACAGAATTTCCACATATGGAGTACAATCTGTCATGATGATCTTTTTCACTAATGAGTACATATGGTTTTTCCTCATGTTTTCTCTGAACACTTGTACCTAACCCACAGCATTCCAGAGTAATCAGATATTATGGCAACAAGCCTGCATAAAAAAAAAAAAAAAAAAAAAAAAAAAAAAAAAAAAAAAGTAGAACTTTGCTTAGACAGGGAAATCAGAACTTTGCTCACATATATGTATGTGAAACTTTATTTTTTTATTTTATGAGGAATGGGGAGAGCAAAAAAACTTCATATTCTTGACAACTAAAAATTGATTGTCTGTAAGAGGGATTACAAAATGTACTTGCCTGTGATAACAGAGGACTAGTCTTGATGACTCAGTCCTATATTCCTGTTTAGGACAAGTCTGACTTAGTGTGTAGAAAATAGCTTAGGAACCCTCCAAGAGTCATCTGGAAAGGAATTAAATAAAGCTAACTCCAGTTTCATTAATTATCTATATGTAGGGAGGAACTAATATATTTGGAGTATGTTAAGACTTGTATTTCATTTATTCTGATGAATTACAATAAAGTATGGCTTCATAATTACTTATGCATGAGTTAGCAAGCCATGAACCTCCTAACAGGGAAGTTATTTTCTTCTCTTTTACCTGGAATAGGAATGTTAAATGCACGGTGGGAATGGAGCCCAGGTTTTGGTGTTGCTACATTTGTGGTGTCACTTTGATACTTGGTGATGCTGCAAGCACATAAGATACCAGTGTCCACCCCTGAAGTTTCTCTCTTCCTATCAAAGACCTAGGAATAAAGGGAATGGGGAAAGAAGTTTTGCTGAAATGCTAACTTGAACTGAGAAATGTGGGACACAGGTGGGAATTTCTGCTTGCCTGGACATCCGCACATCACCTACAAAATACATCACTTAGCTCTGAAGCTCAGTCCAGACAAGCAAAAGAAAAAAAGGTATGTCTTCCATGCCCATGCCTTTCCATCATGCAGGAAGATGATCTTGAAAAGATGTGATGTCATGACAAATAGGAAATGATAATGCATGATGTTGCAGCATCTGTATCAGCTTATTTCCTGTTGCTTTTGTGTAATTACAAGATTTTGATCATGTAAACTTTGCATCCAATTTTCTCTTGTTTTCTTTCATTCTCATCTGTTTACATAGCAATTCATAACAGTCAAATTAATTCTCTCTCTGGGCTGTCTTCTCTTTCTCCCTATGCCCTGCTCCTCTCTCCTACCTCCCTGTGCAGCTTGCATGTGCCCAGTCCCAACCAGTGGGTCACATCAGTCTTTTCCTGTCACAGCTGAGGCTTCTCTCCTTCTGAACATTATGTAGATGCCTACCTACCTCAACAAGAGATTTTGTCCACTAATCAAAGAGCAAATGGGGAAATAGAGAAGGCTGCTGGTGTCAGGACATGGCAGGGACTGGCTGTGCTGAGAGGGACAACAGGGCAGGCAGGGCAGGGACCTCGCTGACAAGGGTCCAGTCCCACTGCAACAAGAAATTAGCCTCTGCTGACTAGCTCTGCATTATCAGATGATATCTGATATCTGATGTGGTTTGTGTAATGTTGGTTTGTGTTTTGTGCTTCATTGGTTTTGCCACACCATTGGTATGGAGAAGGAGTCCAGTTTCCCCATCCATGTCACAAGTACATGGGCTGGAGTTAAACTGCAAGAAAACTGGCTGTTTTTCAAGGATAATTATAGCAAATTTTTCTAAGCTGGGCCAGCACTATTCTGAAAGTGCAGCAGGGCATTATGGCAAAGTACTTTACTGTAAATTTAGACAGGCAAAGTTGACTGTAGCAACAGTCCATGCATTTTAACAGAATACATAAATACTGTGAATAGTAGATAGTTATGTCTAATGTGAAGTCATGTTTACAATCAAACTGAATGTGTCACTAGATCAAGAAAGTATCAGACTACTGATTTATTTATTTTTTTTCCTCACCAACTTCTCTCTGAAAATTTGTTATCAGTGATCCAGGCTTTAGTGTTTGTGTGATAGATGCTTTTATCAGCAAATGTAAGTGGAAAAAATTACAAGGCTTGTGTCTGTAGCATTTTGTGGATTGACATAAGGTTTATTATTGTTCAGTCATATTAACAGACATGACATTGAGAGAAAGATTTATTGGAACCATTCTAATATCAAGATGCTTCTGCAAACACAAAAATAGATTTAAGACCTGAAGGGTATCCAGGATCATTTCAATGTCACATACAAGTTTGGCAGTCCTCTTTACTTTGATTTATCTGCTCTCTTGCTGAGTCCATAGCCTCCAGGGCTGGCTCCTTGCTGACTATCATAACATCATGGATTTCACTTGCTCTAAATAGGAGAACTATTTATGTAGCACTTTCATAAAACATGATTATATTATTAAATCATTTTTATAATAAAATGATAATAATTATGAATGGCTATTTTTTTTTTTAAATACTTAAAATCTTTTATGTCTTTATTTAAATTACCTCTTCTAAGGATTTTGTAACTGTACCAAGTAAACTGCAAAAATACTAAACATAGTAATGGAAATATAAATATATTTCACCTGACAAAACAATATATAACTCAGGCAATTATTTTCTCTTCCTTTAAATACAATACAGATTTCACATACCTTTCCTGTGTTTATCTATATTTTTTTCATAAAACTTATGATTACAAGGGCTCAAAGACCTTATGCAAGAATTATTTTTGATTAAAAAAATCACAAACATCCAGTGATTATTTTGTTAGCTGTGTTGGAGACCTGTGCAATCAATAGACATTTCTGAAAACTGTTGTCTACTGGAGACAGTGTTTATCTACTGTAGTTCTGTTATTTTCTGCCTTTAACCATTTTTATTTCCACTTAAAACATTTTTGAAAAATACTCTTCTACTCATTATGCATTGTCTCATATATAACTGTACCTAAAAAGAAAATTATTTTTTTGGCTTTCTGCCCTGAGCATTTGGCATCACCTCAATACCAGTTTTTCCATCTCATTATATAGCCCAGTTTTTCTTCCCCGGCACACAGCAAGAAGGGGATGTAAAAGTTTTAAAGGCCAAAATATATGTTTGGAATGGCAAGAATGAACAGGGAAGGAGATAGTTTGTGAACTTACACTTAATATTTTTCAGTTCTGATCTATTCAACAATAATACAACGTTCACAAACGATGACTTGTTTCTTGTTTAACTGAATTTATTGTCTACAAATCCTTCCTTAAAACACAGCTTCATACTTTTATATACCTTGACTTTCGTAAGGCAGCTGGGTTGGGTTCTTTCTCCCAGTTTAGCCTTCTGAAAGGTATTGAAGTGGTAAATGTAGATGAGTTATCTAGGTGCCTTCTGCAGTCAATGGATACAAACACATTCAGATAGTCATTTGTCACAACCTAAAATATGTCAGATGAATGGACCATTTCATAAAACTGTCTCTGTGAACTATTGCAACAGTGTAAATGATGGAGACCAAATGCCTGTCTCTTATACAGCTAAAGTTAGATAAGTCCCTCTATTGGTGTTTGTGTTGGATTTACTGTCTTGATTAAGATAGTTTTATTGTTTCTTTGTCTATTCTCTTTTGTCTGTGGTAACTATATAGTATAGTCTATTCTCTCTTGTCTGTGGTAACTATATAATCCTGTTTGCTCTAGGCATATTTTTTTTTTTTTTCCAATCCTATGTATAAATTCTAAGCTCATCAGGGTAGGAGAAGTAGTCCATAGGCTTTACCACAAAGATCAATAAGGAATAATTCCAGTGCAATGAAAAATCTTTTAACACATATCCTTTAAACAATCCATAACTGCTATTTTATACAGTGAAATGTATGATATCTGTCCATGAAAACAAAACAAAGAATTTAAAGACTGTTGCTGGAAACTTTTACTCTCACAGGAAGCATTACAGAGGACAATAGAAATATTCTTGTAAATAGAGGTTTGAAATCTGTGAGAAGACATGCAAAAATTGGAATTACTTCCATCAGTAAAATTCACTGAATTGAGCCTTTAATTTGCCATCTGCAAATGTGGCCCAATAAAGATGTATGAAGATTTTCCACCTAGTACTTACAACTCTAGATTGTGTTATGTGATAGTCCATAACTGAATAAATATATGGTATTTCTGAAGCACTGTGAAGGGGTATAAAAGCATTGCTTTCTTTGGGGCTCTTCTAGTGAAATTTCATATATTTGAACAGTGTACAACTACAAGCTACTTTTATTCCTTTTCCCAATTTTTAATTAAAATTTATGGAGGCAGGAGCCAGAAACAATATCTCTGGGTATATTATATAGGAAATTCTTGGCACCTGATAGGATTAAACTTTCAACAGTGAAAAATAACTGTCCTCTTCAGAATGACTAAGGCTACAACAGCTTCTGAAGTTGCTGATTTAAACAATCTATAACAACACTGTCCTCCTACACTAAACCTACTGGATTCTAACAGTCCTCATACAGCCTGTAAAATATATCCACTTTGTGCTGATTCTTGAGAAGATCATTCTAATACCCTCACATCTAGCTTAGTCTTTTCTGCAAGTTCATTCATCATATCAAAATTTCATAATTCTGGTTGGTTGAAATGAATCCTTTGGCCAGTTGGAATATAAAAAATGTTTTCTTTCATAAACTTCAGGGAGTTATGCTGGAATGAGTTTGAACTAGACTTAGAAAGGGCACTTTCTTGCATCTTATGTGAAGTAAGACAGAGAGAACTTACTACCTTGCTGAGCAGGAGAGTTCAGACTTTACAAAGCATTGATCCAGCTCTCAGAATTTTTCATCAGCTACTGTTCATCACTGGTATTAAACACGTAGCTGCATATTCTGTTGAACACATCATTTAAGGTAGTTTCATAGAGAACTTCTACCAACTCAGAACAGGATACTACCCATAATTAAATAAAAATATAACTCCCTTGACTACTTATGTAATAAATATTTTAAGTATCATATTACTTAGCTTTGGAAGAAGAGTTTGTAAATATTGAAATGATAAGTCACTGTCTATGTGATTGACACATCTAGTAATAAATGTGTCTACCTACTTCAAATCTCTGGATCTAACTGGTATGTTTCAAGAGTTCAGCAATCTTGTGCTTGCCTCTTTAGGAACATTTTGAATCAAACATCTCACAAAACTTACACCAGTAAGTAGCAGTGCTAGCTTTTATGAAGGCCAGACTCACAGTATACTGTTGACGAAATCACTTGCTAGAGTGGCATTTTAGTTTTTACATTGTGTGGTTAGCTGAGTCAGTCACTGACATCCATGGAGGACTCTTCACAGTGAGGTCAGTAAAGATACTTTTTGCCCCCCAGAAGTCTCCTCCTCTTTGACTGTGCCCTTACTGTTTGAAAGCTCTCAGGCTCCTAAGTCTGGGTATAGGTCATGGATATCCCATGACCAATTTTCAGAAAGAAAAAAGGTGGCTGATGTACAGCCACATGGTCCTTGGCCCCAGTGCCAAGGTTTCTGTGAAGACAAACAGGGGTTCATCAAACGGAAATGTGCTGCTGTGCTTCTGAGTCCCACCTCTGATTTAGGTGACTGGAGAACCCAAATTCTGGGGCTTAGGCATGCTGCCACCTAAGAGATGCATCTCTCCCCTTTCTACAGTTTCTTCAAATTCTTATGCTGTTGCCAAGTCAAGTTGTTTGAAATATGTTCTGTGGTGCTTAAGTATTCCCTGATAGATTTTCTTATGTAATATATATATATATATGTCTTATGTAATATATATTTTTCTTATGTAATATGTACTATTATATAATAATAATTATAATTGCCTCATATTTACTTTTGCACTTGTAAATGATCCATCTATTTTTAATTTAGTTAATGCAGTTCCTTCTACACTGAGACATTTCCCTGTATACACTGGTACAAATATCAGCAGAAATCTTAAAATGTTCATAGCATTTTCTAGTTGTTGGGGGGGGGTTGTTGTTGTTTCTTTGTTTGTTTTCACTAGGCTATGAATCACTCCCTGATACAAAGGACCTGATCCTGTTTCTATTTATCTCAACAGAATAACTTTTAATTCCCCTGGGACAGAGATGAGCTCATCGTGATACTGAGAAAAGCTTGTTTTACTTTTTTTTCCCTTGCAAAAGCATGTGTTTTGCTATCCTTTTGTAAGACTGAAGTATTTGCCAATATTTAAACCTTATTTAGGCAAAACTCCCATGAGAGCTGGTAGTATAGTCCTATACAGTATAGGACCTACTGGCTCTTCATAAGGGGAAGAGGGGAAAAAAAAAAAAAAAAAAAAAAAAAAAAAGAACAAAACACTGACATGTTTTGCTTTCCTGTTAAAGAAAATCAATAATCTATGTTCCTCGGCTCCTCTTGTGAATACTTTAATGCATAAGGGCATACTTCCCTTAGGGCAGTAGGATGAGCGTGAAGAGTCCCACGTTGCTGCCTGTGAGAATCTGGTTGAGGCTGGGGCAATGCAGAGGTTAGGGAGGCTGTGAAGGCAGGTCGCTCTGGGAACAACCCAAGACCAATTACTGTGTGGGCAATATGAAGAAGGCTGAAACCCCCTTGCTCTCTCTGACAAACTGAGCATGGTCTTGCTTGGTCAACGTCTTCACCTGCACTTTTTCCTTACAACTTTTTATTTTCCTTCTGTCATAATTAACTATTAAGGTGGAATCATTGAATCATATAATATCTGAGTTGGAAGGGACCCACAAAGATCATCAAGTCCAAGTCCCGTGTCCCTAAAAAGGATCATATGTCTGAGGGCTTTGTCCAAACGCTTCTTGAACTCTGGCAGGCCCAGTGCCATGACCACTGCCCTGGGCAGCCTGTTCCAGTGCCCAGCCACTGGATGGGTGAGTCTTCAGCTCTGGGTGCAGAACCTTTCCCTAACCCCCAGCCTGACCCTCCCCTGTCCCAGCTCCATGCCGTCCCCTCGGATCCTGTCGCTGTCCCCAGAGAGCAGAGCTCAGTGCCTGCCCCTCTGCTCCCCTCGTGAGGGAGCTGCAGGCCGCCATGAGGCCTCCCCTCAGCCTGCTCTGCTCGGGGCTGAACAAACCAAGGGACCTCAGCTGCCCCTCATACGTCTTCCCCTCTAGACCCTTCACCATCTTTGTTGCCCTCCTTCGATCACTCTCTAACAGTTTTATTATCTTTCTTATCCTGTGGTGCCCAAAACTGCACACAGTACTCAAGGTGAGGCCGCACCAGCACAGAGCAGAGCAGGACAACCCCTTCCCCTGACCAGCTAACAATGCCAGAATACCTGATACATTCTAAATTCAGTGTATGCAAATTCCCTACCAAGTCCCACAGATAAAATTACAAATTATGGTGAAATCTTACATTTACCAGGTATTAGATCTGTCAAATGAATCATGCTTCTGGGGAATCAGATGTTAAGGTTTGTACATACACAGTTGTAAGTGAAGAAAAATAACATATTAGAATAAGTTTACCATTTAATGACTTTGGGCACATGATTTCTTTAACCCATCCTGTACACAGAATGTAGAAATCACACAAATGGAGCAAGACACAGATAATAACTATTATAGCTCTCACTAAGTCATTATACGACAGTTGCAATTTATAATTATTACCAACCTAGGTCTTAAGGAAGGAGGTGCTTTTCTGGATGATCTCCAAGTCATTCTTTTTATCCTTAGATACAGACTCATTGCAGAGTGTCACAAAGTTTTCTTGCTTCAGAAGCAGGAAGGATAAAACAATGTAAAAAAAATTAAAGCATTTGATGCAGTGAAGCTGAAGACAGATTTATTTTACTTGCAAAGTTTACAAAGGAAAAAATCATGTATTGAAATATTTTTCCTGTAGTTCCTTTGATTGTTGAAATTATTCATGGATTTTCCTTTTATGTGCTCTGATGGATAAAATATATTTAAATATATTATTGGGCAAATATAAGCAATGTAATCAAATTTTTAAAAAATGACCATAATTACCATTGGATTTCTCTTCAATTGCAAATTCAGTGCTAGCTCTGAAGTAAACAGAGCCAAATCCTATTTGTTCTGTTTTCTAAAGAGATAAAGCACACCGCAAGAATCCCTTTACAGCAGAGCTTCAGATGGAAATGAGGAACACAGCCTAGCTCTAATCCAATTCAGAGGCCTGCTCCTGAAAACAATTGTGAAGTACTGTAACTGCTCAGCCCTTTAGTGATATCTAGTGCCTAATTCAACAGCCAAATTGTAATTTAAGCATGTGACAAATCTAATTTCTTATAGTATATGCTGTATAAAATAGGCAGGCCAAACTTGGTCTGGATATTGATGAAAGCAGCAAATGTCTATACTCTTGATATTCTTACTTATTTAAGTGTCACGTCATTTTAGAAATATCTCACAGGAGTCAATGAAAGTCTTAGGCACATCTCTGCTAGATGCTATACATCCATGCAGCTCTACAGTGTGGATAGTCCTGTTCTATGTGTATAAGCTGTAACTACCCACATTTCTTGATGCAAATGGCACCATGTCAGTTAATCTGCTGTAGTGATGACATCAAGTGACTGGGGAATCTTCCACCTCTTCCTACGTTGTCTGTTACAAACATGGAGAAAATTTAGCAGCCCTGGCTACCCGCATCCCACAGGTGGCAAGTTGCAGTGTAGATCTGAGCTGGGAGGTGCACCCAGCTTTGGCTGCCCACTGCTGAAATCACTGCAGGTATGGCTATCAAGTACAGATGTTAGTCTGTTTCTGTAGAAAAAAATCCCAACCCAACCCAAACTTGCCAAATCTTTTAAAGTAATAGAAAGACACCCCACATACAAACAAAACAATAAAAATCATCCCTAATACATTTAACATGCAACTAAAGTATTCTTTCTGTGACACGTGGTATTGGAAGCACACCAGCTTCAAAGGAAGATACATAACACAGCTATGGGATTTCATCTCTTTAATTATATTCCCATTACACAACAGAAAGTGACTTAGATATCAGCTTTATGGATTTTCTATTGACCTTTACTCTGACAGGTAAATTTCCTTCTGCTACAAAATGTTCTCTGACACTAGCTATTTTAATAACTATCTTTATATCATCTGCTTTTGAGAAGGTTATGTCTTAAAGTCCATTAGCAAGGATGACCCTCATTCTTCATCATTAAATTCATTAAACCCAAGAGACATAATCAGTAAACAAAATGTTCTTTTCAAAGAAATTTAAAGTTTTGAAGTTTAATCTTGCATTTTGTTTGTCTTCCATCTGATATAATTCTGTATCTTCTTGTTGGAAAAATAGTGTCAGGAGGCCTTGATGGTTTGGCTTGTATTTCCATTAATACATTCTTGCCAGATAAATTATTGCCAGATCTTCTCAGCCACTTTCTTTATTAACTCAGTTAAATTTCTCCTTTGGGTCATTGTCCGGTAGTTTGTCCAACTCATTGAGCTGCTGGCAGAGTGAAGAATCCAGTGTCCGGAAGAGTACTTTAGTGGCAAAGATGATGAAATCATAACATTTATGGGCTCACGCATTTTTTTAATTGAGAAACAGGTTTTTAAAAAAAAACAGTCACAGCAGATGTATTTCTTTCAGAATACAAGGGACAAAACAACACAGTTTACTAAAATAATTTGTTTGGGTCTGACTAGCTGCTTTTCAAAGCCAGCTTTGCTTCGTGTACAAAGCTTCTATTCACTACAGCAACCACAGACTGCTGTGTTCGTGAGGAGTGGTGCAGTGTCCCTCCCACTCAGGGAGCAGGCTTACAGTTATCTTCTTATTTGTATTCACTACACGGCTAAACTCTTCCTCCCCATTGAACTCTTTCTCCCACCACGTTTCCACAAATCTGTCTAATGAGATTAATAAATAAAGCTTTAAATGATAACCAGATCAATAAGACTTTATACTCCTGGAGCTTTTGTAGTTGGCAGTGAAGTAGGTCTTCAACATCCTGAACTACTTTCCATAAAAATCAGGAGAAGCTCCTGCTGATTTAGATGGAGCTTGTCCCAGGCACTGCATACATCTTTATATCACAAATCTATTTTCAAAAAAAATGATGCTAGAAATACAACACAACCAAATTATATTTTTATATTGCTCTGATTTGCTCTAGCCAAAATGTATCAAATTTACAAGTGGCAGGGAAAGCTATCTCCCTTCTCAGTCCTAGTGTATTAACTTGACAAAACTTGGCTCTATCAACTTGCTTAAGAAGCTGCATATCAGCTAGGAGCCTTTCTCTTGTTCCTCCAGTGTGTTGTCATCAGCAGGCCAGCTATGCCATCAGCAACACTTGGCGGTCTGATTGTCTTCAGTAGCTGTGCACACATACGACGTGTATATGTCCGATGTTGTGTAAGATAAATAAAAGAATCCGTTTCACTTTCTTTGGTTGGCTTAGCTATGTAGAGCTAACAGACGTAAAAAATAACTCCCTCAAGCTCCCAAGCAAATAAGTCAATATGAAGACACATAGGCTGCAACAAATAATGTTCAGACTTTAGCAGGATGTGATGGGAGGCTCCCCTGCCTCAGAAAGCAGTGGGAGGCTATGCCCGAGTCACAGGCACTCTCTCTCTTCCCCCTTACTGTTCCTCAAACTGTGCTGTCGAATGCCAGGTCCGCTCAGCAAGGTTAGATCTTAGTTTTCCTGGAGTTTTGGCCCATGTTATACATCCATCTTGGCACCCGTTCAGCCTGCAGTCTTCTCTGATTGCCAAAAAGCATGCTAGTAATTCAGATGCTGGTAGGCCTGGGATATGACTAGCTGGCCACTGGGAACAGTATGAGAACTTTATTGTTTTCCATGGCCCATCATAAACCAAGAATGATTAGCCACATGTAACTGAGCTGGCTTTGGATTTTAAATCCTAAGACATCAAGCATTCCAATCTACTTCAGCTAGTTCTTTTTCTTTCTATTGCTCTGTTGAAATGTCAAAAAAAAAAAAAAAAAAAAAAAAAAAAAAAAAAAAAAAGCTTCATTCTAGCACAATAAAAAAATCAGAGGTTATCAAGAGGCAGTTCAAGGACTTTTCAGGGCTTGTCATGTGAACTTATGCAGTCCTTAAGTACACTTATATACGTAAGTCCTTAATTCAGCACACCACTGAAAATGGGTCATTTCTGTATGTCTGCTGGGACATGGAATTTAACAGGTTAGTCAGACGCAGAGTTATGCAAACGTGGGTCAAAAAGCAATCCTTTTGCAGACAGTTTCAACAATCTGATCCAAAATTTGCAATTAATTCAAAAGCTGACCAGAGAGAGATAGGAGAGGAACACAGCTAAAAAATAAAACCTTGGAAAACAGATGGGATTTTCTCCAGGAGTGTACTGAGGAACTGACAGTGAGAGTTGACTCTGAGTAGATTCTGCTGTATTATGCTCTCATATCCATTAAAAGAACTGTTGAAAAATTAACCACCATGCAGGAGTTCAAGAAATCTCTCAACCATGTGTTTATTTTTCAGTCGTGACACAGCTTTATGTATGTAAGAGAAAAAAGCAACCTGCCATTTGTTTTAAAATTACAGACTCCCAGAAGCCCTCTCTCTTAGATATAAAATATATATCTCTTATATGCTAAAATGTATCTCTTATATGCTAAAAATAGCAGTACTGAAATACTATCTATCCAGTTCTCCAGCTGGACTTCTTCCAGCATGTTTCACGTGCAAGACATGTCTTACAAACCTGCTGAGGAAAAAGAGGAAGCTCTTCCTCTCCACCTCTTCTCATGGTCTTCCAAAGCCTTCAGTACCTGCCTCAGTACCCTTGGGCCGTTCAGCTCCTTCCTCACTTGCCATGTCCTCATCTAGTTACTGCTAGCTCTGTTAGGTAGGAACAATGGTTTTGGTGGGAGAAGGAGCAGCTCTTCTACACTGCAATGAAATTAGAGCAGAAAACTGTATGGGCAAGGTTGGGCACTGCCCACCCGCCCTGGTTTCAGCCAGAGACAGCATTGCCTTGTTTTCCTCTTCCTAATTCAGCCATATGTTTGTGTTTTGTACATGTAAGTGAAGTGAGCTGTAGGTTTGCTTCTAACTCCAGTGGGATTGAAATTTAACCCACTCTCTACATTTATTCTTGTAATATGAAGTGGAAGAAATGGAATTTCAGCAGAGCTTTTACAAACAGAGATAACACACACAGTTAACAACATTTGGGTGAAATTCAACCCTGCTGAAGTCAATGTGAAGTCAATCTATTTTTTTCACTACGCCTCTGTTTAGCCCACACTTGAGAAGAAAACACACACAGACACCGAAGTGTTATTGAGTTAAATAAACATTAGTTACAGGAATTGAATGGAGGAAACTACCTAATTGTTTGTGTCTTCGGTCACAACTGTGAAAGCTGCCTCCACAGTGGTATAGCTGGAGTAATATTATAGCACAAAAGTGATATTATTCCTTCAGTCTTGTTCTTTCCTCTCTAGCAGCCTTCTTGGTGATACCCTCAGCTAATTTGGAAATGCGGCAGCAGTGTGTTGCGATACTATTTTGAGTATTGAGGAAAAGCATCTGCTGTCTGTACGAATATTTGTTTATTGCTGTGAAAAACTAACAGTAATCATGCAGATCTAATCTGAGAATTGTGTGTTAAAATTGTTATGCAATTTCTTTTGTTTGCACCCTGACAGATGTTCTGTTAGTACTCGTGTATTTCGTTTCAAGGTGTTTATAAGGCTGTTTGTAATGATTTGTTTAATTACTGTGCAGTGAGATACCAGATACCAGAACTGACTTTACCTCTGCTCCTCACCACCCTGAGCTTGTTTGCAGTAGGTCTGAACCTCATAAAATTCAAGTTGTTTCAGCGGTCTTTGCTGTGCAGATGATGCAGTGCATTAAGTTGCTTTCTAAATCCCCTGGTTTGTCTATTAGATTTTATCTGTACAGTGAAGTTGCATCTAAATTTATTTAATATGTTATGTTTACTGTCTTTTGTCTGTTGCTTTTACATGGTTTTGCTGATGTGGGTAAGCAACCTCACCTCCATTTATTCTAAGGGAAAACAAGAAGCAAAGAAAATTAGAAGCCTGTTTAAGAATACAGCAGAAGATGGTGGCAGTCCTGGTAATTCTGCTTAAGTCCCTTGGTGTTGACTCTCATGCCACTGCCCTTGACTGAGCTGCCAGAAGAGAACCTCGTGAATAAGCTGGGCTAGTGGGGATGCACTTCTGCAGACCCAACTTTCAAGGGAAATTTTCCAATACACACGTGAGAGGATGTTGAACGGTAGATAAGCAGTTTTATTTTAATATACTCTTGGAGGTCTAATATTCTGTCATATAATAGTTTTTGTACAATATCAATTAATTTCAATTTCCAGAAGATTATTAAGATCTTTTCAATATAGTGGTCCAACTGTAAACTGCGCAAAACTGCTTTCAGAAGAAGATATAACATATTTGCTCTCTATAAAAAATACAAATATATATGTGTATATATACTTAGCTTTTTTTATATTTCTTTTAGAATATTTATAAATATATATATATATATATAAATATGTATACCTGTGTATAAAGGCTTAGTTCTAAAGCTCAGCTCTGAACAAGGAAACCAACTGGTCTGAGAAGCCACACAGCCTGTGCAAACAAGTCTAAGACACCAGATTTTTGTTGTAAGGCTTTTGGTAGGAGCTCACAGTTACTCAAAAGTCTACACACTGCAGCACTTCCTACAAGAAGTGGTTTCACCAGTTTTGCAACCTTAACGAAAAATCATTCCTTTACAGAGAAAAAAGATCCTATTTCTTAAAAATGTGACATGCTTCATCTGTGTTTTAGCTACTTTTAAGAATCAACGAAATGAGAAGATTTTTTTCTTAGGAACAACAGTCTCTGTCCCCTAGCTGCTTGTGAGATACCTTATGCTGCTGTGCTTCAGCTTCCCTAAGCAGCAACCCTGCCGCCCTATGGAGCCAGCATATCCTGTTGTGAAAGTATAACACACCCATGACCTGGGAGACAGAATAATTCTCCTGGATGTTTGCAGAGCCTGCTGAATTGTAAAAAATGTCGTAGTTCTGGAAAACACACCGTATTATGAGCACAGAAGGAATTTATATTTCTTTTCAGATTACATGCTTCATATTGGCAGGATGGTAAAAGAGGACTATTTATAACACACAGTAGTTGCAAAAAGTTATATCTCATTTATAAGGAATGAAAAAAAGAAAGGTAATATGATAGTTAGAAGGTAATATGGTAAACTAGCTTTATATATTTTGATGTTGATACTCAAATAATTTATGAATAGAACTGGAGCTCTGGTTTAAATTTTGAATTTGGGGTGCAATACTGTGCCTGTCCTCCCTGTTATTTGCTTCCCTTCATTCCACTTGCTCACAGGGGAAATTTCTAATGGGCTACAGCCATAGGTTAGGCAGCCAGAATTTCACTTTGCAATAAGGATCAGCAGTTCTCCCTTTTCTCCTTTCACCAAAAGACATTCTCATAAAGTGCCTTTCCAGTGGAAGAGGAACGAGCAGGCTTTTTCCTTCTGACCTTTGTTAAGTAACTTGGCGTGCTTTTCCTTTGTTTGTTTGTTTGTTTTTGCAGTTCTCATTTCCAAAACATTTCCCGTGGACGGTCCAAGTGCACTTCAAAAGTGAAAGCTGAGTATGTCTGCACAGCGTCTCCCTGTACGGCTGCCTGAGATGAAGTACACAAAGTAACTGATCCATGACTCTTAAACTAGTTGGGTCCATCCACAGATGTGCCCAGGTGCACACTGTTAATCCTCTTTGAAGCTCCAAAACGTAACTAGTTTGAAGGTTTGGGTTTTTTTGTTTTGGATCCCAGACCTCTTTCTTGGTGGAGTTCTGATCTTGGCACAGACAAGGTGGGTCTGAAGCCAAGTGAAGAAGTCAGGTCAGCCGGTCAGGGGCAGGATCAGGGTGAAGAAATCAGGTGCAGGCACAGCTGCAGCATAGCCCAGGCAGGTACCAAGGGCTGGGGCATAAATGCAGCTCTGGAGCAGCCTGATCCCAGATCAGGCAGCTGCACCATACCACAGTCAGCCTTCAGAACAGGCTGCCAAACCTCCAGGAAGGATGAAGAGGTTGACACTGAGGTTGATCACAGACATCAGGGTCTGTACATCCTTCCTTAGCTTTATTCTGATTGCAGCTCCAGCTGAGGAAAGAAGAACAGAAGGTATTTCTCTGTCTGCAGCAGAAAAAAATGGTAATTAACACACACTCTGATCTCATCTGAATGTGTTTTTAACATGGATGTTCAAGATTTTTTTTATTTTTTTTTTAATAGCCTACTTTTAACTTGGACCTCCCTGAATATCCTCACAGGGGTATTGTTACTGTAATAGAACATACTCCTACATGATCCTACTTGGTTAGCCTTAAAAATACTTTAAAAACAGAAAGGAAGAACAGAGTCTTTGTATAGGAATGCTAAAATCTATCTTCATTTATGGGAAACTGTCGATGAATTGCCATGGAAACATTTACTAATTGTCCATGTAGCCCATAAAAATAGTAACAGAAAAGGTAGATCTGTCAAGAAATGACACTTCATGAGAGGTGAACTGACCCAGAAGAAGAATTCTGAACAGAGACAATGTGGTATACAAAGAACTTTCCTTTTCCAGAGTATCTCTTTGCAAACTGAAATCACCTTAGTATCTGCCCAGATGAGACCCTGTTCCTCTTGAGGAAGTGTGGTATCACTGTGATCCTTGATGCCTCTTTACAGTCTGTCCTTCAAAACACAGTGGTTAGAAGAGGTTGGACTGTGACTTTGATCAAGTCAGGACACCCATCCATTCCCTATCCTAGGTTCAAAGATGTCATTAGTCAAATTTCTCCTTTTTTTTTTTTTTTTTTTTTTTTTTTTTTTCTTTCAAATTCTTTTTGACTATATGTAGAAATGCTGCTTTTCACTCCTAGGTATATCTACTCTAGGCTAGGTGTGATGCAAACCAAGTCGTAGCTCTTTCCCTGTGGAATCTGCGAAGTAACTTAAAGCCTCACAGCAAATCAGCATAATAAGCAGGAGATGCAGGACAAAAAATTGCACTCGGGTAAAACTAGGTTAGTCAGAAGTACATCCTCAGAGGTTCCACTGGTTGTGTTTCTTTGTTGTTGTTGTTGTTTTGTTTGTTTGTTTTTGTATATTTTGTTTCATTCTTAAGATATTTTTAAAAATTAATGCCAGAATCTTGTTATTAGCCATTAATACTCCATTGGCCAACCTAGAAGGAATTTGGGCTCCTAAAGAAAAAAAAAAAAAAAAAAAAAAAAAACTCTTCAGGTCTCTCTTTAGGTTCTTGATGTTAATTGCCATGTAGCGAAGGACTCTGTCTGTTCTAGGAAGTATTTCTGTAGCTGTTTAAGTCTAAAAATACATTGTGAAATGACAGCGCCAATTCTGCTCATGGCTAGTTCATACTGTCAGCTAGCAGTTGAGCAGTTATTGACCTAATGTGGTTGTGTAGTACTGGATCTAAACAATTCTTCACTCATCTCTTTCATCATTTAATATGGGCAGAGAATAGAACCAAATAAAAGGAAGGAAGTTGGCTTTTTTCTTTTTTCTTTTTTTTAATTCCTATTACTAAGGAATCTGTTTCCTACCTGGTCCCTGTGTGAATGACCAAGTAATGTCTTCTCTGAAATGAAATCCTCAACCATTGCTGAAACAGTGGAGCTTAGAAGGAGTTTGTACTCCTTCTACTTTCCACCTCACTGTTTCTGCAGAGAATTATAAGGAGAAATATGGATATACTTTAGTTAAAATGAGGCAGTGCCTGGAAGTGTGCCATATGGGCACTCTGAACATGCATGCCAGCCTATTTCAATGGAAGAAATCTTGAGTAAAATTGCCATTTCAACCACTGTATGTCTAATACTGATATTAAACCAGTAATTCCCCCTGACAGAATGATAACAGTGGCATTTTTCAGTTCATTTTGGACTGGAAACAAGCAATGAAGCTGCTCATGCTTTAAATGTTCCTTTTAGAAACATCAAATGTCTTTATTCTCTGAAATCCATGTCTGAAAACCTGAGCAGCCATGAAATCCTGTAGATGCACAAACTGAAGAACACTTAGGGCTTAGTCATGTAATACCTCTTTTTGCAGATCTCATCCAGGGATCACATGAAGGATTAACTAGGAGGGTGAGAGGAAGAGCTACAAGACTGGAGACAGAAGGAATGGCCACAGCAGAGCTATGCAGCTGGAAGAAAGTGAGGGCCCTGTGCCAGAGGAAACCAGAGGAGCTGGATGAAGACAGGAGCTGTCCAAGCAGACTGCTTTTTCTTCACTAGGTGGGAATGACTGCAACATTGAGGGCTTTTCTCTCTAAAAAAATTCAGCTCTTAAAACAATTTTCTTAGAGCAACAATACCAGGATAATCCGTGAAGTGATCTTCACTAAATTTGACTGTCCCTTTATTTCTTCTGTGGATGCACATTTTTGTATGGTAAGCTGGCTGAAGCAAAGCACATGGAAGAAACTTTGGTCCTGATGAAATTTTACTAGATACTCATCTTGATGGATTGTTACACAATAGTCACTGCTGGTTTAAAACAAGTTAAGACCTAGCTCCAGTACACATTGTGCAGCAGCCACAGCAGTGGCTGGTCAGCAAATGACCTAGCAAGCTAAAATGCATCCTTCTCCATGTAAGCTTTGCCCTTTTTTTTTTTTTTTTTTTTTTTTTTTTTTTGCTAGTGTATAGAGAGGGTATTATTCTTGTTCAGTTTCTGTCATGCATCATTTTTCTACTAGTCTGTTATTGTAACTTGTAGTGTCTATCAGCATAGTCTAAAAGCAGTCGTTAGAGGAAGATTGAATGACAAAAACATGCTAATATGAACAACAGAGAAGCAAAAATAAAAATAAAAAAATCACTGAAGCATTTGTCAGCCTCTATCTTTATTTGTTTTGTTGTATCTTGAAGCAATGTGTTATATCAAGGCAAGTAATTACTATCAACACAGCTTTATATCCAGGTGCATGCACAGATAAATTATGGGTGAAATGAGACTAAATACTCTGCTTGATGATTAACATTGAATACAGTTGCAATGAACAAGGCGATGCTAAAGCTGTATGAAAGCCCATCAAAAAAAACTCAGTGGAAAACCATTAAATGTTTTGGGTTTTCTATTGATTCATTATCAGAAAGGTTTAAACACCTAGACTGTTAGGCTCAATAACAGCATGCTGAAATTTTATTTTGGTAGTGACATAGGTCTTAAATGGCCACTCGGATAAGATGTTGAGTGTCTGAAAAGGTGAACTGAAAGGCTGTTCTGCATGACCATAATGACCATATGCAAAAATAATTCCAACGAGAAACCTAAAATTCAAGCATTGCTTTAAAAGGCAAAGGAGTGTAAGAAATGAGTCAAGCTGAATACCTTGGCAGTAATATGCAAGCCAGTGGGGATATCTGGAAGGAAATAATGTCACAAATTGGCAAAGCAGCAACTGCATTTATCTGCTTAAATAAGATTCAGTCCCTGAAAATCTACAACTTAAAGAACAAACTGAATATTCAGTTCATGCTATTTTCAACTTAACAGATGGATGTGAGAGCTGGAAATCTACCAAAAGTATAGACAGTCATTTAAGAAGTCTGATAAAACACTCTGAAAAAAACTTAAGACTCAGAAAAATAATAGTTTTTTTTAAATAAATGAATATATAATCTTTTTTTTTTTTTTCCCCCAGAATTTAACAATATCTTTGTGCCATATATCAACCAGAAAAGAAGATGGCTGTATCTGGGATATATGCAAGTAACTGGAAGGAAGAAACTCCAGTGTTAAAAGTATATTCAGAAGCAGAAGTGCACAGAAAAAGGGTGAAAAAAAAAAGGGCATCCTCTGCTGAACACTGGTACTGCTTATGGGACTTGGTATCGTGGAGAGGATGATGATAGCTGCTCCAAGAGATCAGAGGGCGAGGGGCTGCCCCGTGCCTGCCTGAGCCGCAGGTCCGTGACCAAGGACAGCTCCCGCTCAGCCATGGGACACTTCTCTCTGGGATTCTCTGTTCCTGCTCGGAAGTCTGCTTTGGAACCAGCAGCTGTGACTTCGGAAAGTAAGTACCCCTATTTTACATAGACTTTTGTGTAATTAAAGTCATCAATACTGAGGGCATTTGAGAGTTCTTTGGAGTCTGTGCAACATGGCAAAGTAAGCACTACAGCACACTTCACGTGATTGCACTGAGTAGCTCAAAGTTTGAGTTGATTTACCCCACTCATTTCTAAGGACAAAATCTGAGAATGTCTTTTTTTTTTTTTTTTTTTTTTCCTGAGAAAATACAGAAAGGTATTTCTGCTCTTTTTTATTTGTATACTTCCAAATAAATCATTTGTGACATAACAGAAAATACTGCAACAGTCTATGAGGAAGCATGAGCAGCAAAGTCTCAGACCCTCCTCCAGACATTGTTTTTCATTACACTGGGCCCTTTCTATGCTAAAATACTTGCCAGTTCCAGCCAGTTGTGTCTTCCTCTATAGTTCATTGGAGTAGAAGGTATAAAACCAAACGTAGACTAGAGGTGTTTACTTGCTGCTGAATGGAACTAAAGGGATCCCACAAAACCCCAAATCTTTAAGATGTATCTCAAGAAAGGTCTTGAAGACACCATGTTCTCTTGTCTCCTGATGGTCACCATCCTTGCTCTTGCTCCCGGTTACATCGCTCTCTTTGAGCAGTCAGCTGGCTTCCCTTGCCGTCCTTCACTAAGCTGAAGTTTGTCCTTACTCCCCTTCACCTTGCTCTTTTGTCATTGATTGTTTTTATTTAAGCACCATCCTTCCCCTCATCTTTTGTCCTGTAACAGTGCAGCCTCATCAGCTCTTTTGCTGGCTTATTGCAATCCTGATTTATGGACCTTCTTCTGTACAGAGCAACTAGCCACATTGGATGTGAATGATGGTGTAAGAGATAATGATGGTTTGATCACACCTTATATATTTCTACTAAGTGAAAAACTGTACACTTATGTAAAAATTAGTGTATTTAATTCAGCTCATTACCCCTTGCTATTTTAAAGCATGTAATTTTTGCTTTCTCTGGAGCAAGAACAGCCCTTCCTATTGGTTGTGGAAGACACTGAAACCTTTCTAGGCCATTGTTCACTGCAGTGAGTCCCAAATCTGGTATATCCATGAGCATGACTGGGGGAGACCCTCTGCAGCATACTGCCAGGAGTCAGGACCAAAGTATTAGATAACCTTGTTAGAGAAGCTTGTCTGCCTGCCTGCACTATTTCCTGCTCGGGTCAATCCATGTTTGTTGAGTTTTGTTGCCATTTGTTCAGTTACATGATTACATTAATTGCAGTTTAAAATGCATGTTATGTTTTAGCTGGATTACCAAGATGCTGTGTGCTTTTTGTGTAACGGTAATTAAACTGCGTATGCGAGAAGTTAGACTTTCAATATATTTCAGTGCACTGGAGCCAGATGATTATTCTGATAGCTGAAAGGCACAGATGTTTTTCCAGGACTGGAATTCAGTGGCAGCAGCTTTTACCACGTAAACATGATGCTGAAAACACTGAGGCGCAGCGAGTCCATGCAGCCCCCTCGTGCTGCATTTTCAGAGCAGAAGTGTTGTAAGGGAACAGCGTTCACGAAGTTTAATCGCTAATGGGATGGTATTGTCATCGTTTTACCACCTTTGAACCGCACTTCAGTCTCAGCTGTGGTATTATTAGCCCGTCTAGTCAAATTAATTGCATCCCCTCGTAGGAGTCATGTAGGCACTTAGCTTATTTATATATTTCCAGTGATTTCCAGTGCAGGCAGCTCTGTGATAGCTAAACTATGCTTTGTCCTCCTCTCTCTTTTTTTTTTTTTTTTTTTTTTGCTTTCGTTTTATTTATTTATTTATTTTTTATTATTGGATGTCAAAAATACCGGTGAGGGAGTTGCAAAGAGAAAAAAAAAAAAATGTAATTTCCAGAGGTAATTAAAGGCTGTAAACCAAACGAGCGTGGATTTTGGGTGCCCAGTAGCTGAGCCTCTCCACCCGGCTACCGCTGTCCCTCGGAGCGCCGCCTGGGCGCTGCTTCCCCAGCCTCAGCCCTCCGGCGTGCGCCGGGCCGTCCCTAGCGCAATTAATTAATTAACTGCGGGGCGGCCGGGTCCCTCCGCGTCCCTCCCGTCTGCGGGGACACGGGGCCCCGCGGCGCCAGCCCCGCTGCCATGGCAGCAGCCAGCGGGCGCCCGGCCCGGCCCGGCTCGGCTCGGCTCGGCCCGTCCCGGCCGCCTCCCTCCCTCCCTCCCTCCCTCCCTCCCTCCCTCCCTCTGTCCGTCCCTCCCCGTCTCCCTCCCTCCCTTCTCCCTCCCTCCCGCGTCCTCCCGCGCCGCCTCCCCGCGGGGTCAGCCGGGGACGGCGCCCGCCTCCCGCCGCAGGAAGCGCCGCAGCCGCCCCGGCGCCTCCCGCTCGGCGCTCGCCGGTGGCAGGCAGGTGAGCCGGGCCCCGCGGCGAGGCGGGGGAGCTCGGGGGATGCACCCCGGGGCGGCGGGGGGTGGGCTCCGGCTGAGGGCGGCGGGGGGCGGGGAGCCCCGCGGGGACGGGGTCGGGCTCGGGGGGTTCCCTCGGCCGGGCTCCGACGGCGCCGGGCAGCCCCCGGCACTGCCGGCAGCGCCGTGCTGCGGGCGCGGTGGGATGGGGGATGCCGCCGGTGCCCTCCCGGCGCCCCGATGGGTGCCCCCCGGACCCATCTTGCTCCCCCCGGCCCTATCGTGCTCCCCCCGGGTGGCAGGTGGCAGGCAGGAGCTGTGAGGGTGCCGCTGTTCGCTCCCGGTGCTTGCGGCTATACGGAGGGTGTTTAAACCCCGTGGTTTAAACGCAGCCTCCCAAAAGCAACCCGGTGCCCCGCAGAAGCGATGTGCCGGCCCTCGGGGAGCGATGCAGGAGGCAGGGATGCGGAGTAACTCAGCCCGAGTGCCAGGGCAACAGGTGGCGGAGCGGAGGAGAGGCTGCTCGTCTGGCATCCTCCTCCACCGGGGCACAGCCTCCCCGCTCGCTCCGACAGCGACAGCGGCGAAGTGCATGAGGCAGGATCCGCTCTTGCTATGTCTTCGATAAGGAACCAAGAGGCTCGTTTATTTTTAGGAGACTGGGAAGGCAGCTCTGGGCAAAAAAAAAAAAAAAAAGAAGTGTGTCGCGCTTGTGCCTCAACCCTGTGACCAGAGGAGCGGTGCTTGATGAGAGAATGGGGTCTTTTGGGGGTCTGATGCCGCTGTGCGTTCAGGGGTGACTTGTCAGGAAGGAAGCTCTGCTGAGCTGGGCGGCGTGCTTGGCTGGTGCGCAGGGTTGTCGGGAGGTGCGGAAGAGACAAGAGCAGAGAGAGCCTCAATTAAAGCAAAGCACTGCAGACATAACCTGTAGGATAGCTACATCAGCGCTCTTTCACACGTTAGAGACAAATTTTCCCCCAGAAACTAAGTATGCTGTAAAGGAAATACTGCGTGGGGTCTGAGAGACTAAACAAGTAGCGAAAGAAAGCAGAAAGATAACGTCATTAAAAGCCAGAAGGTCTATGTTGAGAAGCAGGATTTCCAAAAGGAGTAAGGCTTGGTTAACAATTCCAAGCAGAACAGCTTGTTGGTCTGGAAAAGTTTAAGGTCTTGGTCTTTTTCATTGCATCAATAAACATAAAATGAAAATATACAGCTCCTAGTATAAACTCATACTGAGCACTTGACATAAAACTTGAGCAGGACAAATGAAAAGGCATTGTTAGTAATAAAGTCTTGGGAAATGGTATCAGGATATATGAGGGAAATGAAGAAAGACATATTGTCTCGGATTTAAAAAGGAAATCTTTTAAAAATGAGGCCTAGTGGAAGGAAAGAATGGGAACCTGCTCATGCAACAATGCTTTGTTTTTATGGAAAAAGCTGAAATGGAAAACTTTTAAGGAAAAAAAAGGTTGGGGAAAAAAGTGAAATCCAATGAAATGTCTTTGATGATAGTGGAAACCTTTCAGTAAAAATAAGTGCTCCAGATAAGGTAAAAATTTTTAGGTTATATTTGAGTTAGTTGACTGGAGTTAGAAGAGTCAAACACAAAAAAAAAGGCAGGTTAGGAGGAGAAGAGAGAAATTTATTTTCATCACATGAATCATCCAGATCTGGAGATCAACCAGAGCACCACCCCAGAAGAGAGGCAGCTCGTAGGAAAGTCATGGAAAAGAATGGCCAAAAAGGAGTGGGAAGCAGAGCATCTGTAGGTAGCTCAACTGTGTCCGATCTTCCTGGAGACTTCTGTCTGGGAGGGAGGGTTGCAGAATTTCTGTCCTAGGGACCCGTGGGATAGTTTTGCTGTGTGGACACTAGATAAGACCCTGGGATCTTACTGTTTTATTTTTTGGGGCAAAGATGCACTGGAGAAACTTGAGAAATTGTTGAATGCTCTTAGGGATGATTTTCCAGGAAAGTGAAAAAGATGAAGCAGGAAAAAATAGCTGATACAGAATGGTGTATGTGGCTGCCCCCGTTGACGGATGTCAGAGGGAAAGCCAAAAAGTTAACGAGGAAAAATTGAAACTCCCTCACGAGGCACTGAAAACCAGGAGTACTCGTAGGAAATAAAGATTTTGTGTACAGCTGAAAGAAAGAGAAAGGGATTCAGAGGCAATTTACTGGAAGGTATCAGCAACTGTGGAAGAGAAAGAGCAACTGTGATAGGGGCTGGTGTTCAGAAGCTCACGTACAACAACACGGACTATTCTCTATGTTACAGAGCATTGCCCAAAGCCCAGGGCACCCTAGAGCCCTTATCAACCTGGGCCTTCCACGCCACAGAAAAATGAGATTTTCATTTAAAAGAAGGGGGGAGGCAATTACTGCCTCTGATTTCTTCATGCACACAAAGCAGATGTGGAACTTTATAATGTGTTTTTTTGCCATAAAAAAGAAAAAAAAAAAAAAAAAAAAGGAAAATTTGAGGAAAGCTTTAACAGAAAGACAAAAGCAGTGAAGCATTGCAGTTATGCATAGACAGTTAAAGAAAAGACATAAATAAAATGAGAAAAACAAGATGTCTGTAGTAAACTTCCTAAGCCCTCCAAGTCAACAAAGCAATTCAGCAATATTTGCAATCAGTCGTAAATAATGGCAGTCATTCATAACAAGAGGTATTCTTACATAAGGATACATCCTTACGTAGACCTTACATTTAGGCCTGACCTTGGTTTTCTGAATATATAGCAGTCTGGTTTTGGTGCTACAAAGTTCATAATACTTCCATTACAATTCCTCAATTTGCATTTCAAAAAAAGTGCTCTGCAACTGAAAACACTAATTACATCATTTCTAATCAGTTAATCTTCTGTACTTAGCAGTTTAGTAAAATGTCAGGGAGAATACATGAAACCTATGGAACCTGAGGAAGCTACGAAACTCAAGCTGGAAGAGGGCTGGAAATGCACCAGCTCTTCCAAACATTTTGTGATTTTTACATTAATGGATTAGTGAGCAAATAATGGGAGGAAGAAAGAGAATCCACACAAAGCTTTCAGCATATTAGCTAAAATATTGCAATTGTGTAGTGGCTATAATTTAAATGAGATATTGAGGAATGTAAAATTTAGTGCCTTATATAAAGGGAATTATGGATTTTGTTATCTTTCTTTAGTGAATTAACATTTTAGCTGTACTTAATAAATGTTAAGAGGTTCAGTCTAGCCATTTTTGGAAAATGACAGAATACAGAAGCCATGTGGCTATTTCAGACAGATGTTTTCCTTTAGGTTTCTAGAGATGGGCACAAGAGAAACCCTTGCCTTTCTTCTGTATGGCTAGGTCCTGGTGCTTACCTTTGATCCAACTCATGGTAAAGTAAAACTTCGGGAAGTTTACCTGTCCTCCTGATAAAAGGTAAGGAGATCTTTGTTGAGAAGTTTGACTTCTGAATGACTGTTTCCAGCATGAGTTCAAGGAATATAATACTTTGTGTGGAGATGAAATGATGAGATCCAATTTGTAATCTAGCCGGCTGAAGACCAAATGGCAGAGAAAACTGAGTAACTAAAATTGATAGGAAGAAACTTAGGTCTGTGCCAACTTTGTAATTAAACAGGGTTTGGAGTGGAAAAAGTTTGAAGTAACCTTCTTAATTTTGTTAGTACATTGGCAGGTTAATAATCTTTTAATTAAAAAAGTTAATAAAAAATAAAAAGGAACTGTAAATAAGTAAACAAATAATGATGTAAATAAGTAAATAGATAATGAACTAACTAACTAACTAAGCTTAGTAAAGTGGGGCCTTTGTGATATGAAACTACAGAACAAGTGCACATCTAGAATGGAAAACGTAAAAGTTTTTACTATACGGGTGCATATTTTGTTCTCCTTTGATCTGGCCAGGGTATATGCATTTTGGTTCCTCTACCATGCTAGTGTTTTAATTTTTAATTATTGGTTTTCACAATAAGGATGCATGAATTATTTGCTGTTTTGAGATACAATAGGAGATATATTTAGGATCTGAAATCTGTCACATCCTCTGGGATTTAGCTGAATGATTTCATTAGATTTAGAGTTAGTGCAGTAAGTCTAGAAATGGGCAGATGCTAAACATAATGCAGAATTTTAATTATTGTTTACAGTTAATTAAAATGCTATTTTTGTTTGGTTTGCCTCCCTCTGGCATCTTCAAGTCCTAATTAATTCTTACCTGTGGGTGGTGGGATTAGGATTGGCAACAACACGCACCTCAAACAGCCCACCAGCACCTATGGCTGTACATGCAGTAGTCCTGCAGAAGCAGAGATCAAATTCTTGAGAAGTTAGGTAAAGGTGGCTATTGTTGTTGTTGCCAAGATTATTTTTATCGTATTGTCAACATATGTGTTAATGTACAAACATGCAGGTAAGGTATAGAACTCATGAAATTTATAAAAGGTAAAGACTTTGTATACATGAGAAATTAGAGTGCTGAAGACAAGATGTATAGAAAATGTTAAAGGGGAGCCAATGTTCGCTTGACATATAAAGGAACAGCTTGGCACTGTTCCTTCTGGTGAACTACTCAGTGACATTTATGACACTGATAAAGAAAATCTGTGAGCAAATATGATTATCTGATGTGGTTCAAGGAGCGGCTCTTTGGCACTTTTCTATGGAGGTGGTATTTTCAGGTGCATACCCAGATCGTGATTGAGGGTTCCCTTCCCTTCCCTTCCCTTCCCTTCCCTTCCCTTCCCTTCCCTTCCCTTCCCTTCCCTTCCCTTCCCTTCCCTTCCCTTCCCTTCCCTTCCCTTCCCTTCCCTTCCCTTCCCTTCCCTTCCCTTCCCTTCCCTTCCCTTCCCTTCCCTTCCCTTCCCTTCCCTTCCCTTCCCTTCCCTTCCCTTCCCTTCCCTTCCCTTCCCTTCCCTTCCCTTCCCTTCCCTTCCCTTCCCTTCCCTTCCCTTCCCTTCCCTTCCCTTCCCTTTCCTTTCCATCGGAATACTATAAGTTTGGTTTTGTTTTGGCTTAGAAGTGCTTCTGTAATTGGTTTCTAGAGCTTTCTTGATTTGACCTAATTGGACATTTTGGAAGGTCGCCAATGTACAGACTAGGATTTTGCCAGTTTTCCATCAATGATTAATAAAGCTCATTTGAAGGATCAATTAGAGTTCCAAAAAGAAGATTTTGAACTGGAATTGTTATAAAACCAATGAGTGCTATTTTATTAATGGGCATTCTCAATGTTGAAGGATGAAATACGGCACTGCAATGAACTGCAAATGTACATTTCTTTCCAGAGAATCCCCTTCCTTCAGGTGATTATTACATTGTACCAGGAATTCTATGGATTGAGAATCAGTTTCATTTTGCTTCATAATTACATTTTTGGCAAAATTCAAATTATTGTTTTTTTAAAAAAAATCATTAGACCATTATAAAGTAGTTTTGGCAGGAAAGATTTCTTCAAAGGTTTATTTGCTCTTTATGGTGCTAAAAGTGTAAGCGCTGGCTTTCTGAAGGACTAGTGAACTTAAAGAAATGATATGTTTGGAGGGAGGAAAATCAGGCAGTGCATACAGTCATCAGTTTCTAATCATCCTCAACTCCTCCCTGAGCTCTCATTTTTATAAAGATAATTAAAAAGCAAAGTGCAAGTTGTTCAGCCAGTTTTGGCACATCTCTAATTTGTTCATTTCCCCAGTACACGGGTATAGGTTTGATGGAAAGTTTTTTGTTTGTTTGTTTGTTTGTTTGTTTCTGAAGAGAGGGCTGACACTAGTGGATAAGTTAACAAGCAGGAGGTTCCCACATGTTGGAATTAGCTACTTATCTGTCTCATCCATTGCTTGTTTGTTCACGTTTTGCTCATTCAGATGTATCCTAAAGAAAAGAGATTTCCAGCTATTAGGGTGGCTCCCATTTCTAATTTGTTCCAGGAGTTCATAGCCGTGGGTCTGAGCACACCAAGCAGGATCTGTAGGTGTTTACATATTACTTGTCATTTGGATCATAATTAGCTTTTTAATTTTAATGTTACTGGGTTTTGGCTGACCAGGTAACTATGAGAAGCATGTCCTCCAATTACATTTATGCTCTTTTCTGCACAGTGAATTTGGAGTGGAAATGATTACATCTGTCATTTTTTCATGCCTCCTTGGTGCCACTGTTCAGCTAGTGGTTTCTACCAATAGATGTGTACACAGAGTGCTGTGTGATGAGTTGCTGTACTTACTCTTCAGGAGTAAAACCTAAGCCTTCACTGAAGTACTTTCCTCTTCAAAGACTGATGCACATTTGGTAACACTGCCACTCTGCTTCAGCAAGCTTGTGCTGTGAAAAGCCAGAGCTTTCACTCAGGTAGGACTCCTCCTTGGCAGGTTCTACAGAGAGATTTTTCAAGCTGTCCTCCAAAGCATCTTTGGGGATTCCTGGCAGATCAGGTGTTCTAGGGGAAGGCACTGCTTCCTTTTTCAGACACTATTAGCATAAGTATCACAACACGAAGCCCATAATCACACTCAGAAGACGCTTTCCTCTTGTAAATCAGGCAAGTCTTGCTTAAATTGGCATTTACTGAAATAGGACTGTTGGAACTGTACCAGTTCTACATATTACACCGAGCAGGTATATATACTGCACTACGTGCTATGCTTGCAGTAAAAAATGGCAAGAGACATTCTAAAATAACAGAATTACAGTACTATACAATTACAGCATTTCTGCTAGCATCATGGTAATATTTCTTTTCCACACCTTTGAAGAGAACTTGGAAACCAAAATGCTTCAATAAAAACTACATGCCTAAATTATTCAAAAAATCCAACTGTGATTTGATTCAGGATGAAAAAGTAAACTGAGCTCGTGCATTCCATGTTTTAGGCCTGCTGAAGTAAAGCTAAGAAAAAGATCATTAAAGCGAGATGTGGAGAATGAAATAGAAAGATGATGGTGCATTGTCTTACATTTTCACTTACTGAAATGAGTAGATGTCCTAATTTTCTCCGGAGAAGAGATACCAGGCTTCTAAGTTCTGTTATGAGTTTAGCAGAAAGGTTGAATCTAGATTTCCAGTTTTTATCACTTTACTCTATGTTTCCTGGCATCTGTATGTTTCTTGCTAAGTGTTCCATAGTAATGCTCAGTTGCAAATAACATTTTGATTTAGAATATGACGAGCTGCTTATTCCATCAGTTAATCCCCCTCACACCTGGTAATTGAGGTCTGTATGGTCTTAGATTAGGAATGAGAGAACTTGCTAAGCTCTTGCTTCTGACAGACCTCCAAAATCAAACCTCTACCCAGCGGGTTTTAGCTTTCCCTCAAAGTAACCCAGTTATAATTATTGTAACTGCAGGAGTCTTTCCAAGCCCTAATCTTTTAACTGAAACCACAGTGGTTTGGGACAAAAGATCTGGTTTCAGTAGGACTTCTGGCCATCTTTACCTTCTTACAGAGCTGCATTCATGCTTGCTTTGAGTTGTCCTGAAGGAGATGTCCCTTATCCACCACTGAAAGGGAACTGTATGGAAAGCTTTGGTGGTATCACATCCATTTCAAACTAGAGACTTTTCTGCAGGTCAGTTAAATGCTGTTTCTTCTCATCTGACAGGATGTCCTCACTGCTGTCCCAATCTCATCCTTTGTCTGTTCCACTCAATATGAAGGGAGAGCTACACATCTGAGCTAATGAGCCTGTCATTAGTCATCTACTTTTTCAAATAAATATTAAAAGTACAGCTTCTGCTTTGTATTTTCATGAAAACCCAACTGGCCCACTGTCATTTTTGTGAGATTTGGAGTCATAAAAATTGTCATCACAGGTGGCAGCACAAGAATGACCTTGATTATTTCTCCAGAAGATAAGAAGGATGAATGGCCATTTTTGTTTATTCAGTAGCCCTTCTAGCCCAGTCACCTTTGGCTGTCGCTGACAAGTAGAAGATGTTCACTGTAAGACTGGAAGAAATAGGATAAGTGTAGAATTTCCTAACTCCTGGCAGTCAGAGGTTATGGGAATTTCCTGAGCCAGAGATTTCACTGGATTGCATCATCATGTTTACTAGCCATTGATAGACTTATTGACCATAAATTGTCTGGTCTGTTTTGAACTTTTTTGAACCTCCACATCATCCTTTGATGACAGTCCAAATAGCCTTTTTTAGTAAAACAGTTTTTGCAATAAAAAATGAGAATATGCACAAAATCCTATTTAGTCTGGAAGCCTGCTTCAGTGTAGGAGGGCTCTGACTGCCTTCCCAAATACTTTGTTGTTGCAGTTTAGAAACAAACATCTTAAAAATTTTTGATAACTTAATCTTGCTGTTTTTCTTTCCCTGCAGATTTTGTTGCCCTTGTTCATTTGGTTTTGTGAACTAAGCATTAATATCCTGCGTGGCACACGCATCCCTGAATAGCTTGAAAAAAATCCCTTGCTGGATTTTTCATGCAAAATCAAAAATGGGTGTTTGTTGAAATGTGTGGTGATGTGAACTGTGTATTGGAGGTTAGATTGTGCCTCTAGGTTTGTTTCTTTCACTTGCTTTCTTCCTTGTTATTTATTTTTCTTTTCTGTTTGCCTGGATTTTCATACGTCTCTTCTCTCCTCACACATCTGCTGTGGTTCCCTTTGAATTCTGATGATAGAATGGAATTGGATGTCTGTGCAAAAACAAAGTATTATTTCATTAGGTTATTTTTAGGTTCCCCAGAAGTTTTGAAACAGACATAGATTACACTGTATGGTAAACTGGAAATTGAAGATGGAAAGAGTTACAGTTAAACAATATATAGCATTAGTGGTTTAATATTGAATTCTTACAGTAAATGGATATTTGCCCTATACAAAGACTATAGGATGTTGGCCAAATACCTTTGGTTACCACTAAAATGTTTCAGCCTTTCATGGCATTTAGAGCAGACTGGCTTCAGTTATCATTAATAATAAATGAAAGTTACTCTGAAGTCATTGTATTCAAGTACTACCTGGTGGCGTTGATGTATGTATAAACACTGGTCATTCGCGGTTTAAAGAAGGACCCACATGGGATGCTTTTTGTTGTGCTGAGTCACTCCTGTTAGTCCAAAATGTGAATTATGATTCCTTCATTTCCACATTCACTGCAAGGTTTTTAAAATGAAACATTTTGGATTTTCTTTGCCAAAAGGTAAGGTTCTCATTTAATCAGAAAACTCCACAGCAATCTTAAATTACTGACACTATGGGCTGCTGTACCATAACTGATCTTGTCTTCAGACTTCATTTTCTCATGCACTGTGGTGCATGATGTTGCAGAGACTTGAGGAAATGAGAGGTCTGGAAAATTGAAAATAGTAGAAAAAAATGTTTTGTAAGACCTTTCTTGAGCAAGTGATTAGGGACTCCTCTGTCCACCAGATAATGGTGGCCGTGTCCTTCAGCTGCTGTCTTGTTCTATTGGTCTGTGCTATCTGCCTGCTGGTGGATAAGTAAATAAGCGGCTGCCCCCCAAAAACCAAACCAACAAACCAAAAAAACAACAAAACAAAACAGTTGAGGTTTTTAAGACTTCCAAGAAGGACAAATCCATTTGTATATGATCAGATTTGCTAGGCAGCCAATCTAAACTCAAAGATCCATAGGGCAAAACAAGCAAATAACTATAAGAAGGAAATCTGTAAGTTGATGGTAGATTTAAGACATCCATTACCATTAGAAAGTCCAGCTGAACTAAAGTTCTCCTCTGCCTGCCCACCCCCAATGTGTTGGTTTGGAAGCCAGGCAAAAAGTACTTATGAGGAAAATAAATAGGTAAAAGTAAATAGAAATGGGTAATAGGTAAAGTTAATAGGAATTAAAAGCTGAAATCCACCAAAGTAACAAGTTCTTTCTTTATGTTAAAATGCAAAAGAAAAAATATAGTTCCACTGAGAAGAGCCTCATGCCTTGAAAGATTTGCAGATACTCTTCCAGCTCACCTCAGAGCATGGTATTTGTCATACATGCTCCTGCTCCAGCTTTTGGTCATTTACAGAGGTCAGCGTTAACTTGGTTTTATGTTGAGGGAAGTTTCTGCCTCTTGTCTTTGGGAACAAACTCATGACCCTTAGGTAACTGATGCACTGGGAGTAAAAATGGCTATGACCATTTTTAGTCACAGCATCACAGGGGTCTTAGGGTCCTGGATCACCTAAATCTGGGGCTCTCTGCTTCACTGGTGTCCTGACCACACAGCTGCACTGCCCTACATCCAACCTCTTCGTTTGTCACTGAAATGCCATCGGGTCCCCTTCCATCGCTTCCCCCACTCCTGCCCTACTGCCTGCGAGGCACTTGCAGTCCATGTGCAGTAACATCCTCTGCCCAGGCAGGTGAGGCCGAGCAAGGAACCAGGAGTAAAGATGTCGTGGTGTTGAGATGCAAAGCCAGTGGGTGGCGGGGCGCTTTGCGACACTGACCTATCCCCTCCTAACCATGTTTTGTCTTCGGCGGGGAGTGGCACTAGAAGGCATTAAAACATTGTGCCTGCCGGGTATCTGCAAGCACTTGCGGTTGCCGTCGGTGGATGGTGGTGTGGAGCGGTTTGTGTGACGGGGACGATGACACAACTTCGGGCTCGTGTTGTCACCATCACATGACACCGTGTCCCCACATTTCAGTCATGTCAGAGCAGTGCATCACCGCCCCACTGGCTCGTTGTGTGCTTTGTGTTTAGCAGCACGTATTTATGACATGGTGAGCGAAGAATGAAGTTTAACTCATGTCCTTAACTAACCCTTAAGCGAGGGATTAACTGCCTACTGCATTCTTCTACCAAGTATTAATCACTTAGCATTATTTTCATTTTTTTTAAAAGTCCTTTGTTTCCGTAGTATGTCAGTACACAGTTTGGTTTGAAATCAGGGGTGTTCAGGGTGCTGCTGAAACATTAGTCATGGCATTACTGCTGTCGGGCTGACAAGGGACCTGTTGTGTTATGGCTTTGGGTGAAGGAAAAACTGCATGCCGATGGGCTGCAGTTATCGACGTTCACTCCTTCTTCACAAACCTGTCTTCCTGGCTGTGGTAGAGTTAAAAAAATAATTACAAGTTTTTCAAAGGATCACCCACATACACATGGTATGAGAGTTCTTTTCTTTGTTGGTTTCATTTTATTTGTACATGACTCACTCTTGGCAAAATGAGTGAGCCTCATGAGCCTGTAAAAATTCTGTTTGGATTAAATGATTTGCATTAAATGATTTATAACTGCAAGAAGGGTTTAATATTCCTGTAATTCCTCAAGGAAAAACAAACCGATCTTAGTCTTTCAAGTAGCTGTTGCCATCGCGCCTGTGCCTTCAGCCGCCATCTTCCTTCCAAGTCGATAGCTGCTGGTGGGACCCTTGGTATTTCCCCTTCCCTCCCCGCCTCACGACTTATGGACCGGTTGTTGGTGGGGATGCACTGCCACCTTCTTCCTTGCACATCCTTCTGAGCGTGACCACAGGTCCCAGAACGTATGGCTCCCCCGTACTTGCCATCAGCAAGACAAAACCTTTCGGTGACACGTTTCTGAGACCCAGCTCCCCTGGTTGTGTAGGACAGTGCCCACCGCTTCCCTGCCGGCACCCAGCTGCGTGCTCATCCCTGCACCCTCCCTGTGGGGCTGCCTCCCCGAGCCCAGACACTGCAGGACAGCGGCTGGCAGGCTGCGCTGCCTTCAGCCTCCGGTCGCACGGAGCCCTCCTCCTCCTCCTTCTCCTTCTCCTCCTCCTCCTCGCCGTGTGCCGGGCCGCCACGGCAGGATTTTCCCCTCGGCAGCCCCGCTGAGCGGCGTTGCGGCCGGAGGTGAGCGGCGGGCGGGCGGCCCCCGGGAGGGGGGGAGCCGGGTCACGGCCGCAGCCCGGCGGCGGCGGAGGGGAGGAGGCGGCGGCAGGCTGCCGGTAAGGGGGCTGGGGGCCGGAAAAGTTTTGGTTTTTTGTTGTTGTTTTTATTTTTTTTTTTTTTTTTTGCCTGGTGAAGTTGTGTCCGACTTCCCCGACCAGCGGAGCGCGGAGGGAGGCTGGCAGGCTGCCGGGGACGGGATGGGATGGGATGGGACGGGACGGGGCGGCACGGCAGCACCTGCGCTGCCCAGCCCGGGACCCCGGCATCGGGAACGGCACCGGGAAAGGCACCGGGAACGGGCAGGGCACCGGCGGGGCAGGGCAGGGCAGGGCAGGGTGCGGGCGCTGCAGCCGGCCCGCGGGGCCGGGCGGCACGGCGTGGCCCGGGGGCTGCCCGCGGGGCGCTGCGGGTTGGTGTCGCGGCTCGGCGCCGACACAGGGCGCTGGGCTTCCCTGCTTGCTGTTTCCCCAGCTCCGGCCTCGGAATAAGCCTTAGAGAAGAAGCGGAGCAGAGGGTTTGTTATTTATGAGAAATTTTCCGCGGTAAGGATGGCATTTTTAGGAGGCTTGATCGCGATCGGTGCAATGCCATGAGGGAGCAGCGCTGCCTTACGATGAGATCCTGGGGTTCCCTCCTTTACTTTGAGCGCTATACCACAAAAATCCTTGATCGTATAGCATTTTTAAAACCGACCTCACCGTGGCTAGAAGCTGGGCTAAGGCAGTGGGAAGCACAGCCCTTCGTTTTCTCCCAGAACAGCTGTTGAAGGGACAACAACAACAAACGTTTTGTGAAACTGGATATGCCTACTTCCTTCCTCACCAGCCCTTTATTTATTTATTTATGTTCCTACTAACCAGCTCTAAATCGCCCTTCGTAACAGTCCGGGGCCACTTGAAATAGCCTCAGCTTTCCTTCAGCTAATTATGACCTTCGGGTGAGTCCGTGCACTCCCCTGTTACTCGCTGACAGTGGAGCAACCTGCGGTGACACCGAGGTCTCCGCCGCCTGATGGTCCGGACAAAATGCAATCGTTCCATGGTTCTGTCCTGCAAGAGGGGGAATGTGACTGCGGTTCGTGTCAGCTTTTAGCTGTACAGGCTGTGAGCTTCAGGGCTGAAATGGCTCAAACCAAGGTCTGCTAGAGTCAGTGGAAACCCTCCGAGTGTGATTTTAGGGGGTTTGGATCAAGTCTTGCATGAACTGGTGTCGAGCACGTCGTGGCTCCTCTGAACTGGTCAGTGCTTTTGTAATCGTTGCATATCCAAGTCATTATATAAAGCCAAATTTGTGTTTTCTCCTTCTCCGTGCGGGAACGTTCTTGCAGTTTGCTGAATAGGAAGCGCACTCAGTGCTTTGGTTCACCTTCTTGTAGGATGTGGCATTAATTTTATTATACGATCATTTCCATTTATGTGAGGACCCTGTGCATGCTTTTTTCCAAATTTCTCCCAAAGTAGGAGACTTAGTAAAAGTGAATCTGCTTTCATCGAAGGCTGTTGCCCTGGAGGACAGGTTTCTTTAGGTATTTTTCCAAGAGTTAATGGCAATGGAACATCTGAAGTCATGAGACGTGCTTTCTCTGATGTGCGTATTGTACTTCCCTTGTTCTGTATGCTGTTGTTACCTGCTTGTATTTATTTATTTTTTTTTAATGTGGAAGGGAGAAAGTTGCAAGTGGTAACAGATACTGGTGCTTCTTAAAGAAGCTTGCAGAATAACACATACCTGTGGTACACATATATCCTCCTGGCTTCCCTGTTGATGATGAGCAGGATTTTTCCTCTTGGCTTTATGTAAAAATCCAGCCAAGAGAAAAGCAGGGAGGAGAAGGATTACTAAACTTAAATCATGGAAGATTGTCAGAGTTTATTGTCTAATGTAGCCTGTCTTGAAATTTGATTCTGTTTGGAAGGGAACCAAGAGATGAAACCTCAAAAAAGCCACCTGATTTGAGGCAGGACATCCTCCAGCAAGAATCTCATTTGCTACAGGAAGGGTGAGACCAGGAATTTTGGCTTGCTGGAAAAGGAAACTCTGGAGCTCATTATCTCTTCCCCATCATATTCTGGTTTACTGATTTGGGGTTTGCTTATAACTAAAAGTTGAGGAAGGCAAAAGAGGCATGAATATGAAGAAGCTCAGGTAAATAGCCTGGGATGAGGGAAGCCATTAGAAGGAAGGCAGCACAATTTTTATGGGTCCTCATGTCTTGGATTTCCTTGTCGGACTTGAGAAGCACTAATTCTTCCAGGCAAACAAATTTGCTCTTTAATTGGAGATCTCTGTCATAGCAGAAGGCAGAGCTGTAGAGCAGGGTGCAGAGTAGCAATGCGGAGATGTGTTATTTCTTCTGTCATGTCCTTTTGCGTGCTGGATTTCCAAAATAGATGAGAATCTGGCATCTGGAGGAAGGGAGGAGGTATGCTGAGGGCTGTCCTCCCGCCCACATGGAGTGAGGCAGAAGATGCATTGGCTTATGGAGTGTATGGTCAGGATCTAAATTTAAGAATTTTCTGTCAGAGGGGGCCAGCCAGGAAAGATATCCCTAGTATTTTCACTGTTCATCTTTGTCCCCTCCTTTCTGAATTTTGGAAATGGTTGTATATACATTACTAGATTCTGTCCTACATGGCTCCGTTTGAATAAATGAATGCTGTCCAGTAGTTCCAGGTTTGCAACAGCAGAATCCTGCTAGGCTGTGAAGGTACTCCTTGTATCTGCTTACCTGAAGAAAGACCCCCGAGTCTTTGTGGAAGTCTGTATTGGCAAGTGCAGTGTAGGTATGTAAGTCTGGAGGTTTGCTTGAACTAATTTAACCTGTCAAAAGAGTGAGCAGAATAATCAGCATGGCTGTTAGCATGGCCATACTGCTTTTGATGCTTTTTGAACTTGTCATTGAGCAGTGGAGGAATACCCTGTCTTCTCTGGGACGAGTTGGGATTTTTTGTATTTTACAGGGATAACTAAACAAGTAACGCATGTATTACAAGAAGCTTTGTTATGAAAATGAAGGGCAGACTATAAATAAACATAATTTCTGTGTAAAGATTAAAGAATTGTATTTCAATTCTCTGTTATTTCATCAGTTGTTTGTGGTCCGAGATGACATTTTGAATAAAGTAAATGAATCTTGCATAAGTTGTTTCTCTCATTTAATTCACAACATGTGAACGACATCATTTCCATTACTCACCACAACTACTTTAATCATGCTGTGGTAGGGGGACAGTGCTAGTAAAAAGACTGATTGAAAAAGTTGGTTCTGTTGTTAACCTTTTCAGTTTATGGTCACATTGCCAAGATGTGTGCAACAGCCTGCTACTGGGCAGGATGAAATTGTAAGCAAATAAAATGCCTTTTTAAAATATGAGTATTAACTTGTGTATCCAATTCAGAATGCTTTTGATCATAAAAATCTCATTTTATCCTAACATACTGTAGTTTATTAGAAATTAAAGGTCCTGTGAAATTTAAACCAATGAATTAGTCAGAGCATAAAGTAATAAACTGCAGTTTAAAAAACTACTATATATCCTCACATATCTTAAGTATACAGAAGTGTAATTTTTACTGATGAACTAAAATGGCAAATACTCTTATGTTATAATTAGATTATATGCATGAAAGCAGTGTGATCATTCTAGATTTTAGAGCTGTTCTGTGTCCTCTGGTGAACCAAACCCAATAAATTAGGATTCTGTTTTCCACGGGAAGAAATAAAAGGACCAATTGTCAAGCTGCGTAATAGGAAGGTAGAAAACAGGGCAAGGAGATCAGTGCTTCCTGAAGTGAATTTAAAGTCAAAATGCAAGTCTTTCTTTTGCTGGATGAGGAAGGAGTGAAGTTAGCACATGTAGAACCAGATTACTTATACGTGTGCATACGCAATGCATACTTTTTTTTAACTTGGAGAGAAGATCATTAATTATTTCTGCCTATTTTAGCACTGATCTTTGGATACCTTCTGGATTACTTCATGGAAGTTGGTAGGAGTTAACTGCAGTGCACAGGTATGGCAACATTACGTGGCTGTAGGACATGCTTTGGAAGAACTGTTTTGGTGTCAGAAAAGAAAGGAGCTCTTTGAGGAAAGTTAGAAGTACTTTCCAACTATATAAGTAGTTGGATCATTGGACAGTTGCTCAGTAATTGATATCGTATTGACACACATATGGATAAACCATCTATATTAAAAATACTAACAAGAAAAATACATTTCTATGGGTTAGAACAGCTTTCATCACCACCGCAAGACTGCTTCATGGTGTCACACATGACATGTTTGCTCTCATTACTTACAGCTGTACAGTGTTCTTGAACTCAGGGCCTTTTCCCCTTTCGTGCAGATCTTCACATCTTTCTTCCACCCTCTTGGTCTTGCACCTTGGCCTCCCTTAGTACGTTTTTAACTCTGCCTCCCACCCATGACTTGGCATCATTTCCCTTGACCTAGCTATGCCCACTACTTGCCAGATGCTCCAGCTGAGCTATATGTCAGCAGGAGTGCTGCTGCTACTGCTGCTTTGTTTCCTACCTAGAAAAAGAATGAGCACTAATACATTGGAGGCATTTCTTCCTTAGCATTGTCTTTTTTCTTCTGGCCTTGTCATTCCTGGTCCATCTGCCTACTTCCTTGCCACTTGACAAGTGGGATTGGCATTGCGTGACACCATACCATCTGTTTTCTAGCTTTAGATTAAAAAACATATATATTTCCATGGTTTATTAATTTACTCCTCGCTCTCTTTCTCCATCTCTCTTTTATATATGTCTAACTTCTAAAAAATAGGGTGCATTTGTGCGCAAGGTGCTTCAAGTAAGGTTAGGACCTGTAGCATTTCTGTGTAAGGCTTAGAGTGACTTTGTTCATGGTGAAGCCTGTACTGGGTCTGGCTGGAATGTTAACTTTCCCGGCAGCAGCCCATACAGTGCCGTACTCTGTACTTGTAGCTGGAACAGCAGTGTTATCACACCAGTGTTGTGTCTACTGCTGAGCAGCAGTGGAACAGCATTGGGCCTTTCTCTAACCCTCCTAGGGGGTGGGCAAAAAAGTGAGAAGAGAAACATCACTAGGGCAGCTGACCTAAACCAATCAAAGGGATATTCCATACCATGTGGTGTCACACTCAGCAATAAAAGGTGGAAACAGGAAGAAGGGGGGGGGGGGCTCTCGTTGAGAAGACGTTGGTCCTCCTCTCGAACACCGGCTGCGTGCGTTGAGGCCTTGCTTCAAGGACGTGGTCAATCATCGCTCATTTGTGGGAAGTAGAGAGTAATTTCTTTCCTCTGCACTTCCATATAGCTTTCATTTATTTTGTTTGTTTGTTTTCCTCCCTTTTTTCCCCTTTCCCTTTTATTTCCCCTTAGTTAAATTGTTTAGTTCATGGTAGTCTTTATTTAATTATTATAATTATTTCCCTTTAATTAAATTATCCTTATCTCAACCCGTGAGTTGTTCTTTGCTTTACTTCTCCCCCTCCTTATCTAAAGGAGGGGGAGTGAGAGAGCGGTTGTGGGGTTTAGCTGCCCAGCACGGTAAAACCACCACACTTCAGAAAACAGAATGGTTTATCTCAGGCTTTTTTTTTTTTTTTTTAAAGTCAAGTGTCTTAGTTTCCATACTGCATTTATTCTCTGAAGAAAAAAAAAATGAAAAAAAAGATAAGGTGATGCACATTATCTGCTTAGATAAACAGGGAAAGATTTTGTACAGTTGTATTTGTGTAACTCTGGAATATACATGCACATGTGCATTACAAGAGTGTTAGCCTAGAAAGCATTTGTGAAGCGAAACGAGCACTTTCATTAAATATTAATGTATAATTTTATTTGTACAAATACAGGGAATTATATCTGGAACACAGAGTACTTCATATGCCCTGTTGAACTGTATGCAATTTATGTTGTACTGTTTGGCTGATGTGACTTGCTGAAGTGATTTGGGTTATTGAAGTGCTGTTTGTGACTAGAATGTAACAGCTTAGCTGGGCCAGATGACTTGGATCATCTCTTTAACTGCATAAGTTACTGATTATTAAGGTTATAATGTCAAGCACTAAGGAAAAGAAATACTAGAATTAAGGTTGATTATGTAGCCTTCATTCCAGGATCTTTGAGAATATGCAGATAAATCAAGGTTTAGAGTCCATGGACAGCACAGCTTCACTATTCAGGGTAGTGAGTATGTAGTGATAGTTGTATTTGAAAACTGCAGCTCCTATAAACTTTGTTTCAATCTATAAAATTTCTGAACAACAGATCCCAGGACGTGCAGTTGGCTATGTACATTATGGGGAGCATGTGGTCTGTGACTGCAAGGTGCACATGTAACCATAATTTGTCACTGATTATTGTGAATTTTGAGTTGAAAACCACTTAGAAGATGTCCACCAAGAAGGTATCAAACCTTATTCTCCAGTTTAGCATTCAACTGTTGCAAGCCATTGTAAGTGTTGTAAGTGGGTCGCACATGCACTGCAGGGCTGTCTCTGACAGGGTCCTTTCCAAGGAGCGGATGGTGGCACTGTGTTTTGTGAGGCAGACGGATCTGCTGCTGTGATGCTTTCAAGAGGCCTCACATCAAAAACACTGTTGTTTTGCAGAAGTACTCGCTGTCCTAGGAAGTTAGGTGTGAGTGAGGAGGCCGTGGGCTGGGGCTCAGCTCTGCCTGCTGCCAGTGTTCACCATTTCTGATCAAACGCAGCTGGGATCCAACCTGTCAGCTGTGGTTGTGGAGCATTTCCCCCCAACTGCCTAATAATAAATACTTCATTATTAAACCCTTTGTTTTTATCTTTCTTATGAGAGACATGAAGGGTTAGTGCCCAGTGACCAGGCTTTGGCAGCACTTTTTATCTGCTGCTGAGGGGCTTTTGTAGCTCCAAACCAGCCAATGTGACATGGACAAAGCCTTTCCACCCTGTGTAGGCCATGCTTCTGATCTGATGAAATCAAAGGAACAAGCAAGCCCCAGACTGGGGGGTCGATGTGCCAGGCTGGACCTCTCTTTGCCCCAGTCTGTTTGGGTTTGATGGGCTGCCATCCACGGATCATCATGGGGCAGGCACATGGCCAGCTGGCTGTGAGGGCTGCAGTCCATGGGTCATCATGGGGCAGGCACATGGCCAGCTGGCTGCAAGGTGCTGAACTTCTGCCGGTGACGGGGCTCTCCTGGGGATAGGGCAGCCCCAGCTGCAGTCATTTCTGCAGCCAGTACCATACCTCTGCCTTCAGGCTCTGCACTGGCTTCCTTACAGTGCCTGTTACCTGGCATGGAGCTATGCACATGGAATATGCATGCTTTCTTCTGTCTTTAGATCTTCTGAAATGCCTGATAGCTGTTAAATTCAAGAAGCTGAATGAAACTTCTTTTTTTTTTTTTTTTTTTTTTCTCCCAAATACTTGAAAAGTTTCTGTGGAGCACAGATAAACTTTGGCACTCTCTCTCCATCTTTTTCCCTTTATGACTAGGTTTTCACAGAAATAACGGGTTAATTCATGACATATTGGCCTTGCTTGCCAGATTACAAGCTCTGCTCAAAGGAATAGGAGAACTCAAGTAGATGAAAGAAAGTCTAAAGTTTTGCATAAAGACCAAAAAACAAAAACAAAACAAAACAAAACAAACAAACAAACAAAAAGAAACCACAGCTTGTTCATTTGGGTACTTATGCAGAAATGGCAAGACTGCTTTGACTGGTTGAACACTAGCACATGTTGCACAGAGAAGGTTGCACTGTCACCATCATTGAAGATAGTAAAAACCCTATTGGATGTGGTCCAGGGCGTGAGGTGGGTGAGCAGGGGGCTTGGACTAGATAGTCTCCAGGGATGCTTTCCAGTAACAGCCACTCTCTGACTGAAACTTTCCGAAAAAGTTCATCCTGAGATGGACAGTCTGATATGGGGAAATTCAGTTCACATGTTTAGAGCATGATTGAAGTAATAAATAATTTAAGATAGATCAATGTGATGGGAAGCATAGAGCACACTTTAAAAATAAGCTGGTCTACCAGTCTTGCCTATAATAAATTCAGGGGAGTCAATAAAAATATTATGAATTCATACCAAAATAACAGAGAGCAAAGCTTACCACTTCTGTCTACACAAACAACTTGAGCTGTTCTGTGACTATAAAAATGTCCTACACATATTTTCCATGTGCATGTTGAAGCTGCCAGCATGTTTCAAACTTAGAACCAGAATTCATACTCTTGCCTTTGCACATGTGGGACCGGTACTCAAGATCAGTGCCTTTGAACCCATATAAAGAGCCATATGGGCATAAAAAAGTAGCCAGAACTTGACTGAGCTTAGGAGTAGTTTTCTGATCATGCTTTGTTCACAGGAATGTAAGCATAAAAAGCCAAATTTACATAAGCAAACTACTCCGTGAACCCTTGCCCTCCCCTCTCCCTTGACCTTTGCTGCCCAGCTTGGCTTCCAGAGCTTTTCCAGAGGTCTTTTTCTTGGGTTACATGTTTCTCTCCAGTGAGAAACCCAACTTCTTAAAGCAAAAAGTGGTAGAGTTGTAGCCACAAAACCTGAAATCAAGCAATCTTCCCTCTCCTGTTACCAAACCTAATGAGACAGCCCAGTGGGGACCACTGTGGGCAGTGGCTGGCAGCCAAGGCATTTGCCAGTCACCTCCTTACCTTTGCTGGTAGCTTGAGATCATCCACAAGCAGCTGCTGCAAGCTTGTGCCCGAAATATAAGTTCATGTTAGTTTAACCTGTATTTTGTTGCAATACTGCAGGCTGATTTTTTTTTTCTAAAAGCTTTCAATTTCTCAGTATTTTTTACATATTTTATTTCCTCAACTTGCAAAGACCAGCAGGAAGGGTTGTCGGCAGTTCACCTTGGAGGTGGAGGGCAAAAGGGAAGTGGATTGTTGACAGGATGGTGCTTGCTGTCTGGGCAGGCATAACATGCAGTAAAATGTAAGGCTTGGGCTCCCCTTTGGGATGTTCAGCTTCATGCCAAGTTACAACTTGAGCTGAGTCTCTTCAAAGCATGTCTGTGTAGATACATCCATAGTCCATTTTGATGATCATAACTCTGCAGCTGTATTAATGAAATGATGGAGAAGGAAAGGTATTTAAAGGAAGAGCTTTACCATTTGTAAGTGGAAACTTAAAAGATCAAATCTACAGTCTATTTTTTTTTAAATGTTTTGTTGCTAAGGGTTTCTTGATACGTCATACCTAATCTTGTTGATACTTCTCTAGGTTTTGTTCCTTTAAATAGCTTTGGATGAACATGCCATAATTTTGCAGAGATCTCTTCAAGTCAATGAAAGCCATTTGTCAACATGGGTAGCTGGAAGAAGCAAATGCACTGTAAGCTCTATGCAGTCCTGAGACAGGCTATGTTTAGGAAGTGAGAGCAATATAATATTACTGTTTGCTTTTTAAAGTTATATGATCTAAAAGAGTTTGAAACAATTTGCAGATTAGGTTTATGAAAACGTCAGTATCATTTTGTCTTCCTTAAGAGTAAAATATTGAAGCCCAGAAAGAGCAGTATACAGGAAGAATTTGAGAGATTCAACTTGGCAGATGTTGCAAGGCATCAGATAGAATAGGACTGAGATTTACCTATTACTGTGTGGAGCTTAAGACCTGCAATCTCTGCTAGGGGATCCAAATTTCACAACACTTGGGTGATGGTGTAACAGGAAGAAGGGTGTGGGTAAAACTACAGAGCGACATATGAGTAATTCAAGACCTCACCTGTTTTCCCATCTGGAGAGAAGGGCTAAGTGGGGAAAGCAGATGGGCAGATCAGAAGTTACAGTTTAAATGCTTACTTTTGAGTTTTTAAAAGAGAGCTTATCTGTATTGAGGATAATCTTTGGGGATTCACATTTGTTATACACTTTTTGTAGTTTTGGATGGAGGCTGTTTAATCAAGTCAGAAAAAACAATGGCAGGTGTTACTCCTTTTTATACAATATCAGAATGGAGAATCTAAGCTACGAGAATGTAGCCAACAGATGCCAGCAGACTTTGTGACACTTTGCTATTAATTTACTTAAGATGTGTTTCTTCAGTAATGTTCCTAATAGTGAATTGTTAATATCAATGGAGTGGAATTACTGTCTTATTTCAAAGTGCAAAATCTTGGTGACCATCAAAGACAGATCATCAGTTTAAATAGTACCCCGAAGTGTTATGTCACGCAAAAGAAGTTACGATCCCAGCAATGATATTTGAAATTCAGTCAATATTGTGTATCTTTAAATGTGTATTTACACATTTTCCTGCAATATTTGAAACCAGGGGTCAGGATCCAAAAAATGAAACTTAGTATGTAAGTACAGCAGAGATTGGCTTCAGTGGTTCTTATTGCCTTAGAAAGGGGAAAGATGAAAATAAAGGTAGGTGAGCAGTGAACTGAAGCTTAATATTTTCCAAAGTTCAACAGTTTTGTGAGGAAAATGATCTGCTACAGTGTGCTTTTAAGATGAAAATCATTTTATCTACAGTACTAAATTTGGAATCAGTATATCCAGCCATCTGCATCTGTATATATGTCAAGCCTAATATCTTGATTTAGGGATTAAATTTATACTGAGCTCTTGCTTGTTTTTTGTTTGTTTGTTTTGTTTTGTTTTGTGTGTGTTTTTTTTTTCTTCTTCAGACTGCTATATCACTTTTTTTTTTTTCTAATGTAAAATGGAATCTCATTAGTGATTTTTGTTGCATTTCTTGTTTACTGGTATCTTTGTGAACAACTTGGTGAATTTTTTTGAAAACTCAGCTTAAGAATCTTTTTCTTATACCTTTATATGTCAGTTAGCCAGTGGTTGAAAGTAATTAATGCTCTTCCCTTTTTAATCAAAGCTGTATCTGATCAACATTATGTAATTCAATAAATATAACAGAAACTACCAGATTAGCATATGGTATTCTTTTGTTTTCTCTGGATGTACAGCATATCAGATACTTCTATAATATAATAAATGTGTTATATATTATATATGAATATTTTATAGATCAATATCTGGATTCTGTCAGTAAATGCATTATATTTTTTGAGTTAAAAATATAATTTTTTATTTCATTTTCTGTCAAAATTTATCTTGAAGTTCACGTTTCTGCTGAATTACCTGTTGCTAGTTAGGAATAATATTGTCACTTTGGTTAACATAAGGAATTGTGACTTTATGAGGGTGCCTTGGCTTTGATGTTTCCCTGACGGGTTACCTGCTTTGAACCGGTTGTGTAGACAGCAAAATCTGGTTGTCTGCTTGGACAGATAGGACAGATCCCTGTTTGGTTAGGCCATTATTAAATTGGAGGAAGTAACTGGAATTGGTAAAGCAAAGACAGGCATGGCAATAATACAGGAAGAAAAAAATGAAGCAATGCACTATCAGGCAGAATGCTGTCTCTTTGCTGATAAGATTTATGGCTGTAAATAGAGGTCATGACGTCGTTCTGTGGAGATCACAGCTTTTCTCAACCTTGTACCATTTCCCTATGGCTCACATATGACTGGTTCTAGAACACCATGTTCCAGCTCTGTGCTCCTCACTATTTATTATTTTTTCTGACCAGAAGAGATTAAACAGGAGAGAGTTCAGGGAGGAGCTGGAAAAACAGTAAAGGGAGTGAAAGGAAAATGGCATTAGTGAAGACTGAAAGGTGCCTACTTAAGTATATTGGTGACGTGTCTAAATTGTCTGCAAATATTTGTAAAGAGCAACTGTAAAAAGTGAAAGTACTTTTGATTTTTAATAACAGGATCTTTTATTCGAAGGCACACAAGTAAGACTTTGGGCTGGGACAGTGTTACTACTTTGGAAGTAAGTGATCGATGGGAAACCTTTAGATCTAAGTTGTATAAAGCGTTAGCAGCTGTATGGTATAGAATGAAACTACTCCGATAGGATGAAGGATAGACAGCTACTGCAGTCCCCGCTGGTGTGACTATTTTGATAGTTGTGACATGTTTTGGTTTTATGTGTGTTGAACACTAAACAATGCCTTTGACCTAATTTAAGTGTAGTATAACATTGAGAAAATTAACTGTTTACATCATGAAAAGAAAAAAGGAAAGTACATTGAAGTATTTCCTGTTGTTTTATTTTTCTTAATGAAACATTTGCTATAATATAAAGCCAAACAGCAAAAGTCTGATTTTATTTCGTTTGCCTAATGTGGGTGTATATAATACTGAAAGAGCCATGTGACTTTTTAGATGTTATTTAATCTTCCCTTTCAGCTTTAAACTGTGGCAGTTAAAGTACCCTAAAGGGGTCTTTATTCTGGTTGAAGTGCTCAGCCTGTGTTCATGTTTTCCTCCTCCTTCTTTTCTTTATGACAGTGTTTTCAGTTTTGAGGATTATTGAGGAAGAAGTGTCATCTTTTTTGTTAAGATCATTGTCAAGTAAAGCTACTCGATGCCTTTTCAGTGATCTTAGCAATCATCAATCAGCCAAAAAATGAGCAGTACCACTTAGAACTGCAGGTTACATATGCATGTGACCCTGATTCAGAAGTATAAGTGTCTTTAATTTAAGAAACTTGTATGACAGGTTATGTGATCCTTCCTGGGCTTGCCCGTCTCACTAGCTGTCTGGGTCTTTTCTAAAAAACGCTACTTAAGATGTTAAGTATGTTTTTTTAAAACTTATGATGTGAAATCACATCATCTCAAAAACCTGAACTGTGAATAACAATATGTAGGTTGTAGATTGGTCAAAGCATGGGAGGCTGCAGTTCAGTAGTGTGCAGGGAGAAAAACAGAGGGAAGAAATGGGAAAAAGAACTGCTGTCTCCATGCCAGAACTGTCAGATTTGGTATATATTCCAATCATATATATATATATATATGAATATTATATGTATAATACTTTTATTATATATACGATGTCCACATATTATTGCTTGATCCATCACTCCCCAAAATGTGGTGGCCATACCCCACCTTGAACGGAGGTTTAATTCACAGTTGCAATGGTAAAAATTCAGTGCTCTTTACAACTTCCCAAATCTGATGTGACTGTTTCTTGCTCGTGTCAGAGCCACCACTCGGACAGATGCTAAGATGTCACAGGATGTCACAGAGATCATCAGCCTACATTTAATTTTTCTTTTAAAATGGCATATGAGATTTGCAGATGTCTGGGAGGTTGCTCAGAAGGGCTGGGAGCAGATTGTTGCAGGCTAAGACCTTACAGACTAATGGTATTTTGAATGGACATCATATAAGCATATTTTTCATAACCTTCATTTTCCCTTTGTGCCAGAGTAAGTCTTGGAGCCTAACCATGAATTTGAAAACATATAATGAAAAGGGGGATATTTCACCACAGTCAGTGATTGGAGATGAATTCCCCAGCAATAAATTCTCAAAGTATAAAAGAGGAAATATGCTAGAAGTATTCTGATTACATGTTGTAAAAAAGAGAAGTTTGACTGCATGCTACACTGTTAGATTTACTGTACCATTTCCCTCCTGATTATCAAGATCTGGAGTTTCAATGGTCTGGATTGTTTGTAAGTACAGTAACCCATCGAGAATAATGAAATAACCGTGGCCTGTTTCCATTGTGTCATCCAAATGAAAAGCCCTCTTCCATTTGTTTTTGTATTTATGTACAATTGTATTTGTCTGTTTGTCCGTAAATGATGCTTTTTAGGCATATGAAAATAGAGAGAGTCTTTCCAAGATCTTCCAACTTATTTTGATCTAATTATGGTTATTTTCTATAGCTTTTATAATTTTAACACTTTATTATGAAAAAATGCATGTAACTGATCCAATTTGCAGTGCTGTCTGTTTACCCATGTTGGAAATTATTCTTTAACTCTGTGTGTTTGCTTTTTTTAAGGATATCATGACTCATTATTTACTCATGGGTAATCATCTTTAGTAAACACTGCATCTTGTGAGAGCTAATACAGAGCTGCGTGTGTATCAGTTAGAAAGAGACCCTTCGATTCAAAAGCTCCTGCCAGCTGTCACCCCCACAGCTAATATCACCTCATAATACAGAGTTAGTTACAAAATACCAAAATAATGGCAGTGTTTAGAGAAACATGAAAGCCTGCGAGTAAAGCAAAACTCGGGAATATGGAGGAATTCAGGTCTGCAGCAAAACATACTCAGGCATATAATAGTACAGATTTATATTTTGTGCTTGATACCTCACTACTATGTTTGGCTGGTATTTTACATTTTTTTCAACTAAAGAAAGCAAAAATCCCTGCATAAAATAAAAAGAAAATAATTTAATCCTTTGCTTTTCCTGTTATGAGAAAGGAATACTTTGTCTCTATTTCCAGGATCTTTCCTTAAAATGATATTCTAGGTTTAGATTTTGAATCATTCCCTGTGATGACTCCCTCATTTTGTCTCCTATTTATAAAAGGAGTGAAAAGATTTAACTCATGAATTTTTCATGTGGACTACAGACTTGCTGTTCGGGGACGAATTCTGTCCTCGGAAGTCGGTGTCTCTGGTTGGTTGTCTGAGTCAATGGGAGCCTTGCGAATGTATTTCAGTGTAGTACCAAGACTTAAGTGCTTTGTTTCTGTCATACATATGGGAGTAAGAATTAAGCAGATGATAGATAAACTGATTGTAGAAATAGATAGGAAATAGAGGTTCGTTTTCCAGTCCAACATGCTGCTGCCAGTACTGGAGCAGGAGTAAAACCATTACTCACTGCCCTGCGGGAGCTGCACCCTGCAATGAGTGAGTACCATATTTTTAAATATCTAGTAACATCATGAAAGGCTGAAGTCAAAGCAGAAGTTCAGATCTTAATTAGTGAAACTGCCTTTCCTTCTTCAGCGCCGTGAGCCAGAAAAATCTGATTATATTTTAAACTTTCAGAAACGGGCTTTTTCGTTTCACTTCTCAGTGAAACAAAGAGGGAGGCAAGTGCAGGGAGCTGCTGCATGTGCGGTAAGGGGCTGGTCTCAGGTCTGTAACATGTCCACCAAGTTTTATGTTTAGGGCAGCCCTTGCCCCTGTATTCTTTTGGCCTCCAAGATTTTCTGTACTTTGAAGTTACTAACTGAGTTAACCTTTGACCAAAAATTTCAAAATCACCTCATGAAAAGCTCTTCCGTGTATGCTGCCTGATAAATGAAAATCTCTCTTATGCTTATAGGACTCATAAAGCCTCTGCAGAAAAGACTGCAGGCTTTATTAAATCTGAATTGCAGTTTTTCTGTATCATCCTTTTTAGGAGGAGGCATCCCAGTTAAGCATATGAAGTCCTTCCTTGCTTTTCGACCTCTAGAATGTAAAACTGGGCTTAAGTAGTTACAGGGGAAAATGTTGGTGGTGCTACCATGATAGGAGCACCTTGCCCCCAGCAGGGGTCTGTCTGGGAGATAAGAGATTGCACTCAGCAGTACTGTCTCAGAACCTGCCTGAAATAAAATTGGAAAGCAATCTGAAAGAAAATGAAACAGAAGTACTTCACCCCTCCCCTCCCCCCATGTTTTTTGCACCAAGACAAATTTAAGGCTGTTGTTTGACTAATTCAGCATCTATTTTCTGAAAAACAAAACAAAACAAACAAACAAAAAACAACAAGGCACAACATCAGCAGGTGCGAATTGCACACGTGGTTCTCTCAAGCCACTGACACAGTGGGTCTCCTTAACCTCTGTACAAACTCTTGGTGGAAGACAGGGATCCCTTTCTGGTACATGCTATATCTTGTGTCTGAACTCCAGTCACTGATCTCTGCTTGAGCATCCCAAGATTTGTAAACACATTTGTTAGTGGCTTTGTGGATTTCTGTCCTTCTCATGCCATTTTTCTGCAAATTTCCTTGTGATGCAGTCACTGGGAAGCTGGCGGGTTTGCTCTTTGTAAGACGATAGCTGGGAGCCCGGTTCCTGTGGGCTGTACAGTTCAGAAAATGCCTGATTCTCCCTCAGGAGAGGGGGTTTTCAGGCTGATGGGCAGTCTACAGGACCACCCCCAAGTGCTGTCAGAGGGGTGAGGGCATGCCTCTGATGGAGCAAGATGGAGATGGCTGCTGATGGCCCTCTTTGGAAGCATCCCAGTAGGGCGCTGTTAGTGCTCGTTTGGGAGGTGAGATGTACCTGTAAGGAACATGCTGTCTCGTAACGGCAGTGTCATTTATTATGGGATACACAGTGTGGGAAGGCAGACATGACACGAGCTATCTGCTGCTAGCAGAATAATGCAGGATGATATTTTTAAGAGAAATCGTAAACATGTTTGGCATATAGACACCATAAAGTGTCTCCTGTAAGACTCATTCGTCCAGTATTGCCTAATCAATTTGTCTAGAGATCGTTGTTTTTGAAGGTTTGATTTCTTTTATGCTTCATGTCTCACTCTGGCACTCCAATGTCTGACTGATGAGGTCTTTTTATGCTATGTGCTATATGTGTAGCCCTTATGAACTTGTCTTGCAAAATCACTAGATTTTAATCAAATGCTTCTTTGAGTACTGAATCCTAAATATGCAGACTTGTTGGCACTCAGAGAGCTTTATTTATCTATCAAAACACATTAAAAACAAGTAAGTCTATCGGAGCTGGCTATCTTGAAAGGGTTAGGATTAAGATACCAGATGTAGCCTGCGGCAGCACTGAGGAGGATAATGGTAGACAGATGGACAGAAAGATTGGGAAATAATTGACTATTAATTTAAATTTTTTTGGAGGTTATAAACTCACTTTCCACCAGAACAGGTCTGTCATTACCTGTTTGCTCTTTCTGAGCAGTTCCTGATCTCTCTGAATTCACTGCGGTATGCAATTTTGAGAGTCTTTTCATGGATAATCGTGGCTGTGAAGGTTGCACACGGGTGACCAGGGCATCCTTGGAGTTGTGTGAAGGTGTTGGGTCAGGAGCTCTGCAACAAGGCTTGGTCAGTTCACAGGTGTGAGTTGTCTTTGCAGCCATGGTGTTGAAAATCAGAACGTATAAAAAATTAGGGATTGTACCTGGCTGAAATTTAGGGCAAAGTAGGCACTTTAGATACATTTATAGGTATTCTGTAGATATTCTTACTTTCTGTATCATGCCTGGGTGGTTACAAAAACTATGATGTCTCTAGCTACTGGTTTCCTTGTTTCTTTCCTTTTTTCTTAAATTCAGGAAAAGAAAAAAAAAAAAAAAAAGGTATTACGGGATTATGCTAGCAAAATGTATCGACCTTTTTTTGATTTTTGAAATCCCATCTCATAGTGGAATTTCCTGGATTTTTTTTTTTAATCTTCTAAATGATTTTCTGCGGAGAGTTAAACTGCTCATAGAGGTTCTTAGACTTAAAATATGAGCTGTGCTGAACAAACAAATAACAGTGCCTGTCGAAGCCCGTTGAATTGATGTCTGCATAGCAACATAAACACAGCACAGCAGAAGACAGTAGTTGTGGAAAGGACCTGAGGAATCTGAGAAGTCTCTCCTCCTTTGCTGCTAAAATATCTCAAAAATGGAGAGAAAGCTGATAAAGCACCCTACCCACTTTGTTGGAGACAGCCAGCATACTGTATAAAAGCGAAAGTTTAGCTTTTGGCTTACATAATAGAAAGGGGGAAATGTCAGTGCGGATTATACAAGTTGTACTAAATGCTTGTCTATTAAAAGCAATTTAGTTTTTTCCTGCTGTGCTGGCATATAGAGCTGCTGTCGTGTTAAACCGACACAATTTCAGCTATGTTCATTTTTTGTTTTTTCAGAAAGTTTATGGCTGTCAGTCACTTATGGAAGTGGCTGGGAATTACTAATGCAGAAACTGTGCGACAAGGAAGCAGCTGCTTTCCCGCTGGTATCTGCTTTTTGTTGTCTGTGAGTGTGAGTGCAGGGTTTGGTGCTGGGCAGCAGAAGCAACAGCATGTGGACTCAGGGCAAAGCAGAACAAGAAACTTGTGGAATGTCAGTCCTTCAAGCCGTTCAAGGCAAACTGCTATTAATGAGAGTATTGCTGGGTATATTTGGGGGAATTTTGACCCTTAGCATTTATATGCAGTGGTAGAAATATGATCTGTTTGGTTTAATCTTCTGGAGGTGCAGTGCTTGAACTGGTCTGATACAGCTAGCATATGTACCCCCATGTCGAAAAGTAGACAAACTTTCATTGCTACTATTTTGTTTTTTTCATCTAAAATACAGGCAAAAGGTGTTTAGTTGTGAGGAATATAAAGTATTTCTCCATGTAAGGAAGACACTTATTTTTGTGTGTTATTGCATGTGTTTATTCCCTTTGTTCCAGCCTTGTCAGTTGAAAATCTTTTCTGTGGTGTTTTGTTTTGTTGTAGGGAAAAAAAAAAAAAAAAAAAAAAAAAAAAAGGGCTTTTCATTTTCTCCAAATTATGGTGCTACTTTGATAATAGTTACAGGAATTTATTTTTTTGCTGGCTTTTGATACTAGATACAGGATCGTGAATTTTCAGAAGTGACTCATGATTTGGCATAAGTCCATCTTAACGCGTAACCTAAAACATCTGAAAGATGGTATTCAGTTCTTACTGGAAACAAGGTTCCATTAAAGATGGTCTTGTTTTCCTGAACTCCAGACAATTCTGTCTGGATAACAAGATTCTCTATAATTTTACTGTCCTTACAGCACCCAGTGATGTAGTGGCTCTTTCTCCTTTTTGCTTGCAGTTAGAGATTGTGATGCTACGAGCAGGTGATCAGGCAAGAGCAGACGTCAGTTCCTCAGTCTGTGATTCAGCAGAGGGAGGACACTGGGAGGAGGATGCTGGATGGGGTGATGTAAAAGAGATGGGTACATATCGGGGGGCAAATGTAAAACCTCTGGAGGGTTCTCAGAACAGCAGCACTGTGATCGGGAGTGCCATTCGATGACAAATTATGTATTGATAGGAAAAAGTGGAGCACTGTGTTTATTCCTGCCGAGGAGACATTTTTCAGATCTTGTCACCAGTAAATACCTTTGAGGATAACCTGAATCAGTACCTTGTCACTGAAGCGCGGCTACGAAAGCAGTCCGTAAGCATTCACTTGTTAGCATGTTTTGTTCAGAAACAGTTTCTTTGCAATGCTAAAACAATGGTAAAAAGTCATTTCAAAATCATAAGTAAAAAGGTCTGATTTCAAATAGATGAGGCTAGCACAGCCATCTTTTGTGTTTACAACATGACTTTCAAGATAGCATAAGATGAATAATTCAAAAATGATTTTGGAATTCACCATGGATACATCCTATGTGACAGGTTTACAGTTCAGTATTGTTTTGAGTGAAGAAATCATGTAAAAAAATACAAGAAAATCTAGAATAATTCCATGTATCATGCAGAAGTTCATCAAAACAACCTGATAATAGCTGTCAGCATTCACTGGAAGACATGCTCATAGTTAATCGTTTTGATTCTTCATCGGTGAGGAAACCACAGAATATTCTGTCCAAGTTGCTGAAGATGCCATCCAAAATGCAGTCCAAGATTTTGATTAAAACAGAGTATGCCTTTTGCACAATGAGATGTTGTGGCTGGATCTAATTAACAATGAACAATTGGAACCACAGGAGAACAAAATAAAATAATGATTCAGATAAGTCAGAGAGCTTTTCCATTACATAGCCCATATGACTGATCCCAAATACTGATGTCATAGATTGAGCCTGAAATAAAAAAATAAATAAATTAAAAAAAAAAAAACAATGTTGAAATATTATATGGAACAAAAGCTCTTCTGGTTTGTAACAGGAAAAAATGCAAATTTCTGTTCCATTGTAACTTAGCTGCAATATTCAGCTGCTTTGTCATACTGTACTTCTGATGCATTTGCAGAAGAGAATTCCTTCCTTATAATCACCAAGCAAAACATGCTATGAGAGCCTTTTTTGAATGAATTCTAGAAACAAGAAAGTAGCATATTTTGTGCCTAATATTGCCTGTGGATAATTAGACCTCTGCCTCTCCCCACTTTTCTCTCTGATTTGCTTCTCTGCCCCCCTTCTATACAAGTGGGCTTTGAGCATCTCCTTTCCCCATCAGCTCCATGCAGGCCTGGGAGGAGCGTGGAGGTGATGGTACCCATTTCTTCCCCCTGCCAATAACCCGTGTACTGTGGGTTTGTTGCACGTGCCTCATACCATCATATTTTTTCCTGCACATTACCATCGCACTGCCATCCTGCATCCCTGTCCAGCTCAGGGATCCATGCCAGAAGTCAAAACATTGTAATTAATACATATATTTTTAATTTTTACATGGGAGACATTACTCAGGGTATTGACATCTGTTGCATTGGATCTGAATTCCTGTTTGCCATCTAACTGCTGGTAGTGCCTCTCTCCATCAAAGCAATTAATCAGCTGGTGTACTTTTTGTCCCATATAGCATTAGTAATTGTTTTAAGTGTTGAAGGATAACCTTGAAAATCCAGTACATACTGCCTACCAATAATTAATTATTTGCAAAATTTGAACTACGATAATTAATCACAGATCTTAGAGAAGAGTTTTGCGAAAGTAATTTCGGTTAAGTTTACTGGAGTTTCTTGAATAGCGAACAGTCAGATTCTCCCATTTTCAGTAAGTTTAACAGTAAGCCAGTAGGGTCAAAAGGATCTCAGGATAACTTTACACAAAATAACTTGACTTTTTTTTTGGTGACCTCTGACTCAATATTTGATTATGAGAAGATGTAGAAATCGACTTGACAAGAACAGAAATAGTGTTATCCATTGCTAACTAAAGAGTGTGCACCATATTGTAGAACAACTTGTAAGTTAGATCCTTCTCATAGGAAACTCAAAGTGAAACTTAATGTCCTCTTTAGAGCAGACGGTTAGGTGCTTGAAGGTGTCTTTGCTTTTGCATTTCTCTAGTTGTGGGGCAAGCTGGCTGGCAGTTGGCCCATGGCTTGCTTTGGAGCATCCTCAGAGACTGATGCCTCTTACACAGGTGGTCCAGCACAAACACAAGAGCGTGGTCTTTGTCCTCAGCACTGTGTTCTTCTTATTCCTTGTCATGTTTGTGCTGGTGGCACTTGACATGATTGGTAGCTGCAGCGGGCTCCTCGGTTGGTTGTTCTTCTGCTCATGCAACCATGCAGCTGCTCGACGGCTGCTGGTGGGGACCCTTTGGTCTCTGTTCCCATTTGGCTGCCAAGACTTGCAGCATCTGGCACGCTTTGGCAGCTTGCTGAGGTACATCATCTGCCTTTGGTGTGGTTTACTGCTTTGGGTTCAGAGTTTGGCCTGCTCATTTATCTCTCTGTGCTAACCGTGGAACAGGTATATGCTACCAAATTCAGCATGCATAGGAGACCTTGGCAGAGACGGCAGGCATCCTTTAGGACATGCATTTAAAATCCCTTTTATGGAAACATTGCAGAAAGGTCTGTAGCATAAATGGTGATAATACTCAGAGGATTTCTTTAAAATATGATTTTGCATATAGTATTTCTTTCAATGCATCTTTATGCATAAACCCTCTCAGTTTAATTACAGCTTTGTAAATCCCCATTATTTGTTCTCTATTAGTAATGAAGGATTTGTCTGTTGAGTTACAATGGCAAATGCCTCATAAGCCTGACAGCTGAGTATTATCTGTGATATGCTGGAGGGGAAAAAAAAAAAAAAAAAAACACATGCAAATACCATTGTCTTTCTAAAAATACAAAAATGTAAATTAAACTTTCCTATGGAGTGTCCAGAATGTGGAAAACACCACTTTCCCTCTTTTTGGTACTCATGCGGTCAGATGTTTTCAATGTGAATGATTGTACTTTTGAATCTCAGTACTTGGATTGAATTTTTCCCAGTCTTCTTGGGTAGAAATAAACATAAAAGGCTATTGCAACAGTGGTTTTGATACATCACTACCTATTTACTAAACAAATGTTAAAATCTGTCAGTTTGTCTCTTAATCAGAGTTTAGCTCAGTTCCACCCTTCATAAAAACCCTGGAGCTTCAGCCTGTTTGACCTTAGCTCCAGACAATAAAGCAAATATAATTTATTAAGGCTTTTATTCTTTTAGCTTAGCCAGAAAGTCTTGATTCAACAGTATTTTGAGTTTAGTCATAGTTGGTTATCACTAGCAAGTGTTTTTATTGTCAGTAGCAATGTTTACTGCTCTAAAAATGATGAAGAGAGGTTAGGCAGCTGCGAGGACTAATTAAGTGCAGTTGCCTTTCAGTGAAGATGTGTGATGAAGACGATGTAGTTGTATACGTATATATTGTGCATAGGGGAACATTTTCCAAAGCACTTCTTAGCAATACCTGTTTCTATTTCGTTATCTATTTCTTATAAAGGCAACCAAAAGTGCCATTTGAGAAACACTTCCCAGCAGAGTTGCTGGCCTGATGATTATGTCAATTTGTGCAATATTCCTTAAAATCATTATTGTACCATAAAAAAAGAAGAAATGACTCTTCTATTTAGGCTTGCTTCGCTCTGACTTTCAAATGGCAGATTACCATTTTATTTCTTCTTAGGGTATTTATGTAACTTTCCACATGTGTGCAGAGCTGAAGGATGTATTGCTTGCTCATGCAGTCTGTAGCCACATCTCTGCACTGCGCTGAGGCTGTTTGCTGGGGCAAATAGGGACTTAAATGAGGACATGCACAACACAGGTAGAAACAAAAAAAAGAAATATATCAACCCAAAACCTCAATGGGATCTTGAAGGATTAATGTGCTATGGACTAGTTCACCACAATTTGCTTTTTGTTTGTTTTTCTCTTTTTCATTAGATGCATATATTTAGCCTCTGCTTTCATAGCACTTTTTTGCTTTAGTTTTGGATGGGAGGTACTGTGAGACCAGTGTACTGATGTCATGGATGTCATCTGCCATTCCACGGAAAACCTTGCACCACTGACTCAGTTTTTACAAAAAGTTCTGGGGAACGAATAAGCATTCTGGGTGTATCATGAGTAGGTGGAGACTGCCAAGCTTTCAGCTCTGTAACATCTTGGGTTGGGATTGGCATTCAGAAAAAGATAATGTAGCAAAGTCTGTCCTGTTTCATTCCAGGACTCAGCAACCTGCACTGGCTGGGGATACTGTACAGCAACATTTGTTGTACATTCATTCTGGCCAAGTCACTGGCCATGTTTGTTCTGCCATCTCACAGAAAACACACCAAGGGTGAAGAAAACAACCATAATTGTTCTCATACAGTGGAGAGGGTATAAGCAGGAAAATATGTGCTTTCTGATCTAAGGTTTGAAGGTCCAAGTCTTAGTTCTCATGTAGTTTGTGCTTACTCAAGACACACAGACAATGATTAAAATCAGGTGTCTGGTTTGAACCTAAGGATGAAATTCATCTCCCCTCGTTTTGGCTGTCTCAGCTTGCCAGCTCTCTGGGTTCCTCTTCAGTGAGCTGATGAGGAAATTCCAGGCAGCTGTTTGCACCTCCACTCTCAGAAGTGGCAGCTTCCACCTGTAACTACAGTGTTTGTGAGGGATAAATACCCCAGTCCCCCTCGCTTTCTGTTTTGTCACCTTCATATGTTGCATTTAAAGCTTGCAGGTGCACCTAGATTTGAATATTGTTAGTGTTTTCTGACATTTTGGGCAATACTCAGAAAAATGGCGAATGCTAATAGTTCAAAAATACATACAAAGGCTGATTTTCAGCACCTCGGTGCCTTTCTTAATTGAGCTCTTGAGCTTAGGTCAGATTTTCAAGCCTGAGGTGAATGGAAGGTTTCTCATTGCCTTCAGTGTGAGTCATGGCAATGGCTTTGGTAGTCCTGCGTCAGACCCTGTAGAGATGGCATCCTCAAATACCTTTCAGAGGGAAAAAAGAATTAGGTTTAAGGCATGTGATTATGTCATGCACAGAGAGAATAGCTGCCTTTTTCTGAGACCTGCTTAGCTCTCTTGAATTTTATGCAATCCCTACATTAGAATAATATGTTAGCTTTTCTCTTTAATGGCACAAATAGCAGAATTTGCAAAAAGAGTAGAAAAATAAGTGTGGTTTTGAAACAATTACTTTTAAAGTACAGTTTTTATTTTAAAAGTAAATGGATTTCTCTTTGTCCTTTTTTAAGTCAAGGAAAATTGTGACATTAATATTTATAATGTAAATACAATCTGCTGTAATGGAACTTGAAGGCCTACTAGCCAAAATAGCTTTTAATCTTGTTAATTCTTTGTTAAAGCAGAGCTTTGTAACTGAAGTGCTGGAAAAACAGGACCATAGACATTGCTATCTGTGGATTCACCAGTTGCTGGAAAGGATAATGTTTTCTGGACAGCTTATTTGTAGCATTTCCATATCTTTGCCAGTAAAGCAGCTGTGAATTTTCACTTGTTTAGGAGGGTCTTGGGCAACAGGTAACCATAGCAGTGGTGATTGTTGGTTCCTCATTATTCCACTTCTGAGCAGCAAGGGCAACCTACCTGGCTGAAAGTTAAGTCTTCTTTAGACCCCCAGAGAATTCTGGCTTGTAAATCACTGAATTCTATGATATCTCTGACATCCAGTCATCAAAAGCAGTAATAGAGGATGGCTGAGGAAAGAGGCTTGTGCTTTGCATTCAGCTCTTTCATGGGCAGAAGGGCAGGCTTGCAGTGGTAGCTCTGAAGTGGTGCTGCTCATGCTGGTGGGGTACCAGAGCACAGACCGCATGTTCCTCTTGCAGTTGGCAATTATGTGTAGGCATCTGTAGTTGCAGCTGGGGTTGTATTCATCATTGCTTTTTTTTGGCAATGATGGTTAATTTTTAATCTGTACCTATGCCTTATACGAAGGTTTTTTTTATGTGTTGTCTGCCTTCCAGCTACAATCTTGTCTTTGCTGTCCAATCTAAACATGGGCTTTCTTCTAGCCTGTTATCCTGCAGATAGCATATACCAGCATGATAGTTATGATTAGCATTGTACTAGCAGTAAACATTCTCAGGATGCATCTGTATGTTGCAGAGAGCTTGGGCTGTGCAAACAGGCATATCTGCAGCCTTCCCATACCCGCGGAGACTGAGTCACAGTAAGGAAGCACCAAACAATTCAGACCGTCTTATGTTTCAGAAATGAAAGCGCCTGTCACGGTTCAGACTTTGGCATGCTGCAGCCATGGCTTTTCACTCTACAAAGTGCATGGCACAACTTGCTAACTGCTGCGAGTGCTGGAACTGTGAAATCGAATGGCCTTGAGTCAAGAGTGGTGGGCAGGAAGGATTAAATTGCTTTTCTGTGCCAGCAGATTTTGCATCATGAGAAGGGAGGTGTCAGTGAGATTTTCCCTGTTTTTTTATTTATTTATTTGTTACTGTTGTGTGTTTTAATTCTTAGTGGGAGCTGCTAAGTAGAACTGAAAGCTGAAATTAATGGGGTGGCTTTGGGAATGGATTTATCTCCTGGTTGGGATTCTTGGTCCCCCACCCACTTCTTTTTCCTTCCTCAGCTCATATGGAGTGAGAACTCAGTGGCCTTTCCAGGCTCAGTTGGCTTTCTGTGATCTTCTGTGGAAAAGGAAATTGTAGCTGCTTTGCTCAGTTGGTCTCCTTGTGGAGCTCTGAGCATCAGAGCATCCTGCAGGGGCTACAGAAGTAAACTGAAGCGAAGTCTGGGGCAATGGTGAAGACTAGAAAGCTGAAAAGGTTTTGATCTTTTGGTAACTTTAAAGATTTTTTCCCCTAGTTGTGTCTCTCCAGTTGCGGTCTGTGAAGGATTTCAGGTGTGTAGAAGTAATTTAAAATAGGATGAATGGTATTTTGTTGGATAATGATGTATGTATAAGAGGAGAGGAGTGCCCTCATCCCTACATATGATACCTGCTCAAAGGCAGGCAGAATATGTAATTTATATCTAAATTTTGTAAATGCACCTGGATGCCTTTTGTCCTACTGTGTACTGGATAAGTGCTTAATCATTTGGAAAGAACTTGTTTCAACTATTTGGATGTATTCATTATAAAGATCAAAACCATGATTTGGTGAATGGTAAGATGTTGCCATAGCTTCAGCTTTGCAATATCTTCTAAACAGTGTGTGACAGAAAAGATGAAACAAGAATGACTGAAGCAAGAAAGAACCCTTTTATGTGTATAACTCCATGCAGTCAAGAGTTTTCGAAGTCTGGTAAAGGAGGACATTTTCATCTATATCAATTCTGCTGTCCAATCAGTTTGGCAGTATTAATTTTCTGTGGTTTGTCTGCAGTTGGCGGTGAGCATTCTCTAAGAAGACTCATGAAGAGCGTCAGTAGTGAAGCATGTTGTTAAAACAGTTTCCATCAGTAGGTTTTTAGTGTTAGTTTTTGTATTTATAAAACCCATTCATAATGAGCTGTTCTGAGAAAGATGGAGCTTGCAAAGAGATTTATGATTTTTTGTGTCTGAACTGAAAGGATAATGTTAAACACCTTGTTGAAATTAGAGGCTTCTGTCGCAGAGCGCAGACAGTAGGCTGCTTAGTTCAGCCCAGTGGTAGCCGTGTGCTCTTGAGGCAGTCTAGCAGAAATACTGAGAGTGCATCCAAAGTTAATGCAGTTGGTGACAGGCAACAAGTACAGTTTTTACTGTAAAGAGACATATGCTTTGAAATATGACACATTTGAATACTGCAATAAAAATGTCTTTTTTTGTTGTTGAGATCTTCTCCACCTAAGCAAGGAGTTCATTAAGCACGAAAGCAGTGCAGACAGTTAACGGGAAATGTTATCTTTTTTACGTAGATGCAGGGAGCCCACATGAAGCTCTTTGCCAAGGTGTCAGGCAGGTAGGGCAGGAGGCCTGACAAATCTTCTGCAATCTTCTGCAGGACCTGCTGAGTGCCTGGAGCCTCACTTACCAGCATGGTTTTGGGCACGGTGGGGTGGAGGTTAACTCTGACTGGTGAGATGCTAGGTCATCTGAAGATGGAAAGAAGCTTGCTACTACCTGATAGAGAACAATAACCTGCACTTCTTTCTCTAGAAGTGGCCCTCTTCACCAACTTTCTACTGGGACCATCAAGCTGGGCAGGCAGGGGGTCCTGTGAGAACATGCGATAGGAGGTGCTTGTGGCTTCGTTATAGATTGCTCTGTTATCAGCTGCTAGACCAGATAAGGTAAACTTTAGCCCTTCAGCCAACTGTTTCTTTAAGCATGTTAGGAGATATATTTTTTTTTATTTTTTTTTTTTGAAGTCATAAAACCTGCCAAAGTCAGCTTTCATTCTTCTTTTAAAAGTACGTAGGATGAGTTAAATATGCTTCAAAGCAGTCCATGCTGTGAGTGTTTCTAGCATAGACATACTTCGCTTCAAAAGCTGGGGATCTTGTCACAAGTCCAGAATGATTTCAAGTCGTCTTCAGACTTCCCTCTGTACCTGCTTTGAGGTTCAAACAGGCCATCCTGTAAGATATTCCTTTCCATGCCCACAAAGTCATATGCTGATCTTGTAAACTTCGTGCTGTGGACCACTGTAGTACTGGGACAGGTGAATAACAAAGAATCGGAGACATAAAATGTCCTCAGCTGCACTCTGGCTAGCTTCAATGGATGTTTTGCGTGAGAAAGGTAAGAAGGATTTGGCTCATGCTGTAATAAATCCTGTTCAATCCTATTGAAATCCTGCGTAGCATCCAGTGATACAATACCTACTGGTCCTGTCCCTTGATTCCTGTAATGTATGCAAAACCTATCTTAAGTTATCTCTAGTGGTGACCCAAAGCCAGATTGGGAAGTGTGAAGTAATCTGGCGCTGATGCATGTTTTACCAGCTGATTATAACAAAGGGCTGCAGAAAATTAAACTTATGAGTTCTGATATATTTTACTAAGTAATGAAATGACCTTATAGTTATTCTCTTTCCTTTGTAGGCACATGTGTGCAGATGCTCAGCTGTGTTAAATCAGACATTGTAAATGTCAGCTCTGATGAGCTGATTCTTAAAAATGAGATCTTGTGCTGTTTCACAAAATGGATGTTCAATCTGATGAATTTCTGCACTTCAGGAATGTCTCTTTTCATGTTTACTCATTCTTTTTCTGATACAGGCCCATGTTAGGTCTCATAAAATACTCAGTGAACATGCTCTAAATTAAGGAAAGAGGTGATTCTACTATTCACTTAAGCTTTTCTTGCCGTAGATCAACAGACTCACAGCCATTCTTAGAGGACTGTGTTATTAACTCCTCTGTCCCGTGCAGAGTAGTATTTTCATTGTAGAGCTGAGAATTTGTATCTTTAGCTGTGGCACTGATCCCATGCTTTGAGGACAAGCTTTGAATTCATCCTTGACAAAGACAAACAAGTTCCCTTCTTGTTTTCCCTCCCTCTGTAAAACCCTAAATGCATTGATTGATGGCCAGTGAGGTGTACACAGAGTGCTAGAGGCCAAGACACTTTGCCTCACTCACTGTGAATCACTCACTGTGATTCTCTCCACTTTTCAACAATAATGGTTGTCATTTTACTAGACTTGCCTTTGTGTTTTCGACTTTATGCTGCGTATTGTACTAATTTAGAAAATGAAATCAAATAAAGTGTGATTCTCTACGTGTATATATTAGTGGCCAAAATTCCCATTTACTTCATAGTTACCAGAATGCAGTTCCCAGTAATAATGCTTTTATACCTGTAAGTAGCCCTCTCGGGTTGTGAGGGACTGAACACGTCACAAAGAAACGAAGGGTTGCTTACATTATTATTTTTGCAGACCTCAAAATTAATCAGTTGTTCTGAGTCATGCTGGAACTTTTTCAGAAGAGTGTTACAGCTTACTTATTTTTGAGGTTTCAAAACATGCACCAATGTACATTGGTAAGCTGTTAGCGAACGTGTCTTTTAGAATGGGTTAGCTGAAGCAGATGTTTAATAAAATGGCGTGATGCTTTCATTCTTCCACAGCTGGCACTGACTTTACCTGTTTTGGGATGGAGCAGAACCTGGCTTATTTAAAAACAAACATACAACAAAACTTCCAGCTTTGAATGGGCATATTGAGATGCAAATCCATCTTAAAAGAAAAAATATCCAGTGTTAAATACAAGTAATAGCAATACAAATACTGAACAGCCTACAAAGCATACCTAACCAGCCTGCAGTTCAGGTGGTGAATTAACTAAATTGGTTGTTTGTATTGTTATTTCCAGAGTATTTGAAATGTTTGTTCAGAAACAGTGGCTAGCTAAGATAATAAATAAATAAATACCTCCCAAGTTGCCGAGAGTGATTAACTATGACAAAAACGGAAATTCATTTCAGTTATATAAAAAGACACCCATAGCTTTGTGTTGATTGAAGTGAAACTGAAATAAATAAAAGTATTTTTACCAAACGGATCTTTAATACACATTTCTTTACTTTTTTTTTTTTTTTCAGTTAAAGAACAGAAAATGAAGCTCTAATAAGGTAAGAATTTGTTATTCCACTTTAGTAAAATATTCGAGTCAGTTGAAGTTAATTTTTATGAAATATGCTAAGCATTTCAGAGTGGATCCTAGATACAGAGTGGGTCTGTATGACAAAACACAAATTAAAAAAGAAAGAAGGTAATATTGCAGAATGAGTGAAGTGAAATTTGTCGATTTTTATTTTATTTTTTTTTTTATGGTTACTGAGCCAGTATTTACTCTTTTAGTCACAAATAGATACTTGCATAGATTTGGAAACATCTTTTTGCCCATGGAAAATTTATAAATTTCACTACTTGGGAAATTAAAATATTTGTTTGTAAGGAGAACTTTCTTGCAGTTTGAAAATGAAACATTAGAATATATGTTGATGAGTAACTTATAACAGATTTCTGATTTGTGAGGTATGGTGGTGAGAGCTTATGAATTACACAGGTAATTAAATTGACCTTTAGAGAAGGAGCAAATTCTTGTAGGAGTAAATATTTTCTCCTCTTCTACAAGACATGATTCAAGCTGCATTCTGGAGGTTGATACTGTATTTGCCTCCTGCTAAGCAAGAGACAGAAAGTGCTCTTTTTGTATGTTACCATCTGGAAGGGGTGTTTAAAAAATGGGGTTTTAATTTTTTTATTTCTTTCATCGTTAGCGAGGATGCTGACTTTCATGTGCTGCATTATCTAGAAAACTGTATGCTTATACTGTGAAGCAGCAATGTCAAATAACATATAATCAGGTGTGTAACAGCAAGCTGTTGAGTCAGGCAGCTGCTGTAGGAACCTGTTCAGAAAGTAACATAAATATGAAGTTACTTTTCAGTTGCTGGTTTTCAGGTAATTTCCTCAGTTTTTGTAGCCATTCATGTGATACTGAGGAAGGGAAGTGTTATTAGTAATTGTTTTCCTTTTTACCCATATTTGCCTGAATTGTTTTTTATTGGTAATTAAAGAAAAAGCTTTCAGGGTTATGTGCACTCTGTTTTCAAGTCAGACATCTTCCAAAGAGAAGCGTAATTAAAAGGAAGGGTTTTTTAACCTGCTGACATCTTAAAGCAATAAAACTTGATACATCTGCATGAACTGTGTTCCTTATTTCCGAGGGACATCCTTGGAATAGGGAGGAGGGAGGCTAAGAAAAAAACAGTTAAGCTATGCAAAATGTAAACTGTCTGAAGCCACAAGTGAGTAGAAATGTGAAATATTAGTGGAAAAAAACAGAAGTGCTGTGAAAAAGCAATGAGGTGTCATATCAAATTTTTTGTTGCAGTAGATTTTAAGGTGATGTTGTAAATAGCAGACAACCTAGCTTTGGATATTCTTGCTGTGTATTGGTACACGGAGTGCATGTGCATGTGCACGTATATGCAGTTACAAAGGTGTGTGCATACATAATGTATCTGAGAGACAGCAAGATGCTGCTGTTCTGCACCAGGTCCGTGCAAAGGACTGAAAGCCCTTCAGTCATACAGTCAGTTAAGGAACTTTATAATGTGTTGAGAATCACATGGGTAGTACAGGGATTTAGTAAATGCCAGAGGAAATTCTCGTTCTGAGCAGTCTTTGTACACTGATCTCATCAGCGTCCACGATCCAGAAAGGACACAAGTCCTCCTGTCTCCTCACCAGGATTCAGCCATACAAGAACTGGCCAAATGTTGCAAAAACGAATTAAGCTCTCTCTGTTGTTAGTTGATCACCTAGCACAAGAGAGCCTTATGCAGAGCTTCTGTATGCTACAGTAATATAAATGTCTAAGTAATATGTGTAAGTAATATAGCATGACAGCAGTAGTGGAAATTTACTCATTTTGTTTCCCGGAGTCACAACTGGAAGTAGTTTAGGGTACATATTGTACGCTCCGGGATTCCTGCCTTGGCAGTGCCTGCAGAAGTACTGGCTCATTCTGTTAACAGGATTTATAAGTGATTTTGATGTAGTAGAAAACCACCTGCCATAGGCCATTGATTTCTTTATGAGTTAACTGCAGTATTTAGGAACTAATGATCTGGTTGGAGCTTGAATTAATCAATTAAGTTAGAAGGGAAACCCTCCAGATTGCAGTGCTATTTCTCCCAAATTTCGAGGTCTTACAAACGCATTACTGCTCTGAAAGCTGGGAAAATTTATTAAAGATCTTCAGTGACTTCTTCTCGTACTTGAATTGAGTTTTCTCTTTTAGTCTATATAGTCAAAAGCTATCTGTAATACCACCAGGAAAAATAACCCCCAGCAGCTGTGTGCGTTGGATTCAGGAATCTCTGTTTTGATGTGCCAGGCAGGCAAACTATTTATCTCAAGTCAGAGAATTTCGGGGTGTGATGTGGTTAATATCTAAAAATATCTATGTAGGGAGATAGGATAGGGCTCCAACAGACAAAAACACAGCAAGATAAGCAAGTTCACATTGGAAATACGATACCGTAGGTGTAATTAACCATTGGAAATGCTTAGAAAGGAATGTGGTAGATCACTTAGAGTAATTAAATCAAGATTAGATCTCTTTCTGAAATATCTTCTAGTAGAGTTACAAGTTCTTGTGCTTTGTAAAGAAATTGCTGCGTGAGGTATTATGGCCTGTGCCAGGCAGGAAGTCAGACCAGATTACCATAATAGTTCCTTCAGGCCTTCTAAATCCACATATCCATGAACAAAGGCTCTTATGTGGTACAGGCAGCCACAGAACTTCCAAAATCACCGCTGAAGCAGCTCACTCTTGTTTCAGTGGTGACTTACCGTGATCCATTGAAAGGTTTAAAAGTCTTTAAGCAGATCCATGAAGAAGCTTCGTGGTGGGTACAGTGCTGCTGAGCTGGCAGGTTTTGCATGCTGCACTGATGGGTGATAGTAATGAACCAGTTTCTGCTATGGTTTGAGTAGATCCATAGTCCAAAGGCACTTTTTTTTTTTGTTATAAATCTTCTAATATTTCATTGGCTTCCTTAATAGTTTGCATTTGTATTAAGATCGCTGAAAAGTAATAATTTATATATGATGTTTATTGAATCCCTTCTGTGATATAAACTAACATCTTGAATAAATTCAGAACTTTCTTCAGTTATACTGTGAGCATAATGCCATCTTTAATGTAGGGCTTTTCATAGTGAAGTGCTGTATCTAAAATCTGAATATCCATACAAGTAGAAAGGGTAGGGTAAATTTCTAGTAGATTATATAGAATTTCTAATACAAAGTAATTTGCTCTCTCCCCAAACTTAAAAAGAAATATCTTGTGCGTTTGCTCTGGGACCTGCATGGGACACTGAGAGAGTGTGGAGGATGCTCGTCCTTAAGTTTTCATCTGCTACAGGGAAGTGCATCCTTGTTTTACTGGATAGGAGGCAGCAGGTCCTTTTTAGAGAAAATACTTAAAAATGGTTGATCAAAAAGTAGTTCTATACTAGAAGAAATACTATGTTCTGTGAGCAAGGATAGCCCTGAGTCCTTTTTGATACTTTGGTTGAATCATTAATTTCAACATCCAAAATTAATTGGGAATTACTGTGCAAGATCCTGCAAATGGAAAAATCCATCAAGTTGGGATCAAAATGATGTCATCCTACTGCACCTATATAGCACAGCGTCTATTACAGATTGTAGATGTAACTCTGCAGTAATAGGACAGAAGTAATAACTGAAAGTTATGTTTGCCATATGTGTGTGTAAAAAATAGTTCAGGAGCGTTTTCGTGTCATTCTGACTCTGCTTGAAAACCTGCAAAAAAGCTGTTCTGTTAAACCTTCAAAAGCTAGAGCTCTCCAGGATGATTCGATGGAGAGCCCAGGCACAGCAGAAGATTTTGTGTCCTAGTGCACGTGACGGTAGCAAGTGGTGGGCAGCCCGTACCTGGCTTGTTCCTGTCCTCTGACCATCCCTGCTGCTCTCCCTTTCAGGAATAACCCAATAACACGCATATATATTTTACACGTGTCTGTAGGACAGGACAAGGGCATCCCCTCTTAACTATGATGGCAGTCAGGGCAGTCTGATGCAGTGCTGGCACACAGGTGCCTGTGGTGGTGCACTTGACTTAGGACTGCGCTGGGGTGATGAGTACAAAGACCTGAAACATCATCTTCCTGCTACTTGTGGTGTCCTTGTTTGATAGAGGTTGACTTTGGCACCTGCAGTTTAAACTACAATTAGAAAAAGTACCACACTAAAACAAAAGAAGAGCAAAAACAGATAAGAGAAATACCGTTATGCTTGATAATCCAAAGCAACATGGATGAGATAAGTAAGTCTGTGATGCTGCACATGGAGGCTACACCTGCTTTCACAGACTTTCAAGGAAAAGGGAAAGGTTAGGGAGGATGAGAGGCTGGAAAAGGATGAAAAGGTGAATTACCCTTGCTGATAGGTAAGGGATTTGCAGCTGTGGTGAGGTAGAAAGGAGAGAAAGCTTTGATTAGTCAGGACTTGAACATATTTGGCTGATTACTGTGAAGTAACAGTTGTGATTTTTTAGTCTGATGGTTTTTTATGCACAATCTGCCTTGAAAATACATTACACACCTATGGTTTTCACAAATTCCTGCCAGCCATAATACTGGCTGCGGAGAGCATTTCAAAACAAACTTCAGGATGCCTTTATTCACATGTTTTTGGTACCACAGAGTCACTCTTACTGGCCACTTCAGTTATGAAAAGGAGGGGAGGAGGTTGTGCCATGGGAAGAAAATTGCTATCTCTGTTAATAAATGTATTTGAGCCATCAAATCGCTGCTGTTTTCTTCTGTGTGAAAGCTCATGGCTAAGTCATTTAATATAAAAGAAAACAGTCTCCCACAACACAGAAGAAATTCCTATACTAGACAGTGATACATGAGGCTGCAAAATTAATTTTGGATATCATTGAGAGCTTTCGTGGCATTTCTCTTGGTTCAGGCAGTACTGTGAAAACATTCCAGACGACAAAAAGGAGGAGCTGTGCTGAGGTCTGGGGACTTTCTTTGGCTCGTTTCCCATGTAATGCTAGCCCAGATTTTTGTATTTATTTTGAAGAATGGTGCTTCCATTAGAAGCTTAGCTTTACTGCATTTAAAAGCTATTGAATCTAGTGTCCTGTACTTTGTTTACTTAACAACCCCTGTACAAGAAGCTACGATTTTGTCTGGGGAGCTGCCTGTTCCCTTCCAGGAAATAAACGTACCCCTTTTATTTTTAATCCCCATGCTGTGTTAGAGCATGGCTCAGTGTGAAGAAGTGCCCTGGTGCTTACACTGTGTTGGCAGTGTCTGCTCAGATCAGAGTTAAGCGTGCTCTGCTCGCTGTTGCGTAATGCCACAAAAAGTGTTGATTCAGGGAAATTCGGATGCCGTGAGGGAACGAGAGCATCAGGAACGTTCCCTCCTGCTTAATGGAGACGTGGCTTTTGGTGACGACTGCATTTGAAAAATAGCAGACTGTGCGTGTGCGTGCTCATTGACTGAGTCCAACCTGAACACCATGATGATGTTAAAATCCCAGGGCACCAAGTCCTGCAGCTTGGTACAGCCCTGGGAGGACGGACATGGGTCCTATTGTGGCAGCCTTTAGAAGATTGCTTCTGAAAAACTGATGGGCTGGCCAAATAGATAAACTCCCATCAGCAGGGGAGGCAGCCTGCTGTTGGTTTGGATACATCTGCTTCTTTTGGCTGTGAGGGTCATCTCACTGATTGCAGTGGGCTCCTAAAACCTGCCTGTGTTGTGGAGAAGAGGGGCAGGTAGGAGAGCAAGCACTGTGTCAGAAATTTGGTTTGTCTTTTGGCATTGTGGAAATAGTCTTCTCACCTGGACCTGGGGGAAGGCTGGGCTGCTCATCTAATTTTTCTCCCTTTGTCATTTTACACAGTAGTAGCCCCCTTCTTTTATTCAAGAGGGATCCTGGTTATTACAGGATATTTCAGAGTACTGTATGCTGCTGCTAGTACTAGTCAAAGCCTTCTGATGAAAAATATGTATTACTGTAAAGGTGTGTGAGAATGTGGCCTGTTCTCTGAAATATCAATTCAAATGCGCAGCTAGTTACAGCCAGATGATTTATAATGTAAAGTAAAGGTTGAAAAAATCAATGTTGGGCTGAAAATCATTAGTCCTGTTCTCTCTAAGCAGCATGTACCTACCCACTCCCTGCATTTCTCCCACTTTTAGGGTCTGAGACTCCATAGAAGGCCTGCTTAGAAGCTGCTGCAGATCAAAATGGTGTTGGCTAAATCTGCTTTAGGTCATCTTTATTCTTTGGAGCAAGCTTTGGCTCTGTAGTTTCAATTTCCTTGTCTGCGGCTTTAATCCAGTGCTCTTCCTTTAATTACATCCTATAGATACATGTCCCTTTGAGTCCTCCAGCCCTGCCCCTCTGCAACTTTAGGGTCTCAGTTGTTCACACTGTTGTGTGGGAGACTTAATGTGAATTATTTAATTTTGTCAGTCGAGGTAAACAGACAGTAAAAACATACGCTGCAGCACAAAGTGTTCTCTAATCACTTATTTGACAAGTGCATTTTAATTATTTAGCATATCTTGTAAAAGTAATGAAGCCCTAGTAACATGAGACTTAACAGTCTGCTATTAAATTTTCCCTGAGAGGTGAGAAAAGACTGCTGTATTCTTGGGTGCAAATTGAGAGCCTGCAAACTAATGAGATTTGACTAAGAATACGTAAAAGGGGCCGGAACCTCTCGGTGCTTCTTAATAGTTTCGGTAATAGGTAGTAAATCCAAGAGCATCCCACAGCTAGACAAGATTCTGCCTGTGTTGGCAAACCAGAAGATACCGTCTGATGCCTTGCCAAAACAAAACAGAGTTTTCTTGGCCCAGCTGTAGTTTGACTGAATGTGTAACTCAGTAAGAGGAAAAGCCGTAAGTCACAGCCTTGCTGAAGAGGTATCATTCAAAATAATTTTCTGTAGCATGATATATTTAATGTTTCTGCAAAATAAATATTTAATCAGAGCTAATATTTTTGGTTCCCTAAGGCAGTGAGAGATGTAAAAGTTCTAACTTTTTACTGAAGTAAGTGCAAATGCAGTCTATCAGGAAGTTCAAAGTAAAATGCATACGTATCCTAGGGTTTCTGGAAAGTGAACTGGAGGTGCAACCAGCCAAGGTGGATGGCTAATTCTGTTACTGACAAAGAACAATTTATCTTGAGGTTCAAAAGGACTCCCACCTCCAAAAAAAAAAAAAAATAAAAAAATGGGGGTGGAAAGGGGAAGAACCCCAAAAGATAATGTAAACCAAATTGCAAGCAAGCATGCCTGCTTGATTGATTTGGGTAGTGAGATGAATTAGGTCAGTTAAAATTGCACTGCAAAAATCCCAAACATAAATACAGTCTCAAATGCTGTTCTTGCCAGTTACAAAGCAGGCTCCCGATGCCAACCCCACTCCAGAAAGTGGAGGGTCCACAGTGAATCTCCTGGGCTCTTTATTCAGAGGCCCCACTCATAGGATGTTGTGCATAGGGAGTGCTTCTGGTCTGAGCTGTTCCCCAAAGTGCTCTGGGTGCTGGTGCAGGCACTGGAGATAGCTTCCTATGAAAGCTTCAGCTCCCAAAATCTTCAGACAGGAGAATGGGAGACAAGGATGTAAATTTCTTTTTCCTCATGTTTTTTGGTTTTGTATTTTTTTTTTACTGGGAATTATTTTGTTTGCAGAGGGAGCAAGGACTGAACAGAGTCCACTGTATTTTTCCTATAAACATGAGCTGCTGACAGGCTCCTTCTGCAATTTTCCCTTCATCTGTGAAAAGGTAGGCTGCCGTATACTCAAGAAACAGTACGAGCTCTTCCCCTGTAACATGACGGGCAGGCCTGTATTTGTAATGAATCAGGCTTGAGGCAGTTGTCATGTTTGCATTTAAGGAAACTTTCCAGACGCATCTGTCCATTAATGCTCTCCCTCCCTTCTGATCTGTTAGAAGCTTATTCCCATCCTTCTGGCCATCAGAATCTTTCACTGCCCTTTAGCAAATTAATTTAGAAACCAATCATCCCTTCTTTGATTTAATAAGCACAGGAAAAAAAACAGCAGAAGGAAGGGTAAAATAATAAAATTTGAGGGAAGGAAATTGTACTTTCTGAACTAGCACTTGAAGTGCATGTGCACGCCGTAGAAAGTTAGCACATGTACGTGGAGGTCACCCAGAAACCAAGGAGGATGTTCTCTGCCACATCCATCTGTCACAACAGAAAAGAAGTACCGAATTTTTGCTAAGAGGAGGTCAGGTTAAAACATTTCTTAGTCCTTTAGTTACAGTAGATGTGTAGTACTGAGAGAAAATCCTATTAAGTTGTGACAAGTCTGACACTTCTGGCTTCCTTTATGTTAACACAGTAACCATACACAATGTTAGTCTCACCCCTCACCTGGGCAGATGCAGGGTGCCTTATTCCTGACAGTTCAGAGTGGGTTTGTAAATTGAAAATGCAGGCAGGGTAATAAAAAATTCATTGTAGAGCCACTTTAACATACAGTGCCACTACTAGCCTATCAAGATTTCCTAATAAGTAGCCACAATGCAGATGTTCTTTACCACGTAATTTCTTGAGATACGGGAAGTTGTATTTTTCTGGCAAATTTGTAAAATCAACTGATGGGAAGTTACTGGGATTTATGGGAAGAGCTCCAGCTTAGCTGGCAGAAAAAGGTAAATGAAAATGGCAGCGAGTGCTAACTTCTCTCAACAACCTCTCCTCAGGTGGAAAATGGCAGGCTGACCCTGGTGGTTCCCATCATGCATGCTTACACTCTATATTCTACATTTCTGAAAGTTGTTGAAAAGTAGAGCTTTCACATATAGGAGGATGTGAAAGTTAAACAAGAGCCTGATGTAAAATGTGTTAACATTCATAGTTCTGTTTGAATGTTATTATTCCCCACTTCCTTGAAAGAAAATTTAAACAGAACTTGTGCTGATTTGTTATTCTTATGGAATCCTAAAACTTGGTTCTGACTGACATGGCATCTTACTCATTGTGTCAAAGCCTTTGAGATCCTCTTAACTCTTTCTGTCTTCCTTAGAATGCCGGTAGAATTTGCTCAGGCTAATTCTTTAATTAAGTGGAAATTACACAAATAGGAGTTATTTTACACTCATGCTTCTGTAATGAGATAGAGCTGCACAGCTGACCAGAAAACAGTCCTTTGCTGCTGTTCTCAATTCCAGCAGGTTTTTCACTTTAAGGGATTTTCAAACTTTCTCCTAGTCTTTATGCGTCATTTTATGTGTTTGAAGTGAAATTCTGATGAGAGAGAGGAAAATGAACCATGGACATGAAGAAATGTGCAAGGACAGATTGTGAGAGAGATTTCCTGTAGAAGAATGGCATGGAGAAAGCAGTGCTGGAGGAGTGGTTTAATCAAAAAGCACCAGTTAGAGCTGCTTGGGATGGTAAACTGTCATATAGGAAAAATTAGATTAACTGAGAAAGAATGCATGTCAGGAGAGAGGAGTTTCATTGGACTGGAAAAGCCTTCCCCAGGGACAGTAAGTGGCATAGTTTTCCAAAGAAAGTGTCCCTATTCATTTGGAATTGTAAACTCAATTGAATAAATACTAGAAAATGTAACTCTGAAATCTGCAGTGTTGGGGCAAGCCGGGTCTGAGCAGAAAGCCTGCTTCACCTCTGTTGTCTGACTTGGTTGAGACAGCTCCGTGAGTCTAGTTCAGACTTTGGATAAAATCATAAGGTATGTTTTCTCCCTCCCTCCTTCTCTCTTTCCCCTAAATGTTATTATACTGCAGCTTGGCTCTGTCCACATAGGCTGGAGCAGACTGTGTTGTAACTTGCTTCAGCCGCCACTGAATTTAACAGCTTTTGGCTTTGTAAGCAGTGCCTTAGGAGAACTCTTGCTCATCTGTTCCCTGAGCCAAAGGAAAACTCCTCCAGTAGCTTTCCCAGTGTTTTCTCTTGCTGGAACACATAGTTACCAATTGCTAGGTGAAGATACACTACCTTTAATCATCTTTTGTTTTTGTGTTTTCTGTTTGTTCAGCTGACGTATTCTGAAACATACACTTTGACTGGAATGGTGAAAGAGCCCTTTCACAATGGATTTTTTTTCCTTTTCCTGTATTCCACACAGTTAAATTCTTCCACTGGTGGGAAAAATACTTTTCCTTGATGTAAATGTGTGGCAGGTAGCTGAGTACTCATATAGCCATTCAGACTTCCCTGTTAAGTATAATTCTGCAAATACTTTTTCATAACAAAAGGATTTATCTTTGGAATCTTGTTCAGGAACTTCTTTACACAAGTTTATCTGTTGTTCACTGTTGGTTCTTAGGAAATCAGATCCTATTGGCGTTTAGTCTGTAGCTAGAAAAATGTCTGCTGGGAACTTCTTAAATAGGACGGCAATAAACATTTGGATTATATTTTGCAAGTACAAATCACTTGCAGGTATTTGCATATTTATTGAATTTCAACTTCCACCTCTGGTTAGATGACACATAAACAATTAAATAGCACCTCTGGCAAAGTATTAGTCTAGAGAGCCAAAGACATACTGGGAATTCAGAGAAAGGTTTCTGAAGTTTTAGAAGGAATTGGGAAAGGCTTACACTTTGATTTGTCTCCACAAATTTAATATCAACTTGGAATTGATGATTTAGGCTTTCACTCTGATATATTTCTAAAAAAAAAAAAAAGTATATTAGCAATATCTCTGTCCAAAAAATATTCATTGTAGCATTGGGTGGGGGCAGGGACTGTACCTAGGTCTGCATCATTAAGGGAAAGAATGATTAATTTAAAGCCAACTAAAATATATGAAATATTCCTTTTTTTTTTTTTTTTCCAGGATCTATGGATCAGTCTCCACATTGTACTTTGTAGTAGAGGTCACTGATAAATTTGATGTGCTGGAAAGGTGTTAATAGGTTTTCTCCAGCTGTTGAGGCAAGGCCAGAGCAGTCGGGGGAAGTGTAAGACTGGCTGTACGTCCAGCCTGACTGCTAATACATTGCTCAAGTCTCAGGGATGTTTCCTGGCAAGAAGTGTCTAGCAGCTTCAGCTTTCCTGGTGGTTTTATGATGATTCAAAGGAAGAAAAAAAAAAAAAAAAAAAAAGCTCTTCAACCTCATTTTCATTGATAGCCTAAATCAGCTTCAGGCAGAGGTCTGCTGAGGCCAGTAGGCCAGAGTATAACACTGTGGTGTGCTGACCTTGCAGAGGTGGGTGTGTGGATGTGTTCCTCGCCTGCTTTGTTTTAGGAAAGTAGTTGCAAAAACTGTGAGAGAAAATTAATGTAATTAATTATAATTAGTATGGTGTTTATAGTGGATACATGTTCCAAAATGTGTAACAACAGTGAAGGAGATTTCATAACTTTCAGGAGCTGTAGATTTACAGGAACAATTAGATGATTTAGGCCAGCCTCGAAAATCTTTTGAACTTGTCCATTTGTGTCTTTTAAAATCTTTCCAGTTACTGACAATTAAATTTGATGCCTAGATGCTTGTTTACATAAAAGCAATCAGCACACTCTTTCTGATTGTGTCTCAGTGTGTCATATTTATTTAGCAGCATTGCTGGATTTTAAGTTCTGGAGATGAACCAAAGTGCTATGGGCATGAGGCTTTCCTGTATGTCATTCTCTGTCTTTTTGTGCACATGTGGATATGCACTGAAAGTGAAGCTGGTAAACACAATTTTCAAACCAGAGTTTTGTCTATTTTTATTATATAGTCATAAGGTTCTCAAGAGATGATACTCTGCTTTGTAGTTTGTTCTTTCACATCCACTTGTCCTTTGAAAATCTTACTAGTTCTATAAAATCTATATTGTTTCAAGGGAAAAGACCAATACAGGACAGTTCAGATTATATGATCCACTCTGTAACGTGGTTTCACACTTTGACAGGAATGATAAAGGATTGTAGTCAATACTTTGATATGCAAAAGATATCCTTGTTAAGTTCTTAGAGTACATTTTGTTTTTAGCCACATGCTTTTGCAATCATTTACAATTTTGCAGAAGATCCCAGTGAGTATGGTCTGTATCAGAGGTTCGTGTTAACTTCTGTTCTATTGCACAGGCATGAGAAGATACCTCTTATTACCTGTCCTCTTAGCAGAAAATGAAAATTACTCAAACTTTGTTGACCTCTGGCATGAAATTCCTACTATTACTTCTTTCATTTTCTTCCATTGAGGAGGGATCAATTTTTCCTTAAGCTGTAGCAAAGCTTCACATTCAAGAACTCCTTCCCTACATGGTAATTGCACTGCATTATCTTCCTTTCACTTGTATATACATAATTTTTCCTGCAGTTTTTGGGAACTATTTGCAGTTGTCAGTGGATTAAAATTCTTGTAGCTAAAGGAAATGGAAGATGTTTTCCACCTTTGGTCACAACCAAAACCTTTCACCTAAGTGAGCTTAGTTTAGGCTGGGCAGATGACTGCCTTTCAGAGGTGGCCAAAAGTTTAGAAAGTCAGTGGCCAGAGGAAGCAGCCAGTGCTTAATGAAAATTTAGAGTTTGTATGGGTTTTGTCTGGGCTATTTCTTTTTCCTTGAAGGCAGAGACAAGGCAGGATGTGCAATGATGCAGCAGCGAATGAAGCATAGCAGAGAAGACACTGAGACTGGATGCAGGAACAGAAGCAGATTTTCTTTCTTTGGTGGTACCTGTTAGGATCTATTTTTACATAGAAATGTCACCTGACAGAACTCAGGGGAGAGGATATCCATGTAGTCTAGACGCAGTTAGAAACAGGGAGCTGAAGGCATGAGAGAAGAGGAGAAGCAGTCAAGGTAGTCTGAATGCACAACTGTATTTAAAAATAGCAGTTGGAGGGAAGGGGTCCTTGAGGAAGATGACTGTGGATGCATGTGGCTATAACCACAATGTAAAGACATACACTAGTTGGCTGTTGGGAAACCATGTGAAAGACAGACTTGTTATGATGGAGAACTTGGGAGAAAAAGGCTGAAAGAGATGACAGTAAAGCAGAAGAGTGGCACCAGAAAAAAAGGATGTCAAGATGGAGATGACTAGAGACTTGAAGCTGAGGAGGTGCAAGTATTAAGGAGCTAGGGGGAGAGTAGTTAAAAGATGGTTGGGCTGCAGCTTGGGAAAACAAAACAAAATAAACAAACAAACAAAAAACAGAAAACAAACAGAAGAAAACAACATGAAGATCTGGAATCCCTAACAGTATGAGGAATAGACAGATATCTGTGTCTGAACACTCCCTTTCTTTAGGTGGAGAGAAAGATCTGTCAGCAGAACATAGCTAGAGGAAAGAGCAATGTTTTCTTTTCTAGGACAAAGAAATACCATATTGACATAAAGCCAAAAAGGTCCTGAAGAAGAATATTGAGACAAAGATCTCAGCATCCCTGTTGGAACAGAACAAAGATTAATGTGCCAAGCCAAAGAAAAGCTCTCCTAAAAGCTGTGGCTGTTGTGTTATCAGTACAATTATTTTGATCCCTAAGAAGAAAAGTGAGAGAATGACAAGCAAACGAGTATCTACAAACAGTTATGAAGAACTTAAGGTCATAACCTCTTAATATCTACATTTATCATACATCATATTAATATCATACAACAGCCATGTCTGTACTGGTAAATTAAATAGTGCTAGGAAGCGTTCCCGGGACCTGAAAATTGATTGTACCTACTGTTATCTGTTCCTGGCATAGTATTGGCTTATATCTGCAGGAATTCACCTGACCTATTCCCAGTATAGTTTGAAAGTAATCTTGGGATTATTCTGGATAGGACAGTAGTTTGGAAGCAACTGCCCTGCTCTGAAGGGTGAGAGAATTTAATAGCATGGCACCTTTCTGTGCCAGTTGGCCTCAGCAGTCTTGGGCATGTTTATTTTTTCTGCAGAAATATAGAAGTAAATGGTTCCCTTCAGTAGATGCAATTTTTGGAAACTTAGGACACTGACTGTTGTGGGTGCAAGTTGTGACAGCCAGTAAATAGGATTTATTTAAAAGGTTACTGAACTGAGATATGGAAATGCTCTCTCAGATTTCCTCTTAATTTAGCATGAGGGCATTATAGAAGAGCTAGTTAGAGAATATAAGCTTGGATGAAGTATGAATTTGTTTTCGTATACGTTAATACAATCATAAGCAAAAGTAGGTCCATAAAAAAGGCTCTTTCCTACAGAAGAACAAGTCGTGAAATTAAGGATACAAGTTGGTGAGATTTATAGGTAGTTACGTTGGCTGGACTAAATAGCCTTGACATTTAAAAGTGGAGAAAATACTTTTAAAATACATTTGAAACGTATCAAAACAAGGGGAAGCTCCAGACTGAAGCAGGTAAGTAATGTGGCCCCATAAGAAGATAAATATGTATCTAGGATGGAACAGGGGTAAGGTGAAGACAGTGGAGGTGTGGAAGTTTTGTAGTGATTGTAGAGTAATGTACAAAATGAAATTTCTTGTGCTGCACTTCATATAACTTAAGAAAACTTAACACTGGAACAGGTGCAGAAAGAAGAGCATTTCTGAGACCTGTATTGTAGCAGAACAGACAAGCAAAGTGAAAACTGAGACATGCTAAGCCAGAATTAATAAATACATCAGGGAAGGAAGTGCTAGAGAGCAAAGCTAGTTAATTAACCTGAACAGTGCTGACACATTTACAAACTTAAGAATAACAATTTTCTGTTCTAGCAGAAAGCAGTCAGTTGATTCTGAAACTGAGTTAGATCATCCACGTTTCTAGAGAAGCATACGCCTCTGTTGGCATTTTCTAAATGGGATCTGTTCTTAACCAGAAGCATGGGCAGTGTTTTCTGAGGAACTTCAGGGATACACAAGAGAAGTTGCACTTTTCTCTTCAAATATTGGAGCTTCTGAAGAGCCAAATACAACATCTTTGGAACAGACTGTGCAGGATATTTCGGTGGTTCTCCTCCAGCATATCATCATCCTCTCACCACGTATCCTGCTCTCACAGATCCTTTCTGCTTCAGCTCTGCCATTTAGATTTGCTCTGCAGTGAGTCGGTTTTGTACAAGCTCATCATGGTCTTGCCATCACAGGTGCTGTGCTGGTGGTGTCCTGAATGACATCAGGTGTTCAACTATTTTGGGAAATCAAGCCCACACAGCAAGAGGTTATCTGAAACAGCTTATCTCTGGGCAATGTAAGTCATGTCTGACTGTATCAAACTGTTGCATTAGATTTTTCATGCTGTGGTGTGTTACTGGAGCAGAATTTCATGGACAGCATTCAAAACATCCATCAGTGTAATGTTGTGAAAAGTTTTGTTTATATATGGCTGAACTTGAATGTGAGGTGATAATAATAACCCCAAATTGTGATGGAAATTAATTTAAATGTCTTTTCTGTTTCTGTTGGCCTTTACATGTTTCTATAAATACCGTATAGTTGAATGAATACCAGACTGATGAATGTGGAAGCCTGCCTGTCAGTGTTTCAAAGGGAAAGCATTCAAATATAAATAGCCTTTAAAATATAAATAGTGAAATCTCCATACTGTATTTATCACTGACCACTTTCTTTTTCCTTTCATTGAGTCTCCCATTTTATTTTTAGTGATGCTTACTTAAAATAGTTTCTCAGTTTTCCTGTTGGCGATTAGAAGGCCACTCTGGAATCCAAGTAATTTTAAAGCCAGATGGTGAGTGTGGAAAGTGTTCCTTGCCTGAGCAGTGAGAGTTTGAAATCTTGTCTGTCCTTCTTTACTATAGCATCAGTGTAAAGCGAAGCACGTTTCATCTCAGCTTTTTCCGTTTGATTTATTTCACATACATATTCTTGAGTTGGTTTCAGGATGTGATTCCAGCATTGTTCAAGATCTCTGTTTCTTCTTATGTTGATGCTATTCCCTCGCATATGTTTATAGCTATGGTTTTAGTTGACTTGTTAAAGTCAATAGTCTACACAAATTTCACTGCGTTGGCAGCCACCATATTATTTATTTATTTTTTTTTGGTTGGAATTCCATGAATTCTGGAGATCACCTCAGCTGCACACGAAGTAATCTGAAACAGTTAAACTTTTGTTGGTTTGTGGGCTTTATCTTGTTACAACTGCGACCTGCTGTCTGCTTACCACTTGTGTTGTTACTTCTTTTTCCTCTTCTTTTTGTGCGATAATATATACATAATTTTAAAGCAGGGTTCAATCTAGCATTAACCACACTGCTGTTTGGTAGGTAGGGTTTGCAGGCCCAAGCTGATCTTCCATCATTACTTGCCTGAAGGGACAGCTAATGCATCGCTTGGTTCTTTTCTCCTAAGCTGTCTGTTCAGGTTGAAGAAAGGTAAGTCTCATTGAGGACCAGCTGCTTTAAGCATCACAGTTTGCACTGAGGTTGCCTTGTTCCATAATTGTGCATCCCTACTCACGCTTCAGTACCTTCCCAAGTGGGTGGGAACATGGTCACCATGGCATCCTCATGACAAGCAAGAGGAAGGGAGGAGAAAGTGAAGAGAAAATGGGATTTAAGGCTGGAAAGAAAAGTTTGAAAACCTACTAGTAGCTCTCCATTGTGTTTACAGCCCTTGAAAACAGCAGCTGCCCATCCTTAAGAAGTACTGGGATTTGGCATAACCTGCAGGCAGCAGGCTGACCAACACATCTGCTGCTGAACCTCAGAGATACAACTGGCCCACCTGTTTAAGAACTAGCTCTAGCAGGGCAAGATGAAGTAATTGCATGGCAGCTTCACACCGAAGCGATGTTCACCAGAGAACAGTGTGTTCAGCCTGGTAACTGGGAGTGAGGATCCACCCTGGAGTGATCCCAAAGAGGGTCATTTGAGGGCCCTGGAGCACAGTGGTGCCAAGATCTTTGCTTGGGTTTCTCATGGTGTTTGTGGAGCCCCAAGATCAGGGATCTGGGAGCTAAAAGTCATTAGGATGAGAGATGACATTCCTGTCTCTGCCTGAGTCTGTGCTACTGTAGTTACCCCATGAGACCACTCGCACCTTGGATTCCTTGCATCTGTAGGGAGGCAAGGGAAGGAGCAGGAGTGTGTTCTGCAGCTGTGCTTGAGATGTCCAGGATGCATTGCCTTTAGTCAATTAGGAAATCCCTGAAACAGCCAGCTGCTGCTCGTGGACTAAAGCTCTTTTCCTTTCCTTGTCACGGGGGGAGTGTTTTTCCTGCCAGTATGCTGTCATAAAGATGCTTCAGCTTAACATCTGAGCAGCTTGCTAATGCATCCTAGTAATGACAGGTAAAATGGTCTGGTTTCATGTGGCTCCTAGATGTTGGGGAATCACAGAATCATTTAATCATTGATCTTTATATTTATGCTTCAAGGCATGCCAGCATCTGCAAGCTTTTTGTTAGTTTAAAATGCGATTTATGTAGTTATATTTTTATACAGCGCCTTGGGATGCTTACTGTAGAAGGCTCTTAAAATAGGTATAGCTTAATGTGCTGCTCAGACTTCTCATTAATCTGCTTGTCTTCACTCTTACCCAGAGGTAAAATACAAAGCCTACGAAGTGAGGAGTCTGGAATAAAATGATAGAAAATGGGGCTCTGAAATAAAGACATTAAGCACAGAGGACTCAGACTAGTGGTGGAGGAAACAGAACAGGATGTTCAGAAAGTCCAAACCCTTTGGCATGAATTAAGGAGCTTGGAACGTAAGCAGGGCTACAGTGAATTTGTGAAACAATGTTTGTCTTCCTAAACTGAATGCTGGAAAGCATCCACTTCACACTTCTCCTTTGCCAGCGCCCTGATATCTATTGTAGCACTCATCTTCTGGCTTCTTTATTTTCAGAGAAACATTTGACTTTGTGTTTAGAAGTTATTTGTGCTTCCCGCTTTCTTCTGGTATTAATATGATCTTCTTGTGGCTATGGAACTAAAATTTGGAGTCCCGGCCTTTGTCCCTGCTGCACTGCACTGTTTCTGGTGTTTGTGTTTAACTGCAGCCATGGGCTTGAGAGGCTCCACTTCCACTTTGCTTCACGAGGGCTTTGTCTGCATTGGAAAATCAGCAGGGCCAGGGCTTGTATTTGAGTTTTATATTATGATTGCCCATATTGTTCAATTTCTAGCACACCCCATGATGAGGTTTTGGCCAACTAGGACATTCCCAGATGAAACCTATGGTGTGAGGGGGGGAGAAGGAAGCTAAGGAAGGCCTTACTGAAAAGGTAACTATGCTTTGGAGGGCAAAGGAGTTTAGGCATATGGCGTTGAGCTGGCTGGATCCCCTGAACATCTGGATCCTGGTGCCTGTTATGTACTAGACCAGTCTCTCTCAGGCTTAGTGTTTGAGGAGGATGCTGCAATGCAAGCTTCTGCTTCCTAACTGCATTGCTAGCGCTGTTAGCAGCAGCAGCAGCGTCGAGCCGCCACCTCCTCCTCCTCCCCGTGGGCCATCTGATGAGGCTTACAGCACTGCTTACGTAGCACCAACATCTTTTCTCTTTGAATAGGAGTTAGAACAGGGGCACAGCTCAAACTTTGTGTCAAGCTTGGGTGAGTTTTCCGGAGTGTGGTCTTCCATAATGCAGCTAACTTCCATAATGCAGCTAACTTGCAGGCAGAGATACAGCAGTCGCTCACAAAGCCGGTGTTGTCACAGGCCCACAGCAGCAACTAAGATAAATAATTACTGCTGTGGTATGCATGTGTTTACTTATCACACAGGGATGCAGTTAATTGCACATACAGATCATACGTTTGTTTGCACACATGGATCTTTTTGAACCTCACACCCATAGGTTCATTCTTCAGGTTTGGACGGGAACGCTGTATGGGAAAATAGGTGGTGTTTACTTGTCTCTGTGGGATTGCCAGTCTGTGAAGACCGCAGCGCTGCAGATGCTTTGGCTAAGCATGTTCTTCCAAAAATTGCTTGTGTAGGCTATATCTTTACATGCGATACTTGTTACGGTCCTGTGTTGCTCTCTTTCTTTGTTTTCTGCTGTCTCAGTTGTTAGCTGGAAATGCAGAAGTTATTAAAAGCAAGGTCTCCCTCAGTCAGTGTTGAAAATGTGTTTTCATTAGTAGTACATGGCATGCTACTAGAATGCACATCACTAGTTGCTGTAGGCTGTTGTCCGGAAAATTATAGGATTGGCTCCACAGTGAACATGTATTTAGTATCAAGATTTAAGCTCCTGAGCTGGTTTTTGGTGCCTCTGGAGCAGCGTTGTAAGAACCCCTGCTGAGTCACTGTATGAACCAGTATAGCTCTTCCTTGTCATGGTGCTTTCTGTCCAGTGCTGCTATTGTGGGGATTAGAGATGCTGAGCAAAAGGGATTTAGTTGTGTCAGTGCTAGGTGAAACGATGGTCAGGTGAGCGCTTTATTTGAAGCCACAATGGCAACAGTCATGCAGAAATGAAAAGGAAGAGCTTCAGAGAGGTGCAGAGCCAGGTATATATAAACCACATTTGCAGTTGTTGCCAGTTTATGTTCTGCTCTCAGTATTTATTAGCTGAAGAGATGAAAAGTCAATCTGGAAGGGATTGTGCTGACTACAAGTTTCTGTAGCCCTTGGTGGTGCCAGCTGCAAAAATAGGCGAATCTGGCTGCAGTGGCAGGGCGTGATTGGGCAGCTCCAGTGCAACTGCTGCCCCGCGGGGCTTCGGGAGGTTTTGGCTGGCAGCCGTGAAATGTGTCTCCCGGGGGAGGACAGTGTTGCAAACAAACCTTGCCCTTCCCTATCAGTGAATTCCTTTGGTAGTAGGCTGGCACCCGTACATCTAAACATATTCATGACAGAGATGCAGTGAGTTTCTTTTTTTTTTTTTTTTTTTTCCCTGTCTTTGAGATGGGGACGGGGGTTTTACATTGTTTTCGTTGATCCGTATCTCCCGTATGACTCTTCAGAAGGTCTCATTATAGCAGCCACTCATTAGTGGTGGCTGTGTACCTGGCTGAAGGCCCGGTAAAAACACGTTTCTCAATTTCACTCTCTTACGTGGCCTAAACCAAATACTCACAGCTTCCCATTGACTTAAGTGGCTGTTGGTTGGATCAAGCTGCTCAGCCATAGGAAATGGAGCACTGGGGGAGTAGCTCCTATTTTTCTTCTTGAGCTTAGCTTTCTTTAGAACTGAAAGGTCCCCTGCATCTCAACCCAAAACAGTACCTTTGAAGCAGGCTGTGTTGTTTACATAGGTAAAGAGATCAGTATTAGAGGTTAAAACCCTTTAAAGTCTTTATGAGTACTTTGGAGCACTCCAGGAATAAGAAATCTCAGTAAGAGCCAGTCTCTCCTGCAGGCAGAAACTGGACCACGGCACATGCAGACAGGCCAGTGCCAGCTCACACGAACTATAATGACACTTAAACTGTTGAAGTCAGTATCCAGGTCAATGGGTAGGTCTCCCCATGCCATACCAAAGCTCGTGTTGCTGTATGACCTCCTCCTTTAGTACCTGCTGTAACAAGATTAAAGTCAGCACTGCTTTGCTTACCTGGCTCCTTCCTGAATAAAGGGGACAAATGGTCGGTGAAGCCCTGAGCACATAGAAAACAATGAGAGATTCATACTCATTTTTGCAATGATTTCAGGGCTTTTCTACACTTCCCTGCAGGACAAATTACTGTGATGCCTCAGTTTCATTAGTGTTGTTCAAACAGCAGTTTTTCAGTCCTTACCCTTGCACAAGTGCCAAAAATCACAGATGTGGAAATGGTGGACACAGTGATTTTTCACAGTGTTCATGACAAAAAGGCAGTTGGCTTCGGAGATCAGAGGCATCTTTAAATAAGAAAAAGCTCTTTAAGTGTATGCTTTTTTGTAAAGGCAGTTTCTCATTCAGAAGACCGCAGTCAAGTGCAAGTACCCCCAGCTGGAGCCCTCATTCCTCTGCTGCAGTGTGGTCTTGCTCCTGTTTGGAGTTGATGGGCTTGCTTGAGCCACTTCAGCTCATTGCCCAGGGTTTTCATCAGCTTCCGAATTTTATTTGTTTTCTGGAGTTTGTTCTCTTAAAAAATATGGTAGACATCAGTAGAAAAACAACTGAAATAAGAAGTATTGGCTTTGTTTTCCTTTTTGATACTGTATAAAAAAATTAAGGACATAGATTATTATATTCAGAAAAATACTCTGCAGTAGCTGGAAGGAAAGGGCCATGAGCTGAAAACAAAATTTACAGTACAACTCCATGTATGTTGTCAGGGACTCATTCCCATGCAGCCCAGCAATGGCACAGAGATTTTGGGGATTATGTTCAGATTAAATGTCAGCAAGAGCGGAGCCTTGGCAGCGGGCCAGGAAGGTCATATGAGGCAAGTCCCAAACTTTTACACTTAAATAAAACTCTGTTCTACTTAATACCCGTAATATGCTGCAAATCTTAACACAGCTAATGACTTGGGTTAAGAAATCACATCATAACTTGATATGTATCTTTTTTTTATTATTTTTAGTTTGGGAACTTTTTCCAGTTTATTGGTATTTAAGACATTGTCAGCAATTTTGTTTGGGTGTTAAGCATGTACTGTAGATCTTCTTTGTAGCATAACATAAAGAAACGTTAGTCAAAACTGCCACAGCTCTTCAAAATTTTCTTTTTTAAACTTACACATAAGTAGAATGATAATCTGCTAATACTTCCACAGGGATTAGTACTACACAGAAACATCCCTGTTATTTGTAAAATGGAAGTCGAATTGCTAGAGCTCCATGGTATTAAAAGGAGAATACTTTATTATTGAAGGGGAATGAAAAAAATAGATACAAATTATATAGTTGGGAATTGTTCTTTCTTTTTATCTGTGGTTGGTCTGTGCCATTCCAAAATACCTGTGGAATTTTGAAGGAAAATGCTGACAGTCTTGTACTGCATTAAGAGTGGCTTATTTTGGTTTAATGTGATCCTCTTTTGCAACAGATTGATTTTTAACTACAACAGGGCAATCTTATGCTGGGGGATATCTGCCCATGGAGTTGCAGTACCTTAGCTTGAAATTAATACTCTTTTAATCTACTTGCCATCTCTGAAAAAAAAATGAAACTGTTTTAAAGTTACATATTGAATACTTCTAGTACTCTAAATGTGATCCTCCCACTATGTACAATTATGAATATAGGATGGTTTTTATGCCTCTTCCCTTGCTCTGTGGCACTGAATTCTGCAGTATGGTGAGCACTTCACGCACATCAGGTGTTACTGAGAGCATTTTAAAGAGACTTTCTTGGATGTGCCCAAAATACTGAATCAAATCACAGCTGTTGGATTTGTTTTTGCCAGTGAGCTTCAGTATATGCTGCATTGCTCCAAAATGGCCTCATGTAAACAGGAGCAAAACTTGGAGCCAAAGCAGCGGACTGTGGATTCAAGATTCCAGCTTTCATTTCTAATTATGTATACACCCCCTATTTGTAAACCTATTTTTAGGTACGCTGTATACATGTATATATGAACATGTATTTGTATACATGTTCATATATATATGAACATGTATACAAATACATGTTCATATATATACACATGCATGTATGTATGTATAAATGTGTATGTATTTGTGCACTGAAGTTTATTTTCCCCTTCCTCCTCCTGTCTTTTCCAACCTTCCCTGCTGCAGTGAGACACCAGAGAAGGAGGAGGAGGGGGGAAAAAAAAAAAAACAACACACTTATTTTTGCTGACTAAGTCCAACTTTGGCATAGGAGGATCTGCAAACTGATCTGAAGTTTATTAAGGAAGGAAACTAGGAGATAATAATTCCAATTGTTATCGGAAAGGGTCCCAGAGATAACAGTGGGGTCAGAAATCAGAGAAAGAAGTGCTGCAAGACGTGGCTGGCTGCAATAGCAGGGCACCAGGCTGGGTGACCGGGGGTCCTGAAGCAGAAGTGCTGCTGAGTTTGGCAGTCAAAACAGGTCCAATCAGTTTGTTTATGAAGGATACAGTATGCAAGCCTGAACATTTCAATGCTTCTTTTAAGTGCAGATATAAAAATTTGTAACTTACAATAAGTCCTTTAACTAGGATAATGAATAAGGTAAATTGATAAATAATTTTAATAAACACCTTATGTCCTACCGTTTATTGGACTGAATTAGGAAATTAATAGGACTTTCCCACTACTTTTATTAGACCTTAATTTTAAGTACAGTCAGTGAAGCTGAACAGTCCTACAGCCTGAGACTTGCAAACAAATCAAACCCTATTTAGTCGTTTGAAGGTAATGTCACACTAAATAGCCAGTTAGCATGTTATTTTTATATTTTTTTTTTACTATAAAACATGCAAATATATCATCAAACCATATTTCTGTCTCAGTAATATTTAGAAACACGACACAGTGTTTCTCTTAAAAATTAAGTTTCATAAAAGCAGTCTCACATCTGCAGAATGTTTTTTCAGAACCCTCCCTCTGTTTCAAGACAAAATGTGCATTCAGCTTGGGAATATGTTCATAGCGAATCTTCATTTACCTCCCTAAGAAGCATTTCTGTATTCTTTTAGGTTTCAATTTTTTTAAGATAGTTACTTCATGATTTTCTGGGCTCCTGTTTGTGTGGCTGTAGCTGGCTGGTGGCTACGGTGCTGCTGAGTTCTGCAGTTTACCTCAGTTGTGTTGTTGTTTATGATGAGTGCAGTCTGAGTCCCTTTTTTCCCACGTTTTCCCCCATTTCCATGAACTGTTTCTCTAACTGGATGTTTGTGCCTGTGATGCTCATGAGAATCCCATGGTATGAGATCTGCTGGGTGCTGTCAGTGTGCCACGGTGGGTGCAGGTGACCCACATGTGCTGGCCATCAAGCTGGGAATTACATATTTAAGCATATAAATATGGAAGAATTAAATTCCATTTAACTCTTCAATTCTGTTCAGTTCAGGGTTTCTCTTTATAAAACCACGTAGCGTTATTAAGCACCAATCTGCTGAGTAAAATAAGCAAGTGTGCTTTGTGTGTAAGCAAGGGCTTGTAGCCTAAAACGTTGCTTCAGATGCTTTGTGAGTCAGGCCGTTCATGATTGCGGTGACGAGATTATTCATGGTAGGCTCCTCGATGTGACAATGGCCCTTTGTTTTAAGTCTGCATTGCATATGTATTACACTTCCGATTTGCAGATTGCTCCTCTGCTAGGAAACAGCATTGCAGCAGGGAACAAAAAGTGAAGGTCAGTGCTGCTAAATTCAGGATGTTACTCAGTGCTGGAAATAATTGGGAAGGTTCATAGTTGAATTAAAAGCTTTAATCATGACTTTCATTGAGATGATACTGCTTCCTATTGTTCCTGAGATTGTTTTTTGTTTTGTTTTTAGCATTTTGTTTGTGTGCAGGGTTTTTTTCCTTACTCTCTCTGCTGATTAGAACAGGGTAAATCTGGGTAAATCCTGCTAAGAGCATTTCATTATTCATGACCATCCAGGAGTCGTTTTCTCTTGGTAGTGGTGGTCCTTTATGTGCACATAATTTTGCTTAAGGATGGAAGGAAAAGAAAGCAGCATTTTTTTATGATTTGGATTCAATTTCGACATTTACTTCTAACTTTTTTTTTTAATAAACTAATGCTTGTTTCCATGAAATAAATGCTCTCAAGTCCCTATGTTTCGAGGTGGTTATCTCCTGCTGGAATGTGGTTATTCTTTGCAGCACAACCATGACTGGTTTGTTTCAAGCTCTGGTAATGCTTTCTACGTCCATGCAGTTAGGATTTGTCCCCTGTACAAACCGTCAGTCCAGATGCAAGCACAGCAAGGTGAGCCCCAGACCCTTCCCTTGAGGGGAGCCCCCCATCTGATCTTTCTGCCTTGCAGGCAGAACCTGACGGGGCATCCATTCCTCCTGGGCACAACCTGGCACACAATTTTGTGGCAGCTCTCCTGGCTGCCCAGTGAGGAGACCAGGTTGTCCATCAGGTTGGTGACGATGTCTGGATGCAATGCTCCCCTTTCCCTGCGGAGTAAGCACCACTTGCTGCAGCAGAAGGGTGAAATAATCATGTTTCTTGTGGAGGGCGTCAGCAGCTTGTAAGGAAAACACAGAGCAAACTCCATTCCTGAAAAGCACATCTGCAGCTCAAACCGTTCTTTTGTTTTTAGTTCTTTGTTGCCAGATTTTACCCTTGGAACTTGGAGGTTTCCATATGTTTCTGTTTGAAACCATTCTGTTCCGTGTAAGGTGAACAAGGCTCAAAATAAACTCTGCAGACAATGCAGGAGCTCTGTACTATTATTTTTTTTTCTCCAATTAAATACTACTTAATATATTCCAAAGGAAAAGATTGTTTAGGTTATCTGGTTTTAACTATGAATTTTCAGCCCAAATACAAATCTGATTTCCAGGTCATTTTGTTCCAAGTTAGCTTAATATTCATGCACTCACTTTCAGTGATAAAAGAAAGAAGCAGCTAATTGTTTGACAGGAAGAATAAAGTGTTTGACTTCTGGATTTTGTGAGGCATTATGACATTTCTTTTGAATGTGCAGCATCCAAATTATACATCAGTAAAGTAATACTATGTTATGCTATCTGCACTTGTACAAGCAATTTCATAATCTTAGTAAAAATATACAATGATCTGAAAGCTGCTTGCTTATATATATTTTAGTTCTGTATTACACTTCACAAATTCCCATCTATAGTTATTACATTTTTTGCATCCTGTGATAAGTGATAGACCACTGTTACTCTTGACATCAAATATAAAAATTGTGTTTTGTTTTGTTCTGTTTTTTTTAATGTGCATACTGTGAGATTTGGTGATCTCCAAAAGCATTCAGATTGCAGCTCACAAAAATGCTTCCACTGTCATCACAGAGATAATCAAATTGAGTATACTGAAACAGAAATAAACTTTGAGAATCATTCACTTAAAAATGAGATTAAATTGGAATGGGACTTTTTAATATAGTTTGCCCTAAAAAGTTATGAGGTTAGTGGTTATGAATTACTATCTTTTCACATCTAGGTCAGGGCTACTTAAATTGCAGACTTTCATCTAGATTTGGACCATGAGTGTTTTTGACCTGGCTATGACTACGTGAAGTTTCTCAGATGTTGATAGAAACATGGTACTTCATGCTGATTTCCTAGTATCTTGGGGAGCAAATTCACCGTGTCGATTTGTCAAGGTTGTGCATGGCTCCTGGATGGCCATGAAGAGGTAGATTCAGCGCACTACAACTAGCTGAACAGGCTTTAGTAAATGAACTGAGTAATTCAGGTTAATATAGTGCTATTTTGTTACTTAGCACAAAAGATTCATTTATGAATGAAAGGAAAAATATGTATATATTAAACTACAGGATTCTGTTCTTAGTGGACTCCTTGAGTGGACTCCTTAAAAAGAAAAAAAATGCAGTTTTTCAGGAGAAATAATTTCTATGAAGACATTTCAAACCTTTGATGTTGTGATCAGAAGTTAGTTACCTAGTTTAATAGGTACGATTTCTGTGCTATGCTTGAAGAAGCTGTAAGAATTCAGTGTTGTTGATGAGCATTATCAATGCCACAAAATGTGTTGGGAATTGGCAGTACAGATTTTTGACCCTTTGTGTTCTGTTTGTAAAAGTGCAAAATGAGTAGTAATTACATTGTGACTCTGATGATACGTGTAAGCTGTAAGTGTAGAGCTAGGAAATGATCTCCTTGGAGTTGCTAAGTATCAAGTTTCAGTTGCCTTATTTCTTCTTGTCTTTTGAGAAGTCCAGATAATTCTATTGTATTTGTAATTGCAATTTTACAGCAAATACCAGATGTTAACTCTTTTCAGCAGGACCACTAACACAGTTACTGCATGTTCACAGCAGGAGCAGAAATGTTGAAAATAAAATCCTCCCATTTCCAGTTTCCACAAAACTCTTAAGGAGGATGGTCACATGCAAATACTCTTAAAACTGTTTGACAGTGCCATTCAAAAATGAAATTGTTTGTTATTCTGGTCGTTAGCTCAAGCACAACCAGATAATGATAATCCTTAAACATGTGGTTATTAGTTGTTGATTTTATTAGTAACGCTACTATTTCGTTCTTTCACTGCAGCTCTCCAAAGCAGTCTATGTATTTTGTATTTCTCTTTCACTGACATAAAGCGCTTTTTCTTTTTTAATTTCCATACAGAAAAGTATACAAAACTTAAACACAGAGCTTTAATAGGGAAGAATAAGAAGGAAAATAAGATAAACTAGCCCTAAAAGTAAAGGACAAAATGAAGTCTAAAATTTAAGTAAACCTCTTGACTGAACTTTGAAATATTTATCTAGACAAGTGTGGTAACTCTTTCCTCTGTGAGCACTTTAAAAAAGAAATCTCAATTTGCCTAAGGCTGAAGCATATCACTACTAGAGATAAGTTGTTATCTGTAGAACATTCAATAACTGACAGGTAACAATCATCATCTTATTCTATATGGTAGTTAGTTTATTTGTATCAAAATCTGTTTCTTAACATATTCATGAAAGATAGACTTTTTTCTTAATGTGGAATGTAAAAAAATAAATAAAGGCACAAAACCACTACCACTAAAATCCCTTTTGTATACTTCTAAAAGAACTTCCTTGGTTCACAACTATAAGCATGCTTTTAGCAGTACCCAAACATTTATTCTTCCCTTTCTCTCTTTTTTTGTTAAAGTCCTGCAATAACTATACCTCAAGAGCGTCTTCTCTTCCTTCCTGTTTTCCCCTGTATATGGGGTTATATCTTCTGTACACAGAGACATCAAAATACTCATCTATTGATGTTTGTTCTTAACACCTCTGGAAATCAGTTTTGCCCTGAGATAGAATTTGTCCATTATTCCACTTAGCACTAGATAAAATAAATCTTCTTGCTTAGTTGGAATGGAAATGTATTTCCACACTCGTGAACCTCATGAACTTCTGCAGGGGAGTGCAATTGCTTAGTCTTCAATTTTGTTGACGCTTTCTGGATGCCTAGCATCATTGCTTTCCATTACCATAAGACTTTGCAATGCTTGTGGTAAAGGCCTTTACACCACACAATAACAACTCTACACTTCCCTATATACCCCTATCTGGACAACTGGCTTTGAACAAGTGATGGTACTGTACTTCTGTACCGTACTCATGAAATATTAAAAGAAAACTATAAACATGAAGAGAAGCTGTTCCAACTAGTTTTGCCAGGAGACAATATCACTAAGTTTTCTGTATGTATAAATACTTCTTAATCAACTGGAAATTTCATAAGGAGTTTTTGATGTAGTGTGAGAGCTTGGCTGTAGAGCTGGAGTAGCTGACCTCCAGAACTGAAGACCTTGAAATCCATCAAGTGGATTATCTTTTTGAAATTTTAGTCTTGATTTGTTTTACTAGTCTGTTGTACTTGAACTGATACTGGCCAGTCAATTTACTGCAGTACTAAAGAGTGCACAAGTAAAGACAGGTATCTTGGTAGGCAGAGTTACGAAAACCTTTTGGAAATGTCTGTTCATCTAGTGGTGCAGTGTGTGTGGAATACCCCAGAGGTTACTTTCTTTAAATATTCCCATTAGACTCCTAACAAAGGAGTACTTTTGACTGGTTGCTGTCTTGTGTTTTGGAGTATAACTGATGTCTTGGGTCAGCTGCCGATACACCAATGTGCAGTGATACTTGAGATGTCACTGAATGTGTCCCATTTGGGCTCTGGATGTGGCTGTATAAGAGTATCTCCTGTGGGAGGTAATCCCTGAAGAGATTGCTGTGAAGGTGTAAGCAGGGAGCAGAGTGAAGTCATTCTGTCAATTAAACTCATATTAGTATCTTGGTGTTTTGTTGTTGTTAATGGTGTTTTTTTTTCAACCTTGTGTGTTTGACTTTTTCCAACATTATAAGATTAAATATTCCTTGAAAAGGGTACCAGATAGGCAGAAAATGTATCAGTCAATAAGAAATTGCCTTGGTATTCCTCTTGTCTTTCAAATGATCGAAACTTAATATTTTCCCTTAGCCTTTTTAATGTGAGGATTAGCAGATGTTAAAATGTCCTTTATTTTGGTTGATGGTCTCTTCGTTATAAACCTGAAGACTTCTTAGGGAGGTTCAGAGCAGTTTTCAATGCCTTTCCTCTTGGATGAAAGCCAGAGGATTCCAGCATTGTCATTCTGGCACAGTAGGTCTGTTTTATAAAAACAGGTGTCTACGTGTGTGTAATAAATCTAGCTGTGCTGATAAATCTGAACAGATAATTTAAAAGTGTGTATTACAGTGAGCAAGACTGATAATTTACCATGTCAAAAAAATAAAATATAAGAGTCATTTATGCAATCTATGTAACGTACAGTAATTCTGTAACATAATGGATCCTCTGTGTAAGATACTTCAACATTTCTGTTCAAGATGTTTTTGATTAGTTGTGTATTTTATTTTATCCCTCTCTGTCTTTCAGTTGAAATCTGAAAACCTCATTCTCTTCTTGCTCACAGTGGTATCAAATAGCCAGGTTAGCCAGTTACAGTTCATGACAACAGGTGTAAAATTAATGAGGAAACAGAGAACTGAATCATGCAGATTAAAAATATATGTAGTAAACTAAAATTATCAGCAGGGTTACATTATCAAAGAGTCATTTTTCCAAGTGATGTTCCAGTCTACTCTTAGAAATCAAGAAAGCTTTTTAATCCTTCCCATGTCACTTACATCAGACTGTTGCTAATTAAATTACTAAGATTCATCAGAGTCTCGGGTATTCTAGAAATCTCTGAGAAACGGACTGGCCATTTTAGTGCAACGTGTTTCATCATTATCATTGTGACTTGTTAAATACATTTTCTTAGAAATTTTTGGGATCTCAATTCTTATATCAGCTTAATGCTCTATAGGATTGGCATAATTATTGTCCTGCCTTCCTCCTGATCAGGATACCCAGCCAGAGCTAAGGGTAGCCTAGGTAAATTAATCACTTTTTTCACTTACTTTCAGCCTGCTTTGATCACCCCGAGTTTAGGAGCATGAATTCCACGCAATCTGTCAGAGATGCCAGATGGAAGTGAGGGGTTGTTCAGTGCATTGTCTGAAATGTATGAATTCTCTTCAAACAGGGAAAACCGTTTCAAGTATAGCACCTTTTTTATGTGTCCTGGAACAACAGTAGTCATAGAATCTAGTTCTCATAGCTGTCTATCGTAGGGAGCCTGCAGGCATAAATTTAAACTTCTAAAGAGCAGTAGTATCTATAGGTAAGAGACTTGATGCACATGCAAAATACTGTGAGAATAATATGTGCATTACACTTGGATTCAACTGTAACTACATTTTGTGACCAAGAGGTGGAATGAAAAATGATTTACAGTGTTGTAATTGCCGTTGCTTTTTCATGCGTTTTGGATTTGGAGCTCTTTTATTATATATTGCAAATCTCTCCCAGGTGAAAGTAATAAAGATGGCAGGAATAAAACCATGATGATGATGACCATGCTTATAGAGTTGTGTGATAATCCATTCTAAATCAAATGATGATGTTCAATAAACAAACACCTACTGCAAAGAAAAAAAGCACTGGGACGTCTACACTACCCACTCAGTAATACTGCATTTCCCTCAATTGCCATATGTGTAATTTGAAAATAATTGCACCTAAATCAGCGAAACTATATCACAGCTCTAGAAAAGACAGGAATTAACTCATGCTAGGTGGTTACTGGAGACCTGCAAAAAATGCCACTACATACTGTGGAAGCACAGCATATTGTAGTCTCACCATATCTGGCATAAATAGTTAAGAAACTGAAATGAACAGAAAACATATATAGCAGTGAGCTGATCAGGAGGAGCAGTGTGAATCAGGTTCTTGCATTGTGAGCTGTTGTTGCCAGTTTTTACATTTTTTTATGTGGGAGAGTTCTGAGAGCAGACCCCAGTTTGAAATAAAGGCTAGCATAGGGGTTGTCTTTGATGGGTCCATTCTTTATAACCAGTAACAAATGTATATTTAGACAAGCAGGTACTTGTCATAGCTTTTATACTTGTTTTCTTGCATGGAGTGATTTAAACTTTTATATAAAATGTGGAAAACAGCATACAAGTTTTTTTACATATTCCTGTTTCTTGTGAAATATAAAACTTAGAATTACCAAGATATAAACCTCTTGTAACATTTTTCTTGCAGAATTAAGGTTAAGCCCTATAGTCACTACCAAGTCAATGTGTAGAATAATAAATAAAAAAAATCCCACAAGCCTTCTGTTTACCATTTCTATGGTCCGAAAATTCTGAGTTTTAACCATCCTGTTCAGCCCATGTATTATGTGCCCAGCATTTCCGCTGCTGAAGAGCATTGATTTGTTGTGCAAAAGTTGACGATACTAATTAATTTACCTGAGCTGCTTTCCTGAGTTTCTGCAGTTAGCATGACGGGGCTGTTGACTGGGATGGGTAACCCAGATTCTGGAGGCAGACTCCTGAATTTGTTGAGGTAAATCTCAACAGTGTGCACAGGGCCTTTCTGAACATGCATGCAGTATGCCATGGATATTACACTTGTTGCATCTTGGACTTTATTTGAATAAAAATGTGGAGGCTTTACTCTTACAGATGGAAAATGAGTGGAATGGACAATTGGACCAGAATTGAATTAATTGTTCCAACACCAGCTTTCAAGTGAAGTTGGATTGAAATCACCTTGCTTGTGATTTAGAATTGAAGGACATTTTTAGACACCAAAACTAAACAGAAACAGAAGATCAAAAGTTACCATCTGGTTCATGGAGAACAATCCTATGCTTTTGGCAACATACAGTGTATGCATTCTCTGTAGTACTCTGATCAATGTTAAAAAGTAGTTTGTAACCATATATTAATGTGTTACATACATACAACCTCTAGGCTGCAGGTGCAGGCCATGCGTTGAAACACTGGCACAGAAAGCAAATGTGACAGGCTGGATTCAGGCAGGAACAAAGCAAGTTTTTCTGAAGATAATTCCAATTTTCAGAAAGAATTGCACTGGGTTGACCAGGTCTTGTCACTGCAAACTAGATGCACTATTACCACAACTTTTCACAGCAGCCTTGCCGTATGATTTTTTTGTTGCTGTTTTTTTTAATAATGATGCAAACTTTATTTTTTTTTTTGTACCAGGAGAAAAAGAAGCTAATTAAGTCCTTTATAAATACATGTGGAATATGCCATAAATAAAATCTTGTATGAGTGCTACTTAAGGTTATAGTATTCATCTATCAGCCTCAGAAGAAAATTCCAATTATAATCCCAGCATGATGAGTGGTTTGTTATGTGTGTAGCGTGGATAGCATGATAGTTTACCTTCTGTTGATATACTGGTAATTTACTGAATAGTGGCATGAAATACTGATTTTTTTTATGGCTGTCTAAAGGCATACTATAGTTGTAATGCTCCATGTTCTCCAGACTGAAGTGGTTTGGATGGCTTCTGTGTTTTATCAGGGTTTAGTTCTATGTTAAATGTGTTTTACCTTACAGATTTATCAGCTTTTCGTAACAATTTCTGAGTTGTCTGAAATACTCTGCCATCCCAAATCATTCAGTCTGTGTTACAGTCCCACAGACACCACGTCCTGACAGCTGCCTGTCCTGCGTGATCATCTGTGCTTTCATTCTCTTACAGAAAGTGTAATTAGAGAACAATGATTTAGCTTTTGGGTTGACATAATCTTCAAACTTACTGCCATATTATTCTCTTTTTATCTGCTGCTGTCATCTTATCCAAGTATTATACATACCTCTTCTTTCTCTCCAGTTCACCTGCCAGCTCTCTGAGGTGGAATATCATGACCGTTAGCAATATAAAAACTTCTTGTCTAGGAGAGGAAAGGAAAGTTATGTCTCGTAGTCAACCTAGTGTGGGAATTCAGAGAGGCAGAATGTAATTAATTATCGAGCTTGAATTTTAGCCAAGGCAGTATTAGACTAGGAGTTACGGTTTATGAATTTCGTTCATCCCAGTGATGATAGGAGGAGCAGGAGGGAGACATGAGAGTGGGATTTTGTGCTAGCATGAAGAGTTTGGACTTGTACTGTGGCAGTATATTTTGGTTGTTACCACCCTGAGCTGTGCTGCTTTATGTGTCTGTGGCAGGAGGGTGGGGGTAAAAAACGATAGCCCAGCTTCAAATCAAATTATTTTCAGGATAAAAGTTGTTAATTATACATAAATCAACCTCACAAAAACAACCAGAGCATGAAAGAGCTACAGTGCATGCCCTCTGCCTTTCACAGGCCGTTTCCAATTCACTTGGTGCTTTGTGTTGTTTTTCTGAGGCAATTCTTTTCACTTTATGTGCATCAACACACATTTTGTCATAATTTGTTGATGGCAACTTTTGGGCCAGATCTGGCAAGTCTTTAGTAGACCATTTAGCAACTGGATCAAATGTGAACCAAGTAGTTGTGGTACAAGTGATTTTATATTTCTGATTCCCCTGTTGTTTCTAGAGCTAATTTTTGTAGGGAAGAAACAGATGTCAGTGACAAGTATTAAGACTGAATGCAGACAGAATTGAAGGGGAGGAGGAGCTGTGTATCAACTGGGCCACACTTGTGCCACGTTTCTGGGAGCTTAGGCAGGCACCACCAGTGGGAATAGTTGTACGCACCGGTGAAAGGAGACTGGGGAGCAGAAGATGTGTCTTAGACAAATCCATCTCTTCAGGTGCTGCAGAAATTAAGTTATTGTCATGTTCCTTTCACCACCAAAATATTCCAAATGTCATCTGTTACTTTACATTAAACTACATTTACATGTAGGGAAGTGATGTAGGAAGATTATTCAGGGTCCTAACTTTTCCAAATCTCTCGTTTTTATGCATTTGTCTTCTGAGATGCATGGTATGTGAAGTCTCGATATGCTTCTGTTCTTAAACACTAAGAAAAATAATTCAGAGAGAATTAGATCTGTTTTTCTTCCGTCTCTAAGGAAATGCTTGTGTTCTGAAAAGGTTGTAGCAGCACCGCGCTGTGTAATGGTTCTGCTGTCCTTGTGAAACGAGATGTACTTTGTCCTTTTAAAATTAGAACTACTTAAGAGATGCCGCAATTATCGTGAAATTGCAAATCATCTTTCTCCTGAGAGGAGGTGATTTTCTTTGCTGAAGGAAAGTTGGAATTAATAAGTGCATAATCGATGAAAATAGTCATAATGTCATAATGGGCATTGAAGTTTGTATCTGCAGGAATAAATGATAATGGACAGGGCAGGAACAATAGGAGGGTCAAACTTCACATCCATCATTCTCTTTCTTCTGTCTTTAGGATGAATTGTTGTATAACCAGGTAGTTGTGTAAGGTGTCTTTCACTGCTTAAAAGAGAAGAAATGATATAGAAAGTGAACTGAAGATTGGAGAGGAAAAAGACAAAGAACAAAGAAAAGATTATAATCAGTAGTTAATGTTTTAAATTAGTACATTTCTATGTCTAAGTATAATTTCTGGGTAGTACCTTGAGCCTACAGTCACAGGAAGTCTTCTGCCCTTCTGCTCATGTCATTAGTGTAGTTACATGAGCCATGCCTACTCCATATTGAGCAACCAACGCAAGAAAGGTAAAGGATTGGCCAACCCTTGCTATTTTGTTCTGGCTGTTGCTCGAAAATCACTGCAGGAATCAGCAGAAACTTTCAGAATCCTCCTGTGTTGAGGCTGAGCACTCATCCCCCAAGGAGGACAGCAGCTGAGGACCTCTGCGGGGTGGCTGGAGGTGTCCCAGCACTGACTGCGGTGGGCTCCAGCAGGGTTTGAGCTGCATGGGTGTGCAGTGGTTTAACAGGGCACAGGGATTTTGCCTATGCTAACCAAACTGACTCTAGTTCCTGCTGCTTGCATGCCCTACAGCTTTCCTACCACTGGTTGCACAACCATCTCATGTCCCCTTCATGTGTGCAAGGATGGTCAGAGGTACCCTCAACTCATCACCTCTCACCAAAGTTGCCAAGGTTTGAGGTAACACCAGGTTTTTAGCTGGCTTTAACTGGCCTGCCAAAGGTGCTTCATTTTCCCTGTTTAAAACAAGGAGGATGTTGGGATTCTTGAAGGAGAGGCTACCAGATATTATTTTCTCATTGTAAAACAATGTCTTTTTTTCCTGGCTTTTATCTTGGAAATCAGCAAACGGTTTTGGCTGATGTCAGAAACAAAATAGCCTGAGGCAGACATCCAACATGGAAAGTTTCAGCCCAAACAATTAGTCTGGCAAAATTATAAGCAAGTGAAAATTGGATCTTATGGGAAGTATTGGATAATCCTTGGTAACAGGCTGTTACAGTTGCCACCTATGTGTATTGAATTTGCAGGAAAACCTTCTTTTGAACATACGTGCAAATAGCACACACCCGAATCATAGAATCATTAAGGTTGGAAAAGACCTCCAACATCATCTGGTCCAACCAGCCCTCTACCAACAATGTCACCCACTAAACCATGTCCCTAAGCACCACGTCCAAACTTTCCTTAAACCAGGGATAGTGACTCCACCAGCTCCCTGGGCAACCCATCCCAGTGCCTGACCACTCTTTCTGAGAAGAAATGTCTCCTCGTTTCCAACTTGAACATCCCCTCGTGCATCTTGAGGCCATTCTCTCTTGTCTTGTCGATAGTTATCTGTGAGAAGAGGCCAACTCCCAGCTCCCCATGCCTTCCTTTCAGGTAGTTGCAGAGAGCAATAAGGTCTCCCCTGAGTCTCTTCTCCAGACTGAACAACCCCATCTCCCTCAGTCGCTCCTCACAGGACTTGTGCTCCAGACCCTTCCCCAGCTTTGTAGCCTTTCTCTGGCTTCAGACTCTTCATCAGCTACTTTGACTCAGTCTGTTAGGTGCGGCATTCTTCTGAACTGCATATCACTTAATTAAATAATCCTCTTTAGTGCACAAGAATCGCTCTGTCTTAATATGGCTGCAGCTAATTGCATGTTGTTAAACCTGTTAATTGGTTATCAACTATTTGCCTAGTTTCAGTTTTAGAACAGCAAACTGAGGACCAAGTGCTTAGTGTCATTTATAACCATTACTATGAGACATATTAGAATAATTATAACATGTAAATCCTCAAAAAAAAGTACAAAATCTAAAATCCTCAAAAATGTACAGTGAATTTATCTTATAAAAGGTCAGTAATTGAAATGCTGTTGTGACACAGAAAGCTGCATTGCAATTAACTCAGGAAAACAATAACTTAGCAGAAAGCCTTCAGTCTTCATTCTTCTAATACATAATTTTGGCTATTTTCATATTGCGTTGTTCTCAGCAAGAGGCAGACGAAGGCTTTGGCTGAATATTCCCTACCCCTAGCTAAAAGATTCTGTTGTTTTCATTACGTTTCCCTCACATAATCATTCACTGTTGATTTCAAAAAGCCTTTAATACTTTTTCTTTTTGAGTGCGTGTCCTAAACAGTAAGCTGACCCAAAACAAAATGTGATTTATTGCCTTATGACCTTAGACCCAACTTTTCTTTCTGGAAAGCAGCATATGAACCTGGGTGTTAACTGCAACTTGAGCACAGATAATTCTCCTCCTGAGTAAGCTACTCCGGCTGTAGCCTGGGACGTATACCCATTTATGGGGACAGTCATTTCATAGTGTTATCAGCAGAGCTGTATACTTTTGGGTTGCCTGACTGAACCCAGAAAATCAATGTTCAACATTAAACAATTGGATCTGGGACTTGATTTCAGGAATCTCTGCTACTTAGTTCTCTGGTAGATGCTTGTCATTTAGGGCATACAAGAGGGAAAATTAAAAAAAAAAAAAAAAAAAAAAACAAGCAGAGCATGTGGAAATTCATTGTCTGTGCATGGCACATGTGATCAAATCCTGCTGGAAACCCTTAGTAAGAGAAGTGATGCACAGTTAAAATGGTAATTTGCTGTCTGTGTAACTTCTGTAGGGAGAGGAAAGGTGGGTTGCTGGATCTTCAGATGGTTGCAATGAGAATGGTGGTGACTTTTCTGGTTTTACTCACCGTCCTGGCACAGGATCATGGCTTGGCCCAGCTTTTCCTCCTCCACCAGCCTTTCAGAGTGTGCAGAGCCCAGGATCATTTTGCTCAAGCCCAACGGCACCATGCCTTGCAGTCAGTCCTAGCGTGATGGGAAGTGATGTGAGAAGGAATGAGAAGGAGGCAGCGGTGGGGCAAGGAGAGGAGTACAGCCATATTGCAGTGTTTTGTGGAACAAAGGATCACACAGCAGGGGAGAAGCTGACTCTCGTGCACTGAGGTCTGCACCACACGTGCTGATCATGGTCAGTGACCTCCCCACGTGCAGGCCTGCATATTGCAAGTGGTTAAGGCTTGCCAGCAAAGGACTGACTCTGGAAGAAAGTGAAGGCTGACTGTTTTTGGCAGAGAATCCCCACTCCTTGCAGAGCCACTTGGAGACTTGCAAAGACCATGAATTTTGCAGTCTTTTCCTTTGTGGGGCTTCAAAGATGGATGGCAGATGGAGTAAGTTCCCTTGGTTATTCAGTTCTGCAGCTAAACCTGCTTTTCATTTGTGCCTGTGTGAGCTCATTCATTTGCATTCTAGTACTGCACTCTTACTTTCTTCTTTTCCCCTTGATTATCTTATTGTGGACCGCCCCCCCCAGTGTCATACCTCTAAGTCCGTGTAGACATGGGGTGGTGATACCTGTTCAACGTAAAGCTGGTGGAAGTGTCGGCAGTCCCATGGAAGGGGCCATGAGGGACTAAGTCCGAGATGTCACTTGTCACTGGAGGGTGAAGGCTGTGCCCGGCAGGTGCTCTCAGCCCAATGCGGGGCCATCTAGACACGTTAGCCTAACGAGGACTTCATACCTAGCTCAGCTCTTCCATGTAGGGCAAGGCATGCTGGCAATGGACCAGGACTTCCCAGCAGTATCATCCAGCCCTGCCCAGGATGTGTTAGGGCCTCGTAAATGTCTTAGCCTGTTCTTAACATAGTTCTGGGTGGCAGTGGTTGGTATTTTCATTTGGAATGGCTGATTCTTAGGTTCCTTCAATAGTTTTGCTTCTAGCATTCCTTGCTACAGTTTATTACATATATTACATATTTAAAACTTCCCTGTGGTCCCCACTGTTCTGCAGCAAACTGTACACCCCAATAGATGGGGTCTGCACTTTCCCATAAATTCTTTGCCCCATCTGTTTTCAGATTAAGTGATGATGGAGGAAGAGGGAGGGTGCAGGGAAAGAATAGTATAATAAAACTCTTATGTTGCATCACTTATAATTCTCAAAGAATGTTCATAAAAATTGATGTTGCTTTTCTTCAGGCTGCTGGGGGGCACAAATCTTTAGTCAATTAAACCCTTATTTGGGGATTATTATTTTTTTTCCAGCAAGACTTTTTAAATGTCTTTATGCTGTTACTTGTGTCTGGTGTCATTTTACTAGCTAAAATAATCAGACAGCTTTTGCATATTTGTAGGTATATATTAGATAAGCAAGTAATAATAGGAAACATGAAAATATTGTTCAAATTAGGAATTAAAAATTGATGTAATCTGAATGTGAACCACCTGAGCTGGAATTGTCTGACTAGTTTAGGTCATACAATGGGAAAAATAATGAAAAGGAAATGTAAGTATATTTGAAATACTTTCCAGATACAATATTCAGTGATACTGGGTAAAGTGTAATATTATCTAAAACTCAGTATTGCTTTTTTTGATCATCTCTTACATTATTGTAGGGTCAATCAACATAAAATAAGATCTGTGAGCCTCCATTTTCTAGCTGTAAAATTTTATCCTGGTAATTTGTTTTTGAGCAGGTGAATGTGGCTGTTCTTACTGTAGTCCTAATTTTCATTTTGAATAGAGATACTGATCTGGCAAACTGTACTTGGTTTGTTTTTTTAAAAAATAACAAAGACGAAACAGACTGGTAGGATATCTATAGGCCATATAGGAACAAATGTATCTAAAGATACTAGATCCTTTTCATAACAGGTCATCCCTTTTACTCAGTGTAGATTGTGCTACTGCTTTTTTTTCCCTCCTTTTCAGTTCCGTTGAGGGCTGGTATCCTGAGAAGACCTCCATTCCTTGCACTTTGTGTCTGACCTCCCAACAGCAGTACTTGTTTACCTAGAGAGATAATTGTTTTCTGGAGAGCATCCAGCTGATAACTTACTTTTTCATTAGACCCCTTTTTCCTATTAGTTATCTCCTGTTAGTCGATCTGTGTCATTTGATAAAACTAATTAGGCAATAAAAGACTGTTTCTGAACTCCTCCCTTTAATTTTGGCATGGTGAAATGTACTTCTTGGCACCTTACTCTTTCCTCATAAAGACAGCCTTCAGTTGACAAACAATTTTAATCCGAAAGAAAACAAGCCAGTTCACTCATCCTCTCTTGATATATCCCTTTGCCAGAACAAAATAGTTCCTAACAAATTATTTGTACCGAAGATAGTGACATAACCCTGGCTCTGTTTTAGAGTTTTGCAAATGTTTGCAGAGCATCTCAGGAGGCCAGACTAAAAATACTCAATGAAACCATTCAGCATTCTACTAAGAGTGTTTTGTTTCCTAGGACTTTCCTCCCTTCAGAAAGTGTTCCCCCCACAGCTGCATAGCGTTTATTAGAAGATGATACAGCTATAAGGTAGAAGCATCACATTTTATAGTTTATATGAAAAATTAGTCTAATGTTTATGTGTCCTTTTTGGAAAAAGGAAACGTGTTTTGTTAAAAAGCAATTTGAGTGAAAGGGAAGTGTATTTATGGCTTCAAGTTGAAATACACCATCCGAAGAGGAAGAACCTCATCAGGTTACCTTTTTTTTTCAATTTGAAGGTTTGAGGTGTCATGGTAGGCAGCATTTCAAGGACAGATAGCAAGGAATTGCCATTTCTACATGGTCAATGATCTCTATTAGATCCTAGCATAGTAGAAATTGCCTGAGGATGCTGGTGGATTTTTTTCTGTGGTTGCTGCATGTGTGCACCCCAGGAAGAGGGGTCTCAAAGCTTGTGGAATATGGAAGTATCCTTGTTCACCTCAGATTCTTAGCTGAAGCTAACCCCACATGCTCTGCTAAGAAATTGAGATCTGCAAGAATCACTGTGGTGCTCCAGAAGTTGGAAATATATATTGGATCTACAAGGGTCCTAACACCCAGCCCAGCTGAAACTGGAGGGAAAACATTGTCCAGGTTCAAAATGTTTTAGAATGAGCAAATTAGTTCAAGTAGGGATTTCCAAAAGCTGGTATCTAGCCTGGCTGATGCTACACGTGACCTCCCATTGGGTCCAGAGCAGCCAACAGAGGCCAGGGAGGATACCTGAGGTCATGTGTGGACAACTGAGTTGAACTCTTACCTAGTCTGGGTATCTATCTCAGCATAATCTCAGTTTGAAAAAAAAAAATATATATATATGCAAGCCAGTGAGATTAGACTAATAGAAGGATCTTTTCAGAACCTAGCCTGTGTTTTACACTGAGATATGCCCTGTCTCTTAGAAAAGTGACTTCTGCCTGTTTATTATCTAGTGCTAAATGCAACCAGCATTTTGGTCAGGTCTGAATAAATGTTTTGATATTAGTTGCATTTTTCCTGTGCACTAGATTTACTTCCATGTCAGAAATGTGAACCGTGGGGAGGTTCGGAATCCTTTTTGCTAGCAGAGATTTGGAGTACTACATCTTCTGGGGCTCTTGCTTCCCTGAATAGCAGCATATGAAATTTTAAAATCAGTGGTATGATAAACTCAGATAGTATCAGGGTATGTGTGTAAGTGAATCATATGATAAATAAATTATGGGCGATAGTGAGAGGCAGTTATAGCAATAAGAAGTGACTGATTTCAAATGAAAGAAAAAATGAGGTTTGTACTTTTGTTTGTCCTAATTGGATTTGGAAAAAGTTTTGACTTACTTTCTGCTTCTGAACATTTTTTTGTATCCTCCCTAAATGCATTTATATCCAACTCTGACTCAGGGGCATTTAGCTAAGATGCCTGAAATGGCTCTTACGCTCTGGCACTGCTGCTTTTCCTATCAGGAACACCCCTGAGCTGTTGAAATTTATGAATACCATAGTAATGTAAGCTAAAATTTTTGGTCTTTTTGATGAGTTCACCTTGTATACTTAAGCAGATTTGATTCTGCATTTCTAGTATTAAACACAGAAACTTCCAAAGGAAGTGCCAATTACCACTGCTGGGGAATTCTAGTCATGGACTGGCCTGCTGCTGTGTCAAATCTGATAACTACCTTTTTTTACTCAGAAGCAACTCTGGAAACCTAAATGACCAAGCCTGTTTGCCTTGCATGCTTTCATTTAATATACTGTCCATTTTCACTTCAGGTTTCTCAGCCCTTGTGGATAAAACTCAGTGCCACAGGAAGACCCTAGAAAAGCTCTGCATGACTTGCTCCAGTGCCGAGCGGTGCATCGGTGACTTACATCAAGAATGGTGTCGCTTGTCTTACTGTAGGCAAATTCTCCAGGATTGTAGATTTGCTAAGAGGTAGTGCTGAGGGTCTCTGTTCCCAGGCAGCTCTGCAGTGCTCAGCAGAGTGACACCCGTCCCTGGGAGGGGTCAGCACTGTCTGCCTGCCCTGCGGTGGGTCAGGGTGCCAGAGATGCTCCTGCCAGCAGGGGTGCAGGCTCTTGCTGGCCTGACACCAAAACAAGGGCACAGACAGGGAACAGAGGAGGCTCCAGCATGGTTTTGAATAGAGCTGCTACTGGTTTCTCTGCCTTGACTGAAGGTTGAGCCTAAAAAAGTCTGCATCTGTCGAGATCATGGCAAGGGACTGAAACTGCCCAGTGTTTACAGCTGCCGTCCTGCCCTGAGCAGTGCAGCAGTAAGTGAGGAGGTGCTGTGGAGCAGGAGCGCTGCTGTGGGCATCCTGGCAGGAGCTGGCGTAGCACTTCTGCTGCTTTTTGTCTGGACAGGGCAAGAGCACTCCCCTGCCCATTGCTAGTCCGTGCTGGCAGAGGGTACCAGGGACAGGACGAGCAAACCTCTTCATCCCCAGCCAGCTCACAAACAGAGGCAATGCACTTTGATACAGCGCGTCCCTTGCAACACATATTAAAACTCAGCTGTTAATACACCGTGGATTAAACCACTAATGTCCCTATTTTCACTCCAGTCTTTTATGTCACAGACACAATACAGGATGAAGAGTGCAGAGCTGGAGGTGTTACTGGTGAACAAGGAGAGCTGTGTCCTGGTTAGCAAGTAACCTCACAGCTTCTCATGGATTCATGAGGGGTCCTTACACAGTGTGCATGTAGTTGCAGTGACTTCTGCAGGATTTCTTCTACTGTAAGGATTCCTTTTTTTGCCATTAGATTTGTTTAAGGTTCAACTAAATTGTGCCTAGGAAAGGCAATTATTGTGATTTTTTCTGAATGTTCAAATCACAGAAATACCTAAACCTATTAGAAGGTTTTAAGGAGAAGAAATAACTCTATTTCACTGTTGTGTTAATGTGAGCTTTGTTGGCAATTCAATAGCGAATAGCATTTTGCAGTGCTTTTGTCTGATACTAAAAAAATACAGTCTTTTCAGACATATGCCAAAGTTACATGGAATACAAGTAAAAGCTAAAATTCAGCATATCTCTTGCAAAGAAAGATGAAAACTGGAAGGAAAATATACTAAATCAAGGTGCAAGTGAGATGTGACAGTGGCTTTCTTTGCGAAATTTAAGGCAGACAGGGAAACATGATAAAAGCTAAATAATAGCTAGTAGTAGTAAAGAGTATTTGTCTTCAAAGGGCTATAAAGATTTTTATGAATTCCAAAAGATCCATCAGAGGGATGGACGACGGGTTAGTTTACAGATACTGCAGCTGAAGCAAAGAAATAACTGTCCATAGCAGAGCCCAAATGAGATATGACTGAGGTATTCCAGGTCTCCAGCCTTGTTCTCCAGCTCTTTGACTGTCACACCAGACTGACACCAAAACGTCAGGAAGGTCTGCAAGTTCTTTCTGTTTTTTAACTTGTTTAGCAACATCAGTTCTTCGTAACAAACATCGTTTGTACCGCAGATGCATAAAAGTGGATTTAGCATGTCTGCTTCCAAATACATTATATTTTTAGGAACTGTAGAATTTTCCCCTGTTCTTAACCATTTCCTGTGGTTTTATTCTGGACTGTGATGCATGAAGAAGGTTATTTGTGTGATGTAGGTATGAGAATAGAAATTGTACATCCTGAGTTTACAGATAACCGCTCAGGATGATGATCAGTCCTTTAAGCATGATAAGAACAGGTGAATTTCCCCGTCTGCAATAGGATATTTGCCTTGTTAGAAGCATGTAGGAGGCATGAGATCTGAAAAGCAGTGTAGGATCCATGTAGTAAAAGTGATGTTAAATCAGTGAGAACAGAGTGATGGCATCCACCTGTGGTAAGCAGCGAGCGAATTAAGCTAAATGGAAACAAGACAGGCTGGAATGGCTGTTAAGACATGGAGGTAATTGAGAACAATTAAGTCTGTGTAGACAAGATCTACATAGGCTATTTGGACTGAATGGTATTATATGAGTAAAGGGTGCAGGATTAGACCCATTGTTTATAGGTTTACCTTGTGCTTTAAACTGTGTGGATGAATGGTGTTACACAAATGTTAGTCATAATTATTATTTAATTATGACCACATGTTTACTTTGAACATAGTCCTGTACTTAATACGTAAGGAAGCCAGGATAATGCTGCAGCTTCGGTGTGTGAGCTCCTGTTTGCCAAGGAGCGTTTCGCTCATGGCTTTTCCTTTTGAATGATGAAAAAGACTTCCCAGACTGTGAAGCTGCACTGGTTGTGGTATGTAATGGGCTTTAATAAAAATACCATCAACTAGAACATTTTGAAACAGATGTATCTGAGATAGCATTAATTTTAATTACTTAGCATTTTATTAAATGTGCTGGTTGTATATCATTTCAAGATATCTCAGATGCCAGTATTTCATTCTGGTTACATTGAGAGTGCAGAAAGCAAGTCTCATGGTATGATTCATAAGATGAGCAGTGCTACAGAATTCCTATAATTCATGTGTTGCTACTTGCATTTGCATTTAAATCTTTAAAATGTTATAAAATTTCAGATTCTTTAAACATTAATCTTTTTTTTTTTTTTCTAACAAGAATGAAGTTATTCCTTCTTTAACCCCATTTTGAGGTTTTCCTTTTCTCAGATCTTCCATTTCAAATGCTGAGGAAGGCTTGAGATAAGTTTGTGGGTGGCTAAAGATATAAGTAGGGAAAAGAGCTTACTATTTTTTTAATCTTTTTTTTTTTTTTTTGAGGATCCTGATAAGAAGTATAATTTGGAGGGGTATATAATATGTCCTTGGTTACAAGAGATAGGATGCGGTTCTATCCTTGTTACTAAGTTAATGCTTCTTATAATGGAGAATTTTAGCCTTTACTTTAGGCTACTTCTAGTGCTTTGATCTGAGATATCTCACTCTGTGCCTGGCTTTTTACAATGATCATGGGTGCTACTGAGAGGGAAAAAGACCTGTTTGAGCAGAGGCACAGTAAATGGACTCACAGAAGGGACAGCTTGGTTGATTCAAGAAATACTGGTCTTTCCTTTAATCTGGTAAAAGGAATCTTCCCATTCCTGACTCTGTTCCCAAATCCTGTACAGTGACTGCAGCCCATGTTTTTCTCATGGTTTAAGGCACTACTTCATACCCTGTGTGCCAGGTAACCTCCCCTGACGTGCTTGCCCCTCAGTACACCAGCTTGTGAACCAGTGCATAGAAGATGACCTGTGAGTCTTCTGGCAATGTCCAACTTGAGCTGACTTAACACTTACCATGTTCACCAAAAACACATACGTCTTCTGTGTCTCAAGCTTTCTGTGCTTCGTTAGCCAGCATGGATTCTGAGATGTCCTGAATGCCTGTTTACTTTGTGTGGAGATGGCATTTCCAATGACTTAAAAAATAAAATAAAATAATCATTTAGAGTAAGTGTGCCTCTTCTAATGGGAAAGGGGAAGACATAATGCATAATGGCTCCAGTAGGAAAGAAGAAACTTCAAATAAACTGAACGCCTAATACTTTCTTTTCTTTTTTTTTTTTTTTTTTTTTTTGAACCTTCACACAGAAAGACAATCTGTTCAAGGTAACAGTTACTACTTGAAAACAAAGAATTTTATTAGAGGTAATCTGTGTTTTATTTGAAAAGATTTCTGCAAGGAAATTTGGTTTTGAGAAACTATCTCACTCCTTCTGTTTATTATTTTGGTGCAGAAATGAAGGTAAAAATAATTTGTGAATGCAGTTTCCCTGCAAGGGCTTGAGTTTCTGCCCAAGGCTGAAGCGTTCCTTTGCCTTCCTCTGTGTTTTTCCAGCTCTGCCATAGGATTGACTGTCTGAATATTGTAGTGTCAACAGCTCCCTATGTTTTCACTTGATACAGTTGAGCAAAAGTTTTGACATTCAGCTGAAATGTTTGAGGAGCCATTACCAGCATAATTCTGCTTCTTAAGTAAATCTCATCTCGGTGCTTGAAATCTAAATGGATTAATATTTTTAATGTCTTGTTTACAATGCTGCCTATGAAAGCCTGTATTTGTCTACTTGCCAGCCTTCCTTCTTGGCCAGGAACCGCTCTGGCTTGAATCTCCACGCTGGGCTCCCATCCATTTTCCTTGAGTCTCTCTGGTTCCCTCCCTTTTCCTCAGGGGTTCTCTGGAAGATTGTCAGAAGGGCTTTCATTTCTTGAGCAAGTCAGCTTTTCTGAATATTTCTGTCCCAGCCCTGAATTTCAGAGTTTGCCAACCAACCACAGATGATTCGCCCTGGTGTCGTTACAAAAAACACCTCTTTTCTCAGGTTTTGATGAAAACAAGCCTAAAAACAAACCAGTGTTAGTGTAGCCAGTGGACAGAAAAATTGGTTAAGAAAAAAGAGGCCTGCACTACATGCACGTGTTGACAAGGTGCTTAGCAGGAGTAAAGGTGAGCCGGTAGATAAATCATACCGTTGATTATATACATTATAGCATGCTACAGTGTTTTGCAAGCAGAGCCATGCTAGCTGGCAATGCCAAAAAAAAAAAAAAAAAAAAATGTAAATTGTGACCACTAGGTGCTGTTGCTGTATCAGCAGATTTTCAGGGGTAGATCAAGCAGTGCCATGAGAAGAGTAGCTCTGGTGGCCTGGGAGGGATGGTGGCTTGGATGGATTTGCTGAGTGTCTTCAAGAGTAGGCAGGCTCTTAGAGGATCATCGGGAGGCTGGCTGAGCACAATGGAAGGCAAAGTGCTAGAGCAGCAAGCAAGTAAGTTATTAGAGAGTATAAAACAAGGGGGGTATGATCTCAGACTACATTACAGTGAAATTATGCAGCTGTAGGTATGGTGAACCCTCACTTCTGAGCAGGCCAGCAAACCCTCACTAGTGGTTATTTTGATATGCGATACCCTGATGCTAATCTAAGAAGTCGAATGCAAAACCAAAGAAACCCCAGCAACAATAACAACCCTCAGCCGAGTGCGGAGCACTTGGCAGCCTCGGCTGCCTTCTCAGACACACAGAGCAAGCGTGAGCAGTGATGGGATGCGAGGTCCGTGCGCTGGGACGGCTGGAGCTTCATGCAGTCCCCACAACTGGATGTGTGTGAGAGGAAGAGGAGGCATCTCCGCATCGCAGCGCTGAGACCTGTAATCAAACACTCCCTCCCCAGAGAGACAGAAACTTCGGACGAGGGACAGCCTGACCCCGGGAGTGAGTGAGTGAGCGTGCGGTTGTGCCTGCAGGATGCTGGTTTCTAAAGGGACTCCAATTTCTGATCCTTTCTGAACCTGCCACTGCATTTTCGAAGCGGGATATTACTCAAACTGAGATGGATTAACAAAGCAAAGTGATCTTGAAAAACTTCCATTCCAGATAGAGCATCTTGCAGATACAGATATCCTTCATGTTTTTTTGGCTAGTGTGCCCGGCACTTAAAAATTGTAATAGCACTAAAGAGGTAGATATAGCAGGGATAAGGGAAAAGGAAAACTAGATGTAATAGTTGAAACAGCCAGCTGTTTGACTTCCCTCTTTACATTATTGATCATTCTCCCTGCTTTTCAGAAATTATTTCAAGTGAGGGATTCTCAATATTTAAAGGGGAAAAAAAAAAAAAAAGCCTCCTCGCCTTTTTCAGACATCAGGATTGCAAGATGAATGTGCAAACACAAGTGTGTGAGTCAGGAAACATGCCAGTGGAGGTGGCTGCGTGAGCGCGTCTGTAGGTAAACAGAAATAAAGTTAATTGGCAGTTTTCTTGTATAGCACGGGTAGCCGGAGCCCTGCGCTGTGGAAGAAATTTTCTTTTCCCATTATCCTTCAACGTTCTCTTGGCGGGATTGTCTCAAGGGAAGTGAGTGAGTCAGAAAATATGCCAAGTTCATGTCACGGCTGTTTCGGCATTTCTTTCTCTCACTGGCCTCCAGGAGCTTTATTGGCAAGTGTTTTTAAAGGAAATGTTGGCACAGGAAGGCCTTATTGTTTATGTCATGAAAGTCTCTTGGCGTCTTCTGCCTTGTTATTTTCTGCCTTAAATGGGGAAATTAGGAGTGGGGGGGACTGAGAAAGGAAAAGACCAGAGAAAAAGAGTATCAGCTTCCAGGCTGTTGAGGGTTGCTACCAAACTCGTGCTCCCTACGTGCGGATGTATCGTGGTGAGTCCTCTCTCTGCTTTTTCTCTCTTGCTGCTCTGCAGGCTGCGCTGCAGCCAATGGATCCGTTCCTAAATGTGCGCTTCCTCTTTGTGCTTTTCAAGATGTGGCATTCAGGAAGCTTTTTGAAAGGCAGAAGGCGGCAGAGATCTGTTGGACTCCCCTCTGCCAGAGCAAGAGCCGGCCAGGCAGAGCAGGGCAGACGCGGTGCCCAGCCTGGGTCACGTCGCTGCCACCTTCTCAATGGGCTGTCGGGGACAGTCTGTCAGAGGCTTTCAGTTCCGTCAGGGGCTTGCACGTAAAACACGGTGTGATTTATGGGGCTGGCGGGGGGATGTAACTTCTGTAGAACAGATGCAGTGGGTATGGACAGGAACAATAGCGAGATGCTGACATGGTCAGAAATGCTGCTTGGGGAACGTTCAGGCAGAAGGCAAGATCATTCATTTAAATGTAGACACATTCTTAACCAGGAAAAAAAAATAATGAAACCAAACCACCTAATTCATATGCACTTAGGCAATTTTGGCACAACATAAAAGCATACCAAAAAAAAAAAAAAGTGTCCAGGGCAGTAATAAAAGTTACTGTAACCTATTGCCCTCAAATTAAGTGAGAGTTGTAAAGGATGCTAAAAGGGAATTAAATATTAACATTTCAAAGAATGTAACAAAACTTGATATTTTGTGACTTGGAAAGTGAAAAGTTAACTCCCTGCCTGTGATATGTCCTGGCAGAAAGACTAAACTAGGTTCGGTTTTATCTGTGATATTTGCCCCTCTGATATTTATGTGTGGAGCTGAGACTTAGAATGAGAAGTTCTTTCAGGTTAACGCAGCAAAGATACGCTGTGTTAAACAAAAAAATCCCATTTCTTCTGGTTTTGTTACCACCAGCAAAAAATAAATACAAATAAAGCAAATGCCTATTTCTGTAAGCTAAATATAGATAAACTGACATCTAAACCACTTTTCTTTGTACCCAGTTAAACTAAGGATTGTCTGCTATGGGATTTAATACCTATTTCAAGACTGATGCAGTTTTTGTGATGCCTCTTCAAACACTAAGTATTTGTTGGTACATAATACATCTTTTTATTGTGGCATCTCACTCACATTTTGGTGATGCTTTTTTGGAATGCTCTTTTTCAAAGAAACGAGAGTTGATTAATCTTAGCTCTTAAAACCTACATTGTTTCATTTTTCAACTCTTTCATGTGTTTTTGTTTTCCGTCTTACCTATTTATGGGTTTATGCAAAATTGTGTAGTATATAATAGTTTAATCTGTGAAAGCCCCCCCTTCCTCCCCCATCCAATTTTGTGCTTGGATTTGTTTTGACCTTGCCTTTATTTTCTGTTAAAACACATCTAAAATTAAAGAAGTCTATTTTAGGGTAAAAGTATTTTTTTTGTAGCATGCATTTCTAGACCTGAATATTCTTAGAGCTTACTATTATTTTTTTTTCAGATTTGGGATCTTGGTCAGACAGTTAGAGGAAAAATAACAGACTGCCAGCATTAGAATACAGGGAACTGGAACCTGGATTTTGCTTGGAAAACATCTCTAGAAAGAGTAGCTATGGCTCTTACTGCCTTGCTTTCAAGTATTTTTAGCAAGATTGATCTATAGGAATTACTTTGTAAAATTCTAACCCTAGAAAATGGTAGGAAAAAAAATCACCCTTGTAGTAAGTACTAGCTGATCTGTATATAATTTATTTGGATGAACATGAAACTGTAACAGTATAGTCACTTTTAAAAGGAAATTCAAGTTGTTTATAGTATGCTACAACTGAACTATTTTCAGCATGTTGCAAGTATTGTCTAGACTGACAAGCTTTTTTCTGTTTTTCTCTGTGTATGCATATATCGTATCTTATGAATATATTTGAATAGTCATATCCATCTCAAAAGATAAAGTCAGTAATAGTTGTTGGAATATCGCTGTGGATTTTCCTTCTGTAAGGAAATATGCATTTCTCTGTTTTAGCTGATAGAAACCTTTGTGCTGTGTTTCTTGCATCTCATGTCATAACATGAGAAAAACCAAACCATAAAACAGGGTGTGAGTAACTGTACTTTGGCCTTTGTCTGCTATCCTCTTTACCAGCCAGCCAAAATTCTTTAGACATTACAGTAAAAAAGCAGTGTTAAATCATCAGCCTATACCTACAGCTCCAGTGTCGAATGCAGCGTGGCAATATTGCTTTATTCCTTTATTTTTATTATCTCTGGCAACAGAACTGGGTAGGAGCACTAGGATGAAATTCCAAATGGAAAAATTACAATTCTGAATGAAAAATTCAATTCAAAATCTCTTGGTTAAGATAAGCCTGTGTTAGACCCAGGGGGCAGTTCCCCGATGCCCCTTATGTTCTGGGCAAACAGCTCCATAGTGGTTGCTGAAGCCAGCAGATAGGGTGTGCTCCCCAAGAGCCGAGGACCCTGAACTCCTCAGTTGTGCCTGGATAGCCGGGGGTCTACCACTGTCAGGTTTTCAGACTTTGGTGTCCATGTCAATCTGGGTTAAAGCTGTCCGGCAGGCAGTAGGAACAAGGCAGAGAGGGAAGGTGATGGTGGGGCGGCTCACAGCCACTCTGATAAGCCTCCTTTCCTTAAGGCATTGCATTTTCCTTCTCTGCCCTGTGAAGGTTTGAAGTCATCCATGAGCTTGGAAGCCTTCATTTTGGGCTACTCTTATAGTGCAAAGCTCATTGACTTCCTTTGCAATGAATTTCAAGAAAGCTTCCTTCACCACATTGAGGGCTTTCTCCTCTCTCCCTGTCCTACATTTGTTTTTATTGCACTGGAGAAAGAAGTAAAGAAAAAATGGATACGGGAGATAATACTCTTATAAAAAATACAAAAAAAAAAAAATCATAACCATTTCTTCTCTGGCAGCCAGAAAACGCTGTCACGTGTGCATAAAGAACTGACCTGTATGATGAGCGTTACTGAACCACAGCTACAGGTCAGTGCTGTGAAGTGCAATGAATGGGAACAGCGAGTCAATTACAAGCTGGGATTGTGTTTTCCATCATGCAGGCAAAACAGCATGGCTTAACAGGGAGAAGTCACAATTTTCAAGTTCTCCAAGGGAATAGATTTGGGGGAAAAAATGTGATCCAGTTATCTACTTGGATCTCCAGAACTTTTCAATGGGCTTCTTTAAGGCTCATAAAGAAGTAAAGCTGCCGTGCGATGAAAGGGAAACTCCTGCCCTGAATTAATAACAGGTTAAAAGTTAGGAAGCAAAGGGGAGTAAATGGTCAAGTTTTACAATGGAGGGAAGTCACCAATGGAGTCCTGTAGGCATCTGTCCAAGAGTCTGGGTGGTTTGATATATGGAAAAGGGGGGCTAAACTGAACTAATAATGCCTGCTGACAGTGCTAGAGTCAAATGAGAAGAGTTGCAGAGGGAACTCACAGTGTGACTGAGCAATAAAACAGCAGAGGTAATTCAGTGAGAGAAAATGTTAAGATTTTTACATGGAGAAGTTATGGTCATGGTGGAGTAGCTAGCAGTCAGGCAGAAGGTGCTAGTTTTTAATAAATAGTAAGAACTGAGTGTCCATGAGAAGTCAAAAACAAGCATTGGGAATTTTTGGGAAGGAACTAGAGGAAAATGCCACGCTCTCCACGTTTCACTCTATATGTGACTGAATTCAAGGGATGGGATCGTTGTCTTCTGACCTACGGGATTTTTGTGCCTGTAATGTTAGAGCACATAACAGCTCTAAAAAGAATGCCCTTTGGGAAAGGGGTTTTGCAGAACATGGTATTTTCCATCAATAGATTGATTAATCATGCTCTAGTATGGTCTAGAACCCCTGTAATACTGAAGGGTGGATTAATGTAGACTCTGAATTTATTCTTTTCTATTTTTCCAATGTTAACGCTTATCAGTCTGTTATGTTTTGATGGGAGTATCTAGCAGTTAATGTTGTTGTTAACAACATTAACAAGGGAAAAATATGAAAAAACATATCTGAAAAAATAAAACCAGTGTAGCCGTATCTGTATGAAATCTCATGCTAGAAAGAATTACAAATGTGAATAGCTTTATGCAGAACAGAAGCCCTGCTTAGTAAATATGGATAGTTTGGCTGGGGAAAGCTATACGTACTTTGCTGTAGCGTGTGTGTCTTCCATTATGTTTTATGCCAGGATGTGGTAGTCTCAAAGGACTTCTTGAATGGGTGGATTCAGACGTATGTGCACACAAGCATTATACCGATCAAATTGTGTATTTATTCCTTTAACTGAGCAGTATAACCCAGCAGAACTTGTGACTGTAGGTATTAAGCACAGACACGTAAAACTAACTACTATGCCAAAGATACTTGCAGGTACAGCAGCTGGTACATATTCTGTATATGTCTCCATTGTTCTAGCTTCAAACTTGCATGGTAAGTGTGGTAAGCATGCTGCACTTAATGATTTCCCCTTTTCCCTCCCCATCCAGCTGAAGATTTTAAGTGTTTAATGGAAGAAAAATACTCTAATCATGAGTTTATGAAGTCACTGGGTCTTTTGGATCATTTCATTTACAATTTTATGTTTTATATGATGTTTAAAATACCCTATTTCTAACAACAAAATTGAAAAATTCTTTGTGTTACCCACAAAAGGCTACACATTATACTGACTGAACTGGTCTTCAGAATCCTGTAGTTGCATTTAAATAGCTTAAAAGATTACTGTATGCCTGATACAAAAGAGGATAGGTTATGATAATGTTGTTTTAATGTTCATTTAATATATAGAGAAGCAGTAAGTAATTTTACAAATTGCATTTGCTCAAATTGAAATAGAATAAGACTGTAGTTGAAGAAAAGCAGAATGAACTGTGATAATCAATGTAATGTTTTTCATGGCAAAAGTGGTGCAAGAACTGCAACTGTATAAATAGGTTGTGCGTGATGAAAGAAAATGTTATTTCTGCATTACTTAATTTCTCATTTTTCTCTGACATTTTGAATCAAGCCTTAGTCTGTAGAACAAATTTGAAATATCAGAGGTAAAACAAAAAGATAAACTTTGTCTTCAGTATCTAGTTTCATTAACTTGATTGGGCGTTACTCGGAGCAGATCCATTTTTAACATATTACATTTGCACAGTGACCTTTAAAATGCTGTGAATGAAAACTGGTGCTGTGATGTCTTGATTATTCCCATAAAGTAACATTTAGGACTTCACTTAGATATATTCTTATGTGAAAAATAATGACATCTAATCTGTTACAATAATAAAAATGGGACACTTGTCTTCCAGGTAGTTGAAAAAATGGTCCAAAGCTAGGTCTTATTTTTCTGAAATACTGACATTCTTTGTCACTAAACACTAAACTGTCTGAAAGTTTAACCATCGTACACAGTATAGGTCTAGACACCACGTCTAAAACGGGGGAATGCATAAGTTCAAGGAGTACAACCAGAAATTAATTTGGAAAAATATCAGATAAAAACTTGAGGCAGAGTAGCTACTCCAGATGTACTACGTAACTGGGCACTTTTATTCTTCTTTCAGAGTGATCTCAGCATAGTTTAATTTGAACTGAAGAAAGCAGACTTACTCCAAAGGAAAGCATCCAGAATAGTTGATGTGTAGAACGCATTAAGTAATGACTGAAAGACTTACACATCACGATGTTGTCCCGCTGAGGTCCCAGCTGGAGTACCTGGTGAGCAAAAGGAGAGTCTAGATGGGAGTAACAAGAAATATTAAAGGCTTAGCAAGCTGGAGTTCTGAGCGACAAGTTAGTAAAGCACAGCTGCTTAGTTTTGCAAAAGGATGATTGGGAAGGCCTTGATACCATTTCTATAGAAATGCCTAAAGGATAGCTGTGAAGGAGAGGGGAAGCCAGCACTGTTTGTGGATGTGGCAGGACACACACCAAGAGCTGAATTTGCAATAGGAGAGCTCTATGTTGGGGAAAGACGCTCTAACTAAAGAAAGAGATGAGCAATAGAAAAGGTTGTTTTATGGTAGGTGTGGTGTTTGAAGCTAGCATAAATGGCACTGGATTTATGAGAGACGTGTTCCAAGTAGCAAATCTCTTCTAGTCCCACGTGGTGAGGTGTACCCCTTGTCATATGCAATACATTTACAGTAGTCACAACAGGTAACCTGTAGTATATCAGAATTTATATAAAACCCTATAAGATGAAAACCTTTTTAAACTTTTCTGCCCTTTGCGACATCATTGTGCCCCAAAACCACTTCTTTCAAATCCTGTTCATGAATCTCAAATCTACATGCATGGTGGTACCCATCCTGCTGGTGTGTCGGATGGGCAGACAATGTAAGTCTGCTGCTGGGTTGGAGATGATGTCTGCATTGAGAGGGTGAACTTCAGACTTGTTGAAACAGCCAGACTCCACTGAAAGCCCTGATTAAGTTCTTAAAGCAAAGCCTAAAGGTTTTTCATTGCTGTACACTAATGGGGGAAAATACATGCAAATTGTACAATCTCAGAGAGACTATTCAGTGTTTAACTTTCTGCTATGTTTCTTGGAAAGAGAATACAAGCTTTCTGTCCTTCACACTTGAATGTTCATTCTGAATGGCATTTGCTGTACAGCCTACTGTGGCACCTTACTTAATTAGCACTTGCTGCTTTTCCTTCCTAAAGAGAATTGTGATAGTGGCAGACTTTATGTCTTGGCTACCAGAGGGATGGGAAGGCTCCTGTAACTTTTATAGCCGATCAGCTGAGACAGTCTGGTTGCCCATGGTTCCTAATGAGCAGCACATGACAAAGTGCAGAGAATTGGCAAGATTAATGAACCCAGTATTCCTTAACAGCATGCTGACTTGTAATGGCAATATAGAGAAGGACTACGTTAGCACATTCTCAGTGGTGTGGCATTGTACTGAAATTAAAATCCATTGCAAGCACCTATAGAAATATGTAAAAATCTAAGGTTTGTATTTGCATATCGGAATTCATGGTGGATTCACCATTGCTAGAAGACAGAAACCCTAGAGGGGGACAGAGCTTGACCCTGTCTTGGGAAAGTATTCCCATTTGGGAAAGCGGACTAGAATGTGCTTCCCAACAGAAGTGTTCCCAGTTCTCTTGGCAGCATCCAAGGATACTCTTTTTCTTAGTTAGGGTCCTTGACAGTACTTCTGTGACATCTTTAAGCCATCCTGTTATTTCTCTTAACCAAAAAATATTATTGTGTAAAAACCCTGAATTAGTGCTAATTCTGATGTTTTCTGATCAGTGGATTCCTCTTAAATCTTCCTCCTTATTGGTGACATTTGTTTTCTATGTGCCATTCTTTGGAAAGCTGATGACATTTGCTATGGTTTCTGATTAAGAATGTGCTAATGCCAGATCTTCATTTGAAGTTTGGGATTTGGCAATACAAACAGCTGTAAAAAAGTATAATCTTTAAATGCTGAGGACAGAGGGAGTCTCATTTGAGCTGAATCACATATTATAACTATTCAAGTCATACTTTGGCAACTAAAGTGCTTTAAAACACCCACTGCTTTCTTTATATTTCCTGACTCTTACGGAAGACCAGAAAGATAAAATTTTAGGAGTTGGTATGAAGGACGAATGAAAGAGGACTAACAAACTGAAATAAGCTTTATTTCTTTAATGGAGAAACCAGTGCCTATGGAGCACAAAATGCTCAGTACAGTGCAGGAGTCCTTTGTAGGCAAATGCTTGAAGGCTTTGCTTTCTGATGCCTGTTTTTCAGAGTCTGAAGGTTAGTTTACGGCACTTACACGTGGACCCAGTCCAACTGCCCATAGTAAGAAATCCACTTCACTGGGAAGAAGTGGAGCCAAGTCGAACCCTACGGCTAGTGAATTTGGCTGGACATCACACCATCTGCATGTCAGGATTCACATCCACATACATTTTGGGGTTGGACCCGATGATCTCTTGAGGGCCCTTCCAATCCCTACAATTCTGTGATTCATTGATCCACAACCTTGATTATGGGGCCAGCCAAATCAGATCAGTGCCCATCTCCCAAATCCAGAAGTATATTCCCTGTGCAGCGGGCTGGGGGGCAGCACTGAGACTCTTCCTATTCCAGTCCCTCGTCTTTTTTCTGATGGGAACTCTGGCTTTGCACCTCCTTGGTAGGCAGGTAGCATTGTCCATGGCAGGGTCCCTTGAGATCCCAGCTGAAACTGTTCTTTTTATACAAAATATTTAAATATTCCCTAACCCCGCAGCTAGAAAAATGTCAGTCTCTGCTGGGAGAAGTCTGTGAAGCATGGTACAGACATCAACCTAGACTTGTTTTACATGGATTTAAAAAACAGAACAAAACAAAATATCCATAACCTGTAAAAGAACACAGAGAGAAACAAATAATCCCTAGCACTGAGTGAGGGATTATTTGGTGAATACGTAAAAGCATTGATTTCTTCAAGGGGTGCAGTACGTGGTATTAAAAAAAAAAATTAAGTGTATTGCAGAAATCAGCTATCCAATTCCAGAACAGCTGAGACTTGTCATTGATATGTGCTCAAATCCTTGTAAAATTTCAGATGAAGGCCTTTGAGTGCATTTGAGTTGCGAGACGGTGTGCTAGTAAGGGTTATGGAATTGCAAATGAGCGCCGCACTCCATCTTCTCCTGGGTGGTGTAGGCAGCTTTCTGCTCCAGGCTGCTGCCTACCTTGCCTGCTGTCTTAAGCTCTCACTGCTTTTCCGTGAAAGAATATAAACAGTGGGTAGAAGTTCTCTCGAGTTAAATGGGAACAGGATCAGGCTGTGATTCAGGATCAGACTGCTTGTCAGTTTTTACTTTTTGCAGAGTTGGAGTGTTTCAGTTGCAAATCTCATCTTTTGATGGGCAGTCACCCATATATTCAATGTGTTGGGTTTTTTGAAATGAAATCAGTGCAACAATTTTTTTTTTCTGTCTGATTTCTTTGATTTAAAAATGTCTTGGGAATTCAGTAGTTTCTAATGAGAAACAAAAGTTGTTAGACCTGCATGTTGAAAGTTTTCTCCCCTATACAACAATTAAAAAAAAAATGCATGCAGGTTGTTTTACTTTATTTAGCTTGTAAATGTGATTTTTTGACACTGCATGTAGGTTGTTCTTCCAACAACCAACTTCCAAACTATTGTCTATTTCAATAATGCACAAATACCAGCAAATGGAGCTTTTTCTGTAGCGGTTCAGAATTTCACTTCTATTGAAAAGTGGACTATGTGTAAAATATTCATCATGAGTGCATGTTTAAAAAAGAATCTATTGTATTGTTAAATATTCTAGTAGGCTGCTAACCAAAATAAAAAAAAAAAAATGCTGGCAATTGTGAATATCCAGTATCCAAGATTCCTCTTAGGAGTGGCTGGATTCTCCAGTGCTCCACTGCTTTGTGCGACTCTTTGATCTGTAGCATTCAGTACTGCTTTCCTCTGTTGTAAATGCAAATGTGAGATAAATGCAGGAGGTGCTATTCAGTCACGGTGTCGGAGGAAAGGGAATTGTTTTTCATAAACACTCTGCAGTGAGTAAGAGATGATCTGCTTAGCGAAGTTTCTGGGTTTACATCCACTGTGGATGAATTGGTGCGGAGCCAGTCAGATTTCTTTCGGCAAGCTGGTCTCTGGATTTTATTAAGGCTTCCCCTTACTGAAAAAGTCCATTTTTCTTCTTGTAGGATGCCCCTTTTATTTTGGAGGATACTGACACTTGTAGACAAATTATTTTTCCTCTCTGGTATCTCACTTCATCTTTGAAGCAAAAATTCAGAAGTCTAGCTGGCAATCAAGCAGCGTATCTGTCTGCTGTAAATCTAAGCCTTGGTGATTTCACTGATCAGCATCAGTGGTCTATGTTCTGAGCTGGGGAGCTTTGGTTTTGTGTATCTCTGAGGATAATATGTTATGTACTCCTTTAATTTGTGCAGTATGTAAAGACAGTAATACTTGCAAGGAAAATTGTGTCTGCATGAAACTAACTGGAAAGTGATCTAAAGGTTATTTTTAAAAAGTGCTAGTGGAAAAACAGAATCTGAAAGGAAACAGCTTTTTTTCACCAACTCTCTATTGCCACAAAAATATAATGCTACAATATAAGAATGCAATAATTTCACATAGCTTTTTTTTTTTTTTGTGAAGAAATATGTGCAATTCAATTTCATTACCCATTCTGCTGCTTATTTAATTTGAAGGCGCTAACTCCTTTGTGACTAGGCGAGCAGTGAAGTGACTTCTGATGATTTTGCCAGCATGCATATGTTGTGTAGAGGCACAGAAAAATAATCATCCCCTTCTAGCTGGTGATATTATCTTGGCAACGTCCCTAATATGTATGAAGCTATGCCAATGTAAAAGTGCCACCGGCTCCATCAGTTTAGCCGCAGCCATTTGGGGAGATGACACAAGGGTGGTGGGAGAGTGTTTCCTTTGGCTGGTGAGGTCAGGAGGAGGCTGATGCTGTCAGCATTGGCATGGGCACCACCACTGCAGCATACACAGTTTGTGTTTCAGACACCATATATATCATGTCACATCTGTAGTTGCTCCAGCCTGCCCAGCTGACTGGTGTCTTCACAAGGGGCAGGGGCAGCATTGCTCTGCCTGCCCAGCATCTTCCCTGGGGTGGATGTTGGAGGTAGGGGTGGATTGGGATCCACATCTGTTTCCAGCATCAGAAAGAAAAGAAACCTTACGTATGGCAATGGGACTGAGAGAGCGGTGGCTGGAGCATTGTTGGCTGCCACGTGATTTGTGGCTGAGGGCAGCAGCTCGCTTGAAAACCAGAGGCGTGAGCCAATTTGGCAAGGTGTCAAAAAGGAGCTGGGCCATGGCGCTCAGCAGGCAGGCAGCTTTGTCCCTAGAGGTAATGTCCCTAAATGAGGTAGTCCTGTGGACAAATATTTTGGGCCTGACTTTGAAAAAGCCACGTCGCTGCTAGTTTTGCTGCTTCCAAAGGGTACATTACCCAACAAAGGACCAACCTCTTTGAACCTGGTGAAAGAAGTACAGCAAGTAAAAGCGAGGCAAAGGAATAAACTCAGACTGGCAGAGGAAAAGGCTTTCCTTTGTAAAATATGAAGGCCTGGCTACTCGCCCAGATAGACTGCATAAAGTAAGGTAAAAGTTGTATAAAGGTTGCAGGAATGGCAGTCCGAGTAGACTTTATTGAGTCTGCTCAATAAAACTGAGTGCACATGAAGAAGTAAGTATGGAATTTGGCACGAGGAGCTACTCTTTGTGTCCTAATCCATGCTAGAGGAACGTGGTACAAAATAGCTGACGTCAATAGAAAGACTCCCTCTGCTTCTGTAGGCTGTAGAACAGACCCTTATCTTTTCTCTATTATCTTAATGCTGGCAGGATGACTAATACTGACAGATATCCTGGTGCTGACAGTGACAGCTTAAATCTGTCCTGGAGAATTGAACAGAGTATTTCTTTCTACATCTCTGTAGGGTTTTCATGAGTTGTAGCCCATAACTACAACAAGTGGGAGGATGAATAAAACTGAAATGAAGAAATAGACCTAAAATGTAGTCAACGGATGTATGAGTGGAAAAAAAGAGGACTGGAAGAGAGACACGTATTTTGGCTATAGCTGTTGACCACAATAGCTGAGAAATAAGGCCCTGTGTGGTTGTGAATTCCTGCAAATTGATGGATTATAGTGATGTCAGTTTGTTCAGGAGAGAATGTATTTCTGTATTACTAAAATATTTTCAATGATCCAGTGCTGTCAACTTAAAGCACTCAAGAACTGTATGTCGGGTCATTACTGGGAACTCTGCTTTTTCATTCTGAATTTTTAAGACTCGTTTCTTTTTATTGTCTGTGTGTGAGCAAGGACAGCACTTCAATATGTTCCATGAACAATAAAGCTGTAGTTCTTGTGCCTGTTCAGAAAATCCTAATGGTATAAAAATTTCACTTAGCACAGATGCACAAAGATGTTTTCAAGGAGAGGGGAGAGAAAGAAAGAAAGAAAGAAAGAAAGAAAGAAAGAAAGAAAGAAAAGAACTTGTAAGAGATACTAAGAAGGTTTGTGAAATGGAGTAGGGCATAATCAAAGAAAATCCTAATTCTAAGTCATTATAAAGAACTTGATGAAGTTACTGAAGAATCTTAATAAAGATACAAGTAAAATAATCTTAGAAGCTAATACATTTTTTGTTTACCTTTAAAATTGAACTGCTTTATCATTCAGTCCAAAGTCTGAATGACAGCTAGTTGATGGCAGAACAGGAAAATAAATCTGTGAATCCTGTTCTTATAAATTTTTCCCATAAAAAGCACAGTTGGTTGCAGTTACTTTCCAAAGATTAAAGGGACAAGAAGTTTTCTCTCGTTCTGTTAATACCTTTGGGGGCTTTCTAATTAATCTGTTTATCTGCTTCTCATTCTAAAGATACCTGGCTTTGATTCCCACAAAAGAACAACTCAGAAACTACATGCTCTTTTTTATTTTTTATTTATTCTCCAAAGAAATTTCACTATGATCTTTTGCAATTGCCACATACTGTATCTTGGCACAGAATAGTACCTCTGCTTATGGTTTGCATCATTAAATATCAGATTGGCTGCTCATTGTGTTTATAGGATACAACAAGAAATAGCCTGCTAAATCTGGCTGGTTAGTAAAACTGGTGTTCATTCAAACACTGTGCTACCATGTTTCCACATCATAAAGAGAACAAAATCTCATAAAACTAATAAGCTGTAAAATAGAATTAAAGTCAGTGGCAAAAGATATGCCCAAATGTAGTAAATAAATTATAGACTTCAGAAAAGTTATTCTTAAAAACAATCCCCAAAACAAAGTAGACCAGAAATGCAATCTGTGAAACTGCTTTGAAGTTTGTTTTGTTTTTTTAACAAAGGAGGGGGGAATAGCATGCCAAGTATACACAATATTAATAATAGCAATCCTGATGGCTTATCTGTAGATCTCAGTGGCATACTCTTGGAACTTAGGTGAGTGTTATCATCTCCACCTTTGGATGAGGAAGCTGGGTTACTGTAAGAATAAATTTTCAACACAGAACACAAAGCAGTGCTGACTCCAATTCCCACTCCAATTCCCAGCTTTAATTATTTTTCTCTGAGCTTCATTTGTTTCTCTTCATTATACAGAACTTGTTCTTTCAGCACAAGGTAATTTGGATAGCATTGAATGTAGATTAGATCCATATATTAATACTTATGAAACTGATTAATTCTAAAATTGTTCTGATAGATTAGCTCCTTCCCATCACTGGACGGGAGGCTGCCTACATCCTTAATTTAGATTGGTGTGTCATTTTTTTAATATTTTATTGCTCAGTACACTGCAGAAAGGAAAAGGATGTCCCTGGTGCTTTTTTGGCATGGTTCCAGATATTCTATGTAATTCCCATCAGGCGTATCACTTGTGGGATCAAGAATTTCCACTGTCCTTTTCAATATCCACGTGATGCTGCTGAGATAAATCAGGGGAAGCCTGTTATCAGCAGTGCAGAGATGACATCCCGTTCTGCATCTCCTTCTGAGACAAGAGGCATAAAAGCTGTCCCTGAGTGCCTGGCTAAAATCAAACTGCGTGTTAGTTAAATAGAGATGACACTAAATGCAGGAATGAAATCCACTGAAAAAGTACCAATTTCCATCATGTCTTGTGCAATACATTTATATAGAGCTTTAGAACAGAAAAGTCTAAAATATTTTAATGTGTCCAATATGCTGCACTGCTGGGTGCACACCCCATTTTATTGCTCCTTGCTCCAGGGCCTTCATTCCAGGTCAGACTCAGTGTCTTCCTGCTAACCTTTGAAAGTCACTTGTGTTTGGTATTTTAAAAGAGAGCTCTCTCTGAATGGTGATCACCTCTGGTAGCAGCTATGTTCGTCGAGGATTTATTCTTCCAGTGACAGGTACATACGAGCAGTAGACAAACATTAAGTAACTGGGGCTGTGGCTTTGGCCTTTGGTATTGGGACGGGGCAGAAAGGTCTGATTTCCTTCAGAGACACACCGTGCATCTTTCCTGCTACACATCCGTACAAACACAGCAAGGAACTGGAACAGAAGGAGAGAAGAGATGAGGGTAACGTGGAAAGGAGGAGAAAAAGGCTTGAAGGAAGGGGAGAGAAAGGAACTGTGGTTTGAAAGAAAAGTGTAGTCCACCCTGCTAACTCAGGAAAGCGGAGAAACTCAGACTGACACCCTAATGAGACCTCAATCACGAAGCCATCACGAAGTACTAGGGCAGTGTAACATTGAGAGTTTAATAAGCTTAATGAAGGGGGTGGATAAGATTTCCCTCATATAGTTTTTGGTGTGTTCTCTGGGAAGTGTCTGCTCATACATTACTGCTTTGATAAATATATACCCGAGGTACCAATACATTACCTCTGATAGGGGATGAATGCAGGCAGTGGTGAAGCTGGAAAGATTTGAGGGTACCAAGCCAATGGCTGGCAGACCAGAAGAACTGAAAATGTCCACCTCAAACCTCAAGCATAGTAAGGGGCGAAGAGTAAGGCTTTACAACTGAATTGCTCCCTCCTCATTCTTTCCCTGCTACTCTCCTGGAGGCTTGGGCCTGTTTTGGGGTTGTGTCCAGTGTGAGACTGTCTTAGCGCACTGACGCACAGGCTGCCCTCAGAGCTGTCCACTTCCTAAGTCATTATCTTCCGGTAATTTGGTTTTCTCTATCAGTCCGAGCTTCTAGCATGCCTGCTCAGATCCCCATCATTTCAAGATGGGTCATATAATGCAAAGCATATTCAGAAGACAGCTATCAGGAACATCTGAGTCATAATTTAATTCTATGGCTGCATCTTTGCCCCTATTCCTCTCTCCTAATCAAATGTAAGCTTTCTGATGTCATCATTCAGCTCTGCACAAGTTCAACTATTTACTGAGCTTTTGATGGGTTCTTGCTGACAGGCTGTGATGTCCTTGAAGGCTATCCAAAGGCTCCTCATTATGAGTTTTAAAGTCACCACTTTGCCTTCCTGTTTCATGACAAGGTGAGACCCCCAGGTGTGCTGCCCATGGAGGTAACCCATAGTTATGTTTAGGTAACTTAGCAAAGGTGTGGACTTGTTCTTGCTGGGAACACGTTCTCACTTCCAAGGTATCAGTACTAGATTCTTAATTTTATGTGGTATTAAAAGGAAGACTGACCTTGCCAATTCATATTGCCATTCTCTAAAACATATACCACACACTCTTTAGTGCCTTTCTTCTTATGTGAGGACCTAAATACTGAAAAAGTTATAATTCATTGTGTTTTCCTTTTTATCCCTCAAGAAACAAAATAGTGCCCAATGCGATGTATGTATACAAGGAGTAAAAAAAAAAAAATGCCCCCTGATATTTGCAGTAAACTTTTCTCCATCGCAAATGTGCCATTGGACGTTAAATCAACTAAGGAAAGCAGCTTAACTTGTCTTTATCTTAAGCAACTTCAGCAGTTTTTCAGAGAGCCACCTGTAACTGTGTTTCAGCAGCTCCACATTCATGACCCCATGCAACCATACCACGAGCTAAATAGATCCTACTTACTAGCAATTAAAGTGATTTAATTTAAAATACAATGACAGATGCATAATGGGTTAATTACAAAATAAGTAATTAGCAAATAGGATGGAAAAGGTTAAAAGGTTGTGGACTTTTGTTCTTTGCTTGGGAGAGATAGCGAAATCATCAGCGATTAAACTTTTTCTTTTAATTTCTGGGACTGATTCTGCTATTGTTAGCTGCAAATGAGGCAGCAAACAAGAAGATAGGTTTAAAAAATCACTGTTTTATCAGACATACTGAAAGGCCATTGTTAACACTGGGGCTGTGTGGTTTGTTTCCAGTCTGCACCCAAAAGTAGGCTTGTATCCATAACGCCTCTACGTTGTGCTAAGATATATGCCTTTTCAGAGATGAAGAGATGAAGTAGCAATAGTAGTAGTAGTCCTCTCTGCTATGTGTACTGGGCCCCAGTGAGGTCAGGAAAAACAGTTTGAAGAGTGGCTGAGATTAGAGCACACCTCTTAGGAAAACTCTGCCTAAATTAAATGAGTGAATTATTTAGTTGGAAATATGCCATAATGTGTTTGTTCTCAGAAAGTGAGGCTAAAAAGGGATAGGACTTTGAACAGGGTAACTTCTGACCTGTGAAAATCCTCAGCTGAAATCCAGTTAACTTCATGCAATGCTGCACCCTGCTAGAGAGGGTGAAAGCAATTTTCTGTTAAAATCAGCAAAATAAGAGCTTTTACTTCATTTTCGCAAGTATCATTCTTTCTCTCCATGACTCCCATCTGCCCAAAACCATAAGCAAATGGGCATTTAGATAGTTTTAATACATTCATATTTTATGACCACCAGCTTATTGCCAGGTAACTTGAAACTCTTTATTTATCTATAATAATTATAAAATATATTTATGTATGTATAAAACATGTGTTTTGTATTTTGAAATTTCAGAGGGAATGTTTGCAGAAAGGTTTCTCCAACTTGAGCCTAATTGTTACTGAAGTCATTGAATTTTTCTTTTGAAAAATAAGCTTTTGGGTAAACCTCAGAAATAGCAATATGGGCTTCTCCATTTCAAAATATCAATTAAAACCAGGCAGGAATACTTTTTAAATATAGCTGCCCTCTAACCTAATTACATGTCCACCAGTAACCATTAGCATAATTTAACTGAATTTCCCATAAGTCACATTCTTCCATCATCCCATGTTGTCTTTTGAACATGGTCATCATGTGCTCGCTTTCCTGTCACTTGGCCAAGCCATAGTTAACTCTGAACTGATATATGTCAGTCCAGTCCCATAATCATTTAACTGTACTTGTCTGTCCTTCCTCTTCTGTAATTGATGCTTCTTTGTATCTCCTCTTTTCCCTTGTGCTGCCCTACTGCTTGACATAAGGCCTGCACGTTCACATCCAGAAAGGTGCTGTCCTCTTTGGGTGCATAACATTCTTCCAACTTCTTTTTAACACACTTTTCTTTTGAGCTGCTTCTTCAGTGGTAGATGAACACTCCGGGACCACCCATTTGACTTGAGAAACTGGGAAACAATCTGAGCAGATTTTTAGCTCATCTTTATCCCCCTACAATTGATTAGGGATATGCATTTCAAAAAAGATCTGCCTTCTTGTTTGCATCCGTTACCTTAATTTTGTTGAAAAGAAGCTTCTTTATATTTTTTCCCCAGTTATAATTGAATTTAAGCTATGCATTTCAGGTCTGGAATCTGTGCTGAACATTTCAGAATTTGATGGTTTTGCAATTTGGCTATCAGTTTTTAGGACAAATAGATTCAGGTTTGGAAACTCATCAAGTCACGCAACATGCAAAACTCATGAGCCTAAATCCATAGCTGTAACCGCATCTCTTGTTTTCTTTTCCAAGGGTTTCTGCAAACTTCTCTATATTTGCAGCCTGTAACTCAAGGGCTGCAATATAGGCAATGATTTTTCATTATTAAGAATTTCTTTTTGAAACCAAGTGGGGAACCTCTAAAGCTCTGGTTAAGAAAAAGCAGAAAGCCTAAAGCTGCATTAATTCTGCTGTTCATATCTGAACCCCTGAAAATAGCTCAGACAAATGCCAGTACCAATCTTTAGGGTAATGCTTATCTCCATCCAGGAGAGTGACATTTCTAGTTTGGAATATATTTGTTTCTGCTTCACTGATTTGTTTTGTTTTGTTTTTGTTTTAGGCACTGCACGTATATGATGCATTGACAAATTTTGTTTTTGTTAGCAAGATTCATACATGTACCTCCTCTCCTGACATTTAGAAATCATCTTTCTTAATTCATATTAAATTGAGAGTGGAAAATCACCAGTTTCAATAGAAGTCTTTGAAATTTAGTATCTTTGGTCTTATCTTCAGTTAATCAGTTGTAGAGATTTACTGGGTAACTCAAGACAACCATCTAATACACGCTTCACAATGAGTAATAGGAGAAATTAGCATCAAAGATAAACTGTCCCTTGTTGAAATTTCAGTGAGAGCTAATGTTTCCTGAGTTGACAGAACAAAACAGAAAAACAAGAAAAGTTTTACGTCAAAGCTGTTGTCTGAATGAAACTCCCATACACAGGACAATGAACATATAAGGCATGAAGTGTCTCAAAGGCTCTTCAAAAAACACAGGAATAATCACTTAAATATGAGGCTTTTTATGCAATCCCTTTTACTTTTCTGTCCTCATTAGCCCTGCAAGATCCTTGTTCAATTGGATATTTAAGCAAGTATGTAGAGGTCTTTCTGAATTAAGGCTAAATCTCCAACGATAAACATCTCCCAGTGTACAGTTACAGATCAGCTACTCTTTTGTAAATCTGTTATAGCTTTCACTGCAACGCGTCATGTTAAAAAAGTCCCACAGAGGGAATATTTGGCATTAATTCTCCAAATATCCTATTTATTTTTTTTAAGCTTCAATATGATAGGCACTGAGGTATGAAGTTTTCATCACCCCCACTGCAAACAACAGCAAAAGCAAGTGGAGGGGGTTTGTGCTGTCTGTAATTCCTTTGTGCTGTAGGAGGACGTTCATGCAGCTTGCAAGACTCCTTGATCAGTGGCAACCTCATAGGAGACGCAGCTCCTGTGAAAGGAGCTAAATTTTGAGAGGTGGTTTGTGAAAGCAAAACAGTGGTTATCAAAGCAGTGGCTAAGCAGAGCTGCCTCTGGTTCTATGCTCCTCTTATGCCCTCCTGTGTACACATTCAGTAGGCCAAAGTGAAGTGCTAGGTACTTCTGTGCTTGCTGACATTTCTGCAATGGCTCAAAGTAAAGCAAAGAGGAAGCAATGTTGCACTGCTCTGACACAGTATTGAGCTGAACATAAGCAGGTATCTTAGGGTGCATGCATCGTAGGGCCAGTCAACAGCTCCATGCTATGATGATCAATTATAAGTGCTTGGGGATATTTTGTGAGTGAGATAACATTTTGTTTCTAGAAATGGCAGCTGAAAGAGAGATCACTAACTCAGTTTTCTGCTTGATGGTGGTTTAAAGGTAAGGTTGCAGTCTTCCCCTGCATATTTTTCATCATTCTTATGTGCCTGCGTTTCTGGTGTGGTCAGACTACTGGAGAACTGACTGAAATGCTAAATACTAACCCTGTTGCGCAGCCTTTTCTTTAATGGCCAAAATAAAACCAATTATTATATTTTCCATTAGTTTATAAAAGAATACATTGCCCGGGATATAATAAAACATTTTATGTTTCTGGTGGAAACATAAAAATGACTTTTATCTTGCTGCAGTGCAGTGCAGCATTTTGTGCTGCTGTTGGGACACCTCCATTTGCTGCAGGTGATGTTCAGCACAATGGCTTTGTTATTCAGCCTGTCCTGCAAACAGTATACCAGAACTGAAGTCTCACTGGTGTAGGACTACAAGAGTAATTATTTCATCTATCTGCATTAACGTTGTTCACCCTGCAGTTCTGCTTGTTGAAACCCAAGTGCTTTCAAAAACCTGTAAAGCAGTGAGGCTACAATTATAACTTATCAGACTCATTGTCTGCATATAATAATTTTCTGGCCTTTATGCTGTAAAATAGCTGCCGAAGCCTGCACACTGTTGAGCACATATCATATTGTGGTCAGATCCTGACTGATGCAGAGTTTTTATAATCTTGGCTTTCTAGTGCTCAGCAATTTTTAGAGTGCTTAAGAAGCAAGTTAAAATAGAAAATTCTTAGCTGAAAGGTAAAAAATCAGTAACAGCTCTGGGTGAGAAAGAAAAATAAGATTACATGGAACTACTGAATGATCATATCAGAAAACTTAGTAACTCCTTGCCTTTTTGATAAAGCCTTTGAGGATAGACTGCAAATGTTTATACGGATAATGCACTTAATTTTTGATTTTGTACTTTATTGCACTTTTTTAAATATCCTTGTGTCTTGAACTAGGCTAGCAATAAAAAGCATGAATAAAAGTCTGCTTCTGAACTTGTGTCTACAAACCAGTTCTGATGGATACATTTCATTAAATTCATCTCTAAGACTATAGATTTTTATTCTTTTATATGATGCACAGTTGTTTGGTGTATTTTACAAATGAAAAGATACTGCTTGCTCATACAGGTATTATGTACCATAAGCCACCTAGTGTGTTCTCCACTGAATATGTATCAGTACAAAATTCTGCTCCAAAAATATGAATTTTGCTTTCATGCTGAAAACAAATTGAAAAGTTCAGTTTGTCACCAATACAGCCTATAGACTACCTTGTCCTTTTTCCTGAGGTTGTTAGTTCAGATTTTTCACTAAAAATTAAGTTGAAGCAAGAGCAGCTTTCATGGAGGGAGTTTGCAGAACAAAAAGTACAGATGACACATCCAGTAATTCAGCACCACAAAGCCAAGATAGTCCCCAAGAAAAACAAGAGAGCCATAACTCATTCCAGGGCAGAGTAGGAGGGGATGGCATCCCAGCGCACTCAGTCTGATGGCGCTGGAGCTTTCCTCCATGCTTCCTGAGCATGTTACAAAACTGCTTCTTGGAAAAGGTGTATGAGAGAAAATGCTGAAAAGGCAAAGGCTGGGGTCAGCATGGAGGTGACTGGGCTCAGGGCTTATTCAAGTGGATTTTCTGCTCAGAGGTACAAGAGCACATCCCCATGAAGGCTATGACCATATGACTCATAAAGGTCAGGATCCTAAATCCCAAAATGTTGACTGGTTACTGTCTTTGACTATTACTCGTGTTATTACTTACATATCTGAGATTTAGCAAGAATTTTGTTCTCTCCCTGCTGGCTGGCTTTCAGATGATTTTTCCCTTAAGTAAGGCATGTACTGTGTGATCAGCCTGATGCCCTCAAATGCCGTACTAGTGTCACCTCATGCATTCATGAGCTGACTTCTAAAAAAAAAATCAAGAGATGAACATAACAGAATTAAAGACCTACATTTGTTTTTCTCTCTATTTTTTTTTGAACATCTGGGGGAGATCCACCTGCCTGTAATTTGATTTCAGCTAAGGCCTCCAGGTGCACCTTCAGATTCAAGAGTCAATCAAAGATGTTTTCAGAAAAACATGAATGTCCAACGAGAAGGGATTAGAATTTGCTTATTCAGCACTTTTTTTTTCTCTCTCTCTAGTTGTCACTATTTGTTATTCTGTTTGCTGTATTCTTAGTCTCTGCTTCCCTCACCATCTCCCATTTCCTCATAGTCTTCTAGCCATAATATGTAAATGCACCCTGTGTTCTCCTATGTAATGTCTGGAAAAAAAACATGTGGAGAGGAAGTCTGAGGCTTGCCAAGAAGTGCATGGTTCATGTTGTGGACAGGAGTCAGGATTCAGACCAGAGAATTGCCATGCCACTGGCCTAGCAGAGAGCGGTAGCCTCTATCGACAGCTGAAGCAAAGGGGCAGGGATGAAAAGATCCTCAAGCCAGAGCAGCACAACTCTTTTGTGTACTCTTAGGTTAATGCAATGCATTTGTATGAAGGAGGAGACACCTGGTGAGAGTGGGAGAACACTTAACCACAGTGATTAATGTTAATTGGTTAATCACCTTTCATTATGGGAGAAGAAAGTAAGCACAATAATTGGCAATATGACTTGACATCTTTGCTGGATTGAAGGCCAAAGGCTGAGAATGAATTTCAAATATGACCTTTTCAGGCCAGGGGAAGATTAAGATCTCAAAGATGGGTCTTTCGGTTATGATCTGTGACAAAATAGGAACATTCTTTTCTTAGTACAGGGCTGTATGTCGGAAGCACAACTCGGTCAAGAATGGAATGATTGTTTTGCTACTACTATTTGAGGTATCCAGTGTGAATGTGAGGACTGCCTTGTTAAATAAGAAGAAAACTGGGGCTGAACTCCAGTGATGGAGAGGGAGCACACTGCCCAGCTGCTGCTGTCCGGCAGGGAGATCACGCGGGATGCTGAGACAAGCTCAGGACTTAGTCCTGCATGCTCAGGGCTTGTGACTCAGAGCCATGAGACCTTGGCTAGCTTGTTGTGGGCAAACAAGTGCTCAACACATAAAAGATAATCTAATGTACACTGCTCATTGTGGTGTTTATCAAAGCTTAAACACAAAAATTCTGTCACTTCTGGCAAGAGAGAAACTTAATCTGCAAAGTCTGTGAAGACTCCCAGAAATGATTGGCCTGATGTGATAGAGGCCTCGCCAGTGACTCATCTGACTCCTTCCCAGTCCTGTCTGGTCACAGACTTTTTAGTTGTAGACTCTGAAAAAGAATTTGATTTCTACCACCACCACCCACATCTATGCCTTCAAGGGGAAACTGCTATAATTAATGTAGATACTGCCTACTCTTCTTGCTCGGGTAAAGTAGTGCACCATGCTGGGCACTCAGAAGACAGTCCAAGTTCTGGATACAAAAATGGATAAATAGTTTACAGAATAATAGGCAAATACATTAAATAATAGTCAATGTTTCTACCGATCTGCCACCTTCCTTTAAAGGAAAAATAGGAAATTACTTCTGGCATATGAAGTGCGGGATAAAAGCATACTTTTGAAAGCATTTCCAATACATTTGCAAAGTTTATTAAAATCACTGTCAGGTACAAAGCAGGTATTACAAGTGGGCTCTTTCACTATGTTTACTTTGGCAGTTGCTGAATTGACCTAGTGGAGATCTGCTTGCTCAGGGTGCTGCTAGATACACACAGTACCACCACAACCAGTTCCACTAAATTCATTTTCTAGACACAGATGGGAGGAGAAAAAGAGGATCTACGCTCTCTGTTTCGAGCCGTGGGACACAGGAAGACTGTGCCAAAGCCAGATATGTTGGTATAATGCTTTAAACAAAAGACTATATTTTCCTACAGTTATTTCATAATTAGTTTTTTTACACAAGTGACAACTGCCTTCATGCCAAATCCTGGTCTCATCAGGAAAAATGGCAAAACTCCCAGGATGGCTAGAATTTTTCTCTTTATACAAAATTCATTGAGGAACTTTACATTTCTCATTTTTTTCCCTCCCATTTTTAATAGATTGGCACAAAAACAATAATTTTACAATTAGTAACTAATTATTTACAGGAGGGGCAGAATTTTTCTTTAAAACAGTCAATTGTTTACTTCAAGAGCGCTTGTGTGTCACTGAGTCACCAAACCACAATTAAATTCTGGGAAATGGCTTATTGTTGAGGTTCTTGGGGTCCCATGACATGGTGGGGTGGGTCAGATTCTGGTTATAATTGGGGGCCTGATCTAAATTTGTATCCTCTTTACTCTTTTGATTGACAGACTGTAAAGGATTATGAAGTTCCACAAGATGTCAGTAGCAAAAGAAAAATCTTGTTGCCTCTGGTTGTGTTGTTTGTACATGGCAAATATCAAGCAGAGTATTTGCTTTTCCCCTAAGAGTTTAAGGAGATGCTGTCTTTTCTGAGACGAGCCCAGACAGAGACTTGAGTAGTTTGCTTGGAAGGAAAGACAAGGCGATAAAAATACATTATAGCGTGTATGCTGGAAGATATTTTAGCAGTTTCTGCTGTAAAACTTTCAGTAGGTTTTACTTTTCACTTGCGTTACAAATAGAGTAAACAATAAGGTTTGTATGTTGTGGGTTTTTTTACTTTTTTTTTTTTTTTTTTTTTTTTAAAGGCGTGAAGCAATGCTGAATGTTGGAGTAGCAATTAATTTAGCCTAAAGATTTACCAGAGCTGCCTGGTTAATGTCACGAGGCATAAAGTGATGGAAGAGATGGGGAATAAATCACGGGGAAGATAACAGAGCTGTTAATTCAGAAGGTCGAGATTTGCATGGGAAGGGAAAAAATAAAAAATAAATTAAAAAACGGAGAGAGGAGGGGCTGCTCAGTGAGGGTTTCGGAGCATGGGGCGAAGCCGGAGCCCCCGCCGGCCCGGAGGGGTCCCCTGCTCCCGCGGGGCCGCCAGAGGGAGCCGCCGCGCCGCGCCTCGCGGCCGGGCCGGCTCCGGAGGGGCCGGGGGTGGCTGTGGGGGCCGGCGGTGGGAGGGCAGGCGGGCAGGGCTCTCCCCGGCTCCTGGCCCCGCAGGGCCGGGTAGCCGGCCGCCGGCTGTCCCCTGGGGCGAGGAGAGGGGCGAGGAGTGCCCGGGGTGCGAGGGGCAGGGGCCGCGCCTTGAGCCCCTGAAGGCGTGGAGGGCGCCCCGCCGCCATTTCGTAGGGCTGCTCCCGGCGCTGCCTCAGGTGCCCGGGGCGCGGCCGAGCTCCCTCCCGGCGGGGCTCGCTGTTGTGCTCCCGCCGGGCTGCAGGGGGTCGATGAGCTGAGGTGAAACTGCCAGGCTGCGTCCCAGATACATTAATTATATGGTGCATGCGGTCGCTGGCGCTCACCTGCTTTCTAATTCTGGTTTTCGTAGTTTGTGCCGAAGTAGAGCAGATGCGCCCGATGTCCTTTCGGCCAGCTGTTGGGGGAAGATATTTATTTCAAGGACGAGGAAGGGAAACGCTCCTGGTGTGAAGAGACAGTGGCTGAGAGGAAATATGGACTGGGCTGTGGTGCTGAATGTACAGGGAGAAATAAAGAACTGAAAGAAGACAGTCTGTTAAAATGTTCAGGGCAATCAAAGAGATTCTTCCTACCCTATAAAATGGCAGTTCCATGCTAACGTGAAAAGATACACGTTTCCTCACGTTTGTGATCAAAAGAGGTTGACTTGTTTTACAGTGCCATCAGTGGGGTCAGCTGTAGGCGCAGGATTTCTTGTTTAAAAATTCTAATTAGCTTTTGGCTCTGTACTGGAGCAGTACCTGTAGGGTTGTGTCTGCTGGGGTGGGATTTGTCTGTCCTAAAACCACAGAGAGCTGGGATCATCAAACTGGATTCTGTATTTTGGGCTGAGATGCCCAAATGAGGGCAAGCTGCCTGTGAAACCTCTCTGAAAAGCGGTACAGCTACTGTAAATAACACCTACTGCTGAATGAAGCTGCTGCAACTGGTATCAGTGGTTTTCAGTGCACACAATACATGTATGGACACAAGAAAGAGGACAATCTAAATATTAAATCCACAAATTTAGGACAGCAAATCTAGGTCCTCACAGCTACAGTTATCTCTAATAAAATAGAAGATGCCATTGTTCAAAAGCTAAGCTAAAAGTTCAAAAAGTGAAGTACATATAAGTTATCTTTCTACCAAATGAGTAAAATGACTACTGGGTGTCTCAAAACTTTGTAAAAGTTAATAGGCTTTCAAATGATTGTAGAAGAATCAGTGTAACTGTAGGCAGAGAATTTCTAATTCCTTTGAATCCCCTGTTGTTACTGAAGCTGAAAATAATCCGCTTGTATCATTAAAAACTGTAAGAGAAAAGAATTTGTTCCTGAAGTTCCATATTAAAGGAACTTCTAAAAAAAAAAATAGGGAAAAGTGTTCCACAGAGTGGGCAGAAGCACTTTTTTTCTGCAGCTGTCAGCTTTTTGACCTTGTTCTCAAAGCCCCGTTACCCTCAGCTCCTCCAGTCCACCAGGTTTTGGACCCTGGGCTTGGATTCATTGCTTCATGCAGTTTAGCAAGGTGCATTGAATTTAATATGGCTCTGATAAGCCAGTAAACATGAACCCCATGGTACTCAAGATCCAAAATGTTCCATCCTGTTTAAATGTTACTGGTGTTCTACAGATTTGCATTTATGGATGTATTACATGTGGGATTTTTTGCTTTTCTTGGCAGGTGACATTGGTGACAGAAGAAGAACAAGAATGATTACATATCTATAACTCCCAGCAGTATGTCAGGTAATCATATTCCATAAGAGCATCTATGCAATAATTTTTGCTTTGCTGGAGTGGTTATTATTCAATATTGACTGCAAAATAGTGCCTTCACAAGTTCTGAACACATTGCTGGAAATTTAAGTCTTTCCTCTACCCAGAGCATAGAGATTGGGACACAGTAATCTCCAACAACTTTTCCCTGAAGCTCTCATCCTATTTGGTTTTCCTTCAGAAAGCAAGTTAAATTTTGTTGTATGCACACATTTGAACTTCAGCTTTTCTGCTGAAGCTGCTAGTACAGTGGCAGTTTCTGCTGAGTAGGTTGGTTTGAGTTATTTTGTAATGTGGCTGTATCTTCTGGGGTTCAACGTGAGACAGTCAAATTCATTTTACGTAGATTACAAAGTACTCTTTAGATAATAATTGACCAGGTCTGCAGGTGGACTGAAGATCCAGACTGAAATGGCCATTAACCATTTTAGGTCTCCTTCACCACCTTATCCCTGTCAGTTGTAAAGTATTTGAAGGCTATACATGAATTAGCTTTGTCAAAAAATACATATATTATAAGCCAAGAACAGGATGTCTACAAAAAAGCAGTTATGACACGGAAATCGTATAGAGAGGTTCAGACTTCCAGAACATGTTTTAGTATTCATATAAGAAAAGAAAATGTTCTGCTGATACTGTTTTTGTCAATGGTGTTTATCTCTTGAAATATGCATAAAGGGGACCTTTTAAAAGCCTGCTTGTAAAATGCAGCATGTTCTACGTAGAGAAAATCGTAACAAACAAGACTGAATTCCTGGTGTTTTGCTTAAGGAACAGTTTATTTTTACTGGCTGAGCAGATGAAATATCCTTTCCGTTCCCATTCTTTTTTTATTGACCAGCAAATGATAAAAGCTGTATTAAACAACAGGGTTGGTCTTTTAAGCTTTGAGTCCTTAGATATGAGATGGAGAGTAAAATTTATGGGGAAAAACAAAATATTAGTAAATACATAATAAAATGAATTATTTGGGAAAAAAAATGCAAAGAGGTGATATTTGACTTCTGTTTTTATGGCTTCTTTACTGTTGTTTGAAGCAGAAGTTAGGTGCAAATAAATATAAGATGGAGGCAGATGACATTGAGGCTTTTGGTGGAATAAAGTTACCCGAACCTTGATAGGTGTGCCAGGCTCTGGATTAGTATCACACCATGTGAGGGTTGGGAGGAAATTGCTATCCTCATTGCCAGGGCCCACTGCAGGGTTTTTAACATCGCTGTGCAGTCAGTCTAGGCGTGATAATTTCATTTAGGAAACAATTATTTCTGGAAGAATTTGCAGCATTGACATGTAACAGTCTCTCCAGATCTCTCATGTGCTTTCGTCTCATTTTATAACTGTTTTTTGACCTTTTAGTACAGGGCATAATTTTGCTATGGCTTTGGAGGGAATGATTAGTAGCTTGTGCTGTGTGATGGCAGGAGATGGGGATGGAAATGCAGTGCACCTACTCTATCTTCACTTACCTGTTTGGGATGTAGCTTCCTGTGGAGTGGGGTTTTATGGTGAATTCCCGCTAGCATGTTAACCAGACCTGTCCTCTGGACTTTACCCGAGCAGTGAAGCTCTGTTAAGCTCACTGAAATACAGACACTAACTGGAAGAGCCTACATTTTTGGCATTGCATTAGAAAGAAGTGGGCAGATCAAATATGTGCAAAGAAAATAATCACAGTGTGAAAAAAATAAAGGTTCATTGGAGAAGATGGCTGTTGGTACAGCTGCAGATGTCCAGCACTTTTCATTACGAGCAGTTTATATTTTCTGTTTCTCATTATACGAATGAAATTTCCTACATGAGTGTGAATATGAAAAGAAGCACGGTTGAAATAAAAAATCTTTCAAACTATAAAAACTGCATAAATACTACAATCCAGAGCCAGACAGGGCTCCTTCCCTAATGAATGAGAATGAAAGCTTAGATTCCGTTACTGAGTTACTGGAATAAGAGAGCAGAATTGCATCCAAAACCAAACCAGTTGCCTAAAATAATAGGCTGTAGTATTCTGATTTTTGACACATAATTGCTCTGCCCATGCTCCATTTTTTATTGCAGTAAGAATTTTTCTCTTGGTAGGCACTGCCCAAAAGCCTCCATTTTCTTGTGCAATCTACAGAACTTTTTCTGACTGAAGATTGTGTAATATGGCCCTTGGTAGTAAAGCTAGCCTCTACTACATTTTGCAGTTGCCATAGGAAAAATATTTTGTGTATTTTGACATCTCAGCTTTTGACGTCTCATGTATCAGTGGCACATCTCTGTATTTGTGTGTACTTAGAGCTTTAAAGAAAGAGAGAGTTCAAGTTTTCCACAATTGTTTGGGGAACTTCAAAGTTATGGAAAACATAGAAGGATTTCAGAAGTGTAGAAGCCCCTACTTTTCAAGTGCATGAAATGAAAAATAAAAAGCAAAAGGAATGCACAAGGTGTATTTTTTCATGCAGAGAGATAACCTGAAAAATAAATACTGAGTTAATGAAGTCCAAATTATGCATGCTTTTTCTTAGAATGTAACCAAAACAGAGTTCACATAGAAGTGCAGGTGGAGTTAATGAGCACCTAATATTGTGTACGCAATCACATTACAAGCTGACAAGTGAAAAGTGCAACCTACAGGTTTTGTAAACATTGCGCCTGTCAGTATAAAGTTGCCTAACAGTTTTATACACGTAACACCTAATCCTTATGATGGCCAAACACTGAGATAAAACTATCATTCTGTAGGCAAAGAGCTGGACGTAATACATGTCTTGCAGTTTGGGCACTAAGTCCAAGATGGACACAGTCAGTTCTCATAATCATGGAATATCCCAAGTCGGAAGGGATCCGTAAGGATCATCGAGTGCAACTCCTGGCACCGCACAGGTCTACCCAAAATTTTAGACCATGTGACTAAGCGCATAGTACAGTCGCTTTTTAACAGGCTTGGTGCAGTGACTAGTTCCCTGGGGAGCCTGTTCCAGTGTGCGACCACCCTCCTCTCGGTGAAGAACCTCTTGCTGACGTCCAGCCTAAACCTTCCCTGCCTCAGCTTAACACCGTTCCCGTGGGTCCTATCACTGGTGATTACGGAGAATAGGTCAGCACCTGCCTCTGCACTCCCCCGCGCGAGGAAGTTGTACGCTGCAATGAGGTCCCCCCTCAGGCTCCCCTTCCCCAGGCTGAAGAGGCCCAGTGACCTCAGCCGCTCCTCATACGGCTTCCCCTCTAGGCCCTTCACCATCTTCGTCGCCCTCCTCTCGACACTCTCGAGCAGTTTAATGTCCTTCTTGTACTGTGCTGCCCAGAACTTCATGCAGTACTCGAAGTGAGGCCGCTCCAGCGCAGAGTAGAGCGGGACAATCACTTCCCTCGACCGACCAGCAATGCCGTGCTTGATGCACCCCAGGGTATGGTTGGCCCTCCTGGCTGCCAGGGCACACTGCTGGCTCATGTTCAACTTGCTGTCAACCACCGGCCCCGGATCCCTGTCTGCGGGGCTGCTCCCCAGCATCTCGTCACCCAGTCTATATGTACAGCAAGGGTTGCCCCGTCCCAGGTGCAGGACCCCTCACTTGCTCTTGTTAAACTTGATGCCCAGCTCTCCAATCTGTCCAGGTCTCTCTGCAAGGCCTTTCCACCCTCAACAGAGTCCACAACTCCTCCAAGTTCGGTGTCATTGACAAATTTGCTCAGAACACCTTCTAGTCCTACATCCAAATCAGTTATAAAGACATTGAAGAGGACTGGCACTAAAATGGAGCCTTGAGGGACCCCACTAGTGACCATGCGCCAGCCTGATGTGGCGCCATTTACCACAAGCCCTCGAGCCCTGCCTGTCAGCCACTTGCTCACCCACAGTATGATGTGTTTGTTAAGTTGTATGCTGGATATTTTGTCCAGTAGGATCCCACGGGAAACCGTGTCAAAAGCTTTGCTCAGGTCCAAAAAGATCACGTCAGTTGGTTTCCCTTGATCGACTAGATGGGTGATCTTATCATAAAAGGAAATCAAATTCGTTAAACTGGAGCTTGGAGTATCCCTGAAATAAAACATTTTTCAAATGAGTTGTCACACATACAAATGTAAGAAAGCAAATCTGAAAGTTTAGCTTTCTTGTTTTGAAACCTGATTTCTTTGAGTGTTCATAGTCTTTTGTGAGAAATGCTGTAGCAAATCTGATGCTTTTAAAGAACATCAGTAATGCATTTGAAGAATGAAAAGTTGTTTTATTTTGTTTTTTAATGGAAGTAACTGGAAAATGCCTGCCTGAATAGTAGCACTCCCATAGTTCATCGGCAGCTTTACAGTTGACACCAGTAATTACTGTCGACTGAGTAACACATGGAAAATAGTTGTATTTAAAAATCAGTCCTGTTTCAGCATTAACTACAATTCTTTCTGCCATATATTTATACAATAAAATAGAAAATTTTAAAAGTTAGTAATACTTTCTCTTTCAGAAGATGCAGTAGTTTCAGATAACTATGCGGTATAGTTCATAACAAAGTTCTTGCTGTCTAAACACTCCAGTGAAGCTTCTGGCTTTGGTATCATTATTTACTTCCAGTAATCTAACTCTGGAGGCAGCTTTTTGTGCATTTTCTCCCAAGATGCATGGCAAGCCCTGAGACAGATCTCTCTCTTACTTCATTTACTGGAGTGAGAACTAAAGAGGGAATTCAAGAACGTGGTATAAAAATCAGAAAACAGTATTTGTATAATACAGTAACTCAGTTTCATTTCCCCTTCATGGTAGATACAGATGGAATGCAGGGAGCACAGCAGTGGTCTCAGTGAAGTCAGCAGCAGCTCTTTCACTTACTTCAGTAAGGCCAGGATTTACCTCTGATTTTACTTGGAGTGTGTTTGGTTTCATAATTGACCCAGACATTGATCTTCTGCTCTCAAACATTCACATTGTTCTATTTGGTAATGACTGTAAAGTTAGATCAAGATAGGAATTATGATAAAATAAAGTGCTTACATTAGGGAATATCATATAAATGTCATAAATGCATGTTCTCAATGAGTGGAATGTAATATGCAGCATTTCTTGTAACAGGTCCCTCATTTGGAGAAGAAAATTAACCAGCTTTTATGCAAACAAATCCATCTGAAAGCCAGTATCTGATGTTGTATGTAGTTTCCAAGAACTGGGAGAATAGGGTAGGAAAGACACCCGCTTTTCTTCAGGAGTCTTTTCACTGAATGCTAATTAGCCTGTAAACTTGCTGTTAATTCAGAGGGACGGTAGTTTATTGTGTAACATTAGTTGAGAAATTATTTCTTCTCAACTTCTATAATCATTTTCCTAGGATAATTTAATTTCACAGAAGTGACAGTCTGACACTTCTTTTTTTCCACCAGACCGTGATAAAATCCGACTAACTCAAGTGTATTATTTCTTTTAGTAATGGACTTTTTAGAAGGACAGTAAATACTTTAATATAAGGTTTTGTTATGCCAGGATTCAGCAGCTTTGTAATGAGCTTTTGGGGATTTTCAAAAGGTTAACAAGATTTATATTGTGGGATGTTTTTGCATGAAGCTATGAATCATTCCATGACGGCTCTTATTACTTAGGAGCATATTTTTGAATATGCAGTTAAAAATATCACACTTAGTAAGTTCTAGGTTACAGACATTCTGGCTTAATTTTACCTTTTTTTTTTTTTTTTCTTTTTCATTTTAATCATTAATGTTTTAAGTGCTTTTAAAAAGTACTATATAAATACAAAAGTTTCAAAAGGCAAGTAGTCTATAACATTTTGCAATGTTTCATGCAATTCTCTAATGTGTTAGGGTTTTCTTTCCCATCACGGGGAAAAAAGGCTCTTGAAAGAGGTTTTTTGTTGTTGTTGTTTTGTGTGTGTGGTTTGGGTTGGTTGGTTTTGTTGTTGTTTTGGGAAAATGTGAAGATCTTACCTCTGTGTGTTTCTAAAGGTGTTTAAGTTTCATACTCACAGCTCATGGATACCTGCTGTATTTCCCAGGTTAGATGCACTTATTTTTCAAAAAATACAGGTCTGGTTAAATTTCACAATGAACAGAGAAAACAAACATGTATTTATTTTAGCTTTGCAACATCTGCTAGCCATTTTCTTAAGTATGTTTTTTTTTTTTTTTTTTGTGGTAGCGATGATATTTTCTCCCTTTCCATGTTTTCAATAATTCACCAGTATACTTAGTCCATTTCTATAATAATTTTATTTAAACCAGAGGTGTTTCTTTTTTTGTTAACTCATCTTTCTGAATTTATTTCTGATGGGATCAGAAGATGAAGTGTTTGAAATTTAGACTGCATAACACTGTCTGTGTTACACTGCTACCTGCAGTTAGAGGGAGTACATAGTGTCAGTATAAAATATACTTGTTAACTTTGCAGAAAAAAAAAAAAAAAAGCTGAAATAGTTAATCCTAAAAAGAAAAAATCCTCGTGTTTTGTTTTGTTTTTCTAAGTCTCCTCCACTATCCTATAAACCAGAACACTTTCCTTTGCTGTGCTTGCTACCAGAGCAGCAGACTGGCATTTTATGTTCTTCATAAGCCTGACCCCAGACTGCTGCTCAGTTCTTTTGCTTACATGTCAGACGAGTGAGCTCACGCTACTTGTCCTCCATACGTAGCTCTATATGTAGAGAGGACTTGTTGATTTTTGTGCCAAATGTAAAAGCTGCTGCTGAACCATGGGGGAGCTACTACCCAATCAGACGTTCACTGGTTATTTCCACATAAACAAAATACCTTTTACAGTCTCTAAATGCATTTCTGATGTTGTTCTTTAAAAACATCGGATTTGCTATGGTGTTTATCATAATGGAAGACAAACATTTAAGGAAATGTTTAAAGAAATCATGTTTCAAAACAGAAAGGCCAAACTTACAGATTTGCTCTGTGTATATGATCACTTGTCTGAAAACTATTTATTTTAGGTCTGTCCTGAGCTTCAGTTTATTTCGCATTTTAAAAAATTCTCAGGTTCCAGTTTCCCTTTCTTGCAGAAGACATCTTTGATTGCATTATTTAGACAAACTTTGGAGGTTTTGTTGTTTTTGTTTTTATTAGTTTTTGTTGTTTTGTTTCTTCATTTATTTTTGGTTTTGCTATGTATTTATCAAGACTGCTGGTTGTAGTATCTCTATTTTCACCTGACAATTGCTCAAACCCTGGTCCGTGAACTGGAGGTCTTATTTCAAGATGTAGAGCCTCTTCCAGCAATTCTAAAAGTAAAAATGGCATGAATTAGTTCTTCATGATGAAAAAAAAAAAAAAACTAAGAGCATCCATTATATGCACATGTCCTCAGGATTTGCTGTTAATGAACAGCATCCGTTCATCAGTAGGCAGGGGTGGAAGGTTCAGTGTGGGATTGAGGAAGGACCATACAAATTGATTTTTGAGGGCTTGTGGCCAAAGCAGTATTAAGAATCAAGATTTTCAAAAACAGTGGTGCTGCTTTGAAGGGCAGCTTAGTCTCCCAAATGGTTCCACTGTGATGTACACATTTTAAAAGATGTATTTTATGGTATTTTATTCTTAATCTGTAATCAGTGTTTTGCCTTCTCGCTTTTGTTTTGGTAAACTCTGAGGCAATAAGAGAACTACCAAGCATAACATGAAGAGAGTGATAATCCGTTAATTTTCCCATACGGATACAAGGAGTGGTCTGCAGGATGAATCCTGGAGAGGATCACTCTCTGTTTTGACATCAAATTAATCTTGGTCGAAAACCAACGGAGGCAGTTCTGCGTACAAAAAAACGGCAGGTGCTGGAACTCCTTGCCAAAGACGTGAATGCAAGAAGTGTACACCAGAGGAGGCTGGACTGGACTTCGGAGAGATCCCTTGGGTATTGCTACGGTGCAGATAGGCTATGGGGACTGGGGCAATCCCTAGGGCTGACAGTAGCTGGAATTTGGGAGACTATTGGTGGGAGCTCTCGTGTACGCCTGCTTTGCTCTTACTCTTCACTTGTGGCTGCTGTTGGAGAACAGAAACCCGGCGAGCCCTGTGGTGTGAGCAGTGCTGGCACGCTCAGGTACTCCTCGCTCTCAGGAAAGCTGCCTCCCTCGTGTTGTGCAGAGCTACCAGGGGCTGATGCATTTAACATCTATGTGACTGTCCTGCTTAACGCCGCTTTTCCAATGCCATTTTTTTCCAGTTCCAATAAGCAGGTATCTTACTGCTTTTTCCTGTATACCTTTGGCCACTCGTTTCCTTCAGTATTTTTATTGTATCTGTAGCTGTCAAAAGGTTTCATATTCAAGTACAGATCTCCTGTTCATTTTTCTAGAGGGAGGGTTTCAAATATCTTTACATACCAAACCCCTGCACCATTTACTTCTTTCTGCTCAGAACCTGCCTGTGGTTAGTTTACAGATGAGCTACCACATTCCTCTGGATATTCTTTTTCCTCTAATTTTTTCTTATGTTTAGACATTTGAGCATAACATCACGCCCAGGTTCTTGATAAGTTTGTGTCCAGTATTACTTTAATAGTTATTAGAAAATCAGTGTGGTTTTAAAAGGCGACTACACTGCTTCACACTGAAGGGCTCATTATGATACCTGTCAGCAAGAACTAGGATAAAGCTATTGCACTTCACATTGCAAGTTTCTTAATGTTTCTTTTTTTACATGCTAAGAACACTTTACAACGTTTACTGTAATACCTGCACACTGTTCTTTCATAACAGTTTCATCTTTGTCCAAAAGATTCTTTGAAAATATTGAAATATACTTCATATTCAAAACCATATTGTAAAGTGTTTTAGTATTAGTATTTCATATTAGTATGCAGTATTTAAACATTTTATGATATTGCCACTGCTAAAGGGAGTAAAGAGTGTAACAGTCCTGGATTAAATAATCCTGACCCTGTTTATTTCCTCCAGGACAGACATACACACAAACATTTCTGAAACCCTGGAAACCCCCAGTGGTTTCAGTAGACATCACTGGTTCCATCTTCTGATTAGAGTCCTTTGTCTCTCCTTGTACACATTTTTCTTATAATAAGTGTTATTCTTACATTTTAAAACAAAGGATGAAAATCACATGTTCCCAAATATTTTATTTAGCATATAGTATGGAAGCATGTTTTGCATATTCATAAATAAGAATCTGGCCGACCTGTATTAGTTGTGCTCCATCCTTCCCCTTATTAAAGGATTCCTTGAACCTACTTTAAAATTCAGGAAACTCCATTGTGAATTGTTTCAGTGTCTGATAAGAAAGAATAGGAAGAAAATATTAGTGTCATCTGGGAGAAAGGGAAAAGGAGGGGAATGGGAAAGAGGAGAGAAGAGGAGCAAAACAAAGGAATGAAAAGAAAATGCTGGGAACTGACAGAAACATAATGAGAAGAAATGAAACCTTAGCCTTGTCTGGCACAGATAGTTTTTTTATCATTCCCAGCACAAACACACATGAAAACTTCATGCGCCTTCAGTTTTAGTTATTTTGTATGCTTTAAAATGCTTTCACAAAACACAAATCTGGTTTTAATTTTGCTTGGAGGAGGGGTGTCCTTTAATTGTAGGGTTTTTTGTTTGTTTGTTTGTTTTTTGTGTTTTTTTTTTTCCTTTTTATTAAGTCATTAGGTGAAAATCATTCAGAGCTATTGGACTGAGTCCATGCAAAGCTAGGCAGCTTGACCGACCCATTATGCACCCCTCAGTCCTAATCCTGATTACATTTGCCTTAGTTGATCTCTCTGAAGCCAACCCACTTAGATGTCCTTAGATGCTTGTATACTTCAGTGTTTAAAAAAAAAAAAAAAAAAAAAAAACATGTTGTCACACTTGCTGCTCAGTTCTCATTAAACTTCAAGTATGAGAAGAGGCAAACGTTTATATAAGAAACAGTTCAGTCAATTGTTTGTTTTCCAATCAGGTACGGCAGTGACAATGCAGAGACTTCTTCACCTACTGCTATTATTTTAATGAGCCACAAGTTGAAATTTTTACAGGGTGTGAGCAGTTTTGGAATGTAAAATAACTTTTTGTTGTGAGAGGAAATGCCTTTGTAACTGTGAAAAAAAATAAAATAGCAAGCCTGTAACATCCCAGAACTGTTGATTTGTCTTTTGCCTTGAAACCAACTGATGTCCTGTTGCCGAGGGTGAAAAAGAAATGTTTGTGCTCTCCCAAAACGTGTGAGCAGTGTGGGCTGCGAGGAGCGGGGACTGTGTGGACACACAACAGCTTTCGCCACCAGCGGATGTAGCTGTCAGCTGGAGCTCCCGCTGCATAAATCCGTAGCAATAACAGTGGTAATGCAAATGCCAGCCTTGGGAATAACAGAGATGATCCCGAGCTTAAAAAAAAGGGTGTAACTTTTAGGGTTCCTCAGGGAGGATTTAACGCAGCACCCACACCCATGGGGTTGGTTTGGTGAGTCCATGGAATAAGCACTCTTTCTGTCCTGTGCTGTGTGCCCTGAGTTTTTCTCAGGGTGGAAGTTCAGGGTAGGTACACAGCAAATTCCAGAAAAAAAAAAAAAAAAATGCTATCGTCCTGGCTGCCTGGCTACCAGCTCCTGTCTTTCTGGAAGAAATAAGCTATGACTCCCTTCTCTTGAGATGTACTATAGAAGGGAGAGGGGTTTTGTATCTCTTCTGTACCACTGCAGACACTAACAAAGAAGTAGAAAAAAACACACATAATTATTTGAGATGAAAACAAAGTAATTGTTCCACTGTTTTTATATCTTTTATATATTGACATTAAGATAAAAACTGCCTAGCCGAGAACAGGCCAGCCTTTACATTCACTAATTAGGTGTTTTTAGCTTGACCCACAGTAAATAATTCCAGAGGAATTCTTCTTGCCTGTACTTTTAGTTTAGCTCAATGAGCCCTTCACGTGCTAAAAATCTGCTTCTTCTATAAAACAAACTTATCTTTAGAGACACTGGTGGAAACCTGAGAAAGCTTTTTGGACTGTTGACTGCTCAGGTGCCAGTTATTGCTCTGATATGCTGCTTTTCTATCTCTGAAGTTACTTGCTAATTCCTTCACTTAGGTTGACAAGAAGAGTGCTCGTCCCTTCGTATTAGTCCCTCTTCGCTCTGAAATAAGGCCTGTGGTTTTAGTCGTGATTCATCCCAGTAGGCTGTACTGCTTTCTGCCGTGATTATTGCCATTCTAACAGTAGCTAGAGGCAGAGAGAGAGATGTTTCTCGTACAATTAGGGATCTCATACGAAATTACATTATCATCCTTTATAAAGGGTTTTGGTTTGACAAAATCAAGAGCAGATGTAGCAGATTTAAACTGCATTCTGATGGGGGGGGGGAAAAAAAAACTTTAGACAAAACTAAGCAAGATATGTGGAAAGAAACGTAGTAGAATAAATAAGGTAGTCCTGTAGTGAAACTGTAGTTTAACTTTTTAATAAGCTGTGTGGTAATTCTTAGGTTATGCTTATCTGTTGCACCACAGAAGTGGTGGAAAAGACAAAATCTGAGATCCCTCAGTGCTAGCTCCTTACTGCTTATGTAAAACATTCCTGGTGACTGAAGAGAATTTGGGAAATAAAATAGAGGCTTGTAAAATTAAATAGACTAGCCAACATAGGAGACAAAATAGACACATTTCAGAGGGAACTAAAGGGTGTTTGCAAACACAGTAATCAGAAAATCTTTTAATTTTGTGGTTTTTTTTTTTTTTTTTTTTAAGTTAAGGAGGGCTTAAGGGTTCTTTGGTATAGTTAAAAATTTGTAAGCCTTGTGACATTCTCTTTGAACCCTTAGGGAAGGAAAGCTTTACTGTTGTGGTGAGTGTGTGTCTTCTAATTAAAATCAAAGGTAGCACAAAGCCTCATAATACGAGCTAGAAGACAGCAAAGATGGCCTTTAATAACAAAGGTAAAGTGCGGAAAAGGATGTGGGAATTTTTCCCTAACGAGATTGAACAGCCTTGATTATGAATTGCTGATCTTGTTTCCAGTACTAATGCAAGAAATGAGTAATGGATATAACTGATTTTTATTTTTTTTTTTTAGCAAGGCAGAGGATTATATGGGATCAGTGGTCTTTTCAAGAAACTGATAAAGCATAGAAATATCTATTTACGAGTGAATGATAGTACTGTCATATATGTATATAATATATATATATTGCACACTCTTCCAGACTTAAAAAAAAAAAAATTGTTTTATTCATGCAGGGAGATAACTAGAATGTGATGGAGAACAAGAAGGAGGAGAGTAGCCTTGTGCTGAAGGATACATCATCTGAGGTTACCCAGCGCCTGGTGGCAGGGTGGGTTACAGTGCATGGTTCTGTCCTTGCCAAGAAGAGTGAGGTGGCTGAGTTAGGTTCACATCTTAAGGGAAGTTCTGTGCAGCTCCCAGAGGGTCTTACTGGAACAATCCAATATTTCCCTCCAAGTCTGAGCTTTTTATGAAGTCTAGAAGACATAAAAATGATACAACCATGAAAAAAAATATTCTGTTTAAATTTTTTTTAGATGCCTAATACTTTTCAGTGTTACTTTCACTATTCTATTTTAAATCTGGTTATCCTCCTACAAGTGATATTCTCTTCCCATATTGCCTGCATTTAGAGTCAGTCCTTAATTTTACTAAGAAAAAAGTTTGAAAAGAAGTTTGATCAGATCTGCAGAGCCAGGAATAAGTAGGTAAGGTCAAATTCTGTAGTGATCCGAACTGGTCCTATGCACCGAAGTCTGTGATGCCAGATAGTATCTCAGACACATTCATGCTGTGGTTGTCCAACCCAGGTACAGTGGGTGGAAGGAATGGACACTAAACTTAAAATATCAGGTGAGCTTACACTCCCAGCAGGAGGAAGAAAAAAAAAAAAAAAAGAAGAAGAAGGATGAATTTACATTTAAATTAACGAAGATACTGAGGAAAGCTCATAAATATATAAGCAGGGATTAACACAGGATACCAGTATTTAATAATAACCATAATTAAATCTTGTGAATTATGTCCTATATTAGCAATGTTCCCCTTAATAGAGCTCTTAAGATAAAACGTTCAGAAATACCAATAATATGTTAGATCTGGTAATTGATATCCAAAGTTATTTTTAAACATTTTTCTCAGGAAATAACTGACTTAGCATGCATTTACTTGCTAATATAAATCTGAATAACTTTACAAAGTGAAAAGTATGTGAAATTAACTCTTTGGTCAATTAAAATAACAAAATCCCACTATGATTAAAACCACAGTAGATAGCAGTCATCAAAAGACTGGAATTTGCTATTTTCTATATGCAAGTTAGAAAACTAATTTTGTAGTTGAATTTTGATGCATATAATATAAAATAAACTATTTCCTTAAATGTAGAATGCAACCTCTGAGGTGTCATTTCCATAGCATTTGGTTTTACTACCAAAAATAGAAAATGGGCTATATTTAGCTTTATAGATAAATCCACTAGTGCTATCTCTGTTTCTCTTATACAGAGGAATAAATCAATTTACCAAAGTATTGGGACTAACCAGATCAAATCGTGCTGCTTTAGTGCTGTTTCTTACCAACCCTGGACCCACTTGCCAGAAGTCCTGGGGTAAAGTCGGCGCCTGATGCTCGGCTGTGACCACAGCCAGGGAAAGGCAGTAGGTAGCAAAAGCGGAACTGCTAAGCATGCCCACATAAGAGTGTCACCCTTAGGTAACAGAGTGTCCCTCAGGTCAGCCTACGATAAGAGCAAAGTCAAACAAGGCTGAATCCGTGATGTTTTGTGTTTTAAGTATCTGAAAATTGTTCACGACCAGCCTCGACCTACAAGACCTCAAATGATCATATGAGCAAGGCAATAAATTGGTGGTAACTTGCCCGGGGGCCCGTGTCCTAGTTGCGAAGTTGTGAAAGTTACATCTACTATTAGCCTGGCCACGTAGAGCTGCCTGCTTGTTTAGGCTTCACAGATGGGAACATTTTATATTTAATTGTACCGAAGGGGAACTATGGTGGCTGAATGGGCATGGCTGAAGGGCTCGGCATCGTACCAGTGCAGGCAAGTGGAGCTGCATGGGAATACCGCGGTACCAGGAGAGATGGGGAAACACTTGATTTCCAAAACTCCACACCTGAGCAGGATTCTGGCAATGCCAACAGTTTGTAGCCCTGCAGTATTTGCCAAGCATCCAGAAAGTGGCCTCTTGTCATGGGACAGACCGATTCACCTTCCAGACAGAAACCAGAAATGGAACATTGTGGGCATAGCAGAAAATCATTTCTGTAGGAAAAGACACTCCAAAAATGATGATATCCAGAGGAATGGACAGCAGCTTTTACAATGTCGATACGCTTCAGCTTGGACTAGCACAATTTTACAGCCAGGCCATACAAAAGCAAACTTTCAAGTCCTGTCAAGTTCCCAGGAGTATCAAAAAGAAGAAAAAAGGTGTAAAGGTAATCGGTATTCCTATGCAGATCACAGTAAACTGTATTAAAAGAAAAAAAAAAAAAAGGCCATTACATCTTTGTTTATGGTCAGGGATTTGGCCATTGGTAAAAGCATTATTATGTGGAGGATGTTTTCTTGTTACTTTTTTCACTTAATTGAATTTAATTTTATTTTGCAGCACAGATAATTGTGATTTTTATTATTTCTCTCTATATATGATTTAGTAGCTTTGTGAAGAGCCCTGATGACAATGTGATGAGTACTTACTGGGGTTTTATGTGTGATATCTAACGTAAAATCATTTCCATTCCTATAGCCCTTTAAATATTTATTTCTTTCTCTCTGTTTATGGTCTTGATAAGCTGATCAAAAATCTTTTTTTGAACCTGAACTTTTTGAATAGTGCGTTTACTTGATACATCAAAAATGCAAAGACAAAGTAAAGCACTCATTTGCTGTCCTCAAGGTTTTCATCTCTTACCTGTGACTATTTTCTTTGCCTTTTCTTCTTTCTTATTATTAACTGTCCCCCAAAGCTTGAGTAAGTTGACATTAAGAACTCAAATAAATGGAACTCTTTGTCATAAACATTATTGGCCTCACTAGACAGAAGAACTGACCATTTTCTTTCAGATAGCATTTTTTTTGTTCATATCAGAGCAGCGTTGAAGGAGTTTATTTTAAGAACCACAGTCGTTTAGCTATTAGCACAAATTTAGTGCTTAAATTATTTTAATTCCTTTTTAAACTGGGATAAATCGGTTTTTGTTGTTCTTCACCTAAGAAATAATTCCTGTATATGCGGGAGAATGAGGGAGAGAAGGAGGACAGACAGACTACAGGTTGTTTTCTTTTATTTAAATCTTGTGTCACTCCAGGAAGAAAGATTACAGTGTCAGGAAGGATATCACCTCATGAAAAAGTTAAACTGGTCTAAGTACCTGATTTCTTTAGATTTAGTTGCTCTTTACCTCAGAATGCCTCCTTGCTAACAGATGTCAGGTGTTGATCGCTTTAACGTCTTACTCGGGGCTGTCAGGAGGCTGCCAAACCCAGACAGTCCCACCTCAGAGTCTGCTAATTCTGTTCTGTCGAGCTACATTAGCTACCTTTCTGCTCTATTTTTGAATAAACGCCATTTTTTACCTTAAAGCGTTCATGTGGAGTTGTGAGTGGAAATGAGTTGGAAAAGGCACACGTTTTAAGTGTTGGCAGTTACTTTCTCAAGAGATAAGCTGCCTAATTAAGTGATGTCTGCTAACTGGGCCTTCCAATTATGAGATATGGGCAGACTTAACAAATTGGGTTGTCTGGGTCACAGGAACTATAATTACGCTTAGCAATATTTATTCAGAGACGGTCTTAAAAGTTGTCAAACACTATTCAAGAACTTTGTTAGCCAGTTTGTTGGCAAATGTCTCAAGGAGCAAATTTTTGTCTGAAATGACAGTCTGCTGCCTTTGTTGATCATGAAAACTGCAAGGAAATCCCATTCCATTCCATTCCATTCATAGCAGAAGAAAAAGCAAGAACAAACCCTGGATGATTCTTGGTCACGAACAATCAAGCTCTGTGAACAATCCAGCTCTGTGAACCAAATACATTCAAGATGTCAAATATTTTAAGGGAGAACTGGATTTGTAGTGAAACTGAACATTTAAATACAAGCTATGACATTCTTTGTTATCCAAACAGACTAATGAGCCTGAAGAATTTCAATAAAAGGCACATCACACTGGCATTTTATGAGTCACATACAAATTCAGTGGCATGTCATAACCAAGGTACTGCAGGTTTTGCAAGTGAGGCAGTTTTAGAGAAGGAACTAACTGACACATGCTGAGAAAAGAGACGTATGATTGTGTAAATAAGCTCTACTTTGGGTTCAAACAAGAGGCAGCTAGTTTGAAATCTGTTGCAAACCCAAATATTTTATGATGGAAAGCTGTATGTCTTTTCCCTTCAACTGTACAATGTGATATTACAAATATAGTGTAGGCAAAATGACAATTTTAGTGTCTTTGTTTCCATTGAGACATACTCTATGAACTGTCAGATGCTTTTGTAAGTTTACAGCAATAAAATTCTACATACTTCATGAGTTAGTCAGAAATAGAGCTTTCAAAATAAAATATTATAGACATATTTACATTCTGTTCTTCTGAGTGCTCAGGATTGGATTCTGATGTTTGAGTTTTTCTTAGTTTCTAACACTATCCACAAGGGTCGGAACTGAAGCGATAAGCAGATATTTAGATTCCTCAAACAATAATTTTGTGCTGTTGTATTTCTGAAACATCATTGTGGGTCTCCTCTGATCATAGGGCATAAAGGGAATGAATAAGGTAGTGCAAATGTACGCATTACAGAGAGGTTGTAATTCCCTTCAGCATGGAGATAGCTGTAGTTGACAATTGATGTTGTGTTGTAAAAGACATTACTACTTCTCAAAAGACATTACTACTCCTCAAAAGTTGTTCTCACTATATTGTCTTCACGGATGTGTTCCATATTACGTGGTACGAGTCCTGAAAGTGCAGGTTTGCATTCATCTTGAAGAGCAATCTAGTAATTTTTATTTTCCCATAACCTTCATTAGAAGTAGCTGAGAGAATGCAGGCAAAGAGAAAAACTGTAAATAGGAAATACAAGTTATTTTGTAACATGTAAAAATGTGTCTTAAAAACAAGGTGCTGATAGTATGAGTGTAGATAGCAGAATTTAGAAGGGTCTAGCTGATCCTTGGCACCACATACTCAAATGTGCAAAGTTGTTTTTAGACTAAATAGTGTATTTTTTTCAGTCTGTATGCATGAAGTTTAAACACAATGAATGTAAGATCCTTCTGTTTGATCCTTCAGGAGCTGCACTCTGCCCTGAACAATTTGAAGGCTGTACAATACTTACCACATCCCCCGAATCTTTTGGAAGTGGAGGGTAGCAGCCTTACCTGCAGCCTCAGGGTAGCCAGTACTGTAGTCCAGGGCTGCACAATTTAGAAGCAGTCAGGAAAATGCGACTCTTGTGAGTAATGTGCCACCTGCACAATCGTGAAGGTAGCAAAGGAGTTGCAGCCAGGGTGGGTTACAATGAATGATGCTGGTTTTTAGTGTTTTGGGGATCTTGGCTGTTTTGGATCGTGCACAGGAATACTGTCTTTACTTAAAATTTCTGTGGGTTCATTTTGTTATTTTAGTAACCGAGTTAAGTCACAAGAGAAGTGCAGCTTAGTGGGACATTTGATTCTTCATAATTAAAAGGTTTAGTCAGAGAATTTAAAACATCAGTCAGTGAAGATCTGCATGGTCTCCTGGAAGGCAGTCTTCCTGCAGAAACCTCATTTCAGGCATTCTCAGTCGGGCTGCAGTAACGTCGCTGACTGCTCTGCTCTTGTTTCTGATTTACTGCAGGGTGAGTATTTCAATATGTTTGGGGCATTCAGGACTCATATTTAACAAAAAAAAAATCTACTTCTTTTGTTGTAATGAGCTGACACCTCAGACTGTGAAGGGTTAAAACTTTGGATCTTCTTCTGCCACAATGTCAAAATTTCTGTTATCATTGGCCTGTCTGCCCACAGCTGAGGTTTTATTCCACTAGTGATTAATTTCCATGTGTTAGCGTAAGCAGACAGACACTTGTGAACTAAGAAAATTCCAAATGTGATCCTACGTTGCTGAAAGAAGTGAAAGCTCAGTGTGACATGATTTGAAGACTAATATTCAAATCAGAACACAAGACGAAGAAGAGTTGTAAATATTGTTTTCTCCTCCACTTTCAGACTTTAGATAAAGATCCATCTGTCTTTTTTTCACATGATTTAATTCAAAGTGATACACAAAAGGGGCCTGCAGGATTGGACCCTAAGAGATTCAAATGAAAATATTTTCAGTATATTTCAGTTTTAATAGCGATGTTAAATCTTTGCGGTCTTTTTGAACTGATTTGTTTCCAAGGGAACAGCAATCTGCAGTGCTATAAACCTCTTTATTGTTAGCACATTACAGGTAAGGGAACCTCATTCCATGGCAGTGTTTATCATTCTTTTTTTTTCTTTTTTTCTTTTTTCTTTCTTTTTTTTTTTTTTTTGTCAGAAAAGGCTTCTTCTTTTCATCCCTTTTGCTTTTTCTCCTCGTTCTTTGCAGTTTCTTGTAACTTAATTCCCAAGCAATATTACAGTAAATCTGTGAAAAGTAGCACATACGACACATTTTAAAGTATTATTGACGTAGCAATAGAAAACAAATAATGTTTGAGGAATTGATCTCGGAATAGAAAGAAATTCACAGCCTGTGCTGCATCATGATACCATATCCTCAGGTTTCATCCTGGCTGCGATGGCTCTGTCTACATATGGTCTCAATTCTGTTTAGTTTTTCAATAACAAACCCAAATCAAAGAGGGAGAAAAACAAGAGAGGAGAAAATTTTGCCTCATCTGGCAGAGCAAATCTACGAGGGAAGGAATTCCCACTGAGAATTTAAAGTTCAGTTCTGAAAAGCTTTTTTTGGGTGGTGCAAAAATGTCTAGGTACTCTGCTCTGCTAACCTGTAAAATGCAGCCTCACCTCTGTGCGAGCTCCGACATAAAGTGCTGCTAGTTTTAAAGGAGATTGTTTCGTGGTAAATGAACAGCCCACGTATTGCACTTGTGGAATGTTTTCTTTCTGGAGAGCGTGGAGAAGTAAGCTTGGCAGGTTGTATGTATTGCATTTGTATGCACCACGGAATTACCAACCAGTCATATACATGGGTACGGTTTTGGGGCTTCAGTGTAAACAACTATTGCAAAGTTCCTTAGGAAACACGGGCATGTTTTTTAGGAAGTGCTGCACATCCATTCTAGAAAAATCCGGACTTGCCTAATCCACTAATACATGCCTTTTATCACAGACAAAATCCCCGTTTATAAAATCTACATCATGGACTTGAGCTAAAAAAAAAAAAAAAAAAACTTAACTGTTAATGTGTGCTTTTTCACACTGTGTTACACAAGTGTAATATGTGAGCCAAAACAAGCAAAAAGCTCTGCCTACTCTACTCAGGCTGTTGTCACAAAGACGCATTTCTGAAAGTTTATTTCATTACCGCAAACGTAAAAGATTACCAAAGAAAATAGCAAAACAATTAGCTTATTGATAATATTTAAGTAGCGTTCTTTTTGCCGATTAACTGATATTATTTCTGAAGTTTCCCACCTGTTGAACTCAACAGAAATTACCTCCCCAAATCACTGAAGTTTAAAAAAGCTGCTTTCCCATAACTGCATTAGCAGGTAATAGGGAGGATTGTACGTGTGGGGAAGGCTGGGGAGATTCATGCATGTAATTCTATAAACCAAAATCAATAAGGCTGATGACAGATTAAGTTGCTAAATTTCGTAAAACTAGACTACTGTTTGGGTCATCAATGCAGCGCTATTGGATTTTCTGTGGTTTAATGCTGAAAAACAGGATTATTGATTTTAGGATTTTCAGCGTATGCCCTCTGGGAGTTCTTAAGCAGTCTTTATAATGCTTCACACTTAAGTTGACAACTACAGTGACATAACTGTGTCCTTGCCTTAGTAATCATTTTCTAATCATATTGGGAAAGGCTGGAAACGGTTTATAAAATGATTATTGCAGACAAACAGTGGAACAGGAGGCTTGTTGGGACGTCGCTTCTTTGTCTGGTGCTCATTGCTACCTGTCTGCCATCTTCCCTTGGAATTAACTTACAGTCACAGATTAAGACCTTTGACTGTCATAAATCTGCTTCCCAATATGTTTGACTGGCAGGGGAGTTCACAAGCCATCCCAGTATAAATAGGATTTTAGCACATCAGGTGCCGCTCCAAAGTAAAACGGGCTGTTTTGCAGTCGACTTTGTTGGTGTTGTATATTCAGTGCTCCTTTCCCATTCCATGTGTATGCATGCCTGTGTGTGTGTGTGTGTGTGCGAAAAGTAGAAGCTGAGATAGGGTAACAAAATGAACTACTGTATGCAAGAAATATATGAAGTGCACCCAGCTGCTGGTAGCAATTGCTACATGCAGTCCACTGATTATTGCACATATATCGAAGATAATCAGGGTTACAGCAGTTGTGATGCTCAGGTCCTGCACAGTAACAACATATATATGGAACAGGCCTGGGCGGTGAATCAGCCTTATACCTGTAGTTACCCTGGAAACGTGTTTAAAAGCGAGTACTCTGACATGGACATGGCCCTGAATCAGTACAACCAACCTGAATATTTCACCGAAGAAAAACCTACTTTTTCTCAAGTGCAGTCGCCATCGTACTCTCAGAAGAAAGGTAGGGGCAATTTATTTAAATAACAAAAAAAAAAAATCTCTGCTTTTGTTTTTGTTTTGCTTTAAACTTACAGTTGCATCAGTTGGCTCAGATACATCTTTGAATGTGAAGGCTGCCTGTTCAAAATTGAAAGCAGCAGTAACATAGGTTGCTAGGTGATCGTAAGGTTTTCTGTGAGCAATGAGGATTTCCAGGCACTTTTTCTTAATCTATAAAAGACATTTTCATATCTGTTGCTTGCTTTCTGCTTTTTGTGGCTGTTAAGTTCATTTACTATTCATCGGTGAGCTAGATAAGAAAGTTTCTCTTCTGAAATGCCGTCGTTACATATTCTTCATCTTAAAGCTGTGTTTTCTAGTTTCCTGCAAACAATTTGTGTGAGTCCTCGTTGCCAGTATATGTGAACTCTGTTTACTCAGCAACTCAGGCAAAATATTTTGAAAATACATCTGTAAATACGTATGGGAAAAATGATTGCATTTAATAGAGTAACTCTCTTTTAAATGAAAACCATGCAGTTACTGATTACCCAAAGCAGAAAAGACTGAAAATTCAAGCTTCTTTCTGTGCAACAGACTATTCTGAATCCAAAAAGTTGCTATAATCAATATGTTTGTGGGAGAGAATCAGAGTGCAATATCAGCTCCCTTTGGATTGAATCCTTGCTTGTTTTTAGAATTTCTTCTTTCTTCTCTCAAGTAAACAAAGCAGATATTACTTCTCAAAAAGAGCCCAAAATGCCTACAAATGCTTGAAAATCTTTTCAGTGTTACTTGTTCTGAAGTCAGACGAGCAAACTGATGTATACAGAGTATACATTCTCATGTTTCTTTAAAATCACATAATTAAAGAATAAACATACACAGTCTGTTGTATCAACATAATATCCTTTTTCTATTAAGACCAGATTTTCTCTACGCAGTTATCCAAAATGCCAATGAATCTGATGGAACTAGCTAGATAAACACCATTTACTATTTTTAAAGTAGCACTGTAGTCAAAAGTAGACTGTTTAATATTACTAACAACATGGAAATCTAAAATATATTACTTTGTGCAGGCAATATTCGTTAGCGCTTGGTGCAATAAATCTATACGTTTGATGGAAAAATGTCTTAATTTTATTCTTTGAACAGCATTGCATTTCATAATTAAGGAGATAAAAAAAAACTGTGCTAGCAAGCTGTAAGAACATGATTAAACTGTAGAGTAAATGTAGTTGGAAATAAGGAATGTTTTTGTGCTGTGCAACATTTTGAAGGCTTTTTAATGCTATTTACTATTGTGTTTTAGCTGAAGAATTTATAAGTCTACACTTTTTTCATGTCTTGTTTTTGGTAAAAAAAAAATATTACACGGTATCAACTTAATAGAGATTTGCTATTGCAAAGTCAGTGAAGGAATATGTTTTTCAGAATGTTAAAGGATCTTAAATAGTAACTGATATACCTATGTCAGAGTTTTAAATGATTTTTTTCAGTACAGTTTATACGCTGATACAATTTATGCTCTGTTTAAAGTTTTTTACTTGTTTGGTTAAAAGAACTGACTTAATCACTTGTCTGTCCGTGTTTGCTACTACCTCGGTTTCACAAACAATGGCAGTGAATTTGGATGGAAGCTGTCTCTCCGGCAGGCTTTTAATTGATCATTTGTGGAGACAGAGCAGCGTTCTTTGGGACTCCTCAGAGCTGTGCTGCTGGGCTAATCAATCCAAAGTTGCATCCCTTCTGTCGAACCTTTGCAAATGCTGAGTTTGTTAAGCAGACCAGATCTAACCGTGTGGGACATGTGCGTCTTCTCCATCTCTTTTTTGTTTTTTAATTTCCATCTTTTAACCAAGCTATCGTAAAACTAACGAATCTTTTAATCCTGTCCTAAGAACAGAAGGCTCCACACAGGGCATGTGTGCTTGTATTGATCCAGAATTGATTTTGAGGGGAGAAGAGGGAGTTTGTTAGAGAAGCCTTGGTAATAGCCCATTAAAGCAAAATTAAGTCCCTAAGCAGGTGTCCATGAGGAGTCTTCGTTGTTGCAGTTGGTGTTTCTGTTAGTCCCCTGAAATTCCTAGTAAGCTCAAAAATATTCCGTCTGTTCAAATCAGGTTGTACTTGAAAGCAGCAGCACATGGAAGCTTTTTTTTTTTATCAAAACTTTTGCTAGGTTTTAAATGGTTAAGGTCTCTTCCATCTGGGAAGAAAAAAACATCAGCATTTTATGCTGAAAAGGGTACATGGATATAGGGGAGTTTAGTTACTTCTCTGTCTTAATGTCACTTTAAAAGAATTCGGGAGGTAAATTCAAAAAAAAAGAACGAAAGACTCCAACAATGTGTCACTGAAGGGAGAAAGTAAGTACTTTGAAAGTAGAGCTAGTTAGCCTAAATTAAAAGAAAACAGTTAAGCTGCTCCACCTATTACAGTACATTAGAAACTATAATTTCCTGATTATCTGTCACAAATTCAAATGAAAGTCTCGAATTTTAAGGGAAAAAAAGTTGTGCTCTGGAAAATCTGGAGATGGAGGTGTGGTTATAGCTTTGTTGCCCAGGTCTTCTGTGCTGTACTGTACGCTGCTAAAAGATAGCAGCACAACATTTGTACAGGAGCTTGCCTTTCTGTTCAGGAGCTGCTTTTGGACCTTATCCTACCCCAGAAAACAGCCGACAAGATGTACTTTGTTTTTAAAGAAACAAAACTGGGCTGATGTTTGTGAGAACGAGGTACCATACTGGCTTCTGTCCCAGTGAGTTTACACTGGAATATTTTATCCCTCTCACAGTGCCACTCACAGCCCTGCATGATGGATGAACGGCACTTGTTTTGGCGAGCCCATGCCATGTAAACTTTGCACAGAGGCTGAGAGTCTAGACAAAAACATCCGTGCATCAACTCACACCACCCATACAGTAAGGAGGAGTACCCTGTGACAGGATAGAGGTAGTGCAGTCAGGAAAGTACAAAAGAATTATCTCCATAAAGCTCCGTATCCCCACATTTGGGATGTGTGCAGTATTTTGTCCATTTGGACAACACAAAAGTAGGTCTGCAAAGTTAAAGCTGGTCTGAGGGCTGGATTTCACAGACAAAATTAACAGAAATTAACAACATTAATGGAAGATGCTCAGTGCTGTCTATGAAATTAAGCTTTAACTTCAGGTGCTGTGGAGGCAGACCAGAAATAACTAGAACTGACCCAAAACATACAGATTTGCAGGCTAAAATTCTTGAGTTGTGCTGTAGCAATGCAAGCTACCAAGCTACTCATCCCTGTTTGTTCCCATCTTACCCAGATGTAAGGTTGAGGTCAATGCCATCTTTTTAAGAGCCTCTGTATGCTGAGTGATAGTGGCTATGAAAGTTATTACTGTAACTGTAATTGTCATCAGTATATCCCTTTATATTTTCTCAAGCAGTTTGCATGCAGCTAAGACCACAAACTGTAAAACTGCTGGAGTGTGCTACTGAATCAGTCCAAACGGAGTTCTTAGCAGTGTGAAAACATAAGGGTACTTTTTTAGCAGTGTGAAGGGTACTTTTTGAATAGCCAAGAAAATACAACTTGGGGGTTGTGTCAAAATGTCTTCCTAGCAGTGCAGGGATTATGTGTGCATATAATGAAGTTGCAAAAAGATTGAGTATTTTTTATCTTTGGCTCCTGCAGGAGAGCAGCTCCAAGTACATTAACAATTAGTTAGAGTTTAGAAATGGTTAGTTTTGCTCTTGACCACACATCTAAAGTGGTAGCTGTGATCAGAAAATTGGCATCTCTTTCACTGAATCATTATGCATTTGGAATTATATCAATTTCTTTTTTCTTTTTTTTTTTTAATAAAAATATCAGCGGAAAAAGTGTTTTCAGCTCCTTTAGTGTAACCCTTGCACAACCAAAGGAAGGATGGAAGAGTAAACTAAGTCATACTTTGTTTTTATGCCAGCAGTAAAACCAATATTCATTGAGATTTCTAAATAAATAAGTTACTTGGGATACTAAAGTATAGTCTCTAAAAATATTTTAAAATTTTGGAAGAAAAAAAATTGAGGTCTGACTCTTGAGTATTATCTACAGTAGTGCATTCTGTACCTGTAACTGGTAATGGATGCAAGTATGGTACTGAGCACAGCAGTTTATGTGATAGCACAGTTTGGGCTAGAATATTTTCAAGCACATCTGTGCAAAATGCGCTACTGTTGGTAAGGTTTCTGACTCAACCCAAAGTTTAGAAAAGAGAAAAGAGACTATAAAAAATGTTCCAATTTCTAGCTTTACAGAATCTCTTTCCAAATTTTAGTAATTCCATAACTGAAAGAATGTCAGCAAAAATCAAAATTGTGGACAAGCGAGCCAGCTAGCTACCAAGAAGTGTGAATCTGTTTAACAACATTCTCTGTGTTTCCAAGCTTGAAAGAGAAGTAAGCAATTTTTCTCAGTGGGAGTGAATTAAAGAAAGTGGGAAACAGGGATCAGTGTATCAGCACCGCCTTTCCGATCAATATCGATAATTGTACAAACAGACAAGAATGGAGTATGCTTTATGCTTTTTCTGTCTCAGCTCTGTGTTTTTTCCAATAAACATCCTTTAAACTTCTTCTACACAAGTGTACCAAGGACAATATCTGGATGGTTCTTGTAATTTTCTTATGCTTTGCAAGGAGTTACAGCATGACTATGAAATCGGTAGAATAGCAGTAGGAATTTTCTTTTCAGTTCTAACACAGTTCGGGATTCTCAAGGTAGTAATTAATTTCTTCTTTTTCATTTTGGTACTGCAGTGTCTAGTAGGTGAATACTAGCCTATGAATAAGTCTGAACTCCTCATTTTAGTGAGTGGTCTCTAGTCATGCAAGCCATACCAGATGGGAAAAGATTTCAGAGAGTAAATTCAATACACGACTGTGCCATTGTGCAATGAAAATCAAAATACTGAATAATGGTCTTAAACCACAAGTGTTCTTGTGCAGTAGAAAAAATGTCTTTCCTTGCTTGCAGGGAATAAGCCTATGGTGGATCAGGAACAATCAGATAAGGAACATCTGGTATATAGACACAATTTGTTTGTTGGTCTCACATACCCAGTTGGGCAGTCAAGCACAGTCTGGGCCCTAGAATTTTTGAAGGGGTGGTTTACTCCGTGAGCCAATGGTACAGGCACCTTCAGCTGTAAAGTCCATGCAACGATGCTTTAACAAAACTAAAACTTGTGTTTTGCTTTTCTCAAAATGTGCTTTCTATAAAGTGTGCCAGGGTGCAAAGGAAAAAAAAAAAAGGTGTCATTTTTCAGGGGTTGTTTTCATTTAAATACTTCTTCTTTGCCTTGTTGCAGGGGGGCAGAAATAGCCACAGACTGTCTCTTCGTGTCCTGCCAATCTGCCCTACCGTGCAGGGTGTGCGTTGAGGTGTCGTTCCCACAAATGTGGGCATACAGCATTAACGACACCGGCTGCATGACTGCATAGCCTAGCAGATCCCAGTCTGTCCTTACAGCTGCGGGGTCATTTTCCTACAGAAGGGACTTGTTTCTTGCTGTGCCACTACAAGGAGTGTTGCAATTTAAATGATACCATCGATCACCACCAAGATTGGTTATAGTGGATTATACAACCCACTCCTCTGGGATAGGGGCAGTGGTCCTGCCAAGTACTTAGCCTTGCCAAGCCGGTAAGATTAGGCAGGCTGGCAGGTGGGAGTCTGGAGCAAAGAGTTACCGGAGGCTGCGGGGAAACACCAGACGTGGCAGGTTGAGGTCATTTATTGGTGTTCTCCATTCATAGCAAAATTGATGTTCTCCGTTCATAGCAAAGTAAGTGTTGGAATGACGATGCCAAGTCGTACATGATACAGAAATAGTAATTGTGGGGGTCATACTGGATGTACATGATAGTCCATGAGGATGCTAGACACAGGCCTGAAAGACAAGGGAACAGAACTGGCTATTACTGCACAGTTCAGTGAGGTGGGTGTTCCTTTTCAATGACTCCATTTAGCTATGCACTTCATAGTCTCTGACCAGGAAATACAGGATGAAATATAAACGCCAAAAATAGGAATCTACCTACCGCTCCCATAAGATTTGTCATCAGACACTCTTCTGTACTTGGAGATCACCTGGGTTAGCATACAGCATTTTCTTCTTCATCATAGTTTTTATGTTTGGTCCAGGCTTACTGAACACACGAGAAGCCAAAGTGTTCGCTGACATGAGAGACAATCAGTCTACCCCTCCTCTGTTTTCCCTCAGTGCTGCAAGGAGTGGGAGAAATCTGTTGCTCTGCTTCTTCCTCAAACCATCCAACACCAACACACACCTCTACTGCTGTCCATGACCTCGCAAGGTATCAGCCTTGCACTGTTTGTAGCCTCTGTGCTGGCACCCAGTTTAGAAAAATACTGTTGAATTTCATTCTTGCTGATCCTGTTTCTAACTCTGAGTAGCAACAGAAATGTACTGGAGTTGCTTCTCTGCAATTCTGGGCAAATGAAACTGCATTGAATTTAAACAGAGGTTGGACTGGATATTTGCAGCTACTAGAAATTATTTACAGTGGATGTTACAATTTGCAGGAACTGAATGTAGACCCCTTTCTTCCTCTTGGCATGGTCTGTTTGTCTGAATCATGTATATTTTTAAAATACTGCCAAAGGTCCAATTTTCCTGCTTTCCTGCAGCTTCTGACCCAATGAGCTGTTGGGAAGAGTATTAAAAATAAACAAAAGTGTGGCTATCACTCTCAGATTTTTAATACAAATTAAAAAAAAAAAAAAAAAGGAAAAGAAAGAAAAGAAAATGAATGTGCTTACATATAGGGATTCTGTTTTTCATTTCTGACTAGGACTGCCTGTACATTTCTTTTCTGCCAGATTGAGAACTGCTTCCCAAGTAGGATAAAGTCATGAAACTCCAAGGAGTTGGCCACCAGCAATCACATGTGCAGGCTGCTGTATGTATTTAAGGAAGCAGTTCAAACACGGTGTCTCCTGCTGCTCCAGTAGAACAAAGCTGCCATTACATGAGCAGTGCTAACCAGATTATATACTTAATGAAATATCAAGGCATTTAATTCAGAAGTATTTCTTGAGGAAGCAAGCCAGTGATACTGAATTTTAGAGGGCATAGCCTATGCTTCAACTAAGTCTACCTCTCATAAATAGCAATATCAAGGAGCCATTAATAGTTACAAGAAATTTAGCAGAAAATGCTGTTTCCCTTCACTGATGCTTCTTCCTCCTGTTTCAGCTCCACGTAATGTATGTGTTGTGTGAGCAGAAGGGGGGCAGGCGGGGGATAATAGCCTCTGCTAATCCTCCACCAGCATAATGTCCGTTAGGAGCCAGGGATGTAAATTAGAATGGAAACCCTGCTGTCTGTCTTCCCTCAAGGTCACAGCACCAGCTCCGAGCCCACCAGCCTTTACCCAAGTCCATAAAGGGGAAATATAACTTAAATGCAAATCTGATGCTTTGCCATACTGAAAACCAATATGATACATCAATAAGATCTCTGCTCACACCGCCAGTCCTCTTTCAGATTACAGTAGGACTATTTATAAATCTAAGGTGCAGACAGGTGGGCATGGCTTCAGAGTGGTGCTGCTTCCCAGCATTACCTAAGAGGTGTATTTGTCTCTCTGTAATGTTCAATTCTCATAATTACTCAGAATTACACTTTCATTCAAGCTGCCTGTTACTGAGCTGACCCTCTGGCACATTGGTCACAGGAGGATGATGGCCATCCCCTCACAAAATCCCCCAACAGCCCTCTGGTGCCATGAGTCCTGGTGCTGGTTGCTCTCCGTGCACCTGTGGCCTACCAAGCTCTACCAAGGCAGCAAGCTCAGAGTCAGGTTTAACGTGTTGTGCTGCAGGTGCATTAGCAAGGGAAGGGATGATGTTACAGCCAGCTCCATCCAAAGGACTCTCTCATAAATTGCACTCATAAATTGCCCTCAGCAAGTTTGAAGATGACGCATAACTGGGAGGATGGCAGATACACCAGATGGGTGTGCTGCCCTTCAGAGGGACCGGGACAGGCTGGAGAACTGGACAGACATGGACACACTGGAGCAAGTCCAGTGAAGGACTGCAGAGACACTGAAGGGACTGGAACATCTGACATAGGAGAGGCTGAGAGAGAGGCAAACTGCTCAGTCTGGGGCAGGGAAGGTTCTCAGGGAACTTCTCCATCTGTAAAAACACCTGGTGGGGGTGAGTGATGAAGACAGAGCCACTCTTCTCAGTGATGCCTACTGATGGGACAAGAGGCAAAGGGCACAATTAGAAATTGTTTCACAATTAGAAATTGTTAGAAATCCATCTAAGAGTATAAAATAACCTTTTATTTTACTGTGATGGTGGTCAGACACTGGCACAGGTTGCCCAGAGAGGCTGTGGAGTCTCCATCCTTGGGAACATTCAAAACCCAACAGGACGCAGCCCTGAGCCATGATGTCCATACTAGAGCACGGAGGTTGGACTAAGTGATCTCCAGAGGTGCCTTCCAGCCCCAGCCACTCGGTCATTCTGTGAACTATTCACTGTACTTCAGTAATTTTACAGGGTTACATGAATAGCTGCACCACTCTCTCTCCTCAAAATGAATCTGAAGTCTTTGTGTTACATCTGTACAGAGAGGTTTTTCAGAGAGAAAACTTGTATACTGTAACTCCTTTAATTATGAATTATGGCAACACTTACTTTGAAAGGTTTATATTTTACTCCATTTCAAAGTCCTCTTTGGTTTAGAATTACTTTGGTTACCATCAAAACAGTTTTTTTGTTGTTGTTTTGCTTAAATTGAGAATATGTTTGTATTGTCAAAACAAATGGTGTGGGAAAAGAACTGAGCATTGCCAATGTTTTTCATAGTAGTAGTATTTGATTTCACTCATCGGGTGTCTGGCGAACCACTTCAGAAGAGAAAATATTCTCACACATGCACATACACACACACATATTTGGATGCCCACGTATTTTGCCCTAAATTCAAGCTCTATTAAATGCAACTGTGGAACACACCCAGGTAAGTTATGATCGATACAGCTTTTGTGATCTGTTGCTGGTACTTTTGGAGCCACACCTGCAGAGCTGTTTTGAAACAAAGGTACTGTCAGTAAATATTCTTACTAGCAGGCCCCCTGAGTCACTCTGCAACCTGGAACCTCATCTTCAGTACACAAGCATATCAAAGTTTTGTGAAACAGAAGAGAGTAATATAATCTATGTCTTGCTGTTATTTATTTTTTCACATCAAAGCCTTTGAGGTAAAAATAGATATATTTATTTTTCTGAGATAATATTTCATTCAGGAGAGAGCAATCATGCTCTGACTTGTCCCTCTTGACCAGTAGATGCTGAAACACTGTGTAAGATGGAAAATACTGCAAAAATATATTTAAATACTTCTGTGATATTGTTAGCATGAGTTTTTTATTCAGGAAATGCAGTTGAGAAGTATGGGGCTAGTAGACAAGATCTGCAGTGAAAGGTACTATGATATTTTTATATCGAATGTATCATATCATTTTATATAGAGTTTACATGCCACGTCCTCTTTTTCTTTACAGGGTATATACCCAGTTACTTAGACAAGGATGAGCTATGTGTAGTATGTGGGGACAAAGCCACCGGATATCATTATCGCTGCATCACTTGTGAAGGTTGCAAGGTAAATGGCACAGTGGGAAGGTGGGAATCAGAAATAGCTCTCCAGCTCCTCCATTTATACAGACTTCCTGAACTGTGCTGTCAAAAAAAAAAAAAAAAAAAAAAGCCAAAGATTAGAAGCGAATAAGAACATCCAGTACTGATGATAAGCCATATCTGGCTCTGCTGCTGATCTTCATATGCATAAGGAATATAGTTGATTTTTGCAGTGTTTGGTTCTGCAAAGAAGACAATGAATTTAAATTTTTTTGTTGTTGTTTAACTGTTAGCTTTTTCATTTCCTTTTTTTTTTTTAATGCTTCTTTGGCCATGTTCTCAGCCAACGTACATCAGCATCCTCCCAGGAACTTCAGTGAAGCTGTTTATGCAATAGCTGAGATTCTGCCTATGGCCATGATGAATCTGTAGTGATTAACAGTGTTCCAGTGCCTCCCATCATCACTTAAAAGAAATAAAAACAAAAGTGCCTTCCACATGCTCATACAGCAGTAACATCCATCACTTCAGGAAGCATTGACACCCAGTTAAAACAGACGTAAAATTTTTTTTGCTTCTTTAACTTAACAATATTGAAATGTGCTTTCAGTCCTAAATTGCATCTCTAAAGCTACATGAAAAATGAAAAAAAAAAAAAAGGATTGCTTTGGGCAAGTAAATTAAGAAAAAGAAAAGAAGTAACACAGTCAGTCAGGCACATTTTACATGATTTCACTGCCATAAATTTGCCTGAGTAGCTTGAGATGCTGTAAGAAAACTATTCTTTCCTGTGGGGAAAAAAAAAAAGTTCTTCTAAACAAATGGGACCACACATGTCATGCGTTAGTGTCATGGGACTAAGCCACAAAAGTAATATTCTGTTCATTCCTGAAGTCTGGAATATTTAGATTTGAAATTCTGGGTTTGGATTGGTTTTAGAGCTCCATATCACAGTAACAGTACTGAAATAGTTCCTTCTATTGTACAGCATTGTCCTAAAATACATTTATGAGATGCACAAGGACCTAAATATCCTATGTGTTTGTGGTAATATTCATAATGGTTTTATACACATACATACATGTATGTATGAAAAAATATTTATATATGAGAAAAATTGTGGAACCAAACAAGTGATTTTCACCCATTTGCATCCCATATACCAGATGATAACAATTCATAAAATATATGAATATGACTTAATTCAGATACAATGACAAGTAAGCAGTAGTAGGGCTTTATGAAATAGCTTTTGCCCCCAGTTGAACAGCTATATTTCTCACCAAATTTCCTACTGAAGTTTTTGGTACTCTAACTGAAGTGTTTCTTTGTATGTCTACCAGCTATTGTAAACATATAGCATACCAAATCTACTTAGGTTTTCATAAATAATTCTTCTATCTGATGTGCAATTTAAAATAATGCTTATGTGCACAAAGAACCAAGGTAACCATTTGCAACAAGTAATTAATTTGTTTCTCCTCCTTATAGTTAGCTTCCAGACTGTTTTGTTTTGTTGTTCTTCTTGCAAATGTATTCACTGTACAAGATGGCTTGACAGCTATTTTGTGTGAACAATTTCAACTCATGCTTTGGAAGGTCTGCATATACATTTCGAGTTGTATGATTTATCAGCAAAGGTATATATAATTAATTCTCAATAAATTTGACATTTACTAGTCACTTCTACTCAAAATTACTTTCATTTTGTAACAAATTTAATTAGGGCTGACAGACACAAATTTGCTTTGTTGAGTACTTTTGTGAGCATAGGATCCTCACACATGGTTTCTGAAGAGTAAATTGTAAGGGCTTCAAATATAAATAAAACAAATTCAGATGTCCCTGAATTATTTCTCCAAGCTGTACCCACTGCACCTATTTCTGTATAGGTGCATAGTAAAAGAATTTAGGAAAAGAGAGGTTTCCTTACAATAAAATGTGCTTTCTTTTATTGTTAAAAAAATATATTTTTTATTGTTACACAGATTTGTTTTAAAGATTTGAAATCTACTTGTTCTCTTTATAGCTTAGAAATTCCCTTTTCTGTACTTCACTGTGTGTATGTGTGAAATTTCCAATGACGTAAGGGAGTCTGAATCATCTGTCAGATGAATCAAATGTGGCTGTGTGCATGATCGTAACAGCGTACACCTATTTATGCATGTGCATACATGAACCGAGTACAGGAAATGAAAGTGGCATACGTTTGTGTAAACACTAGCAAGATTACATGTAAGCCTGAAAATGAGTCTGAACACCAAGGCAGAGAAATGGGTGATCTGTGAGGAAATATTTAGATAAATATTGAGAGCAACTTCCTTATCACATATTTTCTAGAGATGATCAAAGAGTTTTCTTTTACAAAAAAAAAAAAAAAATATATATATATATATATATATATATATATATCTGAGGAATACAAAGAAATGGGAGAATGAAATGTGCTGGTCCTCACACAGCTGGTGAAAAGTTAAAATTATAAAGCTAGAGCTACATTAAGTCCCGTGCAAGGTTTGGAAGACAGAAGTTCAGTGCCACTTCCTGAGATTCATCAGAGATTTTTCTATTTCTTGCTCTAACTAGAGGTTACTCAGTGTGTCCAGAGACATCTGCAGGGAGGAGAGGGGCAGGTTCCGTCTGTAGGAATTTGTCACAGGGTTGAGAGTAAAATCCAAATCCAGTTGGGTAAATGAGAATTTGAGACCTCATCCAAACTCCATGTGAGAACATCTTGCCTTTGACTTCCTGGATTTTGGTTCAACCCAGCAGGTCCCAGTCCTGCAAAGATTTACACACATACTTTATTAAGTCAGTTTAATTATGATTTTAGATTTTTTGTTATGAAGGAGGAAAAAGTTGCACCCTTAGCTCAAGCCAGATGTTGTAAGATAAAATTCTAGTAAGGACGGAGTTCTTCACTGTCTTTGCAGGAGACAGAAGCACAAACTGAAATACTTTTTTCTCTGTGTGTCTTAATTCAACATCTTTATTAAGGGATAGATACTACACACAGCTGTAAGATTTTACCTGGTGTTACCTAACATGATTAAAAACAGACCTTTTGCCTAGTGAAGTGAATAGACTATTCATTAGATAAAATCCCTGCTCACTTGGATGTTGCCACTGTTTTCAGTGAAGCCAAAGCCATTTAGAGCGGCTCCAGTCAAACAGGACCAGGGTCTCAGCATGTTCTGTATGTCAGGGTGGTCCCAGTTTGCATTGCTGAATGTAGACAGTTTCAAACAATGCTGACAATTGAAATTAATGTAGAATTTAAATTTTTGCCTTTGCAACTTATCTTGTCCGTATTACCATGGTCATGAGAACTTTAGCTCTTGCTGAAGCCATTGAGAAAATTCTTGTTGAAATTAGTATCAGGATTAGGTCTATAATGTTCAGAGAGAAGTTGTATCTGATTTCTCTACCTAAGGCCAGAGTCTGTGGTATGTACGAATCAGTGACCCTAGTGGAGGTACATTAGTTTGCGTGAGCTGAGATCTGACCTCATATCTGTACTGCAATTGACTTTATAGATAGGTAGATACAATATATATGGAGAGGGGTAGAGCTCTTGATTGGTGATGCTTGTTTTGAATACAGAGATTTGTGGTAAATACGAATTAATTCCTTTTCTCAGAAATGCAGATAGTTTGAAAATTATGGATCCATTATTTAGAACCAAACTCAAAGACTGGGAGAATTGGGCTTGACTGCAAAATTCTTAGTCTTGCCCTGATTTGGTTGGTTGATTGGTTATTTGGCTTTGATGGAAAGATGGAAGCAAAGCTGTTGATTCTTAACCCTTTAGTAGCATTACTTACACACCAGCCTTCTTACTATTTGCAGAAGCTGTCCTGTAATTAAAAGTATGTATATGTCTCCTAATATCCTTTGAATTGATTGTATAATTTAGAAGGTGGCTCAAAATAAACTCCCATGTTCAAATACAAAAAAAAAAAAAAAAAAAAAAAAGAGTATGAAACACAGGACTGGAAGAAGACGTGTAATGGTTATTTGTTTGTCAGGACAGTTGTCCTTATATCTTTATTTATCTCAGATGGCTATATGTTTTAATTTTTAGGCTGGAAGTACCCCATGAAACTCAGAAAATGAATACCACAAACTATAAATCTGTTTTGTTCTCCTCTTTGAGAGTTTAATGGAGTGTTTTATCCTGCATCCTTAGGTGCATTTCTACCAAATCAAGGTGACTCTCAATTTGAAAAAATTACACAGTACTAATGCTTTCCAATGTATTTATTTATTGCACTTAGGGATTTTTTAGAAGAACCATTCAGAAAAACCTCCATCCAACCTATTCCTGTAAATATGAAGGAAAATGTGTGATAGACAAAGTAACAAGAAATCAGTGCCAGGAATGTCGCTTCAAAAAATGTATCTTTGTTGGCATGGCAACAGATTGTAAGTATATTTTTCTCTTTTTCTTCTTTTTCTCTTTTTTTTTATGTATTTATTTGCTTAAAGTATGTTGATTGCTGAAGATTGTTAAAGTAAAGTAGAACTGCCAGCATTTTTTGTTTTTAATAATTTGTTCTAGGGAAATATGCTTAGTGCATCAAACCACTTTTAAAGGCTATGGTTTTTTGTTTACGCTTTACCAGACTGCACCTTCTCCTGGCCTTACCAGGCGGAGTAGCAGTAGGAATGTTAACTCTTAGGAGGAGAGGAGGGAGAAATGCATCTGGATGGACACTTTGCTTGAAAAAAACATCTTGTTTAGAAAATTCTGGAGGATGTGAAATTGAATGTCATTGTATGAGTCATCCTGCAGTTGTTTGTTTTATTTTTAGCTCTGAAGAAGTTATCTGCAAAGAATTCGACTCTCATTCTAAAGAACTAGAACATATGGCTGTAAGATTAACCCTTAGGGGTCTTCTTTTCCTGACATTGCACAGGGATTTACACCAATAACTTCAATTAGTGCAAATGGGAGGAACTCACGTAAATCCCCCTGTGCATTAATGTTAATGGTTGTTGCCAGCATAATCCTCTGGAAAAAAAAAAAAAAATGAAAGAAGGAAAACAGACCCAGTAAACAACATAAGAATATTCCAACATAGTATTTTTCATTGGTAAAGTAATATATAACAATGTTTTCTGTATAGAAAGGAACAGAATAAATGTCACAATTTTAACCAGGTGGAACTCTAGGAGAGGGAGCTGAATAACCAAATAACTCTGGATCATCAGTTCAAATCCAGCCCAGTCTGACACATCAGACAATGACAAGCATCAACCATTTAGCAGCTGTACAGAAAAAGAAGTTTGTCTGAGTTTGTTTCTGACTAGAAAGTGTCAATACCATAAAGCTGTCTCTGTGGAGAACACATACAGATGTGTCAAAGGAGCTGTCATTGAGAGTGGCAGACAAGCTGGCTATCTCAAACTCAAGAAAGGTTTCTCCCACCTTAGAATTAAAATGTGTGAACAGCACTGTTTAAACAGGGCTTGTGTTACTCCTACTTGCATGCCACCAGTTGTGGATCGGAACGGTCCTCCTTCTTTTAAACAGGGCAGCCTTTTCAATGGCCTGTTCGTTTTTGTATGGGAATTGGGAAGAAGCCTTCTGTGATGGTCAGAGATGTACAGCCCTGTGTCTTGTGCACCTGGCATAGCTGGGACTAGAGGGGATCTAGGGAGCCACAGAATGACTCCATTTGTAAGGCTTGGGGAAAGAATCAAAGGCAGGTTGTTTTTGATCATATCATGCAACAGGTAGTTGATCCTCCTATGAGTAAGACCACTCATCTATGTACTCTCTTAAATCCATTACATTATACTGACTTACAAGAACACATTATGAACAATAGAGTATTGATTTTGCTAGTACTACTTTAAAGAAAATAAAAATGCATCTTTCCCAACGTGGATTACACAAAGTCAGTTACAGGAGTGTTTTGTCTCAGTCCTCAGAAAGCTTTTACATACCAGTTTATTGGTGGAATAAGCCACTAAAGACATTACAGTATACATACATGTAATATTATTAGAAGGATAAGTCATTCATTTTCCAGGCTTCTGCAAAAATGAAGTTTGGAGAGAGAAATAAGAGAACTATGTCATGTGTGGGTCATACTGAAGTACTTCTTTACTGATTAAGCACTCAGTTTGTTACCATCTGCAGATGATGCCAAGCTGAGAGGTATAGTTGGTAGGACAGAAGGGAAGGAAGCCATCCATAAAACCTGGACAGGTTTGAGAAGTGGGCCCACGTGAACTGCATGAGGTTCAACAAGGCCAAATGCAAGGTCCTGCACCTGAGTCAGGGCAATCCCAGACATGAGGACATACTGGGGGATGAATGAATTGAGAGCAGCTTTGCAGAGAAGGATTTGGGGGTAATGCTGGATGGAAAATTGGACATGAGCTGGCAGTGCATGCTTGCAGTCCGGAAGGCCAGCCATATCCTGAGAGAAGGCCGAGAGAGCTGGGGTTGTTCGGCCTGGAGAAGGGAAGGCTCCAGCGAAACCTTAGAGCAGCCTTTCAGTACTTAAAGGGAGCTTATAAGAAAGACAGAAAGTGACTTTTTACAGAGGCATGTAGTGTTAGGACAAGGGCTAATGGCTTTAAACTGAAAGAAATTTAGGTTAGATATCTGGAAGAAATTCTTTACTGTGACGGTGATGAGGCACTGGCACAGGCTGCCCAGAGAAGCTGTGGATGCCCCATCCCTGGAGGTGTTCAAGGCCAGGCTGGATGGGGCTTTGGGCAGCCTGGTCTGCTTGGCACAAACCTTTCTGTGGTTCTATGATCAGTTAAGATGTTTGTAACCAGTAAGGATATCAGGTACAGGAAAGACCAAAGTTCAGGCAACCGTAAGAGCTCCCTGCCATTTTTGTATGCTTTTATCCCTGCTAGTGGTGTTGGATGACAGCAAGCGGTTGGCAAAGAGGAAGCTGATAGAAGAAAATCGAGAGAAGAGACGTCGGGAAGAGCTGCAGAAAACAATTGGGCACAAACCAGAGCCAACAGATGAGGAGTGGGAGCTGATCAAAATTGTCACTGAAGCACACGTGGCCACCAATGCACAAGGAAGCCACTGGAAGCAAAAAAGGAAATTTCTGGTAGGGACTTCAGCCTTTTACATTGCTCTTGGAGTCAGGTTCCTTTGTTTCTTCTAAAGTCCCTTCCCAGCGTTGCAGCCACTGGTGTATCTGTATTGGCTTAAATGAAAAATTGTTGATTTTTGTAGTCAGTGCTTACTTATTCTTGGCTGAGGTTCAATCTTTGATCAGACCACGTACTTCAAAAGATAAATAGCTTATTACTCAGTTCAGGCTTACCCAGCTGGATATTTCTAATGTGCTATGATAAGAAAAAGTAGAAAAATTGTTTCACTCCTGATTAACAGCGGTATCAGTCTATAATGTACAACATATCTGATTTATGTATTACATCTAGGAACAGTTGTCTTTATTAGGGACTAGCATGCAACATATTTAAAGCGTTGAAGAAAAAATGGCAAGTTTTAAATAGAAACTGATATTTTTAATTAATACATTGTACTTCTGGTTTCCTTGTTCCAAAGTGAACACATTAATTAAAGTAAATTTGATGAAGAAAAATAAATTTCAATGAAAGTAGGATGATACCTACACTATCATATTGGGTTTGCAAACTACAAGAGGACTGAAGTTTTCAGCCTATACCTAAGGAACAGAAAATAAATGGTGATGCTCAGTCTTAGAAAAGAATTTATTTTTCTAAATCAATTTTTAAAGAAAATCCATGCAGAATACAGAATGCAGCACAAAAGAAAGATTATAGACTGCATGTCAGGAATACACAGGTGCCTTTAACAGCCTGGGTATACCAAATCAGATAGAGTATGTTCATTTTTTGCAAGCCTAGGTTCCTGCTGTCTAATCCACAATGGTAATCTTTACCCATTGTTAAATTGCAAGGAGAAACTTGATAACCAAAGCAGCTGATCCTTTTTGTAATGTTTTGTTAACTCCAGTGGCAGTGCCCAGATTTCTATATGAAAGGGCACACGTTCATAGTAGTGTGCTGTCAGGAAAACACAGCCAGTGGTCACCGGCAAGAAGCAACAGAGAAATTTCCAGTTTTCCTGCATAGCAAGGTTTGCTGCATGGGTTTTAGCAGGCCAAGAAGCTGAAACTATAACATCAGCTGCAGTGGTGCATGGTTATTTGGACAGGAGTACTGCTCTGTTGGTATCACCTGCTCTAGGATAAAACTGGGGAGACTGAGGTTGGGGTACAGGGCTGAGGCAGGGCGTCAAGTGATGTAAGGACAGGGCTGTTGGGAGAGGGGCGAGGTGGAGCAGAGGCAGAGGTGGCAACTGAAATGGACAGTGCAGAAACCAGCGATGACCTCCACAGCTGGCTCTAGGCCAGACCAAACTGCTCTTGGTGCAGCCCTCGCTCCAGGCCCTCCGTGTATTTTTTCACTCATGCTGAAGCCCTAGAGTTTCAAGGTGAGTGTAGAGAGCAGCTCACTGACACCTTACAGTGAGCACAGAAGGGAAAGTCCAAGGTGGCCTGACAACTCCAGGCAGAGGGCTTTGAAAGCTCCCTGCCAGAAGCTGTTGGAGAGCAGGAGGAGCTGACTGCACACTCCAGGAGCTATGGGTCAGCCCTTTGGCAGATGAGGCTGGTCCTTCAACAGCAGGAGCTCCCTGGAGGTCTGGACCTCTTTCTTGTTGAGGTGAGTTAGGTGGCAAGGGCTCTCCAGCAGCATGCCCTTCTGGAGTGTGTTTGTTTTAGCTAGCCACTTGAATTCTTCTGGCTTTCCCAAGGCAATGCTGTATTCTCTTTTCTTCTCACTAACAATGTTATGCGTGGCTTCAGCTTTGGGTCTTCTTGCTTGGAAGTGAAGAATATTTTTTATCATGAGCACGCAAACAATGTGGTTTAGTTTCTCAAGATGCAGGGAAGGGGAGAGCCTAAAACTGGGATTATTTGAGCTTTTTAGCAGGAGAAGCCCATAGATAATTGAGCCCAGTCCTCTTCATTGTTCTTTTACAATTGGTTCTTGTTTTATTAGTGCACTGCTGAGTTTTTTCTTGAAAGAAGTTAGATTTGGATTCAGACTGATGACAGAGATGGGAAAGGATCTTTTATGATGTGTTACTTTAAAAAAAAAACTATCGCGCACAAGTTTTTGTTACAGGCAGCAGTTTCAGCACCATGAACTCCATCAGTCTTAAAGGCGTTGTTCTCTGGGTCTTGTCCCATTTTGAACTCTCTAACATGAACAAAATGGGACCTCTGCATAGTGTTTGGCAGGTCTTTTACAACTGCAAAGCTGCACTTAGCAAACAGAGGAACAGCTTTGTCTGTTTTAAAAATACACAGTAACATTGACAAACTGTCGTAGAATCGGAAGAATGTGTTGAAATGCAGTCAGAATGAAAAACATTCATCGTGGATTCTGGTCAAACCTATTTTATTATGTGTTCCTATTGAAATCTTCATAATAGATTTTTTTTTTTCTTGCTTGGAGAAGTCTTGGTCTGAAGTCATGCAGAAGGTGATTTTCAACCAGAATTTTACCCAGATGAGTTCAAATTCTAGTTAGCTTATCCAGACTAGCTTTACATTGGCCTGTTCTTAGTCATCAGTTGTTTTAGCCTGATTTTGGAAACAGGCCTTGACAATAGCCTGGAGCTCTGTGATATTGGGCAATCTGTTCTGGGAATGATTTCAGAACTTAGAGTAGGTGAAATAGCCCAGTACTGCAAAGCTCTGAGCATCTTCTAGGGGTGTAACAAGTCACCTCTGTTCCCTTTGCTTTTAGAGCAACTTGTGAGAAACTAATCACTTAAGAAACAAGATCATGCCTATATTTTAAAACAAAAAATGCATAAACTGCACCCACAAAATGTTCAGATAGAAGCACAGGGAAGAAACTGCATGTGCACAAAAATGCAGCTGCCCACACAGCATGGGGAGTGGCTTGCCAGTCCCCCATTTCCATGTGCAGTCTTATCTTTCACAAATGCTTTACAAACAAATTCACACTTTGTGGCATAATGGTCATAACTTAAAAAGTGGAGTTAAAAAATAGTATTATTTTTTATTTTAACTTATCTTTGTTGCCAAGCAGGACTTTTTAGAGTATCAAATGCTTGCTCGAAGATAGATTGTTCCTTTAAATATCTTTCTTGATATCCTTAGCCAGAAGACATTGGTCAAGCACCAATAGTTAATGCCCCAGAAGGTGGGAAAGTGGATTTAGAAGCCTTCAGCCAGTTTACAAAAATTATCACACCAGCGATTACAAGAGTGGTGGATTTTGCCAAAAAGTTGCCTATGTTTTGTGAGGTAAGAAAAATCCTTGCATCCCTCATTTACATAGCTGTGGTTATACTGTATTCAGAATACTGGCACTGAACTGTAACAGGTAGGACTTTACTTAAAAATCATAACACTTATAATTAAAAAAAAAAAAAATCAAAATAGATGGGATTAGAATCATCTGGATTTTTATGAATTTTCTTTCTCCTGTGATTACTGAAATCCTGATTTTGTTCATCTGGAAGTTGTCATGGTTCATTAGGGACCTGAATGTCTTTAGAGGTAGCCTTGTACAAAGCAAATGACCCAAAGGAAGCTGTCCAGAGGTATATTTGATACGTTTAATCAGATATTTTCACACACAATTCCCTCTGTGCTTTCCAGTTCCTTGGCAGGTTTAGTATTGTGGAGTTGGATCTACACAGTAACAAGTTCTTCAAATGCAGGAACGCACCCCTATCCAGGAATGGCACTTGCCTCATTGTATTCCCTAGGCATGTTTTTCCTAAACGAGGAGAGTGTGCATATGAGAATCAGTTAAAGTAATGGGGTGTCATTCCAGGTAGATAGTCACATGTAAAATATACTCTAAATAGACTCAAATAGACTTGGCTGCACATTAGGAATACAGAGGCCCTAGGCTGATCTCATTTACACTGAGGTATCATTTTTAATGAAGGACCAGATGTAATGGCTGATGATATTTTTTCCTAGATTAAAAAATGTTATCGTAACTGCAGCCTGAGTGTAACTAAAAGAATATTTCAGTTGTAATAGGTGTAATAATTTTGAGTGTTGCTAATCCCTTAGGATCCACAACCGTGAAAGTTTTAACATGGAAATATCCCCAGTCCAGCCACGGAAGGATGCCTGCCTGCTCTCCCACACTGCAGAAAAACACTTGACTCTGCTGGAGAATGACCATGCTGAAGGAGTTCATTGGGCTCCCTAACATGGGAACAGCTTTTCCCTCTAATAAGTGAACAGTCAGGAAAGAAACATCAGTTAAGGCAGCCATAGCATTTTACTCTTCCGTGGCTGGCAGCTTTTCTTTAAGGTCAGTCAAGGAGAGCTATTTATGTCAGCTAATGGTCTTTACCTCCTCTGGCACCTACAGAGTAAGAAGAGCTAAATATCAATGGTTGGCATAGTGTAAATAGCTCTCCCTGGCTAATCTTAGCATTAGCTCCATCAGCCAACAGAGCATGAAATAGTGGCCCAGCATTAAGATTTGAAAAAACAAGGAACGTATCCGTAGATCAGCAGGCCCCTGCAGCATTCAGTGTCTGAGGGGAACTGTCTCCTCTGATTTAGTGTTTGTTGGTTAGAAGTCGCACTGACGTAACAAGGTAGTCTTTTTAATTTAGGAAGCTTTGGCAGTCACACACAGACTGCAGTGCCCATCTGACATCTCCTACCCCTCCTGGCTACCGTGGGCCCACTTGTGTCAGAGCTGAGCAGGAAGCATGGCTGAAGGAGTCAAGGAGTAGCTGGGCATGAACTCTGTAGGTTACACAGTTCGGCTAGGACAGGCTTTGCTTACAGCTGAGCCACTCTGTAAACCTGACACCCATACACCCATATACAGCGAGGTTTGACAGCAGAGTGAGGGGCAACTCATGGTGAACACAAGGGGATAGGACAGCTGTCCTGAGCTGTCAAATAGTTGCTGCTATAGCATAAAGAAAATGACAAATGTTTGCTCCTTTTTGAAGGGGCACTGTCTTGTTGACTTTATTTCATACATTCATGTTTTTTAATCCATATCTTTTTCTTAGGAGGAATGCAGTATGGGCTATGGACTGGTTTATGAGAAAAAAAAAATCTCCTTTCTCTCATAGGATATACACAGCATTCAAGCATTATCTCCATTCTTAATTTCCACACGGGCATAGGCTGAGAGTGCTGTATATCTCCGTAAAGGAGACTGACTAAGCAGAACTTAATCAGTTTGATGTGAGTTCAGGTGTCATGGGCATCAGTGATTCCACGTTGATTAAGTCTGAGTACACAACCCTTCTAGGTAACTCAGCTCAGCTCAGCTCAGCTCCACACACTGCGTTACGTGTGAGTGATGGCTGCCAGGGTGTCCTGCTGGGGTGAACACCTCAGGATCCTGCCTTTTGCATTTTCTCCCTACAGTGAGAAAAGGAAAGGACAATGTGTGTCAGACATCGGTCACTTTTGTTTACCCCGCTCCTGGAGGGTGCTCTGGTTGCAGTGCTCAGTGATGGGTAGTATTAAAACTAGCGTAGTTGGGAGCACAACTGAAGTTCAGGCCTCCTGTCTTTGGTAAATGCTGCTATTGGTAATAAGACCTGAGGCAGAATGTCAGCCAAACAGGTATCTAATGTAGCCTTCAGAATTAGGAAATAAATGATGGATGGGCAAAGTCAGATCACCTCTACAACAAATAATTTTTAAGAAGGTTCATGTAGGAAGAGAAGTTCTCTTTGGTTTAATGGCTCACTACTAAAACAGCTGAAGTGTCAAGTAATATCTTCCCTACTAGTGTCTGTCTGGTTTTCTTCCCCCATTCTTCATTCTCCTCCTTAGGTTTTTTTCTTCATTTCTCTTTGATTCATCTCCCTTCCTTTCTCTCATGTCTGTTTTTCTCTGCAGTTACCTTTTCTTATATCTCTCATGGTTACTCACTTTTTTCTTTTCTTTTTTTTTAATTTCTTACTCTTTTCTTTTCCCTACTTTGGCCTCAGCAGCCAAGCAGCGGTGGTGTCGTTGGGTAACAAGACTGCCCCTGTGTCTGTGCAGCCTTCCACACACTACCGCTGAGCTGAGTGTGATCCTCAGACAAAGTGATTGCCCTGAACAGGATGAGTCATTTTTCTTATATATCAAGCACTTTACACCTGAAGTTGCCATTGCTGGAAAAATAGCTGCATGATTCAACGACTTTTCTGACTGTGGCTGGCTTTGTGCTTTAAACTCTTCTCTAACAAGCAGCTGCTTTCCTCTTGTGTTAGATAACTGTCTGGCATCCACTCTCCATGGTTTTACACCAAATAAATGCAATTGCTTTGTGAGTGCACAGTTGCCACATAAACTTACAGTGTTTTGTGGTTTGTTTTGTTGAGTGTTTTTTTTTTTTTTTCATCTTGAATTGAAATTCAGGTAAATATAACTTGATATGAATCAGAAACAAAAGAATGTTTGCCTTCTTTCAATCCAAGTAGATACAAGTCACTTTTTCACGTGTGACTCTTTGCTGTTCATTTAGTGACAATCTCAAAATAGCCTTGTTTTTGTTTTGTTTTTTACTATTTTTGCTATTATTGGACTACCTATCTAAACATGAAGACATGCTTCACAGAACGCATTCTCCTAATGTGTCAACAACCTGGTAATACTTTATAAAAACAGAACCTACCTCTGCCAGTTTGGACACCTTACTGTTTTTTAAGATACGGAAGAGACAAGTCTTGCCACATGCCCTGAAGATCACAGCTTATGCACCAGCATAAAAGCTGGACCCATGCCATAGATTTTTTTGTCTGTCCAGCAATAATATGGGGAGCCTAGGGAGGTCAGCCTTACTAGGATAAATATAGCTTGATAACTTGCATTGTTTGAAATGGACAGAGAATTCATAGCACATGCCTCACTGACTGAGATACCTCTTGTAGATTTAAAAATATATATATTTCATTCTGTTTATTTACAAAGCAGCCCACTCTTCTGGACCCTCCCAAACATCTTCCACTCTGGTCAGGTGAGAAATCAGCATGGCTGGCAGTGAGTTTGACTGGGCCTTTACCAGCCCCAATTATAGGTCATTCTGTTAGGCCAAGTTATCAGCTGGGGGAGCTCAGGAGTGGCAGAGAGGAACCTCTCAGACTAAACCTTCTTAATGTTTTTTGGACTTAATTTTATAACATTCTTACAAACTAAGAGGTCTCATGGCAAGGAGTACTTCTGAAAGTTAGGTCACTTTACCTGAGTATCTGCACCGATTTGGTTTGCTGTGAGTATCTTGCCAAGGTCCACTTCCCTATCACTGTGTTATCACTAGATTTCCTAAGGGTACGTGAGGGTGTTAACCTGCCAGGAGTTTCTGAAAGCAGGAATGAGAGTCTTGGAGTTTTAAGAGGTGTTCTCGAACTAGCTGGTCAGCAGCACGTTTGTAGGGAGACTGCTGTATGCACAGTAGTGCCCTGGGATGTTAAATGTGGATTCATGGTCAAGAATTTGCTGTAGTTGTAAATCAGTTTGGTTTGAAAAACACATATTTTTCTTTACCATTTATGATTTCTGCAGCTGCCATGTGAAGACCAGATCATCCTTCTGAAAGGCTGCTGTATGGAGATAATGTCCCTCCGAGCAGCAGTTCGCTATGACCCCGAGAGTGAGACTTTAACGCTAAATGGGGAGATGGCGGTGACGAGGGGCCAGCTGAAAAATGGGGGTCTTGGCGTAGTGTCTGATGCCATTTTTGACCTGGGCATGTCTCTTTCTTCATTTAACCTGGATGACACCGAGGTTGCCCTTCTTCAGGCTGTTCTGCTCATGTCGTCAGGTGAGAACAGAAATATATTGGGGGCCCAATCATTCTGAAACTCTTTAGTCTTTGTCACAAGTCTCTCTTTAAAGAAATGGGGCATGTTAGATCTTGTAGTGCTGATCAGAGTAATATAGGTAAAATTCTTTCCCAAAATACTGATGCATTTTAAAATCAGTTTCGTGAGCACGAGGAAAAAAGGGTATTCAGAGAGACAGGCATAGAAGTGGCTTTGGTGACACATCTAGCTTGGTTTAGTGACTTAACGGGGAAGCAGGAGTGATCATCAGAAAGATCTGGTTCTGAGCCAGTTTGCCTTGACTAGAAAACTGCTAATTTAGCAACACTTGTCCTTACAGTAAGATCTCTGTCCCCATAAGTACTGTCATGCACTAGGTGAGAAGTACAGTTAATATGCATTTCCAACAGTCTCACACGCTTAGTTTGACCTTTGTTTTTTCCTACTTAACAGCACCCCCGCTTGCTAACTGGCATTTGAGAGCTGTGTTGATTCCCTGCACTGGGACTGTTTTAGCTGGTCTCTTGGTGACGTGATACACAAGCAGCATAGACCGTTTCGTATGATTTCCAAAGAGTTTCTTTCCTTCTCAGATCAAATATGTTTTCAAATATGCTTCCCCTGACTGTGCCAGCCCAAAGAGGAAATTCCATTCTTGGGTAGTGGCAGATTTGGCAAGGTTTTGTTTTAAGACCACTTTGAAGACTGGACACTGAGTAATAGTACACAGACAGCGATTAACGAGAATTAACTTTGTCTTCAAAACAGAAGGGTTTCCACATTCATCACAACACAGCACTTGACATTCCCAATCAAAACATTTTGATTTCTTTCTAGTTCCCTACACAGTGATACACAAACGGAGTTTCAGAAGGCAGTTCAGAAGACCTGCTTGCCTAGAACTGTCTCCTGAAAGGTGACCTGTGAAAGGAACTTTTCCAGCACTCACATGGGAGCTGATTCAAACATTCTGCCAAACTTTTGGCATTTATTGTTCTGCGGTGCTCCATAACAGTTTCCTTTGCAGCTCACTTGTGGATCAAAGATTGATCAAAGCCTTGCAGGCTGTAGTGAAACAGATGGGAAAGAACTGTAATTCAGATATCTGACAAGGAAATATTTTGGTTATTAGTTGTTTTACAGTAAGATATATATAGAAGCCTTGTCTGAGATCAAGGATATGCTGCTCCAGTCTCTGCAAGGAAACACTTCCCAAACAGCTATTTACAAGAAGATGGGCTAAATAGACAAAGGATGAAGAAAGGAAGGATTATCTCCTTGTTCTATCAAGGGTAGTACTGGGGCACATGTAAATGAGATGCCCAGGGTCAAAGAAGTTGTTGTGTCAGAGCAGATGTCCTTGGCCTCCATCTTTTCTTTTCTTATGAGAGAATCTTCCTATTTTGCCTAATTTGTGATCAATAATTCCTTAAAGTAAACGAGTTTTAATGATAATTCTGTTTCTTTGTATCTGCAGATCGCCCAGGCCTTGTTTGTGTCGAGAGGATAGAAAAGTGTCAAGAGGGTTTCCTCCTGGCATTTGAACACTACATTAATTACAGAAAACATCATGTTGCACACTTTTGGCCAAAACTGCTGATGAAAGTGACAGATCTGCGAATGATTGGAGCCTGCCATGCCAGCCGCTTCCTGCACATGAAGGTGGAGTGCCCCACAGAACTCTTCCCTCCGTTGTTCCTGGAGGTGTTTGAGGATTAGAGAGACTGGAGCAGTCCTCCGCACCCCTGTCACACTACTGGCTGTCATTTCATTCCATTGCCCAGCTCTTCTCACCCTTGTTTGTTCTTCTTTTGTTCTCTTCTGATTCTTGAGGCGGGGTTGGGTTTTTGTTTGTTTTTGTTTATTTGGGGTTGCTGGGGGCAGTTGCATACACATGGATGAAAACGTCCCTTTAATGCAGGTACTTGTGACTATTGCAATTTGTTCTTCGGTCCTTTGATGTGAACGCTTTGACAGCTTAACAGTGAAAATACAAACAGACCAGTCTCATTCACCAGCACTTGCGTGGTCACCAGCTCACATGCATCATTGCTTGGAAGTTATGGGAGATTAATTGAAGTGGCAGAAAATAAATTGGCCTCCAAGTTAAAACAGCTATTGTTAATTTGATCCTGGCAATTCTGTCTAGTATTACCTCACTTTGCAGGGTGCAAGTGACGATTTAATGCAATGAAATGTCCAGTCTTCATGGTTGTTTCTATTGTGACAATTACCATTATGATCTAGGATCTTCATCACCATTATGATCCCATCATTATCTGAGGATTGTTCCAATGGATGCAGTAAAACCATGCCCCATAAATCAAGTATCTAGAAAATGCAGAGTGGTAAAAGGGACTGATTTATTTTTTTCCACGTGTATAAGAAAGTAAGATCCTTCAGTTCTTACTGTGTTCAAACTCCAGATAACTTCACTGGGAGGTCTGTTTGAGTAAGGAGGGAAATTCAGTCCTCTGAGATGCTTCTTCCTGAGAGTGGAGTGATTTGCTTGTGCTGAGGTGTGTGGATAATTCAGCGCTCAGAAGGAGTAGGCTGTTTGTCAGGATAGCAGGATTTCCTCAGAATTATTCAGGGATGTGAGTGATCACAGAATGATGACAAGGAGAATGAAACATATGGGATGACCATCAGATGGAACAAAAACCAGTTGTGTTATTAATAACACTCGAAACTGTACAGCTTTATCCCAGTAATACAAATAGCATTGCTTGGCAGTAATCTTTTGTTTTATATATATATATAAAGTTTATATGCGCGTATATATATATAATTTTATATATATATAATTACAAATCTTCAGCAGATGTCTTAAACATTTTTCCATATTTTTGTTCTTTTTCTCTCTCTCTCTCTCTCCTTCTTTCACTCTCTCTTGTGTGTGTGTATGTTTATGTGTGTTGATCAGCTGGGTTCTCCCTCCTCGGTGTGTGTATGTGTTTTGTTCAGCTAGTTTCTCACTTGATTCCTTCAAATAATTTATTTCCACTAACTGCACTAGCAGGAACTGAACTGAGCAAAGACAGGGTGTCCTGCTGCCAAAATCTGCAAGCCAGTATTCACAATACTGGAATGTTTGGAGGCCTGTAATGTGGGCATTATAGGTAGAGGTTCCGTTCTGTCATCCATCTCTTTTCAGGGGCTTTGTCCCTGGATTTTAAAAACTTGATATTAAAACATTCTCTGAATTTGTATGATACATCAAAAGCATTCTTCTGTTCTTCCTGGGAACTCAGAGACTTAGTTCATCTATTTCGCACTTCCTCATATCCCACATTCTTTTGTGTTGTGCATTCATTTGTACCAGTTTCTGTCTCTGCTATTTATTGATATATTTGCCTGGCGAGTCAATGGGCATTGTTAGGGTGGTTGTGTTGGCTTTCAAAGCTCATGGCCCATATCTAAACCAATACGTTACACATTTATCCCCTCATGAGACCATGTTACTCAGGAAAATTTTATCTTACAGGTGGAACACAGAATATATGTGCCAGAGGTTAAACTATTTTCACCTCTGTTTCCCTCTATCGCTGATAAAGTGTTTGGAGTGCTATTGGCTCTTCTTTCAGGGTTGTGGAATCTTGTTCTCCCTGTTCTTTGATATCATATGCACCTGTAGTGAGTTGTGAGCATTGATGTTATTCCTTACAGGTTGTGCACGTAATTTCATGAGAATATAAAACACAATGGCGTGCTCAGGGCTTTTTGCAGGTAGCAAGTAGGCAGGCCATTGGAAATTAGTCTTTAAATGCTTGCTGGAGTTGAAGAACCTCTGTCATGAGCTGTTTGCTCCATCTCAAAATGTGTGCTAACACCATTCTCTACCCAAATTCCTGGTAGAGTGCTATGTCTTGGAGACAAGGAGCTGGAAACTCTCCTGCTTTTTGGAACAAGAGACCAGACAACTTGATGACCTTGCTTGTATTTGGTTCTGCAATCTCAGATGGGCAGCATTTGCAGTCAGTGAAGAGTATTAGATACCTGATTTGGGGTTGGCTTGATAGGGCACTGATAGTATATTGGAAGAGCACAAAACCAGCCAATCCATTACTGGCATCTATACCCCAAATGGCTCTCAAAAATGAGTCTCAAAAGTGTGTCTTTTGGAGTTCTGTACTGCCAGAGCATGGAGTTCCTTCTGAAGCCTGTCTGAGTATCTCACCTAATAGCTAAATGTGAGCTTGAGTTGGTGTACAAGTTTTTGACTGTGCTGCAGATGAGACCAGAGAAAAAATGTCATTTTCTCCTGGTCATTCACGGTGACCTCACTACTAGCCTTTTTTTCCTTGAGCTTCAGTTCCTAGAGTCACATTGCTACTTGAGAGATTCAGTCTCTCATTAAGATCAAGAATTCTCATCCTTTGGGTTATAAAGAAAATCAGTAGCCTAAATTGGAAGTCACTACCCAAAAGTGACTTCTCGTCACTTTTGTAACAACTGAGGCCACCACTACTGGCCTTTGAACACTTGGGAGTGTCAGGACTGCATTAATCAAAAAATAAAAAAAGGTCACATATTAGAAGAAATGTGAGAGTTACTGGATTGACATGGGGAAACAGCGAGAGATGAAGGAACTTGCAACACCCTGGACGGAGCTGCAGTTTGAGGCAGTGCTGAGAATTAATGCTTTGCACACAGGCTGCTGTAAAAATAATTGCTCATACAGGAACTTATCTCCAAAGGTGACCAAAGCAAATTACAAAGTTTTAAAACACAGCCTGTATAAATGGATGTCTGAATTCAAGCATGTAAGCTGCATTTAGGCATCCAAGCTAATGGCCTAACTTCCCAAGATGCAGATGCAGCTTGGGGTTGTGCTTAATCAGGGTTCAGAAAACCAGACCTCCTTTCTTAGGTGATTGGAGATGGGCCGAAGTGCCTAATATTAGGCGACCAACTTTGAATAGTTCAGCAGTGCTTTAAGCAGTAAGGACATATGTCGACATACTTTTCTAGCTTTTTAGATTACATTGGAATCTGGCTCTGATTAACAGGGGGATTAGTAATATTCCTCAATTGAAAACTAAGACCTAGCTCTTAGTCTGACAGATTTGATGTCCTGACATCTAATGGCCTCTGATCTCCTACCAGTCTTATTTGTGTGTCTTCAGTGACTTCTTTAGTCTGACTCCTGATCTACATGATCATGAGAGCAAAAATAAAACCCATGAGGATGCTCTTGCAGACTCGTACTAGTGGATTTGACCTCAGTCCTGCAATGACTTACCTGCTTCTATATAGCAGTGGTCTCAGGCCACTGTAGAATTGAGCCACTGGATTTACCACCTGTGTGGCAGACATCAGTACTGCAGATACAGTCAGCAGCGTTTGTAGGACCTGGCCTTTTGAGGGAAACAACAGACGGGCACTTTACAGTGCAGTCCAGCATCTTGTTTCTGACGGTGCCACACAACCCTCATTTTTGCTTTGTGGTCTATGTGGGGTTGTTGCATAGAAGATTCTTCCTCTCGAACCTGATGGCCATCCTTCATGGTTTTGCCCTGGGTAACACGTGCATTTAGATGCCCATTTCATGTGTAATCTCAGTTAAGTTATGATATTTATAATGACACATATAGTGCGTGATAATGATTTTTGTTTACATTCTGCCAAAATGTAGGTGTTAGAGTTAGACCTCTGAGGCCCAAAACCATCCTTGAGCAAAGTGCTTGCTTCTTCAGAGGCAGGCATCAGAAAGAGAAAAAAAAATTGTCCAGAAAGACCATTTGTGTCCGAAATCTGCCAAGACAGGGCTGTTGATCACAAGCAGAGCATGTCATCGCTAGTGATGTATTTTTATGCTATGGAACTCTAACCTGTATATGTCATATTGACTTTTTGCTGCATGAATCATAAATTATAAAAATCAGTCTTACAGTTTTGAGATGTAGCCAGCATTCCTAAGGCTAAACCTTTTTCATTGACAGAATCGAAATCCACAACCAAGGAATATATTCCTCTCACTGTGAGAGCAATTGAAAGTGTTCAACATTTATCTTTTCACAAAGGAAGAGGCAACAGGACCTCTTAATGTGTCTTGTTATTGTGATCATCTGGAAATGATTGCCAGACGTTTCCTTTTGATATAGCAATGAAGTGATCCGTATTTAAATTTTATAGAGAGAAACTTTATTCTAGTGTGATAGAGATTTATTTTCCACTTAAAGATTCAAAACAGTGTGAGCACATTTTTTTACTATGGTATATTTTTGCTTTAAAATTAAAAACAACAAAAAAAAAAAGGTTTGGCCTTATCACAAAGTTTTAGTGTGTCGTATAGATGTTAGCAAATGCAAAGAGTATGCATTATTTGTGTGTATCCACATTGACTGATGTCGCCTTCGAAAAGCAATATTGTGCAGGTAATAAGTTGTTTGTGACTGTCCATTGCACAGTTTACCTTCTTTAAAAGCTAACCTTGTTTATGCACAAGACAATCAAATGTAAATCTACATCAGCACCCAGGTGTAGATTAAATTTATGTAAATTACTGAGCACAATGTAAAACATTAAAAGACACTTTATTTAATTACACATTTAATGTTGGTAAAGATAGTATCAGGGCATGAACTAGCTGACATACTGTAATTTCTTTTTCTCTTTTCCTACTTCCTTAGCGCTCTTCAGTTTTAGTTTGCTCATAAATACATCAAATTAGTCATTCATCTTTTTTTTTTTTTTTTTTTTTTTTGAAGAGAAGGGTGGTTTGGGTTGTTTATTTGTTTTTATAAAGTTAGTTGGGAGGATTTCTTACTTTGTCTACGAGGTTTGTGGGTTTTGCTTATTTGGTTTATTTTTTTTATATCAGTTTCGTGCCCTGAGGGTAAGGCAAACATTACACAGTACAGTAAAAAACAAAATACCTTGGATGATGTATTTTTTTGCAAACAGTGTTAAGAGTTATGCTAGATTGGTAATATTTTTTCAGCCTAAAATATATTAAAAAAAAAATCTGTGATCACAAATGTTTTAAACTATCTAAAGAGAAAATTTGTATATTTGGGGGAAGAAAATAATTTTTACATAGCTTTTGTATGCAGATATTAAAATGTAATTATGAATATAGTGGGCATAGATAACTGTGTAAGCTTGAATTCTAAAAAAGAAAAAGCTTATAACCGAACGGTGGTCCTGGTCTCTCTTTCTCTTTGTCCCAGGCTGTTAGTCAGTTGTCACACACTTCCAAGCTGCTGGCATGGGAGGAGTAGGGCACAGAGCAAAGTGTGGTGTTGTCACTAATCCGTTCACGTTTCTCTCCTTCTGCATCCCTTTCATCACCTATCTGCTCTCTTATCTCCTCCCTTGGGCACCCAGCCAATAACTTTCACTTCCCTGCTCTTTACATCAGCCAAACGTAACTCCCTGTGGAGAACTGACTCTTGATTTATGTCTCACCAATTACAGATGCTAAGGGAACGTCCTTTCTGTCCATGTTCCCAATCTAGACAGGGCTTCTGTGACATAAGTGGTAGGCTCCCTGACTCCTCACGCCTTCCATACCTCAGTCAGTTGCTACCTGTGGAGAAGACCTCCTCGTTCAGATGTCCTGTCTTCCCTCATACTCCTTTACAGTGTTGATTTCTCCTCCCCTTCTTGCCCCCCTTGGCAAGAGGAGCAAGACCTAGGCCCAGGCCCAGGTGGTTTCTTGGCCTGTCCCAAACGCAACTGCTTCACCGTGACTTTGTGGACTGGCTGCCTGTTCATGCTCATGGTGTCCTTCCAAGCATGGTGCCAAGCTCCCTGCCCTTCCCCTGTGCCAGGCTTCGTGTCCCCGAGGGCTTCTTCCCATGCTGCCCATGGGAGTGGGACCTGGCTACAAAGGCAGAGGCTCCATCCGAAGAACATGGGGGAAGGCAACGAATCCATGCTGCTCTCCCTTAAATTACATCCCTCAAAGCACTTCGCTTCAGGCAGCTGAGCATGGAAGTGGTGCCAAAGCCCCAGGCCGGGCTGTGCTGGAATTGGCCCCTGTGGCAGCTGTGGGCCCAGCTCTGGCGTGAAGGACTGGTTTGCTGTGTGACAGCTTGAGGTGAAGAGATAACTGTGCTCCCACAGACCTCAGTGTGCTGGCTGTGATCTTCTCAGCCTTCGCTGTTCGTACTGCTGGGGAAGGCTATGCTTTTCCAAAAGTGGTGTGAGGTCTGTGGAGAGGAGCAGAAGCCCATCAGCTGTGTGTATTTGCTTTGGTGTACATACATCACTGCAGAGGAGGCAACAAAAAATGGTCACTTCTCACACCCGAGCAGTGGGCACTACCAGAATGAGTGTGGCTGGAGGAGTCTGATGTGAGCTGCCCTGTGCATCCTGAGCCTCTTGCTCGATGCACAGTTGCACCTTGTTCTTCCTCATGGCAGCAATGGGTGAGGGTGTTCTCCCCCTAAAAACTGAGCCACATCTCGAGGATTTTCCTAGTGTGGCCATACAAGTCTAACATTAAACACCCGTGTATTACACTCGTAATACTCGCACTGTGGTATTCCTAATAACATTAATGATTTTGAAATAAGAATGTTCATAGTAAGAGACAGCGCCTTTGAAATAAGTAAAGGATAGGTACAAAAGTCCCTCTACTGTATTTATCCTATTGCACCACTTCTTTACTGTTTACCAGGTCAAAACTCCTTTCCATACTGGATCACAGAGCATCTTTGTCTCCTCTCTCATGTCTATTCCTGGGGGAAGCAGTAGCCCTGCAGGTACTGAGAAAGGCACAAAGAAAGATGTGCCAGAAAACAGATTACCAATTTCCTGTGTCAAGGAGCAGATTTCAGGAATTCAAAAAAAAGAAAAGAAAAAAAAAAAAAAAAAAAAAAAAAAAAAAAAAAACACGAAAGAAGGAGCCTCTTTGAATCATCTATGAGAGCTTTGAGACTTCTGAGGTCAAGCAATGCTGAAAGACTCATGGGATGCCTGACTCAGAGGTCCCACAGGGAAAAAAGGGGCTCGTGGATAACCCTGATCTTGGGGTTCTTTGGAAAATCACAGACCTGTAAAGGTGATACAAGTTCAGCACCTGCTGTACAGAACCAGGATGGCCTTTTACAGGGAAATTGAGACAGCATATAGTGTGTTTTGTTTGGAAAATGCAGTTTAAAAAACAGAAAGGGACTTAAGCAAAAGCCACAAATGAGTCATTTCCCAAATGCCAGTGGAATTTGAATTTGCAAGAGGCAGTGTGAGTGGATGTGGCAGAACACATAGCTTAGAGCGGTGTCATTCTGTGCAGAAATTTCTATTTGCAAGAAGTAAAGATCAGTTTTGCAAAATCCACAGAAAAGCAGTGTATAAAGGGAAAAAAGGTATGTATGATCCATGTAGCTGCAAGTTCTTTGATATCTCCCTGCTCAGAGGTAGCAGCAAAAAGGGGGAGAAGTTGTCTTTGCTGGAATAACTATGCAGGCAAAAAGCTTCACTGACTGATGCAGTGTTAACATGGAAATGAGAAATTGTGCATACATAAATGTGTGTCTAAAGTTGCAGAAGGAGTTGTCTAAGGCTGAAAATACATTCCAAATGAAATCTGAGAGACAAACTCTCCACTCTAAGGCGCAGGAGAACAGGAAAATAAAATGAAAAAAGGAGCCCAAGATCTGGATAAACTACACCAATACAGCAATATCTGAGGCTGTGACAAGTCCTGGCAAGAAGATAAAGATCTGAAAAAAAATGGAGACTGATGAAAGAAAAGAAGAGGAAACAGCACTAATAGGAGAACACAAAGATCAGACAAAATGCGTGCCCAGGGGTGAACAATTCAACACACACAGGGAACTCACGTGGTCTGAGCAACCCATTTGCTCAAGATGGAAACACGTGTGCTGGCTGTAGGCTATCACTCTGTCTCTGCAGAATTTGGGAAACACAAAGGGCAAGGTAAGCTAGGCTTGTCCCTCGGATCAGTAAGGTGCAAGAGAGCAGCTGTGACAAGCGCAGGTGATGGGCTCTGCACTCTGTCAGTGAGCATGGCTGCAAGCATGTGTTGCATCAGGGGACCTGTGGTGAGCAGTGGTGCCAAAACTGCTGGGAAGGGAGGGAGATAGGCTGAAGGGGCCAACCTCCCCTCCTGGGTTGTGCCACTTCATTACAGGTGAGCATCCTCCAGGCCAGGACCCTCACTTGTGCAGGGTGAAGAGTGCCAAGTTCCCAGGTAGGCTCCTTAGAGCAAAAGGTGGGGAAAGATTGCTGGGTGTCAGCGGGCAGATCTTGTGCACCCTGAAGTCCGAGCTATAGCTGAAGGCATGAGGTGAGACCCAGGCTGTGGTCATGGTGAAGTTGTTCCTTGTTCCTGTGGTATGCAGGAGAGATCACCGATCCTGCCACTTGCACTAACTGCAGAAGAAAGTCTTCTGTGGCTGTGATGCAGAAACGTGTTCCATCGCTGGAAAGCAGTACGTTTTGGCCAAGCCCTAAAATGTTTGTGTTGCCAGGGGTTCCCTTTACTTCTGGCCTGGCTGGTATGGGAATAACCACCCTTTCAGAGACCTTGAGGAGGCTGACAGACACCCTCTGCCAGTGTCTCCCCCTTCCTTCCTCACCCCTTGCCAACAGCAGGGAAAGGCTTTGGCTTGGCACTCTCCTCCTCCATCCCCTTGGTCCCCTCTAAATTAGGATGAGGCAGCCACTAATGCTGGAGGGTTTGCTATGTCTCCCTGTCTCTCAGTGGGGCTCTGTCCTCTGACCCGTTCCTGCTGACCACAAACCACAACCTGTTGCTTTCTCCACACTTTCCTTTTGAGATCCATTTGCTGGAGAGATGGCTCCAGGTGGAGGTCCTGGCTGGCCTAGTGCTGGCCTGGGCCAGCTGGCCTACCCCTTGGGTGAGCCCTGCCCTGTGCGCAGCCATGAGGCTGGCTCTCAGACCAAGTCTCCTGGGTGCTAACCTCAACCTGAGCAGGACTGTGCAGGACCTGAACCTCAACAACCCCTTCAGACAAGAAAGACCATGACAGAAAAGGCAGCCTGCAGAGCAGAGGGGCATTTGTCTCATCTGTCACTTCCTGGTGGGCAAGAAGTGAAGCAACATGATTTCAGCTGGCATTTGAGTTGTACATATCAGTGTTAAACAGCCCTGTCCTAGTCACACACAGCAAGAGGGACCTCTGCTAACCACGAGGGAATGAACTGCCCTGGCTGAGCTCCAGGAGCCTGGTTTCAGGCACCGCAGTGGCTGATGGTGTGCTGCAGGCTCCTGCTGTGACTGCCAAGTGTCATTTTCTTGTCTCCATTGTGCCCAAGTTGTCTCCTAAATGTAAAAGTTGGCAGTGGAAGTGCCAATCACTGCTCTGTAGTGGCATTTGAGGCAAGTGGGAAGACGCCCGTGGTCCCCAGAAGGTGTTTGTGAGCAATCTCGCCATGGTCAGATCCAGAGGCATGGGGAGGCTGGTGCCATCACTTCACTGCAAAGTGTTAAATCTTTCACCACACTCAGAATGACTTTGGTAGCCCCAGCTGAAGCCTGGTGTGTTATTTTTTTCCGCACGTCTGGGCACTTCCTCCATGTTTACCACATCTCCCTCACCAAACACCTTCTGGCCAGGAGGCTATGCATCGCTAACACACTGCTGAGATCTCCAAGGCTCCAAAAGCACCATCACTCTCCTGCTAGTGCCCACACAGACACAGCCTGACCCCAGGGCACAGCTGGTACCTGGCTCAGCAGCTGGGGCCCTGGTGAAAGCTGTGGTTACTCCCAAAGTCAGCACAGGCACTGCCTGTAGCAAGGGAGGACCAGCAGCACGTAAGTGGCCAGGCTGGGCCTGCCTCGAGCACGGTTTGGCTGTGCTGTGCTGATGGGTAAGGAAGGGGCCATTTGCTCCACATATTCCTTGAGGAGTGGGGGATGTGAGGCACACAGCAGAGGCTGAGCCCCTTGGAGGGGATTTCTGGATGCCAGTGAAGCTGCCACAATGCCCAGAAGCTTTTACCTTCTCCTGGCAGATGGAGAGTGGCTCTGAACTAGCACGGCCCCAGCAGTGCAGTGCTGACTCAGGCTAACCAAGGCTCTGGCTTGTTCGTGGCTTTGCTGTGGGTCTAAGAAAAGCCAGGGCATGCCCTGCTGTGGGAAGGAAATGCCAACCACAAGCTGCTTGGCCAAACAGAGAGCAGAGGGACACAGCGGGCAGCTAATGAGTGTTGTGCTGCTCCTTGCCAAGAAGCTGTGCTGGCTCCTCACTCCCAGCCAGGCGTGAGGGCTGAAATCCCAGGCTACGGAAGGAGGAGCTCAACAGAGGTGTCCCAGCTGTCCTTGCTGGAGGCACAGAAAGAGGGAACGGGGACAGCCACCAGCTCCAAGGGGTATCTAAGGATGACAGAAAATATATGTACACCCTCTTGCTAGATATCTGAGGCAGCGACAACCATAAACATCTGCCTGCAGGAGATGGGTGGTGATGACAGAGACACATCTGCTGCCTTGGAATCCTGTGCCTAAAGTTGAGGTGCAAAGTATTTTTTGTCAGCAGTCTGCAGTACTAAAATGGGTGTCAGGTTGTTATAAAAAAGCCTGCATCCACTTGTCTGTGCTCCTCAGAAGTATCGTGTCACCAGAGTTTGCAAGGTGGCAGTATTGTTTCCAAGGCCCTCAGAGGGAATGTTGAAGTCTAAAGGAAGAAGCTGTTCTGGCAGAGGTTGAGGTCTCTGAGCTGCCTGCAGACTCTGTGCGCAACAGCTTTGCATTGAGCACAGGGCTTAAAACTCAAATGGGACTGATCCATCACTGCAAAAGCCTATGCTGCAGGTTAGTTGAGGATTCTTCTATTGGCTTCTGAATATAAGTTCTGGGGCTGGCTGCTCTTTTCAGGTGCCAAAGACCTCTCTGGGTCCTGGGCTGACCTGCAATGAAAGCAAGCAAATCCTGGGCTGGGAATGTCCACGTGAAGTCACCACAAGAAGCCACCCCATGCCCTGGGCAACAGCTGGCGATCCGGGGGCCTTTAGAGGTGCCCTTTGGCAGGGCACAGGAGTTTGGCTGCTGAGCTGGGCTTGGAGCAGAAAGGGCACACAGAGACCACTGGGGCTACTGGCGTGGGATTCCTCTCAATCACATTTGTATTTAAAGTTTTAAAAAGGAAATTAAGTCATCATCCAACATTAATTATACCTTGTCACATTTCTAGCTTTGCTGATCTGATTTGCCTCTAGCCTTGGCTTCAGACAGTTGAACGCACCTACACACTCCATTTTTCCCACACATGTTTTTTCCTGAACTGGGGCTGATGACAGTCAGTGTTTCAACTCCAAAACAAAGCTAACAATCTCTTTCTCTCTCTCTCTCTCTCTTTTTTTTTTTTTTTTTTTTTTTTTTTTTTTTTTTTTTTTTTTTCCTTAATGGTGGGAAAGAAGGCAGTCATGAGGATCTCAAGAAACACCAAGACAGGACTGGTTTCTAGGACAGGGCAAGCAGCTGGACAAATCAGCCAAGTTTCAGAGTCACTTCCACAAGCTGCAAGGCTGCACTTTTACCCCTCCCCAGTAATATTTTCATTTTTATCAATCAAGTAATGATTTCTTTTTAATTATTATTATTTTTTCTTTCTCTGGACTTCAGAAGAGACTCAGAAGATGTTTGACTTCCACTGGGGAGCCCCTCTCCTCTGCTGGATGTTGTGGTGTGCCTACTGCAGATGAAGCCCTCTCCTGCTTGGTGTACATTTTAAGCACGGAGGTTGCTCAGTTACAGGGAACGCTTGTCTGTACCAACCACTTGGCCATCACCCTGACATCTTTTACATATGCACACCCTGGCTCCTGGGCATTTTCTTTTTTAGCAAGCAGCAGTAACTCCTGCCCATGGATCAAAGTCAGGTGCCAAGATATTTAAGAGCAAGGGTTCTTCTGGGTGTATGCTAGAGCTTTCTACAGGATGTCTTCACTCTAAAAGTACTACGCTGAAGAGAAAAACAAAACAAAACAAAACAAAACAAAACATATATTCTTGGTGAGAGAGAGCATGGTGAAATTTTTCCTATTGCGAAAGTTAACAACCAGTTAGGAAAACCTTGCTCTTCTCTGCTGTCGCAGGCTGTGGGATGGCTCAGGACTGCATTATTCTTGGACCAGTTTTGAAGTAGTCTAGCACTGAATGCAAGAGCATATTCTGCACTTTAATTTGTGTGGCCCTAATTTTAGAAGTTGATGTCATGTTATTGTATTGAGCAATCTGCTTGTCACTTTCCCTCTGAGCTTCCTTCATGTCCCTGAAATGGGTACTGAGTGGTTTCTACTGAATTTTCCCATTTTTTCCCCTGTCATTTCAGGCCCACTGGAGGTAGGGTGCCAGGAGTAATTTTTGTATAATGCAAAGTAACTGATGAGTAATAACAAGAACCAAGATTTGAAACTGTTTTCATAATTCCCCTTCTTGAAAGGAGAAGTTGAAAAAAAAATATGTCCATTTCCCTCCTCTGTGTATGTATATGTGCAAAATGCCTCATACAATATCCTTCTGCTTCTGCATTGGAGAATCTGCATTTTTAATTTTTTAAGTACAATTATGATAACTATCTGATGAAAACTACAGCCTTCAACAAGTAAACACAGAGGTAAGTGATGGCTGAAGGTTCTTGCGGTTTGAAGACATGACCTAGACATGACAAGAGATGACCTACCTGCTGCTGATGGGGTTGTCTCTGTCCTAAAAGCTGTTCAGAAATCAGGTGGCTGTGGAAAAATATCTTACTTGCCTGTAAGAGTCAGCCATCCCACCAACTTATTTCATCTTTCTGAGTGAAACATCATCTCTTTTTCCTGAAGTGGTCTTAAAAGTATTGACATATTAGTCAATGCACAAAGTCTGGCCTTTTTTGCTGGTTGTGCAAGGACAGGCAAAGGTTCAATAGTCTGGCCCCGCACAGCCTATGCCCAGGAGTTGGGCTGACCCACAGCAGGAGGGATTTGCAAAGCTGGGCCAGCTGAATGCGTGTGCCTGTGTGAGGCCAGGTCTGTGCCATGCAGGCAGCACATACAGGCTTGTGTTTCACCTTGCTGCTCTGCTCCGGCCTCTGGGCCAGAGCCCAAAAGAAGCAAAAGTGTGGATGCCACTGAGTGCTGATGCTGTGAGAGCAACCCATGACAGCAGCTATGGTCAGACCATGCTGGATGTAAAGCAGGACAGAGGGTCTGCAGCTCAGATGTTTGAAACGCCAGGACTCTTCCCACATGGAAAGGAAAATGCATTGTGCTGTGGTTATTGGTTTTGCACCTCGGTAGTTTAAGTGGTAGCTTTTGTGACATACAGATAAATAGATACAGAGGAACATTTATTACCCATCATTTCTCTATTGAGAAATACAGCCTGTTCTTGGGTCCTGGTGCTCCTGTGTTCCTGTCAGAGCTTCCACAAGGTCCACAGTGATTTTAGTCTGATCCTGCCTAAATTTTTTTCACCATTCAAAATTTCCTGCAACACACAGCTGAGGTGGGCATGGGTGAGGGAGGCAGGAAGTTTTGCTGCTCAGAAATCACATCCAATGCAGATGTGAGATACACGGTTGGAAAGTGGGCTGAGCCTTGCCCCTTTGAGCAGTGTAGGCACTAAGAAGCTCAGGTCATTGTTTCCCTTTGGATTTTCATTTGTGACTGCACACTGGGCTGTGTGGGACACAGTGTTTCAAACTGGGTTATGTAGAAAGGTGCCCTTCCAACCAAATTAGATGATTTGTAGAAAGATGTGGAAAAAAAATAAATTAAAAAAATGTGCCTTCCCAATCGAAATAGATGTTTTGTAAAAATATGGTCATTCTTTCCAGTAACTTTATCAATTCTACTCAGGCATTCTGCATGGCAAGGGGGTTGGACCTTCAGAGGTCCCTTCCAACCTCAACCATTCTGTGACTCTGATTCTTCTTCAGATAAAACACTGCAGTTTGTCCTGGGATGGGAGCATGGGCATCAACACTGGAAAACACACTTTCAGCTGGAACAACCCCAAAACAGTATTTGGAAAAACAGCCATAGGATCTTATGAAGTTCATTGATGATCATCCCCTGGCCAGACTCCCTCTCTCATCCCTTCCCATCTGTCCTCTTTGTGCAATGCCAGAGACTGCAGAAAGAGCTCGAGGCTGATGAGCCCAGCCGGTGCAGGAGGATGGGGACACAGCACCCACCCCACTTGCTGCCAGAAAGCCTCTCTGACATTTCTGATAGAGAACCGTAGGAGGAAGGGGAATTTAAAGCTTTTCCTTCAGCTACCTTCCTCACCAAAGTACTTTGCCAAAGCTACAAAAGTCAAAGAAAGAGGAAAAATCCAGCTAATCAGAAATCAGCTACAGAAAACCCTAGGAAAAGGAGCTTGCCAGACTATGTGATGAACAAGGTTTAGAAATTATCTACTCAGACTTACCCTTCTGCCTCCTGCCCACAGTCATTTGATTTCACAAATTTTGCAAGGAACGCTGTCATTTACATAGAGGAGCTTTGCCCAAACCGGTAGCAAAAAGCGCTGGAGAGCTGAAAACCCCTTAAAGTCAAAAACAGGAAACTTACACCACAGGAATCCTGAATGCTCAGTTTAAAGAGGATTCACCCGTTGGAAAATGCTAAATATTGACTTGAGAGTTATAAAAATAATGAATGTTCAGAAAATAAATTATGTTTTATTTATTTTATTTTATTTTTTCTAAATGAAGAGTAAGGCAATCCAGCTAAGAAACATGATTTGTCCTGCATTAGGGGAAACCTGAAATCCCATGACTATGCAAAAAGCCTGGCATATGTAAGGGTTTAAAACTTCACAGACTGAGGAGCTCCATTAAATACTAGGCTTCATGAAACCTCTAAAATTTGAAAAGAGATTGCAAAGCTGTGCCATAAAGGCCAGAAAATGTCCGTTTACTTTCTTCAAGTACCAAACAGGCCTCATGAGACTGAGGTGGTCTGGAGCTCCTGTACCACCAGGTCTGGAGTTCCTACACCACATCCTGCCAAGGCCACTGCATGGGATCATACAGGAACATATCTTGTCACTTCTTTTACCAAACTTAAATCTGAAAAGGACACCAAGACACAACCACCTTCCCCAAAAATGTGGGATCCCAAACTGGTCTGGGACAAGAAAGAGACATTTCAGCCTTAACTGCAGCTCCCGTGGGCCCCCCTGGTCTCCAGAGCCAACTGTGGGGCTGCGCTTCCCACCCCAGGCCCAGATCCCAGCCCTGTCCTCAGCCCAAGCCGCACATCATAGGGAACAAACCACAAACTTTCAAGCTGAGAACGCTAATTCCCACCTGGTCTTTGCCATCATAGAGGTTTTTTCCAGCTCACGTGTATATGCAGCACCAATGCTCCATTTTCATCCTGCTCCTACTCCATCATACAGAATTGGCAGAGCTCCTGCTGCCCTTATGGTCATGGGAAAGTCACTTCCTTATGTCCCTTAGTTCCATTTATTCTGTTTGATCTTTGTTGATTTTTATCATTAACTTAATTCTACTTTTCCATAAAATGTGATGTGTGCCTTACATGCAGGTATAACTTTCACTTCTTCTATTTACTTTCCTCGACAGGTGTAATGCAGTAGCTTTTAATTCTGCATTGAAGTCCTGTTGCTGCCTGTAGTAATACATTAAATTGTTCATCATGTACAGTTTGCTTTTATGATGATGTTTTCATTCACCTAGAAAGAGAGGGATTTATGTAGAAATAATTGAGTAAATTAACTATCTAGGAAATCTTAGGTAGAATTTAATAATGTCCTTAATACGCATTTGTGCTTAAAAACTGCAACGCTGTAACACAAGAATTTCCTGGTTTTTCTCACCTCTTTGTATAATAGGACAGGACCTGTTAAAACTAGCCTGAGTGCCAGGCTTGCCAGTAATGGAGAACAGGAAAATCTCAACTGCCATCAGATCACGGAGGTGCCATGGAAGGAGATGCACTTCCAGCTGGGCATGAGAGCTGTGAGCTTATCCAAAGAGTGGGGCTGGGATGCCGTTATGTTGCTGTGGGCATTTTGTTGCTGGCATCAGAAAAAGCCAAACAACCTTTTCTGGCTTGTGGGGGTCACTGACCAAAAAAGAGCTCTCTTCTCCTCACTTTCAATATATGAAGAAAATAATTAGTCATACTATGAAGAAAAATATTAGTCTGGAGTCATCTAGCAGTCTGTTCCTAATGTGTGAGATCTGATGGGTCTAAAAATGTATAAGGAAAGAAGTGGTAAGACTTTGTCTATGTGCCAGTCAGTACATGTCCTCAGATGCAGACCTGCCTTCTAGCATTACCTCTCTGGTTTGGAGCAATCCAGTGCAAAGAAAAACACTGTAATGAGAAAATACAGAAATGCCAGAGATCATATGAATCAGTAAATATAACAGAGATCAGTAAATATAACACAGAATCAGAAGCCAGATCAGAATCAGAAGAGCTTTTACTATTAACACCCCTTTAATTAAAGTATATACACACAGACAGGAAAGGAAAGAACATACCGTGAGGAAAGCATTTCTAATCTCAGCAGAGTATAGAGAAGGTGTTTATAGTTTGGCACCCTCTCATTTTTTCCTCTTAGGATGCTCTGTGTAAATAAATTAGGTTCTTTCTCTCTCATTAAGAGAATTTAAGAGAGAGACAGAAACAAATGGTAGAGGTTTTTTAAAAACATATAATCTGTAAAAAGCTTGCACAGTTTAACATCAACCATCTGAACTGCTTTAAACTGTAGAATACCAGAAATTGACAGCTTTTGGTTGCTTCTCACGTGTTTGCACATAAATTACCAAATGCATCTGTACTGCATTTCTATTCTGTTCCACCAAAAGGTAATAGCCATTCCCTCAGCTTACAAAAACCTAACTTTTCTAATGCCAGCATAATTATAAGCAAAATCGTAAAATATTTTTATTTCTCAAAATATTTAAGACCACAGATTCCCGACTTTCTTTCTCCAATGGATTATTTATAAATCCTGACTTTGAGACCATCTTTGCAAGCCATTTGTAAGGCACATTCCAGTTGCAGAGTAATCTGGCTCCATCAAGTGACAATTGCTGTTACTGCTAGTCTACACCTGAAGCTAAGATGATATGAGTCTGGCACTATACACAGCAACAAGCCAGTAACATTGGTATTTCACTGGAGAGCTTTTAGCTCCAATAATTCATGCCCCTTAGATTGTTTTGCCGTGGTTTAGGTGATAAATGAAGATGCTAGGATGCTGAAAAGTACTTATTTTCACCATGCCTGTTGGATAATACTGAAAACTGTTTTACAGAAGTGATAAATTTGTTGTTACTGCAACAGTAATACCCGTGGAACAAATCACAGTGGGGCTGAAGAAAAACAGACTGTTTCCCACAAATTAATTTCAGAGCTTTCCAGATGATGGGCAAGATACATACCTCTAGGAAAGTGATGGGAACATGAGAGGAGTGTAGAATTTACCATCCTATACAGTCTTCATCATACAAAGGTCTGAAAAAGCATGCATTGGAAGTCTCAGACAAAGTGGAGAAGCTTACTGTCATGCAGCCATAAGGCAGGATGTTCTCTTATCTGTTCTGCATAACCATATTTGAAAGAAAAGGTATGCTGAAGGACAGGAGTGAAGTGGCTGAAAGGCAGGGATAAATTATGCACAGGACAGTGAAACAGATTGCTTTGGAAGCCAACTTTATGAACCCACTCGAATCCCACACGTAATCTTTTACAAGTATAAAAGTGTGGGGAAAAGTATATATGCTGTGATCTGAAACTGTTTTGATAGATGTTGTCATTTGATGCTGTTTTGGCATCACTTGTTTCCTAGTCAATTAAATTTTACCACAGACAGTAGGATTTCCTTTACCATTGTTATTATTTGCATTTTTGTCATTTTGGGTGAGAAAAGGTACAGAAGAGAGGAAGCAAGTCCCTACTCTGTAGGTCAGAGTAGTCCTTCAGTCAATTACAGTCAGAGAGACAAATGAAACAAATTGGTAGCACTAACCAAATGTATGCAGGCTAACCAGGAAATTAACTGTTGTAAACTCAAACATACGGATACTCACAGGTGCACACATGAACTCACATATAATATGCTGGAGAGATGTATAAGCTATTATAGATGCATTTAATGTCTTGGGTATTACAGTCTGTTGTGGTCCATAGCTACAGTGGAGAACATGGGCACATATGGGTGCTAACACAGATGATGCAGCTTTCTGTGCTCTGTTTCACAGTCCTTTGAAAAGACTGCATGAGGTGAAAGAGAAGGCAGAACGACCCTGCAAGCAGAAGGGGGAAGAAAGTCAGAGGGACCACAGAAAGATCAGACAACAAGTCCTTAAGCCATTTACTTAAAACCACCTAGAAACTGAGAAAAGTCTTGTTTCAGTCATCAAGGGCAGTATGTGTGTATGTGGGTGTGATGGTGTTTGCGGTGTGCTTTGAGCTGGAGGTATTGGGAAATTTGTTTTTGCTGGCTTCTGACTGCATGCTTATTACTGCCGTGTGATGGAGATAGCTGGGAGTCTAGTCAACTGGTGGGTGATTTAATGACATGCCCCCAGTGAAAAAATCCAGAAGAAGTGCTATTATACATTTTATTGACTTCTGTTTCCCCCTTTGCTCATTATATATAGTAACATACGTGTTACCATTCTATTACTAACAATACCAGTGTTATTAATTGGCATATGTATTTTTGTAACAGTGCCATGGGATTAGGGTATCCTCCTGGGATTCTAGATTTTATCTGAATCTGAAATGACAGTTTCTGTGGCAACTTAGATGAGTGTGTGTCAAAGTATTAATAATAAATTATGTCTAGTGGAAGAGACAACTGTATCTGATAACCCCTGTATATATTTTCTTCTCTGGAATTTCTTCCATAAGTAGATCAAAATGTTTATTCATAATTTATCTACTTATTTACTCTAAACGGGTGAATAACTAAAAATGTTTCAGAACAAATCTGTACATCAGGAAGACATTGATATAATTAATGCAGCTATGATAATTTAGAGCATATGCATTTTATCTTAAAAAGACATATGTTGGCCCATCTTCAGCTAGCTCATGCTTGTTTGCTTTTATTTTGTATGTGCAGATTCAATTATAAATATTCAGAAGCTTTAGATAGAAAGAAAAAAAAAAAACATAAATTGTTTAAAGAAATTCATTAAAAATATAACAGTAGGAACTAACATAATATTCCATAATTACAAAGGCATCTGAAGCAACCTTGTGTGCCATTCACTAACCAGCCTCTCCTTCTATCCAAGGGTAGAAAACATGAAAATACCCCTTCAACAAACACTTGCAGTGGGGCCCCAGAGCATGGCTGCCCTTCTGCTCTGGTCATTCCCTACATGACCAATGGACATCACTGAAAGTGAGTTCACACAGCCAAATACAGTGAGTTTAACCCTTTGACTTCATGAAGTGATTTAAGTTGCTCCCTTGTTCGAAGTCAGTGTGAATTTTTAAACTATGTTCTACCAAGGGCTGGATTTTTGATTTCTTTTACACACATTAATAAAAATGTTATGAATCCACTTATTTTGAGACTTACTAAAGCCTCACTAAAGCAATCAATTAGTATTACATAGGATACTTCAGATCCAACTGCTTGCTTAGATGGGAAAAACATTTTTTTTCTGATTTGAAAGCCCTTTAGTTGGCCCTCTAGCACCATGTGTTGGACAACAGTATGTAACACCACACTCGGACTCAAATTCCAGTGAGGAATGCCTTGAATGCTCCCAGCACCACAGCTCTGATTCTCCTGATGTAATGTAACTATATGATGCAACTCTGCCCATGTGCCTTGGTGAGGTGAAATCAAACCTGAGCTGAGGTTGCATCTTTTAATCCTCCCATTACTGTAACAACTTTCTGCCACATGATTACGCCTACTTGTGATAAACTATTCCAGACATAATGTAAGATCAGCCTTCATAGAGAGAAACTTTATTTTGCTTGCAGTAGAGTCAATCAAGCTAGAAAGAGGCAAGAGACATTATAAATAGTACCAGATAATACAAAGGAGGTAGCTTGCAGATAAGCTAATATAGTAACAAAGAAATGCAAATGTTTTAAGATATGAGTAATGTAGAAATAAGTCCAGTTTGGTAACAGTTAAAACAAAGAGGAGATTATCAGAATATAAAACCTAGAAATTTAGAAACAAAGCTCGAAATGTGTCTGAGCTGCAACTACATTTGTCAGTACCACTAAAAACGGTAGTAAGAAAAAAGTGATGAGAAGTTATTTTATCTTGTTAAGCATACTTGGGGGAAAAAAGAGAGCAAGTTACTAGGACTGGCTTTTGGATGGCAAAGAGGAAAGCAATCAAACACAGTCCATTTAATCATAGTGTATTTGTGTGAAGCACATGGATGAGTAATGGCTAAACGACCTTATCAGCATTGCTAGAAACCACTAATTGCTAGCTGACCAAATGCAAAATGTGTTAGCCATAACTAAGGCAAAGTTTATTGGGAAGAACTATTATTTTGCTTAGGCCAGCTGCTGTTTGGCTGGAAAAACTAGAAAGCTTAGTCTAATATAATTATGAACCAACTAAGTAATTTCAGAGACTTGTATTTACATTTGAAAATTCTATACAGCACACTTATTTTTCTGACTGGAAAAGTAAAAGAATTCAATGCAGTAGCAATTGATTGCTCTCCTAAAAAATACTGCTGTTCATTAAATTCTAGTGGTTTTTTTTTTGTTTGTTTGTTTTGTTTTTCCTTGAAGGACTTCCACAATATGCTGCTGGAGACGGTGAAGTACTTGGAAGTGAAATGGAGGTTGGTAATAATAGAAATGAGCCTTCTCATTGTATTTCAGAGGTCTGCCAGCAGTCTGACAATGCCATTTCCTTAATGAAAATGACTCCAGACAAAGGTAAACAAATCTAAGTAGAAGCTAGGCATTGTTTCTAAAACATAATTACTGCTTTTGAAGTAATTGTGAAGTAATTTTCACTTATTATCATCAAAAGTATACATTAATGTCAGGAAAGGATAAACCTTTTGAATGGAGATGCCTAGCAGAATAGAAGAAGTTGAAGATGCATTTTCTTATCTCTGCAGTCTATTTTCATTATCTACTAAGCAGTTCAATAGAGACAACTATTGTTCAGTGGTGCAATTAGTGCTTATGTAGTCAACAGCTGTTACAAAGCAAAAGATTTAGAAGACCTATTCAAGAAAACAGATGTGGCCTGCAGCTAAAATTCCCAAACTGCTGTTGTTTAGAAGAATTCTCGATCAAAAGTCCATTTAAAAGTTTCTTTCTGAAGGACTTGTTAAACAAAGACTATTCTGGTTGCTTAATTTTTGTGTGTGTGTGTGTTTTTTTGTTGTTGTTGTTGTTGTTTTGTTCTGTTTTTCTTTTCATTTATAGAGGCATGCATCAGATTTTCCACCTGGACAATGCCATGTCAGAGCTGGAAGATGTTTTTTCAAGTCAAGAGTAGAGGCCAATTGATAATATCTTACCAAAAAGTACATCCACTGGGCACTACTATTCAGAGATAAGAACTCAGGATGTAGGTTATAGATGTAATTTGGACCATCCAGAGACACACAATTAAACAAGAGAATTTTCTTAGTGGAAGAAAATTGAACTGGAAAGTCTAGAGAAGTGTACTGTAGGAAATATAATTCCAGTACTTTTCCAAAATATATCCAGGGTGTAACAATTGAAAGAAGAGCCTGAGATATCTTAAGAGTATCAGTGTAAGTCATTATTTAATATTCCTTTAGTATTGTCTCTAACACATATAGCTAGAAGTTCATGTCTGGCACTTTCATTGATACTGTCTTTTAAGGCCCACATTTGCCTGAATCATACAAAGCGTATGATAAAGCATGCCTTGCAGTTTTGAAGAGGAGCACCTTCTGAGCTCCTCTGGTGTTGTCTGGTGTTGGTGTTGTCAAAGCTGCTTCGTCACCACATCACTGTGAATGAGCTCAATTGTCCCAGAAAGTGAAGAGCTATCAGCTCCAAAGTGTAGGCAAGTTGTGACCTTACTACCTCTAAAAGGGTGAGTGTTGAAAGGCAGCTATCTTAATGAAATTAAGGTATAAATCAAATACCAAAAACTATCTTTAAATGCAACTTGGAGGGGGAAATATTTAAATATGAAAAATACATTTTCAATCATTCATTTACAGAAGGACGGAGTAATAGCACTACAAGGAAGCTCAAGTCCAAACAAACATCTTGTATTGCTAAACATTGTGTTTCATCGTCAACTACCTGATGGACAATATTTCCTCACATAGATGGGGGAAGGCAACGTATCCATGCTGCTCTCCCTTAAATCAAATCCCTTTTTAAACTTGTTTGCTGGAGGTGAGGAGATAACTCTGCTGTCATAGACCTCAGTGTGCTGGCTGTGATCTTCTCAGGCTTTGCTGCTTGTACTGCTGGGGAAGGCTGTGCTTTGGGTACTGCCAAAACAAGCATGTTCTCAGCGTTGTGAGCTGCCTTTTGTAGCACCAGGGGCTAGCTGGTTGCTTTTAGCTCAGCAGATGGCACCAGAGAGGAGAGAACAAGCTGGTTTAAAGTGACCAAGAATATATGGACTATATGGTTTGAGAGGTGACCTGTGTCTCTGGTCATCTCTGTGGGTAAACCTGACTGTCCAAAGGCTCAGAAGAATCCCAGTGGTCACCACCCTTCTCCACTCCCCCATCTTGCACTGGGCTGCATCGCAGGGCAACAGGTCGCTGCCAAAATCATACCAGACAAGCTCTGCAGTCTAGCGTGTATATTAAAAACTGTTTTTATTTTATTTTATTTTATTTTATTTTATTTTATTTTATTTTATTTTATTTTATTTTATTTTATTTTATTTATTTTATTATTTTTTGAATTAAAAAGCAACATCCATTATGGTGCATGTTACTGGGACCAACCTGACCCTGCAGTGTCTTCATGACCTTGGGAAAATCTCAAACTTGGAAAAGTGATACCAGTTCACTACCTGCTCTGCAGGATGAGGGTGGCCTTTAATATGGGAAAACTTATAGTAGATTGTGTTTGGAAAGCACAGTTAAAAAAACATAGCAAAGGACCTAGGCAAATCAAAAGCAAAACCACAAATGAGTAATTTCCCAAATGCCAGAAGAATGTGAATTTCCAAAAGGCAGTATGAGTGGATATGGAAAAACACATAGCTTAAAGCATTTCAGTTCAGAGGGATGCTGCATAGTTTCCAAGAAGAGAGATCAGTCTTTGCATCTCTCTGCTCGCCTTATAGAGGTAGGAATATTCACTGCCTGATCTAAAATTTAAAATGGAAATGAGAGCTGGTGCATACCTGGATGTCTATCTAAAAATGCTGTACAGGTTTGAAGACAAAAAACTACTTTGAGCATAGAGAAAAAACTTACTGGAGCTTTGAGTGACCTCAAGGTACATATTTAAAAAAAAAAAAAAATGTCTAAAGCTGAAAACATGTCCGAAGTGAAATCACAGAGACATACTCTCCACTCTAAGGAGCAGAAGAACAGGAAAATAAAATGAAAAAAGGAGCTCAAGATCTGGATAAACTACACCAATACAGCAATATCTGAGGCTGTGACAAGTCCTGGCAAGAAGATAAAGATCTGAAAAAATGGAGACTGATGAAAGAAAGGAAGAGGAAACAGCACTAATAGGAGAACACAAAGATCAGACAAAATGTGTGCCCAGGGGTGAGCAATTCAACACAGGGACTTCACGTGGTCCAGGCAACCCATTTGCTCAAGATGGAAACACGTGTGCTGGCTGTAGGCTATCACTCTGTCTCTGCAGAATTTGGGAAACACAAAGGGCAAGGTAAGCTAGGCTTGTCCCTCGGATCAGTAAGGTGCAAGAGAGCAGCTGTGACAAGCGCAGGTGACAGGCTCTGCACTCTGTCAGTGAGCATGGCTGCAAGCATGTGTTGCATCAGGGGACCTGTGGTGAGCAGTGGTGCCAAAACTGCTGGGAAGGGAGGGAGATAGGCTGAAGGGGCCAACCTCCTCTCCTGGGTTGTGCCACTTCATTACGGGTGAGCATCCTCCAGGCCAGGACCCTCACTTGTGCAGGGTGAAGAGTGCCAAGTTCCTGGGTAGGCTCCTTAGAGCAAAAGGTGGGGAAAGATCGCTGGGTGTCAGCGGGCAGATCTTGTGCACCCTGAAGTCCGAGCTGTAGGTGAAGGCATGAGGTGAGACCCAGGCTTGGCCAAAGAGAGGGCAGTGGGCAAGTAATGACTGTTGCACTCTGTGATGCCAGGGGCTTGGTGCTCTTTTCAGGTGCCGAGGACCTCCCTGAGTCCTGGGCTGCCCTGGAGCGAGAGCAAGCGAACCCCAGGCTGGAAACATACACGTGAAGTCACCACATGAGATCACCACGTGAAGTCAACACATGAAGTCAACATGTGCCCTGAGCAGCAGCTGGAGATCCGGGGGCCTTTAGAGGTGCCCTGCAGCAGGGCACAGGAGTTTGGCTGCTGAGCTGGGCTTGCAGCAGAAAGAGCACAAAGGGCACACTGAGACCACTGGGGCCACTGGCATGGGATTCCTCTCAATCGCATTTGTGTTTAAAGATCCATTAAAAGAATCAATAGTGAAATTAAGTAGTCATCCAGTGTTAATTACACCTTGTCACATTTCTCACCGTGCTGATCTGATCTGATCTGATTTGCCTCTAGCCTTGGCTTCAGACAGTTGAGAGCACCTACACATGCCATTATTCCCACGCATGTGTTTTTTCCCGAACTGGAGATGATGACAGTGTTTTCAGCTTCTGAACTAAGCCAGCAACATAATCCTTCTCTTCTCTTCTCTTCTCTTCTCTTCTCTTCTCTTCTCTTCTCTTCTCTTCTCTTCTCTTCTCTTCTCTTCTCTTCTCTTCTCTTCTCTTCTCTTCTCTTCTCTTCTCTTCTCTTCTCTTCTCTTCTCTTCTCTTCTCTTCTCTTCTCTTCTCTTCTCTTCTCTTCTCTTCTCTTCTCTTCTCTTCTCTTCTCTTCTCTTCTCTTCTCTTCTCTCTTCTCTTCTCTTCTCTTCTCTTCTCTTCTCTTCTCTTCTCTTCTCTTCTCTTCTCTTCTCTTCTCTTCTCTTCTCTTCTCTTCTCTTCTCTTCTCTTCTCTTCTCTTCTCTTCTCTTCTCTTCTCTTCTCTTCTCTTCTCTTCTCTTCTCTTCTCTTCTCTTCTCTTCTCTTCTCTTCTCTTCTCTCTTCTTTTTTTTCTTTTTTTTTTTTTTTTGTGGCAAAAAAGGGGTGGTTATAAAGGCTTCAATCCGTAGGTATCAAGACAAGACAGGTGTCTAGGACAGGACAAGAGTTGGGGCAAATAAATCAGGTTTCAGAATTGCTTTGATGAGCCAGTAGCTGCAGTGCTGCACATCTACTCAATTGTTGCAGCAAGCCAATCCCAGGAATATGTGCAATTCCCCTGATATTATTAAGGAAGTAAAGAAGATTTTTTCCCCTTTTCTGGGATTCAGAACAATCTTAGAAGATATTTAACTTCCACTGGTGAGCCCCTCTAGGTTCTTGAGGTGTGTAACAGCCAGATTTGAGAAGGAAGAAATCCCTTTTAGTGGTGTCTGTTGTAGAGGAAACACTTTCCTCCTGCTCTATGTGAATGTTATGTAGGGATTTACCTATAGAGGAGATGCTTTTCTGCACTGATCATTTAGTCTTCTTTCCTGTGTCTTGTACACCTGCATGCCCTGACTCCTGGGCAATTTCCTTCTTAGCGAAGGGATGGTCCTGGTCAGAGGTCAAGTGCCAAGGTTTTCTAAGAGAGCAGGCTGTTCTGGGTGTACACCAGTCCTCTCTGGAGAATGAAAGCCACCTGCACTCTAAAAGTACTGCACTCACAAAAAAATCACTTTGTCAGAAAGCAGAACGTGTCTGTTGCTTTTGCAAAAAGCCAGAAGAAGTACAGGGATGGATGTTACTGAATCCTGCCTTTGCCCTTGACCTAAACTTCTGATTTGTGACTAGGAAGCTGGGTGTTTGGTCAGACCGTGGCAGCTGTGGGGCAAAGCTGGCACTGCAGCTGTTCAAAACGTTCTCCTGACATGGAGTGGTTGGTTCGTTGTGGTGTGAATGTTGGCCGTACACCTATGTAACATAAAGCAGCTTTTGTGACAGACATACCAACAAACAGGTGTGGGGAACTGTTTATGATCCAAATTCTCCTTGCTGAGAAATACAGCCTGGCTGATGTACCTGGGTTCATGTCAGAGATCCAGGGGGATTTTAGTCTGAATCTGCACAGATTTTTGTGGACCACTCCATCGTTCCTGCAGCACACAGCTGAGGTGGACATCATGGGCTGCCTGAAGATCCTGTAGTATTTTTAATGGCATAAGTAGATGACTATATCCTGACCTGCCTTTGGGCTAACTGAACGTTACATAAGAAGCCACTAGACATGATTTAAGCGATTGCCAGACACGACAGCTACCAACGTGAAAAGCCGACAAAAGTGATGTATAAGAAATGGTTGGATTTCACAGATGGTTAAAAGTGAATAACCAAAAGAATAACCAAACTTCAAAGACAACTGTAAGGGGGTGTTAGGGACCTTCTGAGGAGTGGGGTCATGCAAGGTCCATAGTGCCTATGTAACCGTATCAGTCATATCACATTAAGTCAAGAGTTTCTACATTTCATTATCAGAAATACAGAATTTCGGTATGGATGTAATCAAATTTGGATTGAGGGGAGGGGGAAAATCAATTATGAACAACTTGTTTATTCGATGTGGAGAAAAGGAGGATCAAGACATGGGAAAAGAGGTAATAGATGTAAATGATGTAATCCCAGCTGTCTGTGGTACCTGTTCTTTATCCCTACAGCCTGGAGCAGGCCAATAAGGCAAACCTGTTGTTCTGATCATCCCACACGTCTGACTTGTTTCCACAGCCAGGAGGCCTGGGGTGCATTCCCATGCCAGCAGAAGAACACCCGGGATGGACAAATCGAGCATCCCAGCATCACCACCTCAGTATCTGTTTGAGGCCTGATGGCATCATCTCCCTATCAGTCTAGCATCAGCCTACCAGCATTCACGATGTGAGTGTTAGTTAACACACTTCATAACAGGTTGATTGCCCTGCTTTGAAACGCTGTGCGTATTTTACTGACTCACCTTGGAAGGTTTTTTGGTTTTCAGCCAAGAAATAATGAGGAGAATGATCACAGCCTCCAGAGAGGACCTGTAAATTGTGGGATGCAGGTATCCCTGTGAGGAGTGTTGACACAGAAGAGCACTGAGAAGCTTGGATAGTTGTTATGGATCAACATGGATCACTCTTTGGATCAACATTTGTGACTCCAGCTAATCTACACTACCACAAACCCCAGGACAAGGAGATTGCCAGACTGTACCATGAACTGGATTTAGAAATTGCCTGCACAGTGTTACCCTTCTGTTACTTCTCAGAAGACATTTGACATCACAAGTTCTGCTATTTTAAAGAGAGAAGTTTTGCCCAGTCCAGTAGGAAAATGTACCAGAGAGCTAAAAAGAAATTCCAAGTCCTGCACCACGAAGCTGTGTGCCCTCAGCTGAGCACTCCAGTCGTACGGTGTTTCCTGTGCTTGGTACCTGTCCATTGCTGCACCCTGGATCATGCCCTCTCCTCACAGAGCCCTGTGTCTGGAGAGCTGATGTTTGCCAATTTGCCACAAAATGAGCTTTAGAGGACCGTCCTGCCTCAGATATATTGTCTGTAAATGGGAACCCAGGAGTGTGGGTCAGTGAGGGATTCCTTCCTGTTTTTTTTTTTCATGTATTTCTCCTTCCTCCCCTGGGCCATGACCATCCCAAGTGTATCTGCTCCCAGGGCACCTATGGGCAGTGTCTCTGCCTGCAGATCTGAGGCCCACCAGGAGGTGATGCCTGCACCACGGCTTCCCCAGTTGTCCCTTGTTGCCCTCTGACTTCTGGCCTGGCTTACGTGACACACCATGGTTGCAATTTGGGTGCAGAGCTTGTTCAGCATTATTTGAGGCTGAGATAGGAAAGGGATGATGATGATGATGATGATAGGACTGGAATTCAGGAGGTCCAAAGTAAATTCCTGCCTTATCCAAGGTTTCTTTGTGGGATCTTGGGCACGTGTCTTTCACTTACCTGCCTGCCAGATGGAAGCAACATATCCCTGCCTTCCTGGAGCACCGATGATATAGCAATAGCACAACGAGAGACATATTTACACCTGTAAGAGCAGTGAGGGACAGACTGGTCTCTCCTATACATGTTACATTGAATATCACCCCTTGAGTATAACATTGTCAGCAAAACTCCCTGCAGCCCTTAGAATCAGGTTTGCTTCTCTGAATGAATTTCTCTGGATGGTGGATTTAAAACAGCAATTAATAGCAGCACAGGCAGTATTACTACGTTTTGCATGGCTCCTATTAAGAAACAATTGTCAAGATGAGCCATTGTCATCTGAAGACTCGAGGTCTGAGTCTACAGGGTGCTAATAAAATTAATTGAACAGAGTTCAATTAAGAATTAAGAGTCTTAGAGAGGACAAGACCTTTCCTTCTGGCAAGTGCAGGCATTTTGCACGTGAGGTGTGCTGTTCTGACACAGAAACAGAAGCAGTGAAGTGAAGAAGGCTGCTGCTGCCCCAGCAGACAGTGATTTGGTCCACATGCCCAAGCCACCTTGCCGTGTCCTCAGCAGACAAAAGCACCTCCCATCTCAGGATGGTCCCGTGTTAATGGCAGGTCTTCTTGCCAGGAATGAGCCACAAGGAGCAGGAAGTTTGCTTCTGCCTCTGCTACATTTGATGCTTTTTTTTCAAAGGTCAGGTAACTTAAATTCCACCAATATTTCCCCTGTGATTTCTTGGGCTGTGGCATTAGCGGGTGTGCATAAATGCTGAGGAAGAAGTGCTCATAGCACACAAGTTTGAGGTTCCGGATGTGCTTCCCATTATGCTAATTGATGGCTGACAGTACCAGCAAGATAAGGTCTTGAGATCAATCTCAGAGTGAGTTCATTACTCTGCCATTCGGGAGCTTGGGCAAATTGCTGTCACTGGTTTCAGCTCAGGAAAGGACCAGCCGCCTCAGGAGACTGGTATCTCTGTGCTGGATGTGAGGCATAACATGGGGAGTTGGAGGACATCAACACACTGTGGGTTGGGTGTTGGTGGGCACCAAAGGTGTGATCAGCAGTTCTCTGACCTCTGCCAGAGGGCAGCAAACTGAATTCTGTCCTGCAAGTAGCAGGAAGGTGGTGGAAGCATAAGCATCATGAAGAAATTAATAAGGGAAATGAAACACACAGGAAATTAAATATACAGGTATTTTTTATTATTAAAAATAAAATAATATTTTATTTTACTATATTATTTTTTATTCCAGCTTCTAAAGGTGCCCGCAATCATGCCCTGTGTGCATGTCTCTCTCTCTCTCTGCTTTCGCATACCTCTGTCAATTTTACCCTTCCCTCCCATCACCTTTTGATTCATGGTGTTTTCTAGAGGAACAGAGGTCTCAAGAGTGCCTGTCATGAGGACTCAAGACAAAGGAGAGGCCATGTTCCCCTTGCAATGGTGTAAGAGGCACTCAGTGCTTATTCAACAGAAAGGCTTCCTTCCAAGTGGGAGGGGAGAAAAGTGAGAGAGCAAACGAACACCCAGGTTGCAGAAATGCTCCGGTTAAAATTACATGAAGCCACAGCTGACTACTATCACCACCCTCAACATTTTTTGCAGCCCATGGTATATTTTTATTACCAAAAATGAAGTATACTGTTTCACAGGAATTAATAAAGTCAGATTAAATGCCCATACTTTAGTTCTGAGGCTGTTGGATGAGAAGATGGAGGTATAAACTTCTGGAGGGGAAAGAGAACAAGAAGAGGAAAAGGAGGCTAACGAGTTATTTTAGGACTTCAGGCCCAGTGATGAATTTGTTGTTTATGTTCTCTCGATAAGGATGATGTGAGCTGTTTGCACTACTTCAGGATGCCACACCCCGGTGTTACAAGGGCTGCCAGGGAGGTTTGGAAGAAGAGGGCTTTGGGATGAACTCCGCCTCCCAAGGTTCACACTGCTGGCTGGAGGGGATGCTCAGGGGCACGTGCTCGCTGGGCCCTGGTGGCTTTGTAGTGGTTTTCACTGATGTGTGGCATTCAAGTGGTAGACTTTGGAGTCTGAAAAGGGATTTGGATGCTTTTGAACTTTATCTAAATATTATTTCTGTGCAGTTCTGTGGTTTCAGAAGGTTCAGGGAAAACAGTTTACCTTTGAAGAGCCTTAAAACCGACCTGTCAGGTGTATGCCTTTTCTTCATTTGCCCTTGCTCTCCAAGGGCTCTAGATGTTCTGCAGGTAGGTGAGAAGGCCGGGGCCTTCAGCAATCTTTATTCACATTAGCAGCCTCAACCGTAAAGGTTTCTCTTCGCTGGGGGATTTATGATCTCTGAAGGGAAGGGACAGATAAGAAAAGGAATATGATAAAGTGATGGTGTGGGAAAGTTTAGCTGTGTCTCCCCCATCCAGTCTTCTGGCTTCATCTCACTTTGCTGTTAATTTTCATGTTTATATTTGGCATCTTTCTGAAGTGCTTCTCATCACAACGGAAGCAAAAATCATGTTAATTAATGACAGCAGCAGCCAAAAAACAGAGCTAGCACTTCTTTGCCATCATCAAGGGCTCTTGAAAAACTTGTCCTTGGCGTTGTTTTGGCTGAAAAAAAAAATTAGAGGCATAATCATTATTAGATTTGATCGAGTTGATATTTCTTTGTATTACACTGATGAAAACTGTATGACAGAAATCCTTAGCCTTGTACAACCACATTGCCACATCCACATATTGCTAAAGAGCTGAGCACCGTCTCCTTGACTTGGCCATATAGCTCTGAGGGCGTTGAAATGTCTGAGGTAGTCCACAATGGCTCTGGGATGATGGAGGAAAAACCCCTTCCTGTTGACGTAAAATCTCTGTCAGGCACGGAATGAGGATACAAAGCTATGAATCACCGCAGCACGGCCGGAGAGCCCATACCTGCTAAACCTTTGGTGGCTTCTCATACTCATCTGCAATCATCCGATGACTACGAATTTAAATGGCCCTATTTCTAACCTCGGATAGCAGCTCCTGCTGTTCATTATGGGATGCTGCTCTCCCAGCCACACAGTAGCAGTGTGCCATGCTCCAAGAGACAATGAGACTTATTCAATTCAGAGTAGACACCAGTGCAGCATATGGAAGCCCACCTCAGCAGAGACAGGTCTGACGGGCAGAGCTCTCCATGGAGGTTCCCTTCTGTATCATTACATCCCTGAGCCCAACAACACACCATTGACAGGTTCTTTAAATCTTAGCAAGTACTTTCCCAGACTCATTACTTTTTTCTGTAGATGTGATCTTGCTCACCCTTGCACATGGTATAATGACATTTTTTAACTTCAGATCAGACCCAAGGGACAATGTTGGAGTCATGGGGTTTCTGCAGAACAGGTCTGCTACTACTATTCATCTCACCCTAATACACTTTCTGCTAGTTCAGAAAGAGGATGGAGAGGGAAAAAGATGTTATTCACCTCCCCTCCTGCCTCTTCTCTGTCTGCTTTGTCCTCACTCTCATGCCCTGTCTCCCAGCAGATATGAGAGTCGTGTGATGCTCCTGGAACTGTTTGTCATCAAAGATCATCCCCTGGGGAAGCCTAGGAGAGGCTTATGCTGCAGGTCCATGCCTGGACTCCAATGGATGATGGTCTCCATCATGTCCCTGGTGCTGGTGCAGGTACCTGGTATTATTTCTATCTGTCCCCATGTTGGGAAGGAGCCCAGAGGCTTGCTCTTAGTGCTCACACCCTCATCTTTCTCTGTCTGGAAGAAGCTGAACACAAGGGCCCCATGGGGCAGGCAGCAGGACTCGGCACACCACGGTGCCCCCGGCCACCACCCCACGAGGGCTTTGGCTGCTGAGGCTGTGTCCTTGCCCCCATGGCAGTGCTCAGTACCACTTGGGCCCCTTTCTGACCCCGGCCTCCTCCAGGGCCCGGCCTGGCAGGGTGAGGAATGGCCACGCAGGGCTGAGCAGCTGGGAGCGGTTATTAACCAGGCCTGGCACCGGAGCTGAACTATCTGCGCATCCGCGCGGCTTGAATCGTTCTTAATTATGTTTGTGTTTTATTGTTTTCATTTCGCACTGCTGCTGCTGCTGCCGTCGGTGCATCCCCGTGCCGTGCGTCTTCCTTCCTCCCAGCCCGGGGTAATTGCTCCTGGTCGTGCTGGGTTTGCCATTTTAATTTGTTATCATCTCTGTTACTTTCTTTCCCTGATTATTCGGTTATGTCATTCCCATTTGCCCTGACATTTCAATAAATTCCCTGCCACATTATCCTTGTCCCTGGAGCTGCAGCTCAGCCTCTTCCAGCGCCTCCTGCCTCAAAGCCGGCTGCAAACCAGCCCCGGGCCGCTCAGCCTGGGGACAGAGTGCCCCCTGCCGCCGCGCTGCGCAGGTTCAGGTTTTATATATATTTTTTTAATTTAATTTAATTTTAAATTTCATTTTATTATTTATTTTCTTTTATTATTATTATTATTATTATTATTATTATTATTATTATTATTATTATTATTATTATTATTATTATTATTATTATTTTAAAATGTATTCATTTGTATTTAATTTTATTGTATTTATATACATAGATATATATTTATTTTATTTTTTATTTTTTTCCCTTTGCAATAGCTTATTTCACGCTGAGCTTCTGGACGGGACGCTGGGCTGTGCCCAGCACCAAGTTTTGCTGCAGGGTTACAACTTCAGGCGCTGCCCAACAGCAGCTGGCAGCTTGGGCTAAAGGGGCTGAGGAGATGGGGTCTGGCCATGTTTCCGGACTTTATGGCATCCGTAGGGCACAGCCTGCTGCTGGTGGAGATGTGGGATGGTGACAGGACTACAAAGCTCTCCTGAATGATGCTCTTGTAACCTGCAGGCTTGTAGGTTTGCCAGTGTTCGCCCTGTCAGCATACTCTGAAGCAAAGTCCTCATGAATAGTTTGGTTTCTGTACCACCAAAGTGACCAAGATCTCGAGCTGTGGGTTGTGTGAATTCACCCCAGCAGCCACATGTGTGCAGCACTTTCTAAAGCTTGGTTTGGCAACTTCTGCCCCCTGAAAGGCAGACCAGGGGCAGCAGGCCAGCCCTTCATGCTGCCGCTGCTCTCGGCTCAGGGGAGGCTGTGGTTGTACCTGTACCAGGGAAAGTGTGAAGGAAGCTGGCTGCCCATTTGAGGGAGGTATGGCCCCATACAGTTCCTTTGTAAGCATAACACTAGGCTTAAGGTGAGTTAGAAAAATTATGCAACCCTTTGTTGTTACCGTGATTAACCTGTATTCATACATGAGAAGCGCCATTTTCCTTTGAGGTGCTCATTTTAGACCGTATTGAAGTCTTGGTGTGTTGAGGAGCTGAGCCCTGGGAGCCTTGCTCTCTCTCAGACCTGGTGGTGGTCTCTGGAGGACAGCAACCCTGTGCTGGAGGCACCCGTCTGCCCTGTGGCAGCCATGGAAAACAGGAAGGGAAGATTTCTTGTCTCGGTTCAAGGCTTTCTGGGGCTGGACGTGTGCTGGGTGCAGTGCAGGAACCAGACAGAGCCTGCAGTGCTCCCTGCCGCCCGCTCGCTTACACTGAGGACTTTTCTGGCTGCAGGTGCCAGGTAGGCCCTGCCCAGGGCGACGTGCACCGCTGCTGTCATGCTGCCTGACCGCGGCCATGCAAGGCTCCCTGAAAGAAGGGGAACAAATGACAAAAAGTGACCACTGACTGACAGCACTGGGCTTCCCAAGAAGCCCTGGTTTGGGTTTAGCACAGCTGGGCACGCACCGGGTGACTGCAAGTGATGATGACTAAATTCCCCTGGCCAAACACAAGACCAGTGTTTGGTTTTGGTTGCGTTAACCTGGATGTTTTATGTGTGCTACTCCGAGGGGACTAAGGGCTCCCTGCTCCAAGCCAGGCAAAGAGGTCCCAGTTCAGACCTTGTGGAGATGCGGTGTTATTAAATAACTCGTGTCATCTGTCTCCAGGGGCCCTGGTGCATGTGTTACACGGCCATTCATCCATGTGTTTTCCCTTTCCCAGAGCATCGTGCAGTTGGCTACCAGGATGCTATAGCCATGCATGGCCCTGGGTTGCTTCCTGGGGCTTCTGCACCAGCATTAGGGCCACAGGAGGAGGGAGAAGGGGACACTGAAGGGTACCCGAGTTTCTTCTCCAGATTCTCCCTGTTGTGGACTACACAGGGACTGAGTCAGCCTCCAGCCTAAGTCAGAGGCAACCTTCAGCTGTGCATCAGCAGGTGAAACTACACAGAGGCATAACGGGGGGAATTAGTGCCAGCCTCGTTTTATAAACCATCACCACTTCCCACACCTCACAGCCTTCAGTATCTCCATTCAGGTAAATGCAACACAAGACAGCAGTTGCTTTGGCAGAAACCACCCAAAGGTCCTCCTCCAGGCAGAAGCAGAGGCCCTCTGGGAGAGCAGTGCAGTTTGTACCGTAAACACAGAGCCTGCTCTGGGATTCAGGGCAGACAGACGCAGTTATTTCCATAGCTATAGGCAAACGAAATGCAGAGCAGCGGAGGTTCAGCCCTGTGCTGTCGCAAGCTCTGCATTAAAAGCAGAAGTGCTCGGGCTTGTGTACGCTTGCAGCAGGTAGCAACTGCTCTGCGAAGGGCCCCGGTATGGCAGTGCAGCATTTGCACAGACTTTGTCAGAGAGGACTGATCCATTTGCTCCTGATAACCAAGCATTCACAGCCTTGCGGGCTCCGCCGATGTCTGCTCAGCTCCTCTTTCTCTTGCTGGTGACACTGCCGTGTCCTTCACCAGCCCTCCTGCCTGGCAAAGACAGCCCCAGCAGGGTTTCCCAAGCTGCCCACTGCCAGGGGTGGGCATCTCCAGGCTTTTGAGCTGCCTGCATGTTCCTCTTCCCCTTCCTCCCCACTTCAACCATAAAACAAAAAATACCAAAAAAAAAAAAAAAGTTATTCAGTGATTAGGGATCATGCAGCTGCCTGCTGCACTCATCAAAGAGAAGGAAGTGCCAATTATTTCCTGGTACAAACTGTTTCTGTAACTGAACTGAAGAGAGCTTTGATTAACGTTTATTCCCTCCCACCCCATGTACAAGCAGTCGCTCACAAACTCCAGGATGAGGCAACTGCCCACGCCCTGCTCTCTTCATATTTTCACAGCACCGCATTAATACCTTTGTTTCCCTGCAAAATTCACCATTTCCTTGTAGAGTATGCACAGAGCCCAGGGAGTGGGGCAGGGGCAAGTTCACAGCAGCACTGCCACCTCCAAGCTCCATACGAACAAATAGTGAATACCCAGGTCCCAGAGCATCCTGCCAAACTGGGAACCTCATCTGATGGAAGATGCAGGAACAGGATTTTTACTGGGAATCTTCTTCCAACCCCCAACATGTGCTGCGTTAAGAGAAAAATTACTTTTGAGCTTCCAGCAATGTCTCACCTGAAGCTGACAAGCCCTGCCCTAGGGCCTCCCAGGCCCTGGGACCTCACACAGCTCACAGCCCTGCTAGGTGGGAATAGGAAGACATGGCAGCTCCAAGGGGAGCCACACAAAAAAGCCTCCACAGAGAGCATGCAAGGGAGAAACAAAAAAAAAATTTTTTTTTGTATTATTTTTTCCAGTGTTGGTAGCTGCAGTTTTGTTTCTGTTTTGATTTTGGTTTGTTGTTTTCTTTTAAAACACTGATAGATACAACGCTTTCTGGAAAAGCTTATCTCCTAAAACAGTAAACACATCAAGTTAGGAAATCACACTGGGAAAAGAAAACCAAAAAAAAACACCAAGCAGACCTTCACCTTTGTATACTATTTTCCACCCAGTTCTCTCACAACCCATCTTTAAGACTGCCTTTACCTAAAACTAAGCCATGTGTCTTTTTTTCCCAATTACCATGTTCTTGAAATGCCGTGAAGGTGTTTAAATTGCTGTCTATTTTAACGAAGCAACCCCAAAAAGCCCATTAACTGTAGTAAACACAGTGTGTGTGATGCAGTGCAGTAAACCCCACTCAGTCACCTGCACAGACCCATACCAGAGGAGACCAAGGCACGGTCCCCCAGCCACCATGCTCCAGCACGGCCCTGTGACCTTAGAGCAGCTGCTCTGTTCAACTCTGCGCCTTGTCCTCCCCTCCCCATTTTGTACAGAGAGATGCACAGAACACAGAGACACGGTTTAGCTTGCTGACATAATGCCCATATTTAATCTTTTAAAACAAGAACAAAATCAAGAATAAAATCAAGAATAAAAATTTCATTTAAGTCATACAGTACATTAATCTTTCAGCAATGACCCAATCTACAGTACTCGAATGCCTGGCATGAAGTCTATTATCTCAGCGTTTAACAAGTGTATAACCAGTGACACAGTAAAAGAAGAGCTCACAAGACATGGCTAATACGATGAGTTTAGATTTTCTTCTACGAGTCCAGCGAGGGTTTGTGATACACGGGTCACTTTGAAACAGTACTTTAATCCACTTTTTTGGTTCAGTCAATCTGTTTGGGGCTTTTCTCTGTTACACAAGTTTTTCCATTATGTACAGGAAGATTCATTTCAAATGAAATTGCACAAGTCAGAATATCTATCTATAGGCATACATGGTCAATCTAACTAAAAATTTAATAAGCGGTAATTACTCAGTCCTGGTTATACATTCCTAAAGGCTTAATAATACAGTTTTAAAAGAAAAGAAAACAAAACAGAACACAGTTGTAGGGTGGCAACCTCTGTAAGAAGCCTCCTTCCCTCTGAAAACAACCGAGTGTTTTTACTTTCTGCATTTGAAATGGGGTCTACAAAGAAGTCATTTCAGCTCCTAGATAATGCAAAACATGTGACTGTGTCCTTTCTAAAGTCTGAATGGTTCAATGCGTAATTCAGTGAAGCTCTCATACAAATAATACTGGTAGGATGCAGACTGTTAACAGAAATTAGGACAATATGCCCTGACGGCATATTTGGATAGCAAAACTATGGGTGTTCGGGGGCTAGGATCCAGTGGTTAAAGCAGCTTGAAGCAGGACAACCCTCCCCGCGGTGCAGAGGAGGGGAAAGGGCACACTCCTCTGCTTCAGCCAGGGCTGAAGCTGGGCTGTCCCCAGCTCCCTTCTGGTGGGGCACCTGCCCCTGCCTGCTCTCCACCCTCGGGCAGGACAGCTTACCAGCTTCCGAGGGCAATCCTGCAGACCTGGGGCGACCCGAGACCCTTGGCTCCTGGTGCTGGTGGGCAGGGGAAGGGCTGCGTCTGCTCCTGCTGCGGGGCTGAGGGCTCCCTCGACTCGCTGCTGCTGAGGAGCCCCGCAGCCAGGAGGCTGCCCGGCTGTGGCCGCAGCTGCTGCGCACGTCTGAATGCAGGAACGAACGAACAGGAGATGCCTCTCCATGGAGTAGTGTTACCAAACATGAAAGACCCAGAGGGCTTAACCTCTTGGGTAAGCTAGCTAAACACAAGGGTAGCAGAACATCACCTTCTCACATTAGCAAAACAAACGTCATCAGCTAACACAATTGCTTTGACTTTTTTTAATCTCTTTTGTGGCATTGGGTCCTGCTACAAATGGAGAAAACCCACAGACAACCGCCTTCCTAGGTGGGAAAGCAGCAGAATCTTAAACCTTAAGGATCTGCTTTGTAATTTGCTACTGGCATAAACAAAATGAGTCCCATTTGTTTGTGTTTTTTGTTTGTTTTTTTTTTTAAGAAAAAAATCCAGACCATCCAGTGCACCTTCTCTGCACATACACACGCACACACACACACACACACTGATGGAGAGCTCCAGAAGAACAGGCATGGGAACCACAAAGCTCAAACTGTGAAGAGACATGGGCAATCTCTCATTTCTATATTAAATTCTCATTTAGCAATGAAGCAGCAAAATGACACGTGGTAAGAAATAAATGGTCACAGAACACACATACACTCAAATGCAACCATGGGTAGGTTTTTAACATTTTTTTCCTCAAAAGCTGTTATTCATCTGATAGTTTCTTTCTGGCTGTGCTGAAGTTTCTGAAGAGCATCTGGTGCTTCTTTAACCATTATCAGAGTGTACGAACCTCAGTGGCCATGGACAATCAACCTCATTAGTGCCACGAACAACCACCTCCACTTGAGATTCTCTACAAAGCCTTTCTAGAAGTTGAATCTGACTCTGCCCCTTTGGTGCCACTCTTTTTTTTTTTTTTTTTTTAAATTAACAAACACAGCGTATTAATGCAAATTTGATTTTTTTTTTCTAAAAATTAGAAATGCTCAGATTATTAGTTCAGCAATATGCAAAGTGCATCTATTTGGTTCTTTCCATAGATCGCCTTCTTTCGTAAGTTTAAATTCCTTCACAGTTTAAAATATTGTGAAGAAATTATATGTATACTTTATGTATAGAACTATTTATATACATACACGTATATACACACAACTCTGTACTTTATATAGTCATAAACACCCATTACTTAGCTATTTATAGTATATACACATGGCATGAACACACGCTCTGTGAAGAGTTGGTGCAGGCTGAAATCATTCCATCAGGTTTAATGGAACAACAACAGTGAAACCATGAGTGAGTTATCAAGAGACACAGACACACATATATTAGATAAGGGAAAGACCAATTAAATCAGCTCTTCCATTTTTCCTATTAACACAGGATTGTTCCCCCCATTCCCACCTTCCATATGCTCACACACAGCTATTCTGCATTCAGTTTACATGAGAGGGCAGTGGTGGTTCTTCTTCCAAGTGAAAGAACAGTCCATATTTACTCAGGCTCATTGCAACCTCTTCTGCAGAAGTGCAGCACAGCTGGGTCTGGCCATCCTGGAGGACTCCGAATGCCGCGCTGTTGTTAGCTGAAAGCACCTGCTGAAGCGTTATTGCATGGTTATGGAACAGCTATCAATTGCTCACAGTCTGTGAACTCCCTCTCCAACAAGTGGTACAACTGTATAAATACATATTTTAGCACAAAACAGTTTAACACGAGGCAAGTCCGGGTACGAATGAAACCTAAAGGCCTATGGGTGAACTTTAAAGGCCAAGAGTTCTTCAGAGTGCATGTTGTTTAAGGAACGCAAGTCGGGTAACTTCAGAAGAAGTTTTGTGAAAATAGAGGCTTCATTGGGGTGATTTTTCATGATTAAGGTCCTTAATGCACGGATTAGTGTTTCCTGAAGTGCCTCCACAGAATTGACATTTTCTATTCCAGAGCGATCTAAAGAAAAGAAAAGAGGGGGGAGAAGAGAGAAGGAGAAAAAAAAAAAAAAAAAAAAAAAGAGAGAACTGAACAGATGTAGTTTGCAACATAAAGCCACTGTAAGAATTAATCCATTAGCAAATGAACAATTAAAACACAGATACCAAACACCTTTTCAAACACTATTTAGCAACAGCTCTGTAAAGTATTAAGTTCACCATGCTGAACTGGTGGCATTCAGTCACCTTTCCTGTAATCACTTACCCACCTTTCCAGAAAAGGACAGAAGCATGCACTTAAATGTTTTGCTGAATCATAACTTTCAACACAAAGAAGAGACAAGGAAGGCACTTTGAAGTAGACTTTTCAATTAATTCTCAAGGCAGGACACAGAACCCTAAACTTGTGATTTACCTTTGGTTACGGAAATCCCACTCAGGACAAGTCCTGCTTGTTTTTGCACAATGGGATCCCCAGTGGCAAAGGGAGTACAAGCCTTGACATGAGTGGGCACTATCTCTGAGTGTGTTCTGCAAGCAATGACTAAATGAAACACAATGCACCCAAAAATCCCCAGCAAAAGGAAAAAATTTCAACATCAAGAAAAATAATACATCTTCACATACTGCACTCACCTTGCTTCTGAAGCTTCTCTTTCAAGAAAGCTGTATTTAAGTACATGCCTGTTTTCCTTGGGTGGAAGCAGTAGCTTAAAATGATAAACTTTAAGCAGGATACCTCACCTACTAATCATGCACAGTAGCTGTTTTTTCCAGGCTGTAGCCAGCTGATCCTAAACTCCATGGAAATTCAGCAGGGCACACACGAGTGACAGACACGAACATAAATGCACTTCGATGCGTACGTGTACTTAACCACTGGGACACAGCATTACAGCAGCTTCCTGGTGTAGCACTGAGTCAGATCACACAGTCAGAGTGGGAATCCCCTGCCTTACGCTGTCAGCACCAATCTGATCAGAGTTCTCAGGTGAAGAGAGTGCACAGAGTCCTCCTGGACTATTTTCGGTGCAGCTCCCTACCATTATGGGAAGAAGTACTATATAATCCACTTAAGGATCCATCTTAAAGCAGTTATCCTTTTTTTTGTTCCTGTAGGAAGATGGTTCCAGAACCTTTTACTCTAACAGTTAGGAACCTCGATTAATGTCAAGACACGATAATTAGCATTCATTCCACTCTTCTGTACAAATTGTCTATTAGGTTTGATAGCTGCTCTTCAAGAGAGAATGTATGAGAATGTAAGCAAAAAGAAACTTCTCTGCCTTTGTTAAGCAAACTATTCCTCTTGCCCCACCTCTGCAAACCCTCTAGCTTTGCTCTGCCCTGAGCAGGGATGATGACATTTGCATCAAGTTTGCCAGGTTGACTTTTCCTCAAGAAATCTGTACAATGACATTAGTGCTTCCTCACCTCAGCAAAGGCAGTCCAGACTTTCCTGGTTGCCTTGGTTGAGTTGCTGTAACCTCCTCAGCTCAATAAATCTAAGTATTTCTTCGCCCTCTCAGTCTATTTCTGGTTGCTCCCAATGGCCAGCTGAAGGTTTCCTTAGTGCTATCCAAATAAGAGAATAATAGAGGGTGTGTATTTTATATTCTACCACAAAGCATCACCCTCAGTTAAAGAGATTATCTGGTCTCTAGACCTGCACAAACCACATTCTTTCAGCTTTGCTTCCATCGCACTTCCTCCTTCTTCAGTGCCAGTGATCTGTCCTGCCACTTCGCCTCCATCTTCAACAATCTCAGCTAACTGAAGCCAGAGGTCAAGCATTCATTTCGTTTTGGAATGGAACCAGTGTAATTCCTCAACACCACCAGAAGCACTTCCATGGCCTCACAAGACCCTGGTTGTTCTTTCCTTGACATTTGACACCAGAACAAGGGTTATATGCAGTTACACTCCTTGCTACTACCATGCTTCTTCACCCTGCTTATTCCGAATGTCCCTCGTAGGAGTAGTTATTCAACCAGCCTCATGCAGAGACACTTCAGACAAATGTCCTCCCTACCAGCATTATTTAGAGGCTTATGAATGTTCCTTTTTTTCCCCTCCACCGACAATTTCATAGACACAGTTTAAGCAAGTTAAAGTCTTTTTAGAGGATTTTTAAATAGCACAGCACAGAATTTTAGTCCGGTTTACTTAATGAGCATTCAACAATCACACATTCCTGTCTGTTTCTGGAAGTGATGTGAATCTTGACTATCATCCTTTTTTTATCTTCTCTTTCTACCTTTCATTCTGAGATGAAGTAGGCATAGATGAAATAGACATCTTAATAGCCTTACTCTTCTACCTTCAGTTCGTCTTCCAGCTACAGCGTCTTCTCCCTTTGTTTGCATCTCCGTGTCGTTTTCTCTAATGCCGTACCCTCAAACTCTTCTTCCTCCTTTAACTGAGCTCTTCCTCCACTTCATGACCAATGACTCCCTGGGTCATGCTTCTCCCCGAGGGGTAGGGTGCAGAGGACCTGCCTTTAGAGATCCGCTTCATCAGCAAGTGCACAGTCCTACAGGTCCCTTCTACTTCTGGCAAGCCCCACACTGCAAGCATCTTCCTCAGGAATACCAGAAGGTTCTTCTTTTTCCCCAAGCTCTGTCAGGGAGCACTTCTCAGGCACACACTCAATTATGAAGATTGCTCGATTACTTGTGGATGTCATGACTGTGGCATTTTGGTTCTATTGCAAGCGACAACGTAAAGTTGTTTCCTTGCATTGTTGTATTCCTTGCATGTTCTGAACTCCCAGTGACAGCCAACGTTACCACTGAGCCTGAATACATGGCACAAACTCAAGCCTGGGCCCAAACATTAAAGACCAATGAAGTTGTGTTTTGTAAAACTCAATAAACATTTTGTGAAGAACTCCAGTGAAATGGTGATCAGACTCCATACTGGGTCCCAAGGAAGCTAAGACAGGCAGCACAAATGTCCAAAACCGTAATCTGAAGAAACCTCAGATGCAACAAGAAGCCTAAATACCGAACACTTCATCTTTATGTCCTGTTCTGTGGCTCTGACACTGTGGTTGTATACCTGCCTAGAAGTGTTCAAGCTAGATACCATTCCTTGGCTAAATTGTACTGAGAACCAGCAACAGCACGGAGCAGTGCTTAAATGGCTGGGGGGAGGGAGAGAGGCTCTGTGCTAGGACACCTAACAGAGCAGAGAGCACTTACACTCAAAACAGGCAGTACAGACACCGTGATATTCTAGGGCCCTGCAGCTGAGCAACGAGAACGGCTGTGGCCTAGTTATGATGTTGCACAAGGAGGGAGGAGGCCCAGTTCTCAGTCCTCACTTTGAAGGTTGTCTTCAGTTCTTGTCAATTTATTTTTGGAACGATACATGTAAAGCAGAATCTGGAAAAGCAACCAAACCCGCAGATTTCTGCCCGCTACCTGAACATTTTCACTAAAAGACTATGGTACCACACTTCTTTCACGCTGCCTTTCCTTCCAGCTTTGAAGCTTGCAAACTCCCCACCACCCACCGCTCATCACCACCGTTTACAAACTGAAGGGGCTACAGCTGCTGCATCCTCTGCTGCCACATTTCAGTCAGGCCATGCACAATGCTGCTAGACTGAACTGTCCCACCTTGTTTACAGAGGCTTCATGTGCCTACAGCACCATGCCTGCAGTGTCCCTCCCTGATAACAGACATGGGCCTACATCACTCACATTGAAAACCTCTTGGCCAAGAGGTGAACAGCTCCCAGACACTGGCTTGTTGTATAATGGGCACTGCCAGCATTCCTCCAAGCTACCTCTAGAGAGCTCCTTATCCACCAAGCAGGGATTCTGCATCTTGTATTCCAGGCATTATATGCAGAGCTAATGTGCCTAATGTGAGGCTTTAGATAATACTACAGAAGTAGGTGCTTAATCCTTCTTTGAATCCGGGCCAGGGTGTTCTGTATATCCAGGGACTGAAACAAGATACGAGGCTGGTGGAGATGTTAGTGGATTGGCAGACCTTCAGCTGTAAGAAGTCACGATGCACACAAATAGGGCTTTCTTGCTGACATGGGCAGAGATCAAACCGTTGGATTTAGATTTAAGTAAGATACGCAGAAGGCTTCGATGACCATACTCAGAAGTAAAAATACCACCTTATCCCAAGACTTAGGCTGTTCAAGTCAGGAGCAATTTCATTGATGCTGTCCTGTGAAACTTAGATGAGTCAGGGAAGAGTCAGACAGCTCCTGAATAGCCATTGGGTAACTATGCAATGTATTTTTGAATTCTACAGAAAGCAGAAGGAAAACATAAGCCCCTTGACACGTTTTTCCAAAAGACCATATTAGACATAAGGGATAAGGAAAAAAGCAAATTATAGGCTGCTAGTAGTGTGAAACCTACTAAATGGGACTTAGGCTTGAAATAACAAGATACATTGTTTAAAGAGATCTTTTAGTAGAGAAACCATATTCAAAATTTAGCCAAGATGTAAATTACTCTTCTCTCCTTACCAGCAGATACCAGGACAACCGCTGTAAATAAACTCATCTCCTCATCACTAAGTTGCAGGGCATTTAGTTTCTCACTGAATTCAAACATGGAGTTGAGCAGATCACCGGCTCCCATCGAATGCAAGTCGTCCACACTGTACTTCTTTCCACTGAGGAAGGTGACGGTACGCTCCTTTGCATCAAACAAAGATGCAAACCGTACCATCAAAACCTGGTGGAGGAAGAGACAAAAACAAAAAGCAGAGAAACAAAGGTGGATTTCTCAAAAAAAAAAAAAAAAAAAAAAAAAAAAAATTAAGCTATTTAACATCATTCAAAACTGCCTCGTTCTTATTGACTACCATACAAGCATTCTGTATAGAAACTCCCAGCATGCTGTTGAGTTGTAGGAAACAGTGCAAGCTCTGCCACAGTAGTATTAGAGAAACGAGCAAAAAACTTAGGGAGTGGATGCAGGAAAGGGGCTATGGAACACGAAAGGGAGGAAAATTAAAATTTAAGCCTCAGACAGCCTGAGCCATGAGCACAATGCCGTTCATAAATATGCAAGGAGGACAACTTGCTTAAGCCACTGAACAGCCAAAGGCATACAGAGCATTAGAAGAACTGTTTTCTTGGCCACACTTAGGAGCAGCGAAGTAAAGGTATTGAACCAGATTCTCGTTTGGTGTAAAGTGAAGCAGCTCCATCGGAACAATGCTGATTTACACCACCTGGTGATCTGGCCCACTAGGCATTCTTTGGGAAAGTACCATGCTGCATCACTGTTTCCACAGGAATGTTAATGAGCTCTGGTAGAAAAGAGCCACACATACAGCCTTCAAAAGGCTACAGAAGCGGGGCTTGAAACGGCACCTGGTCTGTAGCTGCAGCTGGGAATACCCCTTTGGTACAAGCACCTGGGCTGGAGCAGTTGACATGTGCTGAACTTACCCCTCTGGGCTGAAATTTCTCTTGTGGTTTCTCAGCCGTATTGTGAAATGTTTCCCTGTGGAATGGCTTGTAAAGTTTCATTTGCTCATGTTCAACAACCTCATTTACATTTTCAAGGTTTAAGTTGCACACAACAGCCTTCTTATTTGGAGAAAGTGAACCAACTGGCACTGGTTAAAACTTCAGACTTGCTGTACCTTCTTGGCATGAGTCATCTCTTCTCACTTACGCTACATAACTGCATTAATTTAAATGATGTTTACTACAGATGAACGAAGAACTGGGTTTTCAGAAAAGACTAGTGCCTTTGACAAGCTTAAAAAACAGGAGGGTTCAGGGAAAAAAGAAAAGGTTTGAGAATTCAAACACCATTCATGCACATTACGTGACCTGATGCTACATTTAAACAGCCACATGACATGCAGCAATCTTGATGGACGCATGAACACTATATATTATTCACCTTTGTCACCTAAGCTGTATGTCTTTGGATGACACTTACTACAGGGAGAATAAACCTAGGCTCTACAGAAACCCTCAAAAATGCAACAAAAGGAGACTGGAAGTGCAGACAAAGCTGAACTCGTGCATTAGCAGGGACCCACCACTTTATACTCAACTTTCCCATTCAAAACACTACTCCCCTTACTGGAACGGGCTTTAGAAGCACAAACCACTAACTTCGGATAATGGCCAACCAGCATAAATGCTGATCTTCAAAACTGAAGCCCACGAAGCTGTGATGATTTATTATATGGCAAAGACCTCTCTTAGGGATTTCAGCATCACAATTCTAACCCAGGGAAGCACAGTTTAGACTATGGTATAGCACGTGATTAATTTTTCCTGTTTCACCTCAAGCCAGACTCGTACTTGTGCATGCTGAGGACATACCTGATCAACCCTACCACCTGACCATAGCAACACAAGAACATAAAACCCCACAGTCAAGTGTTTGCTCACTTCCCCACCACCTGCAGCCAAATTACCAAGTGAGTCTGTACGTAAATTGAGCCACTAGCCCCGTGGATCTAAGGAGCTTGTTAGCTCTACCGTTAATTACATTTGGGGTGGGGGAGGACCAGCTCAAGGCCAGCTGAGGATCTTACTTTAGGCTCATTGTTGCCCTCCTGAGCTGGCTCCCACACAAAGCCATGCAAATGCAACTACAATATACTGAGCTCCACAGTACTCCCCGTTCTAAGGCGGATTTGTAGCTCACACGTGTGAATATATAGAGAGCTATGTTGCTTCTGCACCCACACCGAGTCCATGCATCTTCTCATCTTCAAATGAACAAGCACTCCTTGAGTACAAGCTGCTGTTAAGCACAGTGCCAAGACAGCTACATGCCAGTGCCCGAGGGAGACAAAACAGGGTCAGAGGCAGGAGTTTTCTCAGGCTTTTCTATTAACATGCAGATGCTGGGGTATCCTAGTTTAGTTACCCAGAAGACAGAAATGACCTTGTAGACACCAGGCTTTGAAGATGCTTTTGCTTCTACTGAAATGGTTTCATTAATCCTGTAGGTTTTATTCATTGCTCTGCAACATTATCTTTTTGATGTTTTCTCTGTTGCTAAAATGCCACACAGGCCTCTACCTACAGGTACCAGTCCACTAACAGAAATCAGTATTAGTGTTTCTTCTAAATGGGTGAGTAGGGATAAGCGTGCAGCCAGACATTAGTAATTCCCCTGAACATAGAAACCTTTTTATCAGCAGTGCTTGTAACTGGCAAACAGGCATATGAATGAAGGTTTAGAAAAGCTGGAGGTGAAGAAATGCCAAGACAAAACATTTTACTTGCAAAACATGAGGGTTTGGCTTTAACTTATATGACCAGTTAGAGCCTGATTTTCCACCCTCCACCTCCTCTGAGGACACAGGACACTATTCGGCTTTGCAGAGGAGGAACCAACATTTTTGTGCAATGTTTACAGCAATGTAAGAGGCTGAGACTCAAGGAGTAAAAATATTGCCCCTAACTACAGAAGAGTTCTAGATTAAAAGGTCAAGAATAACAGGAAAAAATACATGAGAACTAAATGGAAATACGCAGAGAAACTGACACACCCCAGACACCAAGTCTTCCGGTATAACTTGTACCTTCCATCCTAACTATTATCCATTTTAGAACTGGGCTGCTTAAAAGACCCAACACATTACAAGAGAAATGTCTTCAGATCAGGTAAATACAAAATACAAAAGCATTCCTCTTTGAAAGGGCAAGTCAGGTAAACAAGAGCAAAAGCATCAGCAACCCTGCCCTCCCCAGAAAAGCACAGTAACACTGAATACTTTGGGCTCCATCTCATCTCTATGCTTACATTTCACACTTGTATACCTATAAAATGTGCACGATACCTATAAATATACACAAGAGTCTGGAAGAACAATTAGAACCTTAAGTAAAGGTCCCCTCACAAAGGTCACTAATTACAAAGCAGCACCGAGCCCTCTGGCATCATTTCCAATTTACCACCACTAGTGCACATTTATGTCATGACCACTAGTGGGTGAAACCAACCGTGAGGACCTGGTGGGATTAATGTCTACTGTAAACCAGGCTGCAGCTGGTACAGGGGATTTAGAGAGCTGCAGCAGCAGCAGTTAGCTGCCTTGGAGAACGATGGGGGCTTTAGTGATCCCCAGCTGCCACCGCAGGATGGGTGCTCCAGCAAGCATATAGAACATCGTGGAAGAAGGGAGGACATCCAGAGTGATAAATGCATTCCTCTGCAAAATTGTGAAGTCAATGGATAGCTTTCTAAGCTATCCACCCTTCCAGATGCAGTCTGCTTCTCTCCACGCTAAGCGAAGGTAGCTATCAGAATAACTGCTGCTATATAAAACCAAGAAGCTCCTCATTAGTCATTTATTAATGCCCAGGGAAGCAGGAACAGTAGGAGGGCTGAGTACTTTTTGTCTAGTTGGAAAAGAGACAGCTCACCAATACCTGACCAAGCAGCACTGGACGCCACCAGCTTAAGGAAAGCTCAGAGCTGGCATCCGTGAACAAACTGGTGCTACCCAACCCAGCTCTATTGATTTTTGTTCTCAGGGGGGTCAAACTGACATACAGCTTGTCAAGTCGGCAATACACACACAGTGGTCTCACCTCGAAGGTCCCAGCCTTCAGAAGATTAACCTGGTCATGTTGGGAGAGATCTCGGAAACCTGGGATGCGCTTGGCGAACTCCACCACTTCCTTCACTGCAGGGGTAAAACTCAGGGAAAACTCTTCCCAGACTTCATGGCCAGACTTGTTTGGGTCCACGTGGGGAGTCTTACTCATCGGGCAGACCTAATATTTACAAAACATACACAGAAAACAACTCATAGATATAATTCCAAATATTGACAAACAGTTGAAAGAAGCAGGTCTGTTCTTCAATAAAGTTTTGCAACAGCGCAGAGAGGAGAAAAAAAACATAGTATTTCTCAGTCAGCCCCCTAAACAACCAGATTTTTCCCTCCACCTCCCTTTAAAAAAAAAGGAAAGCAATCAAAAAATGTCCATTAGCAGTCTGTTTCTAAACACTGTTCATGGTGAAAGACTTGAGAGAATACGTGTTATTCTTCCCTGACCTCTCACATTCCTGACACCTGGATTTCTCTTACTCGCATTATCACTGTAATCTCACCATTAATCATGATTTCAAAATCGATTGTAATCTCACAATCACTACTACATGTATTCTCAAAGATCCTTCTTGCTTTGCACGCACCTTAAGTAATTCAGCCAAGGTGACAAAGATGTCAACACCAGAGCAAGGAACCGAGCCTTGGTTTACTGAGTCACAGGCTTACACCCTTATTACTGACGAGTCTTCCTATCCTAAATGTTTGCTTTTACTCCTATCACCAAGGTAGGACCCAGGAACTCGTATTCCAGTTTTGCTCAATCACAGAAAGATAAAATGTTCTCTCTTTTAAGCAAACTTACAGAAACTTTTCATAAGGAAGTCTGAATCCATTTAATGAGATCAAGACACATTCGTCAAGGCTGACTGCCAGGAAATTCCCTGCATAAAACTCAGCCACGTGTTCTGAGAGACTTTCAGTTCTGCTTCATAAAACTTACATCTTTTAATGAAATTTAACCATTTTAATGTTTATTTCACCTGTCATCGAGGACAATAATTCCTTCAAGCACTCTTCAAAAAGTATATTAAATGGTCTACGAAACCCTACGTAATGTCAGTAAAGCAAACAAAAAGCAATTAAATAAATTAATAATTCCACAGAGCTATACTGCTTTTGCAGGGCATCTTGAATCTGTTAACGATCTAGCAATTTTTTGCTTCTAATGTCCTGAGATCCACTACAAGAGCATACTCAATGTGGGTATGTGTGTGTATTTGGTAGCAGAGAGGGAAAACAAGATAATCAGGTATTTCTGTGTTTTCCCCCCACCACGTATCAGCTATTAAGTGGGCATTCAACATGCAGAAAGCTCTCATCTTTTAAGAATCAAGAGAACTGCAGATTTTTTGGTTCACTTGTGAATCAGAATGGCATTTTGTGTTTCCGAGGACAACCCCCAAAACCAAATCATTACCTCTGGACTGGAAGAGGACCTTTTCCTTAAGCTTAAAATCGTTCCAAATCAAAACAAAATGCTTTTCATTTGGCAATATTTCTGACAGAAGGAAAGGTCTAGGCACCACTGCCGAGGTTCATGCAGGAATTGTTAAAAACATAGTACTCTAAAAATAAGGAATCTCTGGTTCAGCATCCCACTGTGGACCTGACACAAAAAACACCTCAGCTTCTCCTCCTATGGTTGTTCATCCTAACCCTCATGGCAAATGGTCCTGAGGGGAAGCTGACGCTTTTCCCCCCACCGTGTGTTATGTCCACATTCTCTTGAGAGATCTCTGCCCAGGAGTCGTTCCTATGGAAGTTTTTGGCTCTCTTCGGGGAACCTGTTTCAGGAACGACTGCAAGCAGTACGTTTCTAGGTGTGCATGTCCGGGTGTCATTGAGCAAAAAACCAACCAACCAAAATAAAAATCGCCAACCCCCTGAACATCTGCCTCTGCACTGGTTCAGAGTCTAGTTACACTCCCTGACTCCTTTTGGTCAGATCCTGCTCGCCGTGAATTCTCTGGCAAAACTCTCCTTAATGTCAGGGCTGCAGCGGGGGCCTGCAGTTCTCTGTTTGATTTGGTTTTGTTTCCTCATTGCCGGCTACGTTAAAGCTCCCTGCAGCTGCTACAGGCAGGTCAAACTGACTGGTTGGGTCTCTGCAGGCACAGCCACTCCCTGCCCGCCCATGCTGACAGGTTTAACCTCTGCTTCTCAGGAGTGCCAAGAATGCTGTCACAATGACTCCACATACTTTCCCTGCAAGGAAGAAAGGTTGGGAATGATTACTATTTGCCACTCTGGAGTGCCCTGAGTCTGCAATTAGAGGTCAGAGCCTGCTAGGGATGGCATGACCCACATATGCCACAGTCCGAGAAACACTGAAATCCCGCCTCAAAACAAACAACCTTCAGGACGTGGAGATCTTTCAGAGGCCTGCAAGAACCTCTGAGGAACCTTTATAAACTAGGAAGACGAAAAACACGGGGAGCTCAACCCCTTCAGAAAGGTCAGGGGCTTGCACTTCTCGACAGTAAGACAGGATGAGGACAAGGATGTTATGTTCCCTCATCCCAGGCAGTCCCAATGATAAAAAGAAGGACAATCTATTTTAAGGGGCTTACAGAACTGCCTGCCTGAATGTCAGGGAAACAGCAGGTGCAAGGCAAAGGGGAGGGACCTTTGTTAAGGAAAGAGGAAGAAAAAATATGCAAGAAAATAGGAAGCATCTCTGTTAAGAATGCAGTGAAAAAATGGTCTGGCTAAGTTGTCTAGGATACCTAGAAGTGTCTTCAGACCCTCACTTGTGCAAGCACTATAGAAAAGACCTTGAACTTCTCTCAACTGGTTTAGCAGTGCATTTTCCTTCTGTCTCTGTTCAGATTTGAAGATGTTCTACATGAGAAGGATGCTTACCCAAGTTCAATGGGTCCCCCATCGAACCTCTATTTTACACGGCCTGTAACAAAATAAACCTACACCCGTTATGAATAAATAAAATACAGCCTACACAAGAAGAGAGATTTGAGAACACATCAGCAAGGCATCCAACTGGATTGACTTCAAATCCTAGCCCTGAGCTTTCACTCCAGGAATTTGTTTTGAATATCTTTTAAGGAAAATATAGCACACCTGACTGTGTAGATTATTTTAAAATGAAGTCTTCAAAAGGATTCAGTGAAGATGGGAATTTGTAAACTCATAACATCCCTTTTCATTTCTAAATCAAGAAAAGAAACGGAGCTTTCTTCAACCAATGCCCTTTGAGATTAGTCTATTTTATAATTGTCTAGAAACTGATCCAAGAAGCTCCATCGCCTGTACGATTTCAGATCCTACACACAACTCAAGCCATTACTCGCCCTCATCACAACTTGTGCTGTCAAACTTGTACTGCTATGTTAAGTTTCAGCAGCTGTGCCAATTGTATGGAGCTTCGCCATCTGAAGGTGCACAGCTCAATCCATTCTTAGGTATTAAAGGTTTAAAAAACCAACCCAAAAAAAGCCCACACCTCTGGCTAAGCCTTTCACCCAATCAAACAATTGATATCAATATACCAGATGCATTCTTCCTCCAGTGCTGCAAGAGTAAGTGGTATTCCTGTTTGGAGAAAAGACATCTTCTGGGATCCTATCACACAGCCGCTGAGTGTAACCGTTGCTGAAGTTCATACAGTGGCCATTTGTGAAACATACGGCGTGCCCGCTTGGGTAATGCATCGTGCTTCTCCCTTTGTACTGTCCGCCAAGGTGCTGCTCACTTTCAGGGTACTGCGGGCCGCTGAGCCCACTAACACAGTGCTCACTGCTCATCATATATTGTTCGGCGTTCTTTGACACTCTCTCCCCACCCTGGGTCTGCATCATCTCTGCTGGGTTTTGGGACTGCTCCTGGTTGTACATGAAAGTATCTTTGTGGGCCCTAGTGACCATACCAATCACTTCTTCCTTAGCCATGTCAGAGCTAGGAGGGGGAGAGGGGCTTTTGAGGGTTTCCCGCTCTTGCTTGGGTTTAGAGGAAAGCTCTTCTTGAGGTGTTTGATCTTGATGTTCTGCTAATGCTTCATTGGGTAAGTGGCCGCTGAACTGACTGTTCATCATGGTTTTCATGGCACTCTGCATCTCAATCAGCATCCTCTGCTTCTCGCGTTTAGGAATGCGGCCAAATCGAACAGCTACCAAGGAGGAGAAATAAAAAGTTAAAGTCAATCCTGGAAGCATTAGAGCAGGCACAGACATCAAACCAGAACAAAAAAACAGCGTGAACATGTACAAAATACACATCCCGACCAATAACCTTGCTTGAGGGTTTTTAGTGCTTTCAGCAGAGCTGCTGCAGGGGTATTACCACTTAAGTCAAAGAGTTTCCTGGGCACAGCATAGGCATGAGATATGAACTATATGATGCCGTTTACATACAAAGAAAAGGCAGCTATAAAGCACATAAACACTGAAGTCTTTCCCCCTTCTTCTACAAATTTAGCTATGGACTATACACACAGTTGAGTCAGTTAATTAAGTGGCAGGCTTTGAGGTTGGATCAATTAAATCAGCACAACTTTGTGTGCTGACAATTAGCTCTATTTAAACACAGTTCATATCATATTTGTACACAAGTTCTGCAAGACAGCTCCTCATGGACCAATTATGTAACTTGCCAAAACAGTGGAGAGAATCAGTGCGGAATGAGGCTTACCTTGGCAAACTTTCCTGATAACTTTGCCTTGACAAAGACATTTTCTGCTGGCAAAGGGATGGGCATCATTGTGGCTGCAGCACTTTTGACCCTGTCCTGGGGAATCTGCACCTGCCTCTACCACCCCGTCCAACCACAGCCTTACAAGGGCTTGCAACCAGTTTCGACTGATGTAATTAGGTTCATGCAGTAGTCCATCATTAATGTAACTAAATCTCTTTCATTAAAGCAGGTGCAACCTCGTGCGCAAACAAGCGCCTAGGGGATGAAATAACTCCTATGCACGACAAGAACTCAGAACAATTATTTAAAATAAGTTTTAACACCCCACCCACAGAATTATTAGCAGCCCAAGATTCCTAGTTCTTGTGAAATAAAAACCCAGAGAAAATTAAAAAGTGAAACAGAAGGAAGAGTTGTGTTTTGTGACAGTGAGTTGTAGCAGACTAAAAGCTACACTTTCAGCGCTACATTTAAAAAGTCACAAGGATTAGATAGTCAGCAACGTGACCACTCAGCTCAGCATTATTCCCTTCCTCCCTGCTCCCTCAAGAAAACAAAACAACAAAAAAAAAAGACAAAAAAAAGACAAAAAAACAAAACCATGATGATATACACATGCTCCGTGCACCCAAAACTAACCCATTTGGCTCCATAATGGTTAAGTCTAAGGCTATCCCAACTGCATAAAATCCAGTGAGCCTGATCCAACTCATATTAAAAAGCTGTTCTGTTCAATTCAACAAGAAACAGCCCAGGCAGAATTCCCTTTTACTGAAAAAACAACAGCAACAAAGAATCTTGTCTGGATTCAGGAAGGAACCACTTCAAATATTAACTGAGTAAAACAAGATCAAGACTCCTGTTCCATCTATGCCCCTAACAGACCACTGCAGTGCACCACACCCTATCAACCTCCAGGCAAGGGAGGACGGTTCCTTGGCCAGCATTATGGTACCAGTTCGGGACAGTCACAGGGCAAGGTGGCAAGCTGATCTAAACGCACTCTGACGGGGAATCTGGCCCTGACAATAGGGTCAGCTGTGTTTTCTGTCATTAAGACCCTCAGCAATGGGTTTTGTGGTGGGCAGCAGATTCACTCGCAGAGGATCGCTGCGCAGGAACATACCATCTCTTGACATTCCAACAGACAGACATTTTTTGAAACGACACTGCTGGCACCGGTTCCTATTCATTCTCATTATTGAGCAGTTGTTATTCTTCAAGCACTTCTTATACTGGATGTTTTGCTGAATGCTTCTTCTGAAGAAACCCTGTAAACAAACAACAAAACCCCCTCAACTATTATTACAGCACATATCAAATCCTCCTGTCAAGATTCACCCCTCTGAAAGGATGGAGAATTTCACCTCATCTCACTGTCTGCTTCAGGCCAACAGCCTGGAGTGATTTTAAAGAACTTGCTGCTCCTCGTGACTTACTTCCCCTCAGCCTGTGATCTGCATATAAAGCAATCTAGTTACGACTTCTAACTACAGAAGATGCTAAGTTCCTCCCTGCATAGTCAGCACCTAAGAGCACGGTATCTCCTGTATTATTTTCATCGCTGTACTGACAGTTTGTGAGATACTTCCTCAGCCTCCTAACGACATTCGCTGCAAAGGTGAAAGCCAAAATCAGATATTTTGACTTCAGCCTCCGTAGTTTGGCAACAAAACCATCCTCTTGCACCATATGACTTTCGAAGGTGGATCTTCCACACAACCCGTGAATTGACAAACTCCTTCACAGAACATAGTATCTGCAGTGCTACAGTATCTGAAAATACACATCTACTGATGCATGAACATACATGCATCCTTTTTTTTTTTTTCCGCCATGGCGAAGAATTGCTCTTCCAAAGCTGTTTTGTTCTGTGTCCCATCCCAGGTTACAACTCACACCCACCACCTCCTAATGCAGATAACATTTGCATATCTTGCGCACCGTGGTCCTTACCACCTCTGTCTCCAGTTTCTGCTCCCTGCCATGCACTCCAGGTCAGGCAGGATTGGAAAAAGGGAAAGGACAGAAAGTACTACCCTTTGGAAAATGCTGCATATCATTAACTAGTTTGCCTTTTCCTACAGCTTGTACTCTGTCTGAAAATTCTCAGATTTTTAACAGAGAATCATACCAATATATATATGCGAGTATATACATATTTTTGTCAGCAGTATCACCATTTTTCCCTCAAAGAAAGAACTAGGGCATTTCACCAGCAGGAAGGTGAGCAGAAATATACCTCACCTTGCAGCCCTCGCAGGCGTGAACACCATAATGAAATCCTGAAGCGACATCGCCGCAGACTTTGCAGAGAAGAACCATTCCATTGAATTCTAGAATCAGAACAACAACAAAAAAAGTCAAGGATGTAGAAAATCAGTAACAACTGCGGGAACACGGTTCCAGCTTTTTAAAACCTAGTCTAAAAACAAAATATGTCAGGTCAGTCCAACATACAAAAAAGTACAGCAAGGGGACAGAAAACAAGGGTGTACAAAAACCTTGAACAGTTCAGAAGGTACCAGTGAATAGGAGGGGAGGAAAAAAAAAAAAAAGAAAAAAAACACGAAGCACTCAACAGAATAAGGAGAAAACATGTATTCATTGGACTTTCAATCACAGTAGCACTGTACTCATTTGTAGAAAACGAGCCTGCTTACATTTACGCATTTTTAAAAGGATCATTTAGGTAACTAGGCCACCAAAGTTTCAGCTCAATCTGTCTTTGCATCAGGACAAGGAAGCCCACATAATGGCTGCAGTTTCCTCAACTGAAAACAGACATCTTTTCTTACACACTTCAGCTTGAAAATACCTCCTCAGCTCTGTAAATACGCTCATAGCTTAGGTTTTTGAAGTTTCTTCCTGCCCAGTTTTATTTCAGTTTATCAATAAAGAACTCCTGCAAATCCTCGGCACTGGCCTAACGCTGGTTTTACTAAGCAAATGGGAATTTTACCAATGACTTCAGAAACCACAAAGTTACCTTAGCACTGAGTAACAGACACAGCTGGAATTACTCCAGCAGAACCATGTTCTACCAGAAGAGCAAATTTCTTTGACATTTGGGTTTCATTTGTAAAGTTTTTTTTTTTTTTTTTTTTTTTTTAAGTTTTGAAAGAGAACCAAACCACAAAATTTCAATATTTTACAGAACTTGTATTGAGCTAAAATGTTATCTATCCACACACCTCTACAGTCTACAGCAGGTTTTGTCTTCAGAAACCTCCTCTGTCAATACCATAAACCTAGCTGCTAGCAAATTTAAGAGCAAGTAAAGTTTCTTACTAAGGAATTAGAGTAGTAACACTTTGAAGAGAAAAAAAAAAAAAAGATAATTTTGACAGATTTTTATGGTAGAACTGTTAGATAGTAATTCTAGTTTCGTAACAATTCAAAGTGATAAAACAATTCTGCCAATTAAAAGAATCCAGCCTTCAAAAAAACAGCTGATTGTTGAAATACTCATTCCAGAACTTAGCATGATGCCTGCCCTTCTAAAACTCTTCAAATGTATTTCCTTATTGTGGTCTTCTGTGAGTATCAGAAAAAGCATGAAGCAAGTATAGCAGGAGCTAATTGTTAAACGCATTTTAAAAGGCTATGCTTTAGTCCCAACTTATGATTACTTTGCTTTAACATCCACAGTTTAAGACCTAGGATCAGACACACACACATATATATATGATATATATATATATATGTGTGTGTGTGTATATATATATCTACACACGTACACACACACGTACACACACAGGTCCAAGCAGCAGCTATGTAGGTATAACTTAACATTTTGGTAATTTATTTTGTTTCTCAAGAAATCTGGGGGTAGGGGGGAAGGAAGGTAAGTGGGCAAAGGAGGGAGTAATAAAAAAAAAAAAAAAAAAAAACAGACAAGCTAGATTTGCAAACCAGTTCCATAAATACTCCTTAAGGCAGTTTCTGATCACTATTATCACTGCATTATTCAAAGCACTTCAAGATTATAGAAGACTAATTCATCGCAACTTTGTAACTGAGGGTTTGATTCTTATTAAAGATCGGTTTTCATTAGTGAAGACCTGAGATATAGCAGGACCGTATTTCTGGACTGTTTGAAGCTAGCAGCAACGAGACCCCCATCTACAAGCATCTGTATGGTAGTATCATACCATATGTGTTGTCAGCAAGTAACACAAAAATAAAAAAACAACTAGGCTTTGCTACACGCCAGCAAAGGAAGGCACAGGGAGGACCTGCTTGTAACACACACATAGCTCCAGACTATCGGGATGTGAAGGGGAAACTGGCAGTTTCACCAAGAGGCACCAAACATACTTGTGACTCCGTTATGGCCTTTTGTCAAGCCAGCAACACCCGACTGGCTTGGTTTAACAGTCTCCTCCAGCCGGTCGCTCTTTGGTGCCCCGTCAGAGCCCTCGCTGCTCCGGCCATTGCAGCTGCTTTCTGAGGAGGAGCTGTTCGGAGAAGATGGTACAGGCGAGGAGGATGACTGGAAACCGCTGTCTGAGCTCTCGCTGTGACATGAGGCTGGGCTAGATGCCGAGCTTGAAGAGCTGATGTAAGCTATCACACCCCCTAAGGCAAGAAAAAAAAGGCGGCATGTAGTGACATAACGAGCAGGCATGCACCACGGCCATGTGAGCCACGCCATGACCCAGCACCGCCAGACCCGGCTCTCACGTGTTCCTGGATGCTCTCCTTCCCTGCCCTCCCTCGCGCTCGTGTCTCCCCATCAGCCCGCAGCGGGTGACCTCCCCGCCTGCCCCAGCCGCCTCTCTCCCCTTATCAGCTGCCTTCAGTCGGCGCCACAACCGCACGCAGCCACGGCACCCGAAAACAGAGCAGAAAGGCACAGTGCAGGGAGGGCTTCCCCGGCAGCCCCCTGAGCAGACCTTGTCAGAGCACAGGCAAAGGCCAGGGAAGAGAAAGGACCTCAGCGCTGCGAGGTCAGGACAGGTGAGGGACAGAAATAGGGCAGAGCACAAGGCTCCACGCAGGCTACAAGCTGGAGGCACGGAAAGGAAGGGCTGGGAGGTGCTCCCGATGCAGAAGGGAAGCAAGCTAGGGAAAGAAGTAGCGCTGCAGCATGGTTAGCCTATTAAATGCCATTTGTCCTGTGGCAAGCCTTTGCAGCACTTCGAGCAGCAGCCAAGCTCCGATGGCCAGGCTGCTATTTGCAAGACACGGCAGGGCAGAGACTGCTTGCAATCTGACACACTCAAGGATCCTTCAGATGAAACAGCTTTTTGTCCTCGGGCAGACACGGAAGCAGCCGCGGCTTTTCGCAGCCCTCTTTTCCTTGCTTTATAAGCGAGAGGAATTGCTCTCACTTCATTTCGAGCCCGTCCCTGCGACTCACTATTTCCAAAGCCAGTAGGAAAGCCCTCGACATTTCGCACGCAGGGGTCCGACAGCAGCCTCGTCACACCGGGATTCCCCAGGCCAGCAGGCATTACGGGCCGTGAGGGCAGCCACGGGCTGGCTTCCTTCACGGGTCAGCGGCGTTTGTGCCAGCGGAGCCCTCACCGAGCATCCACCTTGTGTGGCAGCTCCGGCATTGCCCCCTCACAGCCAAAGGCTGATGGGCCCTGGGGGTGCCACACAACCTGCTCCTGCGGGCAGAAATTTTGAGTTCTGCGACAAATTTTGGAGTTTGAATCACCCGCAGTGGTGCTCCCAGCATTTCTGCACCAGCTCTCCCGGCCTTGTGGTCTGTATCACCGGGGAAGCCCCACGGCAGAGGTCAGCCCCGGCACACGCCCGTGTGCTCGGCTGCTCCTCGCCCCACCGCCCTCACCCCTCCGTGGGGCTTTTTATCCCCATTCCTAAGGAAAAAGCTCCGCTGCCAGCCGCCGGGGCAAAGCTCAGAGTCCGCCGTGCCGTGCTGCCGGCAGGCGCCACCCTGCTCCGGGCGGGTCTGCAATATTTGGGGGATTTCGGAACCCTGGTTTGTGTGCCCCCAAATAAAAAACCCAACGGCTTAGCGCGGCCAGCCGTTACTCGGCCGTTCCCTGAGGGGCCGCCTGACAGCAGCACCCGAGGGGGCCCCTCGCTCATCACCCCCCGTGTTAAAAAAAAAAAAAATCATAAAGAACACATTAATTTTATTTATTCCATCAAAAACGCTGGCTTTCCACCGACCCAACCAGCGGCGCGGCGCGGGGCCGGTGCTGGCCCTGCCCGGCCCCGTTACACAACGCCCCCCCCCCCCCCCCCCCCCCCCCCTCCTCCTCCTCCTCCTCCTGCCCCCCCCTCCCCAACCGGCACCGGGCCGGGCCACGTGAGGGGCGCGCGCACACGGCCGCGCGCGTGCGTCCCCCCCCCTCCCCTCCCTCCCGTTCCCCAACGGCCGCCGCCCTCCGCGCCAACGGTCACCTCCCTCCCTCCCCCCCCCCCCCTATATGTAGGTCAGGGCAGAGCCGCGCGGCCGCCCTCACGTGTCCCCGCCGCCCGCCGCCCCGCGCCGCCGCCCCGCGCCGCCGCCGCCGATTATGCAAGGCTGCGCGTCACGGCGCGGCGCGGCCAATCAGCGGGCGCGCCGCGCGGAACGTAAACACAGCGCGCACATGGCCCCGCCGCGCCGGACATGTGAGCCGCCCGCACGGCGCCGCGGGGGCGCGCACAGGGGAAGGGGAAAGGCGAAAACGAAAAGGGGGGGGGGGGGGGGGGGGGGGGGGGGCGCGCGCTGCACCGTGCACCGTGCACCCACCGCGCACCCGCCGCACCACACCGCGCTGCGCCGCTTACCCGCGCTGACTTCCATGGCGGCGCCCCGCTCTGTCCTGCCCTGCTTCCCCTCCCGGCCGTGTCTCCGCGCCCAGCTGCCCGGAGCGGTGCCGGCTGCTGTCAGCGCGGCGCCCGCTCTGCCGCCCGCCCGCCCCTCCACAACAAAAGCCAGCGGCGGCCGCGCACAGTGCGGCACCGCCGCCCGCCCCGCCCCGCCCCGCCCCGCCCCCGCGGCGAGGCCACGCCTCCTCCTCCCCGAGCCACGCCCCGCCCCCCCCGCCGAGGCCACGCCCCCTCACCCAGTGACACAGTTTTCCGCGCCGCGCGCGCTCACGTGCGGCGGGCGCGTGCGGTGCTGAGGGTTGGGGGGGGTGCGGCAATATGGCGGCGGGGGCTGAGGGAGCCGCCTGAGGCACCGCAGCTCCGATGCCTGGGCTGCGCCTCGGGGCCAGCCCTCATACAGCGCCAGTGTGTCCCTCAAAAAGCACCCCCCAACCCCCCGAGGGACACGGTTCTGTCTGTGTGCGCCCCTCCACGCAGGGCAGAACAAATCCTGTCACGGAGAGGCAGCGTTTGTGCTCGTGTGGCGCCTCTCCTGACAGCGTTTGTGCTCCTGTGGCCTCTCCTCCCCACACAAAAATCAGGGAGGCTCCTGGTGACCACCTAGAGAGATGCCTAGAGCCCATGCCTTTGGTGCTTCAGCCTCCATTTGCTGAGGGAGACCTCGTTGCTCTCCACAACCACCTGAAAGGAAGGTGTGGGGAGCTGGGGGTCAGCCCTTTCTCTCAAATAACCAGTGACAGGACTAGAGGGAATGGCCTCAAGTTGTGCCAGGGGAGGTTCAGGTTGGAAATTCAGAGACATTTCTGCTCAGAAGGAGCAGTCAGGCACTGGGACGGGTTGCCCAGGGTGGTGGTGGAGTCACCATCCCTGGGGGTGCTCAAGGAAAGGTTGGACATGGTGCCTGGGGACATGGTTTGGTGGTGACATTGGTGGTAGGGGGTGGTTGGACCAGATGACCTTGGAGGTCCCTTCCAACCCTAATGACTCTGTGACTCTATGTGCTGTTCCCTGCAGAAGGCTCGCGGTGCTGAGAAGAGACCGAAGCAGGGTATCAACACACCAAGGAGCAGAAATGGGGAAAAGCACAGAACATGAGACAGGAGGCTTCCACCTGCAGCTTCTCTCCTCCCTTCTCACCCCCAGGAAGAAACACAAGAATTTCCCCTCTTCCCCCTTTACCCCATGCCCATGGAGCAGCCCAAGCTGCATCTTTAAATTCCTGAGATAGCCAAGCGACTCCCCGCCTGTGCTAAACACTCCCCTGCCCCTGGGTGGGAGACCGCACAGCGGCATTGCCGCAACGAGGGCCGGCTGGGCTGCCAGCTGCAGCTGATAGCTGGACGGTGGGACAGGATGCGCCTTGGCCACCTCACCAGAGGTATGCGGCATCCGATGACTCCTCTTTCCTCAGGCCTGGTGGTTGCTGAGGTCAGGACAGGAGGCCGGTCCGTGCGGAGAGGCCCTCCTAACCCACCCCACGCCAGCCAGGGACCCACCAGTTTCTGTCAGCAGGGATGTGCCTGCTTTTGGAAGGGTTGGGTTTCTCCAGTGCCTGGAACACGTACGGCGGGATTCATTTGATCCCCAAACACCCACTTTGCAAAGAGGAAAAATATGTTTACGCAAAGCCTGCCAAGGAGCAGCATCTTTTCAAGCCTCAACACCTCCCGGTGTTTTCTGCTTCTTTGTTCCGATTACTCCAGGAAAAAAATCCTATAACCTATTCTTTCTCTCGTTGACTGATGCTCACAACTACGCTGGCATTTTCACAGATCTACAGTGACTCTAAGGTCTCTTCCCTGCTAATTCACAGCTAACGATGGTTTACAAATAATGAAGGTTATTTTTGCCCCACATGAAATACTTTGTCAATGCTTTTCTGTCTGCTCGGTTTGCTTCCCGAGGTCCTTCTGAAACACGCAGTAATCTGTCCTGATCGATTTTGTGCTCCGCAGCTGCAGGTGGAACCAGTTCATACAAGCACGCTTCTCTTAGGTGAGGCAGCTGATACCAAACCCTATACCCACGTTTCCAGCTTCTTTACAGCAAAGATTTACCTATTATCTTCTGTCACTAGCTTAAACACTGCCCTCTAAAAGTCGCTATGATGATAGCTATAGCCACGACTTCTTACCTACATTAATGATATAAATAGCAATAACTCGCCTAACTAATCTCAGCCTCTGGAAGCCAGTGGAAATTTTTCTATTGACTGTAGTGGGTCAAGCCCTACACAGTGTTTCCTGACCCCTTGCCCTACTTATTCTCTGTTTCTGTTTCCCATACACGTCTAACTGTTCAGCTGGCTGCACTTTGTTTTTCTCCATGTTGAAGCAAAATCCTGATAAGGAGGTCCCAGGGGTCTTCAGCTTGTCATCGCATCCCTTTGCGGACTGAATGTGTGCAGAACGCTTTAGGAAGAAGCAAAAGCTAAATATAGACCGGTTTAAAGCCTACCCATTAAGGGCATGCCTACATGACACGAATGCAACTTGCTTAGGTACCAGGAGCAGTGTAGTCATGGAGCTAAGTATAACCGAAACAGAGGAACTGGCTCGCAAATTGTTCACCCGCTCACACATCCTGTCTCTCCGTGCCAAGTATCAGAGGCTTGGAGGAAGATATAAAAGCTCATAATAGCCAGTTAAATGCTAATTTGCCCATAGGGTAACTTTCTTCCTGATTCAGCTCTTTAGCAGCCGGGTTATGGCCTGAAGCATGTAACACTTAAGCTTTTCTGTCTTAACCAAGTGTTACTGCAGATGTGCTTTTTATACACAGAAACTGGTAATACAAGTGATAATAGAATTAAAAGTACAGGAAATAATCTCTTGTAGAAGTGGCACGTTACACCTAGCCTCAGCTGCCCCTGCAGTTTTTCATGGACAGTGAGGACTTGGACCTTTATTCCAGAAAGACAAAACATTATTTTGCATTAATAAAGCCTGTTCTTTTTTTTTTTTTTTAATGGTAGTAATATTGCTGCCCACCTTTTCCTTTCTGTGCTATAAATTACTTCATCTGCCGCTACATCAGCTGCTTATCCAGCAAGGAAATCATCAGCTAATGAAACAAAGATGAGAGTATTTATTGCTTGATTGGGCTGATCACAATTCTGGGGAGATGAGCAGAGCAGATTGTGTTAAGGATGCAGAAAAACTGCCCCTTACTTTCACTGAAACACCAACATTTGGTGCCACAGCATCCCAACCCTATGTTACAGGGACCATTGGTTCTGACGCATTGGTCCAGAGGAAGAGGGTTGCCTTTTTACATCCTGACAGAACAAAAGCTACTACACTGAAATCAGAGAAGTTTCTCTGGGGGACAAACCAAAGCATATTCCTGCACAGAGAATGATCACACGCAACTACCCACAGGATAGCTGGCAATTTAAGAGCCAGGACAGCTTCATGCTTTTATCAGCTCTGCGTAGAGCAGAGTTTTTTCCTGACTGTTGTTGTTGTCTCAGTGTGGCTAACTTGGAGGTCATTAGATGAGTTAAGGTCTGATGCTTCGTGGTGCTGGGTTGCCTCAGGGGGTGAAGCGTGAAATACCCCATCAGACCTTGTATCCTCCTGGATCAGGCCCAGCTGATGAAACTTCAGTTCCTAAATGCTGTCTTCCCTGTTCTGCCAAGAGCCCGAAGAGTTAAAGTTATTAACTGGCTTCAGAATAAAATGCATTAGGAATAAATATGCTTTAGGATAAACCTATTAAATGGATAAAAATGCCATTACCAGTGGTGAAATACGATTGTGTGACCTTTTAAATAAATAAGCCTGCTATGCACCAAATTATGTCAGATAATAAGCTTTATACATGATAAAGTCATGCAGTCGCTCTCAATCTTCAGGCTTACAATGAGATATCGCTAGCCATAAAGGGCTTCTGAAATGTTACAGTAAAGAAAATTGCTTCCAGCTATAAAAATTTAACCACTAAAACAAATGTAGTTTCTCATAAAATTCTATGCGAGGCATTGGTGGTTAGAGGGAAAACTTGCTAGAAACAAACCAGAGGTATCCAAACTATTTTGAAAATACACAGCCCTTCGTAAAATAACTCAGATTCTGGTTAAATCTGGAAAAGCTCTGTTGGAAGGAAAAGGGTTATAATCCCATAACACCAGTCAGATCAAAATTGTGTTCCTATGGTCATAGAAATATGCTTGTGGGATATGTCTGGATACAAACGTTGCTATGGATCCAGGCTAACCTACACCAGTAATTTTGGTGCTTGAACAAACAGAGGAAATGCTGAGCTCTCCGGCTGCCCTGCATCTTGGGGCTGTCCGTGCTATGCCTCAGCAGCTTGCCCAGATTGCTTCTGACGTAGCGAGGGTGGAAACAGAGCTGGATACGATCAGCTTGGTGGGTAGAGTCAGATGTGTTTCATCAGTCAGCTACCAGCTTCACGTGGGGCAGAACTGGCTCTCTGCTGAAAGTCAGAGGCCATTTGAAATGGCCTAAACAATTACCAAAAAAAAGAATGAATGAAGCAAAATCTCTCTTTCATTCCAGCGATGATGAGCAAAAACCTCCTGGTGAGGCATGTACAGTTTTAATCAAATCATCAGGGTCGCTTCATCTATTGTTACATGAACATCGGCGAACGCCTGCAATTCCCAGCTGGGGTCTAAAAGACAACGCCAGGGACTGAACACTCCTGGAATTCCCCACCACAATCAGTTATCATCTCCAAAGGCAATGTTGAACAACATATCAGATGTTAACACAAGGAAGCATTCCTGTTCTGCTTTGTTTTGTTTTTAGAGCTGGGAGAATGTAAACACTTTATTATTATTATTATTATTATTATTATTATTATTATTATTATTATTATTATTATTATTATTATTATTTTGAGGAGAGAAGGAATCTTGTTCACCTCCAGTGAGCAGCACTGGCAGTTTTTCACCAACACCCTAGCCAGCACAAGCCAATACATCTGTCCAGGCAGGAGCTCAGCCACATCCCGAAGTGCCTCCAGACCCTTGCCCTCTTGTTTTATCGCAGCTCCTCAAAAACAGTCAATTGTGAGCATAAATCCTGCAGAGCCGGCACGTGATCGGCGGCGGAGGACAGCTGCTCATTATATAATCCCTCCAAACCATTGATGCAGCACTTCCCAGCGAGCAATCGCCTTGCTCTGAGTCATCTGGAAAGTCTCCGGCTCCGTGAGCTTCCAGGAGCAGACCCGTCCCGACAGGTTGGATTTCCACTTCCCATTTCAGATTACAGGAGGTGCCCTCTGTGTCATCCCGCACACGGACACGGCCCGTGCCGGCTGCCCCGTGGGAGTTGCCAGCAAGCGCTGGGGCTCACGGCTCGCTGCTGGTGACTCGCCTGCGGGCATCGAGCAGCACAACCCAGGGCATCCGCAGGGCCAGGAAATCCTCACCCTGCTGTCAGCCCTCCGCTGTGACCTGCCGCTGGGAGGACGGATGCCATCAAGCACCGTGTCCCCGCTACTGTCACCAGCATGGGGGCTCGGTTAGCTCGCTCACTCTTCTTTTGTTCCCTCAAGGCAAAGCCAAGTCGTAATCCGGCCACGGGTCGCAGATCTCAGCAGGGTGCAGTGCACGGGGTCTACCTTTGGATGAGGAGATCTCCTGCCAGCTTAGGGGATCTCCTGCCTCCAAGTTGGTGCCTGACAGACAGGTAGAGCAATCTGCGCTACCAGCAAAGCTGAGGAGCTCATTTTTCACAAAACCGACTGATCTCAACTATGGCCATCTCACTCGTACTGAACACCACAACCAAAAGAAAAAAGAAAAAAAAAAAAACTGAGTCAGCAGCAAGCAGGGCTGTAATAAAACTGGGAAAAACAAGACTGGTTGGGTTAGGCTGGCTGGTAGGTGCTGAGAGAGCTAGGCTGGTGTTATCACTTCCAGGGGGAACAGGGGGGAAAGGTGGAAAGTAACCCCTCTCCTGATTCTCCTTCCCCCACATACAATGCAGTTTCTTCAATCTTTACCATCATCACAAAGCTGCTACAAAAGGATCATACCAGGCAACACTTAAACTGTAATAAAATTGATATAATTTTAGGACAAAAATTGCAAAACCATCAAGTTTCGGTGTTCATTATGGTTTGGATAACATTCCAGTTATCTCATTCATAATGATAATTAATAATCATAATTTGGCTAAAATATTAATTTTAATGGCTCAATCATAAATGGCTAAAATATTAATTCAGACTCAAAACTCTTATTTCCTCATTTTTTTAATTATTTTTCTTAAAATAAATGAAGAGTGTTTCCTGAATTGTACCCGCTACAAGGCAAGACTGTTTAACAGAGTGGTATTTAACAGTTTTCAGCCCTAAGTGTAACGGACCATCAATGGATAAAATAGAAGTCCTCTATTCCCTATATTTTACATAGTTTTATGATACTTGCATTTTTATTAAACCAGCCAATGAAAATAGTAACCATAGCCAAGTTTTCATTTAGTTTCAGGAGTCTGAACAGTGATTCAGTTGTTCACAGTGGGTTGCTTTATTTCATCCCTTTTTTCTTCTCAGCAACAGAAGTACCATAAAGCTAAGAACTGGGTTTGCAGTGTAACCCATCATAGTAATTCATTCACTTTTTGTTTCCTACGGGTAAGGTATAACCACTGCTTTAACATTGCTGTTTGGGTACAACTGGGTACAAAACCCAAACATCAAGTGTAATCTAAAATATGCGTTGTTCATAAAGGGCAGATACCATCTTCCCAGTACAAGTCATTGGCCTTAACATGATGAACTTGCTATCTCATTATCAGTTTGTGCTTTATTTATGTATTTATTTATTTTGTCTCTATTAAGAATGGACAGGCAGGCACCTGCCAGAAATAAAACCATCTACATTGAGATTGGGAACTAGACTCTCCAGATAAATGGAATCAATTGAATCATATAAATTGAATAAATAATGAATGTATATCCGTAAAAAAATGAAGAAAGTTGCATTTATTTCCAGCTCTTTTCCTAAATTTATGAATATTTATCTCTGGTTTATCTCCGTCCTTAGTTCTTACAGTGCAAGCAAACCTCGTGTCTTCTCCCACAAGATCATAAGCAGATGTTCTCCATCGACAACTGCAGCAATAACTTGTAAACAAAGTGAAAATAAGATGGGATTTTCTACTCTACTTAAAAGCTTTCCGGTGACTTTGTTTAACCACACACTGACAGAGCTGCTATGCAAATTGTTGCGAACGACACAGCAACTTGTACGGCACCGCTTTTATGTCTAGCTCCGAAGAAGCTGAAACACCGAGCTCAGGACTCCTCTCCGGTGGGTTGGTGGAGGTTGTCTCCCCCCTCTCCGAACCCGTCTGACTCACAACGAGCCCCGCGGAGGAGACAGGTGGGTTGGTACGGCGGATGAGTTGAACGGCCGTGGTTCTCACACGAGGAAAGGCTTCGGATAATTGCTCGTTAGTCACCGGAAAGCAATGCTGGAAGAAAAATGCATGAATAGATGAATGAGTGAACGCCGGAGTAATAAGCTACTTCCTACACGTGGCGCGTGAGCTCTCGGCGATGGCGACTCATTTTCATGACACGCACAAGGGCTGCAGGCAGGCACCGCAGACACACCGAGCTGCTTCCGTGCTGGGGGAGCCTGGGTCCGGCACGATTTGCTGCTGCTTCAGCACGCTGCGTGCCCCCAGCACGGCCACGGCCATTCCCTGAGTGGTGGAGAGTTGACAGAATGAGATTAAATGGCATTAAATGGCATCTTCGTTACACGAGAGCCTTTAATTATACACATTATTGCTGAATATCACATATTGCTGAATATAGTGAGGAAAATGCTCTTCCAAATCTCAGGCAGTGAGAAGGGGCCCAGCTGGACTGGGTGCCCGTCCTGGCTTTGCCTGAGGCCTCTCCTGCCACGTTAGCTCAGAGCACGAGAGCCACCGAATTGAAGGTTGCATAAGCAGCGCAGCCCGGCACTTCCTAACTTCAGGGAGCGAGACTTTGCAACCTGTGTGTAATTGCTAAATTGGGGCTGATTCAGAAGCTTGACACACAAAGATAAGAGCAGCCCACGGGCTCTCCATCCTTCTGCACAGCCGCACGTTGCAGGCAATTATCTGAGGAGGATTGGATCAACACGTTGGTTATTTGCTCAGAGCCCTGGGACAGCGACCAGTTGGGCTCCAGGTTGCCTCTGCGTGGCTGAAGCAGCGCTTCCAGCACTCCGGGTGTTTGGGCTCGGTACCCTCCGAACCAGACCTGTAGGTGCTACAAAGAGAAAGAGCTGTCCGAGGGCTAAAAGGTGGTGTTGCCATTCGGAGGGCGAGTAGGTAGAAGAGTAGATGTCTGCTCGGAGAGGGAAATAAGCAGTCCTGCATGCAGTGAGGCAGATGGCTTGGAAACGGTTTACCGAATTCCTTGGTGTCTCATAAATTTCAGCATTGAGTATAACTCGAGTACAAGTAGGGCTGAACTCCTCTCCCCAGGACAACTGTGAAGTCTCACTTCACTGATTTTCACCAAACCCGTAAGGAACACACATTGGCAGTCTCAGTTGAACTTGCACAACAGGCTCAAAAATCATCAGTTATGAAAGGCAGGGATCACATAACCCCTCTATGCCTGGTTTCCCTAGCTGACAACCCCCCAAAAAAAATGTCCTCGGTGTTCTGGGTTTTATTTTCTCAGATTTTAATAAGAGGGGATCATTTGCCTTTTGTCTTCACACAAAAATTGTGCTGTAATTCCCCCTCCTTCCAACCCCAAGCACAAGAAACACCCAGGGTGAGGAGATGCTAGGGCAACCTGATCTCCTGGAGACCCGAGATGAGCTGTACGTACTCTGAGCTTCCCTTGAAAATAATACCCCCTGCTTCAGGTTACTTCGCCTGCCCGGTACATACCATGCCCTCACATGCATCTTCATCAGCGGACTTGAACGAACCCTTTGAAGGGGATGGGTTTTTCCGCCCTTTATTTTAGAGTTCAAGATGCTGAAGGAATGTGAGGGGAAAGCTCACGTGAGGTTAACTGAGGATTCTCCCTGCACCACGCACACCAGTGTTTTGTTTTTTTTTTAAGCCCTTAAGCCTTAAAATGCAGGGAAGCACCAGCTCCCCTCCACGCTCAAGGGAGGTCTCATTCACTGAATTTGCTCTTCGGTCCTCCCCCCACAAAAAAGGTTAAAAAAAACAACAACAAAAAAAAAAAAAACAAAAACAACCCACCCTTCTTTCAAGGAGCAGATAGCACTTTTTAACATAGCTACAGAAGAATCCTTTGATTTTTTTCTTGTTTGAGCCAAACAAAATGTGGCATCAAAGAAAGGATTTGTCTCTTGAGCTCTTCCTGACTAGAACACACTGCCAAGAAGCCTCTTCTTCAGATCATACTCCTGAAAAACAGACCCATCAGAGCAAATGAGTTAGGTTCTTCAATTTCTCAGTTGAAATCTTGGACACTTCAGTCCCAAAACTTTTTTTTTTTTTTTTTTTAAAAGTCCTTTCCACGCAACCCAAGTTGAACGTCTGGGAAAAAACAAGCTACTTCTTAGGCCTTCTAACAATCCCTTCTCCTATCACTACCCAATGGAAATGGTATGAAATTTGTGAAAGCTAAAACAGCCGCACAGGTGAATTTACCAGAAATTGCAGTTATTTTCCTCTCGGTGTGTATGTACAAGTTAACTTCATGCTGAAAGGTCATACTAAGTTCTCAAAACACAGCCTGTAACACTCACGTATAGCAGTCTGTCATCCGAATGTGATTGTTTCAACACCTGAGCGTGCTGAGTAAATCAAAATGCTGCTCTTCAACACCGCAGAAGTGTTCTCTGGTATCAAAAGGCAGATCTAAGACACTGTCTCCAATACAAAATGAGTGGCCTGGAATACCGTACAAACTGCGTAACACCTACACTACAGAAAATATTAAAACACTGCACACCTCAACGAACAGAGCAAGCTGCGCCTTTCCATCCTGTGCTTAGGTGGTTTAGCCTATGCGTGCTGATACGCAGGCTCAAGAGCTGCTTTCGCACTGAAGACATACAAAAAAACAGAATAAAATAAAATTGTCATTAGTATTTAATCACCTGTAAAAAATAAACTAGCAATTTCAGTTTACAACTCATTGCACAAGATCAAAGCAGGCCTTCGGTCTAAACACAGGAAAGTGACTCCCACCTACGGGCAGTGAAGAAATATACTCACATCAGCAAAATAAAGAACGTGGATGAGCCACAGAGCATTCAACTCACACTGCACAGCCTAATCCAAAGTGAAGCTCATCGCAAGGCTCCTAGGCTCGGGGGCTAGAATTTTCACAAATACCAAATGACATTTTCAAAAGAACTTTCAAAATATGGGAACAACTGAACTCCCGGAGAGCTCTACACTTCTCCGCGTAAGACAAGAAGCAGCAGAAGCACTGTTGAGTTAAATTCAAGAACCCGCTCAGCTTTATTAGATCGCTGTGTTTACAAGAACTAGCGGTAGCGGTGCAGCTGCAGGGTGTTGCGTCGCTTCCAGGCAGCGCGGCGCGAGCCACCGATGGTGTGGTGGAATTTGTGGCCCTTGCCCAGACCGCGGCTCTTCCGCCCGGCGGACGTCAGGCCACGCATCTCCCTGTGCTTGTGGACGGGCTTGGTGATCCACTGCGTGTCGGGGTTGCGCCTGATGGCCTTGTGGAAGGGGTCGATCAGGATCACTTCGAAAAACTTGTACGTGGAATCCTCTCCCACCCAGTAGGAGTTCAACACTCTCAGAGCCCCGCAGTGACGGCCAGCACGCTCCTGGAAGAAAAAATCCACGTGAAAGGCTATAAAAACACGGAGGCAGGGATACAACTTAGGAGAAGGACTTGCATAACATGCAGAAGGAGATGAGTAACTCAAACCTAAAATTTTGTACGTGTTGGAATTTTCAGTTTGCCCCAAGTGAACCTTACCCCTGAACTGTACAACTTCTGGCTGCAAAAACACCACAAAAAAGTATTGGCCAAAGAAATCTATATTCAAAAAAATGGTGAATACCTTAGTGATACAGGTTTTACAGAATGTAACGAGGAAGGCATTTGGTTGACAAAGAGAAGAACTGCTTTGTACACAGAAGCACCCAATGAGTAAACACACAGAGTGAAAAACAACTTCAAGGTGGAGATGAAGACCACAAGGTAGACTTGGGGCCATGGAACAACCTTTTGTGGAAAGTTACGAAAGACTGATCCAAAGTTACAGGAGAGGAAGACATTTCTGCAGGACCTAAGCACATAATGACAAATATGAACAAATATGAACAGCTGATGTAGCAAGTTCCACTACTCCTATCCTTGGTTGTGGTTGGAAAGAAAACAGTCTTAGAGTTTAGGAAACTAAGCAGAAAATGCAAGTTCTGAAACTCAATCTGCCTCTTCTGTCAAGAAAACTCCTTATTTTACTTAACACTATCAGTGTGTCTAATCCCAGGACTTTACCATCACTGTGGGAAAGTACAAACCAACAGATCCCATTCATCTTCTATCCCAATGTGATCCCAACCTATTAGTACCGTCTTCCCCCAAACCTTAGTTGACTGTTTCCTGAATACGAAATTTATTTTCTTCAAGTCCTTGTTTTACTCCAGCACATGGCAGTGACACATACCGAACATTAAAATACCTCCCGCCCTCAACCAGCTTCTATTTGGGGATGACAGCTACAGTCACGGTTTGGCATTTCTAGAATAGTTTTATCTGAAGAATAGAAGTCTTCCAGGAGAAAGCAAGCCAGCTTTTGGACTAAAACAGAGGGTCAGTAACCTCTTGCACGAGCTGTCATCACAACCAAGCATGTGATTAGCCATCAGACATCTGGGAATGGCATATATGAAGAGCACACCGTGAACACTATTTAAAAATACAGTTCTGTGTTTTAACTCATCGCCTCTGTTTTAAAATAGAATTAATGCTCTGCTTAATGATGGGAAGACAAGGAGCAGTCTTCATTCTTTTACAATGCCTCTTTTTCAGAGCGCAGACTCGTGCTGTTCTAAGCCATGGAGTTTTATCCATAGGTGAGAGCTACAGCCCTTCATCACTACTCTTGCTGTGTCACTGCGAAATTTAACGAAGATTGCCCTGAATGAAAGCTTCCATTTTCAGTATTTTGTTTTGATTTTTTAAATTAAGACTGTTTCTGGCATGCTGTTTTCAGATCCTACGACACAGCTCAGTACACTGCACAGCACTCTTACTACGTAAACAGGTGCTGCAGGTTTTAAGAGAGGAACTTGCTCGTACTTCATTGAAGGACCTTTGCCGAAAGCTGGCAATACATAGATCATGGTAGGGAACGTAACGGCAGGATTTACCAATGACCCAAGTCAGGCTCTTTGTTGTATTTGCATTTTGAATCCTCATGCCTAACCCCTGGTTTTACAGGAGTTTATGCTAGTAGCACGTCTTTCCCTGCACACACTGTGCCATACTTCAGGAAGAGGAACACACTTCAACAAACCACCTCAGCAGTACTTCTACCACCTGCTACCTGTTAAGTCGGAATAGTTTTTAGCATTTGTCTCAGTACCGCTTTTCGAAACATCCAGGTGCTCTCCTGCTATCAGCATTCAAGACTTCTACCTAACAGAAAACAGTCATTGTTTTTGTCTCGGAGTATTTTCCATTTTTACAGACTAGGCATGACCTTCGTAACCCCCATTTTCTGAGCAGTAACCAGAATACTCACCTCTGCTACGGACTGGAGGCTCCGGGCAAACTTCAGCTGGTTCACACCGTGATGCACGGGTTTGCCGTAGGTTGCACCTTTTGGGACAGGGCGCTTGCGGCCACCACGGCGAACGCGGACACGGTAGATAACATACCCTGAAAGAAACCGTGACTGTCAGTGCAGGCAGTGCAAACTACGGTGAGGCAACTTAATGCCCATACTGCGTTTCCAACCCATAACATTTCACAGGAAACGCTGCAAAAAAGTAGGTCACTGTACCAATAGCTGCTAAAACCTACAACTCTTGGTGACTAGCGTAGGGTGTTTTTGTTATTTCCATTGTGACTGAATAATGGAAGTGATGTATTGTTGTGACTACTTTCTAGTTCCAAACCAGAGTTTGTGGCACCTTTCCACTGTGCGCTTTGATATGAACTAAGAACAGCTGTAGCTATATGATAACACGCACAAAAAAAACATCCTAAACTCTCCTCATCCCAAGAAAGCAACAAAGCAGTCACCTCAGAACTAAAACGCCACACTGCAACAGCATCCATAAGGCACTGAAGTACAAGCCATACATAAACCCTGTGGAAACCTGACCACTGAAAAAGGAGGAAAGGAAACCTCACAAACATAACAGAGGCTTAGATTCTTTACTTTTTTATCATGGTGAACAAGCATCCTTCTTTGAAGATCTGCTCAAGTTACAGATGGATGCCCACTTTCCCTGAGTTTGTTTCACTCCCTAATGCTCCCTCACTTTCCTAATGATGATAGAAACTGATTTAACCTTGGCAAGCCCAGACAGCTATAAGGCAGCTAACTTGTTGAGACTGCTGACAAAATCTGGCCAGAGAAAGGAACCCCCACACCCACAAATCTACTGTGCTAAAAGCACTGGTCAACATTGCAGCAATAACAGCGCAAGAGCAAGAACTGAAGTCTAGATCCACTTGATCTTCCTCTGCCTAACTGACCACAGGGGGCACGAACTCAGAATTACATGAAATAAGATTTGGGATGTAGGCACTGCTATTGATTTAATACATTTATAACAGTATTTCATCCAGGAGACCTCAGGCGGCGTTCCAGCTTCTGATTTTGGCATTCTGCTATCAGTTAAGGAAGGAAGCAGGCTGACAGGAACGTGGTAGCTCCATCTCATTACCTTGCTTGGCCTTATATCCCAGCCTGCGAGCCTTGTCTGGCCTGGTCGGCCGGGGAGCGCGGTGCAGGGCAGAGAGCTGGCGGTACTGCCAGCAGCGCACACGGAGGAGGAACCGCATCACGTCCGACTGCTTTTTCCTCCATAGCTCCTGGATGTACTTGTAGGCACCCATGGCTGGCTACCTGCTGAGATCAAGAGATCAATTAAAAGAGGGCAGTAATTAACATATTGAATTTGCATGTCTTCCCATAAAATGGTGCAGTATGAGGCTGTGCACGTAACACCGCTGGCACACAGTATGCTTGGGTGCTGTTTTGTAATTGTTGGCACACTTGGTAACACGCTGGCTCCCATTTAGCAGTCTGCAGTAGAACACACAGCAGTTCTGAGGAATTTTCTTCCACTTCACGTGTTCTTTAGCATCGAACTGCACAGTTAAGGAGCTGATGCCTCACGTGCTTGGGATGTCACCAACACTGACAGCTACCACCTGAACCAAGCCGTGAAAGCTGCTCTTTGACGAGGTGCATGACTGTGAGGGCCCTGGTGTTAATTTATAACGTGGTTTAAGTATCCCTAAACGCTGAGCACCCAGACCCCAGCAGCACGCAGAGATAAACCCAAATCCATCAGATCTCCACCCAATTCACCATCCAAAACCAGAGCTCGCTGCACCTTTTGACGTGCCCCAGCCCTCCCCTCCCCACCCCCATCCTCCATTCCGGGCCCCCTGCGGCCCTCCCCACCCCCAGCGCCCCGCACCCACCGAGCTCCCCGCGGCCTACCCCCACCCCCCGCCCTCCCGCAGCCCGGGGGCCCTCCGCCGGCCTGAGGCCCGCATCCCGGCCGCCGGGCAGCCCCGCCGAGCCCCGCGGGCGGCCGGATGGTTGCGGATGGGGCCCGATGGTGGCGGATGGCGGCGGATGGCGGCCCGGGCCGAGCGCAGACGTACCCCGCACCCGATGGCGCCCCACGCCGGAAAGGAAGAGACCCGCCTCCCACACCCCCCTGCGGCGGCACCGCGCTTCCGGCGGGCGGGCGCGGCGCCTGATGGGTAATGTAGTCCCCGGAGGGCCTCGCTCCGCGGCAGCCAACCCGGCCCCGCCCCCCCCCGCCCCGGAGCCAGCCAATGGGAGCGAGGGGGCGGGGCCCGGCGCGGCGCGGCGCTAATGGGGGCGGCGGGGGAAGCTGAGCCCAGGTGCGCGCGCGCGCTGGGGGCGGGGGCGCGCGGGGCCGGGGGCGCGCGCGGCGCGGGCACGGCGGGGGCCGGGGGCTGGGCGGGAATGGGGGGGGGGCGGCCTCTGGAGCAGCCCCTGGGTGGGTTGGGGGAAGGGGTTGGGGTAAGGGGTTGGCACGAACACGTCCTGAGGAAGCCATCCCCCAAAAAGGAGCGCTTTGGGGTTCCTACATGTGAAAAATAATAAATAATAATAATAATAAAAATGAATGAAATGGTAAATCCTAAGGGGAAGTCCTGCTGCTGCTGTCAGCCCCCACCCCCAGGCGCTCGTGTCCCTCCTGACCCCGTGCCCGGCACTGCAGGGAGCGGGGTGTGGGAGCAGGGAAGGGGCCTGGTGCCAGGGGGGCTTTGTCCCAGCTGCGTGGTGACCCCTTTTCCCTTTTTTTCCCCCTTTTTTCCCCTTTTTCCCTTCACCTTTCCCTCCCATTGCAGAGCACCAGGCTCATACAGTTGTACCTGGTCCCATCAGGCCCCCCCCAGCTCTGGGGTGCCCCACTCATCCCCCAGAGCTGCCCCAGCTCCTGTAGGGCAGCCCCATCCGCACCCAGGCTGGCTGACACCAGACCCCAAACCCCTCTCCAACCTTCCCCTTCCCGTGCCCGTGACCCTAACGCTTTCCTTCCAGCCCCTGCGCCATGAAACCTTCAGCTCTGTGCGCCTGAGCCGGGCACTGACGGTGGCAGCCTGAAACCCTACAAGTGGCGTGGGAGGAAGCCCAAGTCCTAAAAATACCATCGCTGGGGAGGGAGCTGCGCCTCGGTGGCTCCCGCTGCCTTTTGGGGCTCTGCTGTGGGTCCCCGTGCTCAGCAGCACCCCTCCGCTGGCCCTGCTATCCTGGGAGAGATGGGGAAGGGTTACAAGGTGGTGGTGTGCGGCATGGCGTCGGTGGGAAAAACCGCAATTTTGGAGCAGCTCCTCTACGGAAAGCACACCGTGGGTGAGATATTTTTACCTCTTTTTTTTTTTTTTTGGGTTGTTTCCTTTTCCAGAGTCTTGCTCTGTGCGGGCCCCGCGGAGCGGTAAGCCAGGGCCGCGAGCTGTGCGGAGGTGATGGAGGAAATGAGCGTGGTCTGGGTTCATCTCTGGGCAGTTTCTGAGGCTCGCAGTCCCTTACCGAGTTTTAAATTGGTTGGGGGAAGAGCCCTTGCCCTGATGTTGCCCATGCCAAAAAACCAGGAGTGTGCGACAAGAACCAAAGAGAAAAGCAGACGATGCGCTTGCTGCCCATTTACATAAGAAATACCTTGTTCCCCGAAGGATGCTCTCGATGCCTGAATAATAAATAATATCATGTGATTCACACAGATTGTTTAAACTTCTGTCCCACCTTCTCAAAACTTTATTTGGCTTGGTTTTGGCTAATACTTAATCAGAGAGCTGGAAAGAAAACAGCTCTGCTTTAGATCCTGTGGTTTGCTCTGGACTTCAAAGGCTGAGCTTCCCAGCTCTCAGATAAATCCTCCTGTGGAAAACAGACCTGGGACAGGGGCACGGGATGTCAGAGCCTCGCTGTGCACAAACGAAGGGGGCCGAGGGCAAAGCTGGCTCGCTTCCCTCTGTTCCTGCCTGGCCTGGATGTTAGAGGGAGGGCAGCGGTCACTGGGCTGGTGAATTGTTCTGCCAGGGGTGAATCACAGGGGCTTGACAGAGGATGCCTAGCCAAGGGACTAGGAGCTTTTCCTTGGGGCAGTGAATTAAATTAAGCGTTGGGGTGAGCCTCCGGATGAATATTGGGGTTTGGAGCACGGTGCTTGGCAGGCACTGTGCCTTTAAAATGTGTGGACGGGAGGAATTTGCTGGCAAAGCCTGACACAGAACTGTGTGCTAATGCTGTCATTTAAGAGGAGGATTTCCTCTAACGTTGCAGCAACATCTGCTTCCAGCACCTTACCAAGACCCGTGCGCATAGCCCTGCGGAGCTCTCGGTGCGGACACTGCAAAACCTGCGGGCTGCGGGCTTTTCCCTCTGCTGCTGCCCTGATTTTCATCATCCCCGGGCCAGGCGGTGCTCTAGGGCTCTCAAGCAGTGTGAGCAAGGCCACGCTGCCTAAATCACGTTGCCTTTTGTTGCTTCCTGCCCCGTGCTCTGATCAGCGGCCGCAGCAGGGAGGATTTTCAGCCGCCTGCGCCATCAGGTGCTCTGGGGCTGGCTTGCTGCGCCTCCGTGCTTCTGGCAGAGCTGCCCCTAAGAACCATCGTAGAGCAGGGACGGCCCCTCCGCGCTTAAAACACTATTACTAGGTCTTAACCCAGGTTTCCGAAAGCAGACAAACACCTCCTGGCTGCTGGCCCATCGGGCAGGAGGCGAGAAGGCCCCGCGGGCGCTGAAGGCCCACCCATTTGGAGCCATGGGGCACGGCGACACGGGCACGAGCTGTACCAAAACCTGTATCAAAAAACTGCTTCCTGACTCCTGCAGCTCTGGTGCTGCTCCAAGGGCAGGGCTGACACACGTGCCAGCATCCATGGCCTCCTCGCTGTGATTCAAGGGGCATGCTTGAATTTGGTTGCAGGCTCGGAGCTCAAGGCCTGGCGTCATCCGCCGAGGTGTCCAAGGCACTGATGGCGGGGTCTCCTCCTGGTGCTTGGTCAGACATGAGCCTCTGTCGGTGCTGATGTGCCTCCTGCTGACTTTCCTTTAAAAGAGAGCGGTGGCACGGCTGCCATCAGGGTCGGGATTTGTGTCCTCGGAGGTTTCACGCTGCTATATAAAGCCCTTGGCTCTGAGCCCATGCCCTGGGCTGTGTGCTTGGTGGTGGTGCTGTACACCCAGTGGTACTGCGGGGGTTTTCCTAAAAAAAATCACACCTTCAGCTCTCCCTGGCTTGTCATGGATGAAGTCCCTACATGGCCAGCAGCCAGCACTCTTGCAAAGGCACAAAGATTGCTTGAAGTCAAAGGGGAAAAAATACTAGGGAGGGAGGAATAGCACTGAAGAGGGAATATCCACATCCCTGGAGCATGCGAGCAACAATGTACAGTGTTTGGCTTTGTGCTAGGCTGTAGGTATTTTTCCTTGAACAGTGCTGCTGTTCAGTGATGGCTCATAAGGGGGTCTTCCTTCTGCCTTTGAAATGCCTCTGGTGCCTCAACCCATGGCAGAGCTTATCAGCTAAAGAGGAGATGAGAACTCTTCCAGTAGAAAATGCTATTTCCCTTATCGCTGCCTCCTGACTGCATAAATAGCTGGTATGGCTGTGTTCATGAGCAGCTACTTCAGATCGTCTAACTACCTGGGAGTAAAAGCACTACATGCTATTGTGATCAGAACCCATACTGAGAGAGAATTTGCCTCACTTGGTCTCAGCTTGAGGGATTTGGGGTTTTGGATGGAAGACTTCCACATTACGCATTCCTAGACCTTTGTTTCTCAAATCCAAACTATCTCCTGACAGAGCTGCAGGCAGCTTTGAAGTTTAGAAATGTGTGAAGATGGAGCTGAATGTATGTAACTGAGGGTCACAACCGTGGCTGCTGGCTGGTGGCACCAATACTTGAAGTAGCAGCTAAATCTAAATAGATCAGCTCCTGTTGTCCAGCTCCAAAGGCTTCTCCAACTCTTCTCTGAGTCATGGATCCTCTGATACGCAGTCATCTGAGATCTAAGTAAGCAAAGTCTGTCATGCTGGAGTTGTAAAAATGCAAGGAATGGCAGGTTTTAGGAGCTCTTTGCAGGGAAGAGGGAGGGAAAGGTTATGGGAGACTGAGATCTTCAAATGCACTCAGGAACACACAAGGTTTTCACTACATTTATGTAGTGAAAACAGTCCCTTGGGATCTTCTGAAACTCCATGTCTCAAAATTTTGCTCTATGTAGTATTTGCAATACCTTTGCTTTGCCTAGCTTGGCTTTGCAGTGCTCATTAGTATATCGAGCCTTTTCTTGTCCTCATCAGGAAACCACCAGGGGCTGAAACACCACTCAATTTATGACTGAGGCTTCCCCTTGCAGTTCCTCTGTGGCAGCAGTTGGTAACCTAGATGAAGACCTTTTTGCCTTTCCCAGGGCTTGCACCAGCTAAATAGGTGCTGGAAAATGGCATCTGTCTCCTGTCTACTCCTCCCTTCTCTCCTCAACATCTTTAAATTGTCTACTTAACAAAGAAACCAGGAGATTGTTCGCTGCCCTGTTAGCTCCCCTTTTCCCTCACAACTTTTGGACCTGCAAGCTGGTTCCACCTGGCTGTTCCTCTGTGCCACAAGAGGAGATATTTCAAAATATGTTTCTCTAAACCTAGAAAAACTGATGGCAGGAGAGAGAGAGAGCAAAGCCCCATGGCAGTGCTCTCCACCAGGAAAAACCTACTCGAGTTGGCAGGGCAAAACTTGCCAGCAGAAGCTGCCCTTGCCCATCCTGGTAGCCAAGGTGGCCTGGAGATGCCAGTGATGGGAAGGATGGGGTGGTGACGGACACTGGGCTTTCCTGGTCACTTCTGCTGCTCGTACCACTTGCCCAGCTCACCTTTGAATGGAGATCAGGAAAGTGTTGGTATGGGATGGTGCTAAGCAGGAACGTAAATATTGTGCTTCCTCCCTCAGTGTATATAGGTGAACTTTCACCTCTGGAAACTGGTACCGGTGCATGAATTCCAGGTCTTCCCCTCTGCCATTTAACGTCAAAATTTGTCGCTCTGTTCTGCTGACTTGCCTTGCAGGTCTTAATTTTTCCTCTCCATTTTCAAGAGGGATGTTAAAAGACGTAATTTTCACTGCTACTTTTATTGCCATTAGGAAGAGACTGTCACAGGAGAATGTGGATATGTTAAAGACCACTGAATTACAGCGCAGCATTTAGATGATAAAAACCTGCCCGGCGTTATTCATGGAGTCCTAAACAGAAAACTTAGGTACTTGTAGTTCATTCCTTCTTGCCAAAGTAATATTTACTGATGTTGGATACTTCCTTGACCTGTCTGCACAATGAAATGAAGCAGAGCAAGAAAAAACACAGGGCTATATCCAGAAGACCTACTTCAGTCTCTAAAAATGCCCTTCTGACACATTCTGCAGCCCACAGTGAGGGTTCACCCTTTCTCTTGTTTTGTTCTGCTCTTAGTTTTGCTCTTGCATGTTAGCAGGGCTATATTTGGAGGCAAAATAAATTAATTTGTGGCAAACCTAGTAAGAGCTTGATCTATGAAGGCTGCACAAAGAGGGGCAAAAAGAACAGCTTGTGCCACTTTCCTGCACAGGAATGCTGCATACATCACAGGGAGCGATGCGCGTGGGTGGAATTCTTTAGCTTGTTTGTCAAGGCAAAGTATTTTGAATACTGTGTCACTGAATATAGCAAAATCCTTATTTTCGCAGGCCAGATAATCCCTTGTGTTTTCATAAACAATGCGCTAATGTAGTCCCTTTTTGGCAGACAAAGAGAATAATGCAGTACTCACGGCTGTAGCCCTGCACCAGCAAGCAGTCCGTGTATACAGGAATGCAGGGCAGACAAAAAGAGGGTTGATATGAATATTTAACACTGCCTCTGACAGTAACCCAACCATACTATGCATAGTTTGTTGGGACCTGTTGTAACCTTATGGGCCTGCATCCAAGGTGACCACGAAGCTAAGGAGATCCACGTGTTTCCAGGCTTGGCGTGGAAAATATAGTTTTAATTAGCTCAGAGTAAGGTACCTTATAGTACCTCACGTTTACCATGGGGAAAGGAAGGAAGGAGAGCCAGTATGCAGATAGTTACCATGGAGCAGGTGGTATACATGAAAGCTTGTTACCTTGTGTGTGCTCTTGCCCTGAAGTAAATGAGCTTGCTCCTATTAGCAAATCTGAGTCATGTTAAATCCCTAAGGGATGGAAAAAGCTCACTGTGTATTTGGGTAAATACATCGTGCAACTTTGCTTGCATGCAAACATCCTCTTCCCATTCTGGCTTGATTTCACTCGTTGGTTAGTTGTACCACCAATGCACATTAATTGCCAGAACTACTCCTTTGGCTCATTCTTCTGCAGTATAATCCTGCTCAGTATGAGGCTCAAGGTGTTAGTACTTGCCTGTTTGGTGTTCCTTGGCCATTCTTCCCAAAGGCTATGTTTGGGCAGGCCCCTTTGCAGCATGTGCGATGGGCGGTGGGAGGTTGGGAAACCTGAGGGAAGAGCCATTTATCTTATCCCATCCTGCATTTACATGTTGTATAGATTAATTTTACAGGCGTAATCATGTGCTCGTATACTAGATGATTGTATTTACACAGTGGCACTACTGTAAATAGCTGGCGTGGCGATCTGCGGATACAGCCCTTCATGGGCACGACAATCAAGGTCGAATCCAGGCCAAATCACCCTGGAAAAATAGGCACTGAAACCTATTGCAGGGTAAAGTTCCGCCGCACTGCGAGCAATCAGTACAGCGGTGCTGTGCTTATGCCAGCATGACCTTTCCTGCTTGATTTACAACAGGTTTAGAAGAGGGTGCCACGATGGAAGACGTGTACCTGGCGTCCGTGGAGACAGACCGGGGCGTGAAGGAACAGTTACGGCTTTATGACACCAGGGGTCTGCAGGAGGGCGTCGAGCTGCCAAAGCACTACTTCTCTGTCGCCGATGGCTTCGTTCTCGTGTATGCCGTGACCAGCCTCGAAGCCTTCCAAAGAGTTGAACTGCTCAAAAAAGAGATCGATGTCTTTAGAGATAAAAAGGAGGTAAACGCGTGGTTGCCGTAACTGCGTGGCTTATTGGCGTATCAGCGATAGGAAGCAAAGTTGCAAAGCACAGATTTTGTTCCTGTAAAACTTGCATAGTAAGGAAAACAAACGTACCTACAGCCTTGGGCGATCCAGAAAAAGGGAGCTTTCTCATGCTGGGGAAGCCTAATTCACATGCCATGCAGCTCATAAAAAAAAAAAAAAAAAAGCTTTTTTTTTTTTTTCCCCTTTCTGCTTCTACTGCAACTAAAATCCAGTTAGCTGAATGCACCCGTCAGTACACTTACGACTAATAAAACATATGGTCTGCAGCAGTGCAGTTCTTACTTTTTTTTAGGCATTGTACACGGGAAGTCAAGTGCACAGAATAATATCACAAAGGGCATTATCTTTGTTTGTTTTGTATTCACGTACTCGATGGCTTACAAACTGGTGTAATTGACAGCGGGTCTCCCAGACATTAGTCAATTGGCAAAACGGCTTTAATGTATCTTAACAACCATATTGAATCAATTCAATTGTGTGAAATGACTGCTCTATTTTCCCTTAGAAAGCAGCTAGTGTTTTCAGCTGACAGTGTTCCAGCTTAGCTAAACAAATATAACGTGCACGTGGCATTAGCATTACGGCTTTTCTTACAGTATCTTTGCATTCTCTAGTAGTTTTCCCTGGTAAATGTTTTGAGCCTACAGCTCTCCAAATGTCTGTTTTATGCTGTTAAAAAAAAAAAAAAAAGGTGCATAAAGAATTAATCAGATAATGGTGGGGAGAGGCTTTCCAAAGCGTAACTTGTGCAGCACTCGCAGCACACGGGGTGGTGGAGGGAGGCAGGCTCCAAGTCTGACAGCAGGCAGCCGAAAGTGCAGTCAGAGGAGAGGTATGTTAGGTGGTGGGGCTGGTGCGAGCTGCAGGCTGTCACGTATGTCAGGGGTACGGCAGCCAGTCGTGACTACCCCACAGGGCGAGGAAAGGCGGATGAGCAGGAAATTTTTGCCAGGCAGTGTGCTGTGCGAGGACCCTGATTTATTGCTTTATGGCACGTTGTAACGCAGACAGGGAGTCGCAGCGCCGGCAGGATGTCTGCCCGGGGATCTGCCCAGAAGTCTTCTCTCTCGTTGCACGCAGGTGTTTCAGAAAGCAGGCAGTTTGTCTGTCCCCTGGGAGAGTTTAAAAGCTGTGGTCCTGACTGGGGGTGACATAGCTGAAATAGCAGTGCCTGCTGTAGGCTGGGTAAATGTTTCATTCCTGTGATTTCTATTCCATACGAAATACTCTTTGAAGCAAGTAGAAGGTCAAATCAGGGGTCCTTAAGATAGCCCCAGCAGCCTTAAACTCTGGGCTGTGCTGGAACACAGCCTTAACCAAATTCAGGGGGCATCTCCACATACAGAAGTGCCCCTGAGCCAGCAGGACTTCGCCTTGTGGAGCAGCAGAATCCTCTGCCATGCAGCAGCTGACAGCAAGCTCTGATGGCTGTGGGGCTTCTTCAGCACACACCTTAAAGTCTGGCCAAATTTTATACTAAATAAAGGTTGTGTTCTCTTGTACTGATGGAGCTCAACCATGGGCAAAATTCAGCTGGAGTGTGTGGTAAATGTATATGAAGATTGTAGCTTCATTCAGAGGCTTTGCAAGGGGAAAAATATCTATCCGTACATCATGGGCTGCTATAGAAAAGAAAGGGTGCCTCAGACCGCACAGGAACAGGAGAAACATCTCTAGATGGAAAGAAACAGGAGCCACGCTGTAGTCAGCCTGATGAAGAGGAAAAAGCAAGCAGGTGTGGTCACAGCAAAGAAAAAAAATGCTCAGCAGGAGAGGACTTTATCACTTGGTCATTGCCAAACCACAACAGAGTGTAGAGAGGAGGCTGCAGCTTGACTAAGGGCCTTGAACTATAAATATAGGCACGGCTTCCCCTATCAGCTGATGCTGTTAGAACGTTTTTAGAAAGTGGTTAAGTTAAAATAAGCAGGAACCGTAACTCGAAGTGGCCAGCTCTCCATGCAGCACTTCTCAGAAGAGAAGCAGAGGGCAAGCCACCGAGCTCAGCTCCACTACAGCGTCTTGGTGATAGAGAAGCCACGGAGAACTACCTGAAGGGCTGCCCTGGTTAGCTAACCAGCAGCTCCTGAGACTGCTTCTGGCAGGCTGGCACGGGTGCTGCTCCCACCCTGTCAGCGACTGAAGGCTGTCCACGTAGGTCCCTCTGGTGGCTCAGCTCACCTGCAGGCAGGGGAAGCCCCCTGGGCTGGGAGAGTCCTGCACGTCCTATGATTAAAGGCAGCTCCCAGGCCACAGGTAGACGAGGCCAGTGTGAATCCCAGACCTTACACTTCCCCATTCTGTTCAGCTTACCTTGAGCCAGCAGTAAGTTAAGGGACAGGTCTGAGCTGTGTTGCTACTTGCCTGCTGTTTAAAGGCACTGCCAATGGTGGATACTGTTTGTGTAAAGCTCACCCTTCTGTTTGTAGGTAACAGTTATTGTCTTGGGAAATAAAACCGACCTGCTGGAGCAAAGACAAGTGGAAACAGAAGCGGCGCAGCAATGGGCAAGGGCTGAGAAAGTGAGACTGTGGGAAGTGACCGTGACAGACCGGAAAACACTGCTTGAGCCCTTCACCTACCTAGCCAGCAAGCTCTCCCAGTCCCAGAACAAATCAACATTCCCCTTGCCTGGAAGGAAGAGCAAAGGGAATAACTGTGATAACTAAGCTACCTTTAATGCTGTCTGCTGCTGCCAGGTGACAGCCTAAATCCTATCTCTGCCTTTAGCTGCACATGATTTCACTTAAAGCAATAATCTCATTCAGCAATAAAATCAGCAAGCTTATGGCTGAGAGGTATCCTTGAAAAAGTCACTGATGGCAAAAGCCTTGAAAAGCACTTAGGGCTAGGAGTCACCTTCCAACAAGGGCGAGCAGGGGGGAGCAGGGAGGGCAAGAGAGGCAGGTGGTCATCCCTTCAGCAGGGGCTTTGACTGTCCCTTGATACGGCCATAGTGAGGAACACTCCTCCTGCAGATCCGTAGCCTCTTGTCACAAGTAGTACTAGCTGCAATGAAGCTTTAAATTTGGAGAGAGGGTATATTTGACACGGCAACAGGCCTTTTACCTTGACCTTAAACAGGAAGCACCCTGGCTACAGAGGTTTTTGATGCTGCAGGAGGCTCAGGTCAGGGTGTTGTTGCAGGAGTGCTAGGGCAAGAGGAAGAAATACCAGCAAATTTAGCTGCTGAAGCTCTGGCAGTGTCTGAAAAATAAACAAGAAAGGAAAAAAAAAAAAAAAAAAAGGAAAAAGAAATCTTGCAGGAGATCCTAGAACAGATCAACCCTAACGTGAAGCTTGTCAGTGAAGTCTGGCAAGTAGCTTCAGGAATTTATTTGTACAAACCAGAAAAGCTCTCACAGCACTCATTAATTTAACTACGACCTGAAGGACAGCATAGCTGTAACGTGGTTTTGTCCTAGCATGTCCAGTGCAAATCAGTCACATTCACACAGGTGATAATTTTACTCAGAAATTATATGGAACAACTCTGTAAGCAGGAGGTACCTCACCGGGCTCTGCGTGGCGGGTTGTGCAATATTCCTGCCCAGCCGCAGCAACCCACGGCCCGGATAAAGCTACAGGTGAGAGAACAGCTGGTACGAAGCACTGCACTGCTTTGTGAGAAGGGGCTACCTACAAAAGCTTTACGTGCTGCATTCGGAGCTCTGTGTAGGTAAACTTGTGCTGCAGAAATCTGCCATCCTAGCTCAGTCTGTCTGCACACTACGCAAAATTTACTGTAAAGGGGCAGAGCAACTGTTCCCAGAAAGGGACCAGCTCTTGGCCTCTAACCACTTTAATACACTGAGACCAGCTTTTCTTTGTATTAGAGGGCAGGAGTGGGGCAAGGGAGTGAACCGAAGTACTCAGTTCCCTAATTTTCCACAAAATTAATGTTGTTTTGAACAAATATCGAGAATTTCGTTGTGAGTCAGCAAAACCACAAGCAACATTTGCATTGTCATATCATAGCTGCTAAACAGCAAGTGTGCTTAATGATCAAAATTAGGCTGTGTGCTTACAGCACTGCTCTTCCTGAATACTAGCAAATAAACTGCCGGCATTACTAATGTCAGAGCAACTGTACAATCCACTCAAAATTAAGCAAGTATTCCTACATTTATAATGAAGGCAGACGAAACTGTTTATGTGCTTTGCTCAATGTAGTTTGGATTGCTGTGGCCATCAAGCCAGATAAGAGAGCAATTACAAATGAGCAAGCAGCTGTAATGCCCTGCTGGAAACATACAATTGTTCCCATTGCAACACAGCAGCTGAGTAAGCACTGTAGCACGACCTCCCCCAACCTGGCTAGTAATAGTCATTGTCCCCAGCGATGCTGCAGAACAACACTCCCTTCTCACTCATTTCCTACCAAACACACGTGTACTCGAGGCTTCTCCCCACCCAGAGGACTCCTCAACCTGCCTGCGTGCTTGGGAAGTGGGCTGGCTTCAGAGCAGCAGCGGCTCAGCTGTTTGCTGCAACCTTTCACCGAGGAATTGGCGACGTTCCTCCCCTTCAGCTCCACAGAACCCTTCTTCGAGAGGGGACCTGATTCAGCTGCACAGCAAACGAAACACCAGAGACCTCTGCTAGCTGCACACTGTCACCGGGGCTGGCCCTTGAGCCAAGGGAGTGTTGACAAGCAAAGCCAGTCAGAATTAACCTACGACGTGTGGAGATGGAAGGCACAGAGACGACTGACTGGTTCCTGCCCAATTCTGCGCCCCGCAGACTCGCTGCCAGTGCCACTGCTGAGACCGATGTCACCGCAGGCTGCTGGGGCCATGCCATGTGAGATCAGCTTGCTCTCTCCCCCCCCGGACAACTCAGGACTTGACATTTCAAGAAAGGCAAAAGGAAAAGGGATCTTCTGAGTGACTAAGACTGTGTTTCCAAATGGGTTATGTAAAGTCAGACATGTTATCTTTGATTTGGTTAAACTCATTTCTAGATTATTTTGGACATCCACATAAACAACCACCACCCATCATTTTATTTCACAGGCTTACTCCGATGCTTTTTAAGCACTCACTCAAATCAGTTGCCTGGTCTAAATACCATGCCATACCTGTGATGGAAATGGTCGTTTCTCCTCTGCAAACCATCTGCACGCAGTGGCTGGTACTGAGTCAAAATGAAACTCATTGTAGTGCAGTTTTACCTAGTGTCAATAAGTAAAATACAGCCGTACAGGGTATGCAGTAGTAGTGCATGGGCAGCATGTGTATTTTGCTCTTTGTTGTTCCACTGACTGAATGCGTCCTAAGTCACTGGGGTCATTTACCTGCTGTAAAGCTAGGCTGTCCCTTCACAAGATGATAGAGAAAAATGATTATAAAAAGAAAAATAAATAAATCAGTAAATTGAATCTCCTTTCTCTGTTTCTCTTACACTTTTGTCCTGCTGAACACACAGTGCTCTGACCAGTCAACCCCAAATCAGCTCCAACTCCCCTGCCAGCTTCAAGATCTAATTTGGCAAGCACTGATAGCACAAAGCAAGGAACAGATGAAAACCTACTGAGATGGGGCCACTTACTCTTAAATTCATTTCCTTCTCCCCTCTACTGTGTGAGGATGTAAGTCCCTTCCCAGAGATACTCCTGGTGTGATGTACCAGGAGTACATCACTACACACCACCGATTTTCCTAGGCTGTGCCAGACAGCTGAGGGAGCTCATACACCGAAGCAGGGCTGTGACAACCGAAGGCTGTCCAGCAGCTGAGGTTAACATACTAGTACCCACAACCACCTGACCAAGGAAGGGGATCTGTACTTAAATCACTTGGGAGCAAACTAGATCTGATCTCTTCTATAGGTAGGAAGAGAAGTATATAAAGCAAATATACACACAGTTTGAAGTACAAACATATATCTGAGAGAACAGCCGGACACATAGCACTTGGAAGAATGTTGCAACGTGAAGTACTTGCCATGTGAAAATGAATCTGTACTTCCGGCCTTTACCTTAAGGGAGCGGTCAAAAATGCCGTATTCACAACTAACTACCCTATTGCCACACACTTCAGTGTAAACACTATGTCTCTAGGAGATAATCTTTGTAGCTAAAGGATCTACACATTATGCTTCCTTTACACTCCTTTAAGGAAGGTGTCTTCTGCTGGCTTCCCCGGACACTATTCTTTCTCCTCTTTCTTGTGGGAATTGACCACTCCATTAGAAAACCATGAAGACATTCTCTTCCTCTTACCTCCTGCTCATTTCCCTTCCAAATCTCTTACACTCTTGCAGCCGCACTTCCAAATAATACACCACTCCTGAAAAGCCAATGCTGTGAAAACTGGAGCTAAAAAGTAACTAGCATGGACTCTGCAGCAGGTCACCTCTTCATGGGCCGTGCCAGCCTCAATAACACCTACACAGTCAGCAGATGAAAGAGTTGTCATTCATCATATAGTTGTCCAGAAGTGTCTTCCCAAACCAGAGGCAGGCAGTGCTCTCACCTGCTCAGCTCCCTTGTTTTCATCCAGATTGTAATCCTTGAAGCGTACTGGGAGAGACTGTTCTGGCAAAGTGATAAACCAAGGTACTAAGCAGAAGTCTCTTCTTCTTACCTTTTTTTTTTTGTTTTTAAACATCTTTTTATTAGCACAGTAACAAATGCAGACTTAAGTAGCCCACAACATACAACCAATCCACTGAGTGACTCCTATTCCACGCCTTACAGTTAAACAGCTTAAGGTATTTCACTACAGGTTGCCGTAAGTCCTGATTAAAACCTTTATTCTTTTCACAAAGATAGATTGGCTTATAAAATAATACATTAACTACTTCTCATTTCATATATGAGGCTATATATCCACCTCTCCGTATCACAGATCATGAGATGACAGTCTTTAAAAAGGATTTGTTAAATACCAATGTGCCCTCCATAGGGGAAAACAATCCTGACATCTTTTTACAAAAACAAAACAAAACAAACAAAACCCCAACCCAACCCAGAACAAAATAAACCCCCCAAACCAAAAACAAAACAAAAAGCAAAAAACAGTGTGTAGAGTCTTGAAAGGACTTTTACATAAACGCCAACATATGTACCTGTACAAAATTAAGCTGTTTTAATCTTTTGCATATTGCAAGCAAACTGAAAACCAAAGATGCCTAAGAAGTTTACATTCTTCTCGGTACTATATGTGAGCTAATATTGCTGAACTAATTACAGTCTTAAAATACACTATTCCCAATTCTAGCTGTCTACTGTAGCAAGATACCTTAAGTTACAACAACAAAATCTTAGGAAATAAAAGACTGAATAAAATCTGTTATAGAAATACCCTACTCTTTACCAGCACCCTCCCTCCCCCCACCCCTTCAAAATCATAAGCAGCTCTTTCCATCACAGACAAATAATGTAAGTTTGACAAAAATCCCATTTATGTAGCGTATCTTTTGGTCCATTGTCTGGCCATTCTGTCATGCTCTGCTCTGTTAGTCATATACTGGGTGGCAATACTTCCAACCAGGGGGTCAGCTGAAAAGAAAAAAAAAAAAAAAGAACTTATTTCAGACAAGTAAAGTATAAATTTAATACAAGGGAATCACTCAAGTAGACTACATTACAATAATCTAAATATACTGAACTGTTGGTCTGTATCTTCATCAATTTACGTTTATTTATGGTGACATATCGATCTATTACTTAGTAAAGTAGGAAATGCCAATTAAAGTTTTAAAGAGTTTAAAAGACAACAATCTAATAGTTATTTTGCATTACTGAAATCTTTCACTGATCTATATATTTCAGGTTTATTTTACCTTTTCTATAAGTGCCCGGGAGATAGTCATTGCTAACTGCTCTTGTATCAATACAAATCTGGCTTCTAGGAAAGATCAGATCACAGGGAGAGGTTTTATTTTTTCCAAAGAGATTATTTTTATTATACATAATATAGCATGAACTATGGTGCTTTACTCATCTTTTATAGATGTAAATAGAAATATAACCCCTAGAATTGACTTTGTAAGGCACGGCATATTTCTTTTAACTGCTGTAGATAACGGGTGGGGTTGGAGAAGCTGAGGACTACCTTTGGCATTGCTGGTTGCTGGTTTTAAATAGATGCTAGCAAGTAAAAGGCTAACCTACTGGTTTTCAGACCTGTGCTTGTGACTTTTATAGCTGTTACCAAATTACTGCACTTCTACAGAGCAGCAAAGCGTCTTTAACCCTTGCCCAAAACCAGAGGTGGTTTAGCAGGGGAAGGAGCTGTCGCCTCCAGGAGGAGAGCCGGTGACCACCTGCAGCCCCTCTCCTCACTACCCGGGCAGAAGCCACCAAGATGTGATGAGGGACGAGTTACTTTGATGGAGGGCGGGCTGCAAGGCAGCACGTGGGGCTTACCCGGGTTGCAGTCTGTGAGGAGGGAGCAGATGGAGAGGAGGACTTTAGAAATGGTTAATGCTGGGCTCCAGTTGTCTTTTAAAATGTCCAGGCAGATGACGCCTTGGCTGTTGATGTTACAGTGATAGATCCTTGTCCGGAACGTTACCTGCAAGAAACGGCGATTAGACGGAGTGTTAGCGTGACCTGCCGCCACGCACGATGTGGCAATAAGCGACACCGGCCGTAATTCTGATTTGACAGCCAGCAAAAACTGATGTGGAGAGGAAAAATCAAATAAAAAAGCCCAACAAGAGGCCCGCCGAGCACAGGCCTTGCCCCCAGCGGGCCGGGCCGGGTCCCCGTGCCGCCGGCGCCCTCTGGCGGCCATGGGCGAGATCACAGCCGGGGTCGGGCCTACCCCGAGGAGGGCACGGGCCCCGCTCTTCCCTTCCCTGTCCTCGTCCCTTCCCGAGTGGTCTCTGCTGCCTCTGCTCCCCTCACAGCTTTCCCTGACGAGTTCTGGAGTTCAGTTTCCTTCCCTCTGAGTGACTTACCGGGGCCCTCAGGACACACGGGGCTGTCTCGGCATGTCTGAGCAAAGACTCAGAAACAATAACACGTCTACAACGCCCCTGCAAAGCAATGACCACGATCCCTACCTCGTGTGCTTTTGGTCACTGTGAAACCCAGCTTTTATTTTCCCCATTAATCATTACTAGCTTTTATCTTTCTGCTCACAGCAGCAGAGGGCCCTGGTGCTTTAACACCAACAAATTTTTCCCCGTGGGCTCCCAAACACTTGTAAAAACCTCCAGTTAGGGCAGGGTGCTGTGGAGCCGTGGCTCCTTGTTGCTTCTCAGAGCTCGCCCCGTTCAGCCCCGTCATTTGGGTTTTATTATTTTCAAATATGGGAGACGTGAATGAACCGGGCAGCGTGCCACACAAGTTATCCAAAAGGGAAACAAAAGCACCGCACGACATTCCAGGGGAACACAATGCGACCTGCAGAAAGGCCTCATTCCGACTCGCTGGATGAACACCGACAACAAATTTGGTGGCACTTGCATGAATCAGGATTATCTGCGTGAATAAAGGTTGTCGGGTTCATGCCCTAAATCCTCAGAATTTGTCAGCTATCCACACCCACAAATTTTACTGTCTGTTTATAGGTCACAAGGGTATTTGCGAAACACATTTGGTAAGTGTGTGGTACAACAAGAACACCACACTGGTACTTTCCCTGGAGATTAGACCAGCCCACACATAAAAGTTGCCAGTCAACCCTCATTTATTTTTTTTTTTCTACAGTCTTTCTGATGCAAAAATTTGGCTCGTGACCCTCCTTCTCCCAGGCTCCGGGGGCAGGCGTGGGCTGGGGTTACACAGCTACAACACTCCAGTGCCCCTCTTTTTGTCCTGCATCTGTGCGCCGTTTGCAGGCACGCTCCCGATGCACGGAGCGCTCCAGCTATTTTTGGTCTCAGACTCGCAACTGCAGTTACTTGTCACACAGGAGACACCCACACTGCACACTTTGGGACTTTCTGCTTTGCTCCTTGCAAGTTGCTTGGATTTTAGATTAAAACAGGGAAGAAAGCAAAAAAAAAAAAAAAAAAAAAAGTACTATACACACACACACAAACTCCCAAATCCCTACACTTTTGCACATTATGGGTGGGAATAGCAAAATGTCTGTAAGAGAGCAGGGAGATGTTTGCCTCCCACACCTTCTGCAACAAGCTGCAGCTCCAAACCCAAGAAGCCCTGCTGCTGTGTATACAGGGAACCTCTGAGGTACAGCAGGTGAGATGCCAAAGCAATGTTTGTTTCTGAGATCATCTAATCCTTGTTGGAAGAGCAGCAATGACTCCCTACATTCGTGTAGAAGTCAATACACATCAGCTCAAACAGAGGGCAGCCATGACTCTGTGACACCTGCCCTTTACTTTAAGGCAAAAGTGAAGTTTGTGGCATCTGCAGTTGCTGGCAACGGCTCTGCCTTTACTTCCCATCTCTCAGCCCAGCCCACTACTTGTTCGCTATTTGATCTGCAGCTTTGGTCCCCTTCCAAGAAGGCTTCTAAATGTAGGTGAGGTAATAATTTTAACAGATTAAACACTTCCAGGACGGGAAGCATGGAGTATTTCCAAGTTGATACAATAAGGACCAAATTAACAGGGAGGTCAAGCGTTCTACTTCGTAAAGACAGAAAGTTGTTAATCCTGATTCTGAGCACAAAAGCCAAATATTCGATATTGCAGAAGGCTCTCTCTTTAGACAGTCTCTCAGTCCAGTTAACTAAAAACTGATATGTATTAAAAAAATTACAAATCACATTTGCCTCTAGGAATTAGACTTGCTTTTAAAATTTATTTTATTAGTTGTTGGGAAGGAGAAGAAAGAGAGAAAGAAAGAAAACTCCCACATATTTGCAAAACAGCCTGATTCCTAAAGGAAGCATAAGATATAATTCTTAAGGATTATACTCATGGCACCAAAATTGGTTTTCTCCAGATCTCTCCTCTGAGCTGTGCCTAACCAAAGCACTGTGGGAAAAATCGAAATTTGTTTTCACTTAAGCAGCAAGTCAGAACTGGGATGGTGTTAGACACATGTAGTCCAGCTGTTTGCCATTTGCAATTTTTGCTGATGGTACAAAAGCCAGCCATGCAGGGAACCCAAGTGGAGCCAGAAGAGGGGGGAGGAATTGCAGACCTGCTTAAAAATGAAACAAAATAATGCTTAAAGTAAATGTTAATTACACCTTAAAGAGGAAAAAAGAAAAAAGAAAAAACCCACTACCACAAACAATAACAGAAAAACCTCATGTAACTAGCAGATTCAGATCAAAACTGGGAGAAACTGAGTTACTTAGAAGGTACTGTAATGTATTCAGGGTCAAGAGAGCAGCATGTGGAAGAGCACAAAAACACAGAGTAACGGAACAATCTTTTGGAAATGTCCCACCTGAGATTACATTAATGCAGTAACTACAGAATTAAGGTCAGTATTTGAAAAGACAAAGAAGCCAATCTCAACCTTACCCTGAAGAGATAGCAGAGGTTAATTTACACAAGTGGTAAAATGGGGGTGGGGGAAGGAAGTGGTTAGAGGTTATTAATACAAATGATCAAAGCGCACACCAGGTCAACACAAGCTACTGTTTTCACCTCAATAAATAAAATCTAACCAAACTATAATGCAACTCTTGGGAAAACATGCAGTATAATAGTACAAAAGAATAGCAGTCAGCTTGAGGACTAGACACTGAACTCTTAAATTCTAATTATTTTTGTTTATTGGATTCTCCTGAAGCCAGGCCCACCCAGCATGTGCCCAACTCAATTGCTATCTGAAACATAAAGGCAAAACCAGAATACCACATAAAATGCAAAAAACATAAAAGCAGAGAAGAGATTAACGCTAACATCTTCAAAGTGTTGTATGGAATGCTTAATAAATGTAAACGAACTCCATTATACACTGTTAGGACAAGGGAGAGAATATTCGTCCTTGTCTCAGGACTTCTCCCACTGAAGTTCCTTCTGCTGTATAATGCATTTCCAAGTCAAATTTTAAGACCTTTAATTTCTCCAGCCTCAAGTACAGTAGTGCAGTTCTCTTTATCCTTCCCAGAATGTGTCTCTATCATTTCTGGCATGGGCTCTCTGTCTTTTCTGTGGCAGCATCCTTCCAAATAAGTTTGCTCCAACAGATTCTCTAGCATACTAAATCAAACCCTCAGTTGGAGCTGCACTCAGCCCGCAAAGGCTGCACCTGCATACCCTTCAACACACATCTCTAGGATGCTTGTCAAGCACGTGACGTTTGTTAATACCAGCTATGCCTCAGGACCTTCTCTTACTCCTATTCCTATGGGACTGGCAGCTTGTCAGGATGACCAGTTTCTTCTTACTTTTTTTAAAAAGGTAAATCCTTTGCTGAGACTTCATTTTCAAGTTATAAAATGCATTCTGCTATGGGCTGCCCACAGAAGGGACTGTCCTTCTGAGAATTACAGAGCACTCAATGAGGCAGTAGAGGTTTTCTTCCACCTCTCTTTCAAGGCTTACTGAGGAAAGAAGATTCAAAGTGAACTAGTCCTTTCACTCTAGATGACCTCTGAAAAAAGATGAAGCTAAGTCTTTTGAAGCAGCCTTTGACAATTTTACTACTCTACTAGTGTTCTGTCATCAAAATGATATACTGTGTTTTGTTTCAACTATTTCTTCACCTCTCATCCTAAAAGACAAAAATATAGGAAGCCTGTGGTAATCACCTTAGTCCTACCACTTCCAAATGACCCACAAGCAGTATTTATCAATTACAGCAATCAGCTGGGCAATGCGAAATCAACAAATTAGTAGGAAGGATGCAGGAGCAATATGATGATTATATTTTCCACATCATCATTAACACCCATGCTAGTGTTAAATAACACAGGAGACGCTGTAAAAATCCAGTAAAGAAAAGTTTTTTTCTTTAAATTTGAAATACTCAAGTAGCACAAGTACATTCTTAGACTACTGCTATGCTTTCTGCTACATCACATCTCAATGTGGCTGAAGCGACGTGTATTTTATTTGCATACATACATGTGGTTTGTAAACCAGTTTGGACCCTGATAGATGAAAGACTCCATTTAAATGCAACTCTGCTACAATATAATGAATCTCCATTAAACTAGTCTTTTAAGGACTCAATAAGCAACACCTTTTTTGTTGTTGTTTCGTTTTGTTTTAATCCCACAAAGTATTTATTTATTTATTTTGTTTTGTTTTTAATCTTTAATAAAGACAAAGAGATCCCCATCAGAGGCCCAGAGCAGAAAGCAGGGCTGAGCTGGGATGACAAAACTGTAACTTCAGTTTTGCGTCAGAGAACTTCACACTTAGGGCTTTCTCAATACTATTGGTAGTTACTGTAAGGTCTGTTAAAGCATCAGGCTTTTGACTTGTAGTGCAGGAAGCAAAGATATTGCAAAGTGTACATGGGAAGGTAAAAGCTCCCTCTTCGAACGCTTACTGGGCTCATGACAAGAGATACTGCACATAGTCAGCTGGACTAGGTTATACAATGCAAACTAATTAAAACTAAAATAGTAAAAAAATTATTCTGAACTGAGCTCAACTTTAACACAAGACACAAGAGAAGCATCTGTGCTGTCAAAGAGTCTCCAAAGAAGGACGGACAGGTGTCCAGAAGAAAAATCACTAGTGATGCCCCAAGGTAGACCACGCTGTTTGTGAATCAAAGACTTAACTTAGGGGTGGGATTTAAGGTCCTGTTGATACTACTAGAAACCCTGTAGTTATGCCACCAAGAACAGACAAACATTTTGTTCCCTTCATTTGGGAAGCTTGCGTTAATTTTGCCTGTATGACCAAGCAGCACGGTCTCCACTGAGATGGACCGATGGCCTGAGGTATGGCAGCAAGTCCTTCCTACTGCACAACAGACTGAAGTCTTTGAAGATGTGGCGGTCATTGGTGTTTACCTTTTCGCTGCAACTACTTTTAAGTAGAAAGTTAAACATGCACATAAATGCTTTCAGATACTAGGCAAACACAAAGTGTATATACAACCACCTCTTCTTGTAATCCAACACTCTTCCTCTGGCCAAGTATGTGAACCACAAGATAACATTCACTTGCACTGGTATTTGCCTTGTAGCATTAGAACACAACAGTGCTGGCACCTAAGAGCTTCACAAATATAACACACCTACAGCAGAAGTTTGTTATTGTACAAGTAAGTGAGCAACACAAGCACACAACAAAACAGAAAAAGTCAAATACTAGTTTAGTGGCCAAAACACACAAACCCATAATGCCAATGGTAACTGAGTGCTTTGAGAAACAAGTATTTGTATTCTTTTCCCTCTCCCCAAGTTTATTTATTTTTCAGTTCCTCAGGCCTGTCCTGATGCTGATGCTAATTGCTTAGGATCTCTTATAAACAGAAACAGGGAAAAAGAAAACAAGGTCTAAAGTAGCGACCAAGTGGATTGGAAAAGCCACTAACATTAGCTAACAGAAACCAGTGTACTATCTGAAGTGAGCTTAAGTTTGGTCTTAAAGAAGACTGGCTTTCAAATGGGCTGCATGCCATTAACACTGCCTGTTACTGGATGCTTTGTTGAGCATTCATAACGTAAGATATCAATTACAGGTCTCTTACCTTTGGAGGCTTGAAAGGATATTCTGGTGTAAAGGTGATATCAAGGAAGAAAACCCCTCCCTCGTAGACAGAGCCTGGAGGTCCTAGGATGGTTGATCTCCATTCATAGATGTTATCACCTTTGGGGCCAGCGCTAAGAAACAAAACAAAAAACAAAACAAAACACAGATGTTTTAAGAATATTACCACTGTTCAAATAAATATGACCTCTTGCACTCACAAAGTATGATATGGAAAAATGTTTTCAATGCCACACTTCATACACCACCTGGAGTAAAGACAGTGATTAAAAGTAGATTGAATGCTTCCAGAACCTCAGAAATCTTATCTGGACTCATCAGTGTTTCAGGCTTCTTAGCAAAGCTCAGAAATTAGAGGTGGGGTTTTTCATCTTCTCTCACTTGACATTTATAAACCAGCACTGCCCAGAACTCCCCCTGAGAAAGCTACACAGTCTCAATGCAACAGAAAACCTAAGTTTCAAAGAACAAATTCCACTGTATTCCAGAAATGACTGCTCCAGCTCAGCCTTGATAAAACTGCACCACATCAAAGACCATACTAAATAAATGAGGGACTTATGTTGATTCTATTAAACATGTGTGTTCTTCAAGATTAAAATATCTTCCTGTATTATTCCGAAACCATGGCTCACTGTATAATTATTGAAGCCAAATATATGATGATACTCTTACATGTCAGAATTTTCTACACTTGTATCGTTTTGCTACACTGACTTCTAAAACGAAACCACCTGAACTCGCCCTTTCAACATTGCATTACATCCCCCTTTTCTGAGGGGGCATTAAAATCACCATGTCAAATTTAAACACTGCTTTCCCAAATCAGTTTTGTCTAATTCTAGGTTCTCCCTAACCTATCAGCGGCTCACAAAGAGCAGTACAAAAGGTGTTGCAGAACATGAACGTCTGCGTGTTGAAAAATTAGTTTTACTGAAGTCCTCAGACACCTGTATTCTGTAGCGTGCCATATGTCACTGAGTATTTCTAAGTACAGCTCAACCTATAAAGCCATTAATGGTTTAGGACTCCATTGCTACCTCTTTCTTCCTGTGCTGCTGTGGTAGTATTTTATGTTAGATGCTAGAGCTGAAAACTCCCTTTGCATAAAGGGAGGTGCTGACACAGCTTTTTCCATCGTGGATGCACTATGACTTCAGAAATCTCTCCTCTCCTTTTTCTGTAAGGGCACGGATTTTACATCCCTAGTACAACAAAATCAGCCTTGCTTTTCTCTCCTTGTTCTTTTAACAAGGCTAATAAAAGACAGAATGATTAAAAAAAAGAAAAAGGCTCCTTTCATATCATAACAATCATGGAGCAACACTGCTTAAGAAGGAAGGCAATCCAATAAATTGAATATATACACGACGATATGCATTTGATTAATGTGAAAGGAACCAGAGTAATTGCTAGGTGCTAGTAGCAGTGTTACAAATAGACATATGATTACAAAAACAAATTCTCAACATAACAACAGGGAGATAATAACAGAGAGATGCTTTTTTTCTCGCTTTTTGCAGAACTGGTGAACACGTTCTTGACAGATCAGGGGAGAGAAAGGAAGTTAGTTCTATTATCAAACCTCTACAATTTTATTTCCAGATTAAACAAATACAAAGTTAACAGCATTTTGATGCTAATTGCTTCAACAATAATGAATTTGTGACTGAAAGTGTGCTTCCAGTAGAGGGAAAGCACATAAGGAATGCAGTAAAGGTAGACGGGATCTCTGCAAAGTGATGTGCCATCCACTGAGGAAAGATTTCTCTCACTGGAGCGCAAAACCTCGCACAGCTCAAGATCCATGCTAAATTAAAGTAAAAGCCATTCCATCCTGAACACTCCTGGCATCCTGCTCTACCTTAACGACTTGTCCCCGTCCTGTGCAGGTCTATATATTTGGACACTCAGTGCTCTCCAGCTACCACTTGTGCAATAGGCTGGAATAGCACCATTTTCCAACAGGAAGCTCTACCTCTTGAAAGACACCAGCTTAACTGTGAAAACTTACTGAAAAGGACTCCCTGGGGCACCCTTAGCCTCCACTCCGAGGAATCACCTCTTTATGTATGTATTAGCAACCTGCTGACATGCTGTCATTGCTCCAAGTTGCACCAGCGATCATCCTCCCCTCCCTCCCTAAAGATGGAGCTACTGAACCGAGCAGGTACTTGAGCTTTGTTAGCACCAATTTGCTGCTGGAATTTATATCACAAAAGCTGCCAACTGGGAGCACTTCAGCATTCAAGAAATGTGATGTGTGATTAGCACTGAATACAGCCCTCTGAACCAATAAGAAATATTTCAACAGTTTTTGCGTTTTATTCCCAGCTTCAACCCAAAGGACTGTCAATAAAAGAAATCCCACAGATGTAAAAAAAATAATTATATATTATTATTTGTAATAGTCTTAGAAATCTCTTCTATCCTATTAGGTTTCCAATTAGAGCTATCACTGCATGCAAGTAATATACTGCTAGACCTCCCTATTAAAAGAGAGCAACATCTTTGTAAGACATCAGTAGGCTTTAACAGTGATGTACTAAGCTTACCTTTTAAGCTTTTCATAATTCAATTAACACAGTGAAATAGCTGTAGATGTCCAATTTTTCCTTTAACATTGATTTCTTATAAAGGAAAGACTGAAAGAGGAAGATGCAAGTCAGCTTCCGAGTGCGCTATTGCTTGAGTTTAAATTGGGATTAGGTAATATCAAGCAGCTCAAGACGACCTGGTCTTAATAGAAATGCGATGATACTGGACTATAGCCTAAGTGCAGCAGCATTAACTTTTTGTGGAGATATAAAAACTGTCAAAGGTTAAAGATTACATTCTTTGTTTAAAATCCTTGCAATTATCTGCTTCAAAAAGAAATCCACTGATGCATAGATACAGCGCTCGCAGACACAGCTGCCACGTTCCCTGATGTGTGTTACTGCTGTTCAAATTAAGTGTCTAGATCTGCTAATGCAACATTTTGAAGCTGTCCAATGCATGACCACTGGGAAGATAATTTTAACCAATTACATAGAAATTGTTTCCATTGCAAGGCAAGAGTATGAAAGCAACAGCTCTCTGTATTGAACTCAACAGCCCACAACCTCTTCACTTTCAAGGAAAGAAATGAAAGAAATGAAGTCTGGTAATGCAGACCAAATAATGGCAAGCAAAAGAAAACTTGGGAAAAAAAAAAAAAAAAAGACAATGCCACCAACCCATCATTATATTATCTTGTGGCATGTGTTACAGAATGCAAGTGGACATCTGTCTTCCCCAGAAAAACAGTGGTAAACACGGTGAAGTGGCACTGCACTCTCCGTTCCTGATCATTCCCAAGTTGTTGCTAGCTTGTCCTCTGGCGATGTTACAACATTAACGCCCATAAGAAACCAGCCAGTGCAAAGGTAGCGTTTGGTCAAGGACTAACTTTCCAAGTCCAGAAGCAGCAGTCTAACTAAGCACTGCCTGTCAGCGCAAGGCAGAGAAACTCTAGGCACACACGAGACCAAATCCAAAGTCCTGCCTGGGCAAAGTCCCAACAAACCTCATGTCACTTCGGTAAAACCTCATCATGCTCTGCCTCCCTTTGCTGGCAGGTGCCATGCCCTCTCTCCATGTAAAAACCAAGCAGGTAAATTAGAAATGCCTGCAGCAGAGGCTAGGAAGCAGAAGATAGCTAAGGCGGCTCTATACTTGGATGCCTTGTGCTAGAGAGGGAGAACAGCAATTGCAAGCAGAGGACTCTGCCTCAGAGATTCAGCATCCAAGGAGAAAACACACACGTCTACTTTTCATGTATTGAAAGGGATGAAGTGACAGATAGGGTAGTCTGCAAGAACAGCCAGCCTCTGATTTTTTTTTGTGTTAAGTAGGTCTTGTAAAAATTCCACCTCTAGCCCTTGTTACAGGATATTTTGTGCACACAAGCTTACCTCCTCTGCTCAGGCATCCCTGGGCAACCACCCCAAGCATGCCTATGGCACGGAGGGAAAGCAGGATTTTCTGGTGCTCACCACATATTGCTAATGTATGAAAATCCCTGGGAACACACTGCTGACATTCTCCTGGAAAGTCCCAGGAAGAAGTGACTCAGAAAGAGCCTACTGTTTACATCAATTTTTGGAAACTACCTAGTCCTTTCTAGGAGCTGACCAAACGATAACATAGCCTTTTCCTCTAGCAAAAATGTACTCCAGTGAATACTCCAGTTCCTCTTCCTTGAAACACAGGAGGCGCGCAGTAGCAGATCACTGTAGTGATAGCATCAGGCAGTGAATCAAAATCAGGCAATGCTACAGACACATTAGGCTAATACCCCAATGTACCAAAGAAGGGTATGCTCCTTTTCTAAGGAAACAAATTTAACCAAGTAATTCTAAATGCCAGGGATGGCCTTTCATCAGGATGATGAGAAGTGCAATTTCATGGTATGCTGAGGTAAATACCAGCTAATGAAAAACTACATGTTTCAGTAAAAACCACAAGCAACAGACCCATGAACTCATGCTCCAGCTACTCTGTATCCCTAGATTCTATTTTTGAGGTTATTTTGCCCTGAACAGGAAGAGTCTGATGCAAGTAACTAAGCTGTTTTGAAGTTGCACACTTGTGGAAAATAAATATAATTTCCAAAAACCCTCTCAGCATGACCTTTTCCAATGGACTTAGCTCAAATGAGAAAACAAAAAATATACTAACAGCACATAGGGCAGAGAGCACAGTGATCTCCAGCGTAAAGCTGCTCCAGCACTAACCAAAAGCAACATTTTATTTGGTTTTGGCTGTTTTATTTTGTAGCTAAGCAGCAGCAAATAACTGAACATGGAAGTGCGTCTCAATGGTCACAGGTTCATCACCTTACTGGACAGCTTTAGGAAATATTTAGTTGACTGTTGGAAGGTCTTTTTCTTTTTTCCCTTCTCCTTGAAGATGCAAGCCCAAAACATATTAAAGATTTTGGCTAGGTTGCATGTGGGAGGGAAGCATGACATTCTTACATGGAGTTCTGGTGCTTTTTCCTCCTAATGCACCACATTCCTACCCTCACTGAAAAATTGCCCTTCCTGGAAGTCCACCACAAGGGTCCATGCTGGGATTGCTAATCTACATTGCTACGCAAAAACTGGTGCAGGGATTGCAGAAGCCTTGGATCACCAGGGGAGGCACACTCAGGGTTCCAGAAGGAAGCAGGGCAGCTAGTCTAGTGTGGCCAGTGAAAAACAAACATTTACAAAATCTCTTATTCAAATAAATTTTGCTCTATGTATCCTTAACCAATCTGTGTTGAAATTGGGAATGCCAAAGAACAACATTAAAAACAAACGAACAAGTAAAGAGCTAATCCTTTGGCCACAATAGTACTACAAAAACTTTGCGTTAATACAGATGTAATTTTAATAATAAATTGTCACTTCTTACACATGCTTTATCTACTAAAATGTATTATCATTATTTTTATTACTATAGCATGGAGACACTCCATTCACAGAAAGGACCCCTCTATACTAAGCATGCTGCAATGCAAAATCCAAAGACACTTGTACGCAACTTACTGAGGTTTTTCTATTATAAAATCAACATTAAAGCATCACAAAGCTATTAGGAAGAAATCTGACTAAACAAGACAGAAGTAGTTAAAATGGTAGCCCGGGCCATCCATTTAATTGCCATTTTTTGGCAATATGGCAATAATTGCTGTATTTCAAACTGGGATACAATTTTTCTGCCTCCATTTTTAGCCAAAGAAATGAAACAAAAGGAAGAGGGGAAAAAATAACACAACAAAACTCTTCCTGGGCAACCATGGAAAGTGAATGGTAACATACCAAATTACCACGTGACTGCGTGAATCACAGTGATATTTCTATTTTTGCCCACTGTTACTACACACAGCCAAGCTGCTCCTCTCTATTAAGATCAGCTGAAAATGATGGATTGACCATAGGTGAAATGTCTATGAGCTCAATGAGAGGCATGGAGAAAAAGGAGTTGGGGGAAAAAGTTGTGGCTGGTTGTAATTAAAACACAAGAAGGCAGCGAAAGAGGGAAAGGAGAGGTAAATGAGAAAAGGTGGAACATTCTGCAGCAACAGCGATCCAACCTACAAAACTTAATTCTCCTTCTAAGGCATGTTCAAGGCCATGTTTTTCAACTACAAAGCAGTAAATAATATTATTTTTGCTGTAATTCATTGAAGTTACTGTATTCCCTGTCTTGAATTTAAAATGGCAGTCACAATATTATTGCACACAAGTAAGTGCCTTACAAATCCCAGCACATTTCCAACAGAAAAGAGCATGCACAACATTGCTGTTTTAGCATCTGGGAAAGCTTTTCCCTTAAGTATCAGGCTAATGTAAAGCTGGGGAAGGGGGGTTGAAAAATTGCACATAATTTGCACAAAGCTTAAATTGGAGGATAAACTGTGCAGCGAATTACACTCTTATGAGGTTAAAAACGGAACTAAATAACTAAATAGCTCTGATAACGGAGCTGATAAGGTGTTAGGCAGGGATCTATGAGACTTCAAGGAAAACTGTTTCAAGGGGATTTCTTTGGAGAAAAAAAAAAGAGTAGGTTTTCCTGTTTATATTAAACACAAAACAAAAACAAACTTGGCAACAAGATCACACAACAACCAAGGCAGACTGATCCCTGCCAAGATCTCCCTCTTTTCAGTTACAGCAGGAAGAGAAATGCCCAGGAATACTTGCAACCTCAGGAGCTTCACCTGAAATATTTCAGTCTCTGCAAAATATTATTGTTAAAAAGTCACTAAACTTCTTCATGAAAATAATTGAATAATCGAATAATGTTTCTGCAAAGTTTGATTTTTAAACCAAGCTTCAAAGATCTAAAATAAAATCGCAGTTAACAGGGAGGTCAGAAGGAGACTTAGGATATTCTCAGGAGTGTGCTGCAGCTCTATTTAGTTTAACAATAATCACTTCAATTTAGAAGCAAGTCCTCATAAAAATGTTCAAGCGAAATTAATCCATTTAGCATTGGTTCCAAAATTGAAAATAAATCCAGCCTACTCAGTTCTCAAGGGCTTCCTTTTTCCTTTGCACTGGCCTCTTGCTAGCTTCTCTGTCTCAAAGCACTGGAAGTTTGTCCCACTACACACAGGAACATTTCCAGAGTGTCCAACATGACTACAGAGAGGCTGACTGCTTTTGTAAGTCTACAGCATTACTGTGTATGGTATGCAAATAGGGAAAATACCAAACTGCTAAAAGTCAATGAAATAATTTTCATTGAATGCAAAGCTCTTTTCATTTTCCCCTCACAGGTATACATTGGCACCTTGACCAACAAAAAAAAAAAAAAAAAAAGAAAAACAATATTAAAATGTACTGGCTTGTATTTGACCTTGTATCTCCCATTAGATAAAGCCCTGCACAAGAAAACATAAAACAAATTGGGAAAGAGTAGAAGAGAATCTGACTCGCCTAACAATTAGCAATAGCTTATTTAAAATGACAAGAAGATGTGATGGTAGAAACTGTGCTCTGCCAGCTTAACCTTGTGTTATTTTTACAACAGTTTCCTTCCTGCCATTTGTCAACTAGTCTATTAGCTGCCAAGATGGGGACAGAAATTCCTCCATATCATCAGACCTCATTTCCAAATTTAGTGTTTATGGAACAGATGCGTAATTTACAATTGGTAAGCAAAAGTAGGCAGTTTCAGAAATGCAGCATTTTTACAAGTACACCACTTACTTGGGGCATCCTCACATTCCAACACGTTTTTGGTAGTTGATATAGAAATATAACTAGCTAACCTATTTGGTAAAGCAAACATACTCTTAAAGTGGTTGCCCAGCATCAGATTGACAGTTCTGTATTTAAAGACAATAAAAGAGAATCATTATTATGAGTAAATACCAAGGTTCTTGTGTCGCTAAACTCAAATGTGGTGTACCCCTCAAGCGATGAAACAAATGCTCTGCTTCTTCCTGGTACTTATTGGGACTTAACAGGTTCTTACAGAAATGGAGAAGAAACCACTCTTTCTGAAAACAGAACAGTTCAAGGGTGCGTGCACATCCTCATCCCCTCCCTCCAGAAGCAGCCTGAACTGTGCCAGGTTAAGATCATCACAGGACTGTCCCCTAAATGCCATGCTTTATCTGCTACAGCAGTGGAAACTCACCACAATCAACCCGCCGTGCCAGAATTGAGCTGGAACCTAAACCCATGTCTCTGTCGTCCACACCCATCTCCTGGCCTATCTGTATCAGTGTGGGAACAGATTAAATAAAACAAAAAACAAACAAACACACACAAAACAGCACAGCATAAATATTTAGGCATCCTGTAGTACACCAGTTGAAAAACTGCGAAGTTAATGACTTTGTTTGGACCAACACAGTCTGGAGGCTTTGCTCTCTTAAGAAGTTACTTGACTTTTAAAGAAAAGAAAAAGAAAAAAAAAAAAAAAAAAGGATTCCACCTATTTCCTAAGTCTGCCTAGCCAGCATTGAGATAACATGGTAGACTGGTTACCGTGGAGTTTATCATCCTCGGTTTGCACAATAGATTTCATTATAACTCGTAATTCTGTCGATCAAGAAACACATGCTAAATAGCTTAGATTGAGAGGGTAACGGCAGCTACAAACCAGCTTGGAAAAACTGGCCCCAGAAAGTTAGAGATGACGTGTAACGCTTGGCAAGAAGCCCCTGCTATGCTGAAAATTGAAAGCAGACAAAACTCTCTAACTTCCTCAGGCTAATAAGGACACGGTTCCTGTGGCTTCACCCAACTGTCTCCTCGAGCTAGCTTTCATATTTCCATGGAGAGGAAACGAGTTATTTGACAGCGGCCAAACAATGCATTGTCAGATTAGAGATACACTACCATCTCTCCTGTACCAAAATACAGCAATCCTGTTGAAATCTTCACTCAGAACAGAGAATGCAATGCCTTGACATTGCTAGTTTATATGCAGGTTTAGGTTATCTGGAGAACATCAGCTAAGGAGAAAAAAAAAAAAAAGTCTACCCATTTCTCACATACTCCACAACTGATCTATCTGTCCTACCCCTATGCCAAGACACTTGCCCTAAAAACACGCTACAAATTAAAACAAATCTATCAACAGCAACACAATCCCTTCCCCATTAGATGAGGGGTAGGTAGAGTCAATGTTACTTAAGTCGAGAACCAGGTCATCGCGTGATCTTGGCTTCACATCAATATATTGCTTCCAGTCAGCATGCCAATGCTGATACTGATAACGTTATGGTGCTAATTGAAATATGTTTTGAAGGATGCATTTTAGTGATACATGAAACCCAGGAAGAAAAATCTCACCTGGATGTCTTGCCTTTCTCCTTTATCTACACAAAACTCCTGGCATTCACTTCAGTTCATTTCATTCGCTGAACAAATTGAGATCACTGCATTTGGATTAGCCTACTTCACTGCAGGTGGCAACAGCAAAATTGAATCAACCACCCAATACAATGGAAAAAGAATAAGAAAAATATTTGCTTACGCTTTCTCAAAGCCACAACAAAATACTATCAATTACACTGCACTACCCAAACCGTTTATTTGATTTTTACAGCTGTAAACTACTAACAAAGTTGCTTAGCAGAAGTCATGACAGCTTTGCCTTCAAGTTTAAATTAACGTGCACAGACTAGAAATTGAGAGATCCGAGATGTGAGCTTACTATTTTTTAAGTAAAACAGGTTTACCTACACTTTAATATAGCACAGCTGCCAGTCAATTACAGAGCAGGCACCAAAAATTGTTTATATACCACTGCAGGTTGGTCTTGTTAACAGTTCCAAACACACACCAGGTCACCGCAGCTAATCAGCATTTATTGTAGCAGTAACGTGTGTAAATATTATTTTGAAGCTGCCTTTGAGGGCAAAAGCCTGAAATAAAAGGTATATTTCAAGGGATTTAAAAACAAAACCAGGCTTTTGATTTTTTTTTTGGATAGCATTTTCACATGCATAAAGGTAGCCTGAATAGGCATTTGTGGTGGCCTTCCAAAGTTTTATTTATTTTTTTGTTTTCAAAGTATTAGGAACATTCAGCTTAATCTACACTGGGTGCCACAAGAGGACTAAGCAGTGCTTTTAAATAGTGAATACAGCGTTGGGGCCAACTTTCAGGCCTTAACTTGCAGAGGCAGCTCAAGTCCTCCACCTCTTTCCCCAGAACCCTGCTTGGCATTATGTTAAGTAACTTGCCCCCAAAGCAAAAATGCCAGCCATGACGAATTCTCACATTTGGCTTTTGATCCTCACAAGGCCTTCACTTTGTCACATTTTTGACTGGAACTATCTCATGAAAGTAAGGAAACACTGAAGGCAATGAAGTGCCAGGCAATAAGAGTTTCCACTTATATTACATCACTTACACCTTCTGTAAAAGCACACCACGTCCACACCCACCAAAGCCAGCACGGGTGTCTGCAACTCCCCAGCTTCTACAAAGCAGAGGAGCCCTGGCAGCACCCTCAGAAGCTGGAACAGCCCCGGGATGGCAGGGTGCTGTGCTGGCAGAGATGCCCAGCAGGCAGGCAATAGGGACGGGATGTGCCAGGCAGCACAAGAGGCTCAAGAGTTCTCCTCCTTGCTGCTGCTGGGCCCACACGGCTCGGGATCCAGCAGCTGAGAGCTCACATTCGTAGTTTAAGTTTTTAACCTTTCGCTACCATGAAAAAAGGTCATGCTAACCTCACACTGAAAACGCTGGAGTTAAATAGTGCTGCAGGGGTATGTTCTCGTGAACTTCCTGAACAACCTAAAAAGTTCAGACAAAGATATTAAGTGACATTTGGTGAAAAATCACATTTCTTCATTGGATAGTATTAACAATTTGAAGTAATTCTGATGAGGGATTGTCACATGTCATACAGGCCCAAGAAGAAACACAACCCTCACGTTCACATAAAACTGTTCAGAGACAGCAGTTTACGTTTTCCAACCTTTTAACCTGACTGCTGTTACAAGTAACACCTTAAAGCAGTAGTGAAAAGATCAGAAAAGAATTCTCTGTACTTTCTGAGAGTTGTGTGTCAGTGTTATTGGGCTGTAACTATTTCCACAGACACCAAAGGCAAGAGAAATGCAGAGGCATGCCTACAGAACTCAGAACTGACACCGAGGTATAAGTATCATTTGCACCTAATTGAGCACTATTTGTTTTGTAAAGAAAAACGGAGTGCATTACTTACAATTAGGCAAAAGTATGACACAGGCATAATAATATACAGTAGTATGGCAAAGCACCTGGAAGAACTGACAGCCTTAATACCCATGCTTGATGTAATTTTACATACATATCAACAGAACAGAAATAAATCTATCATTTGCTACAAATCACTTTTTTTTTTTGTTTTGCTTTTGTTGTTTGGCTTTTAGTAAGAAGGTACGGAAATGCAGTGCAAGAACAAAGGAAAACAATGTTTTCAGTTGCTGCAGCTTCATTCACTTTGATTTTCTCACTAAAAGGCATTTTATTCCTTTTAGTGAAATAAAGATGTTCCACTTGAAATACATTTATAATGTACATATATTTATAGTATTTACATTACACTAGAAAATTCCTTACCTAGTTTAGGTAATCCCATCCAAACTTTCAAGGTAAACAAGGAAGAAACATCTCTTCATTTAAGTTTCTACGTCAAGATCTCAGTTCAGAAAGTCTTAATAAAGTCTTCTTAATAAAGAAGCAAGAATGGACAAATTCCAAAGGCAGCCGACACTCCCATCATTAACAGAGATCTTTAATAAATTTTTATATTGGGCTTTTAATGAAACGTAGTTAAAAGTTACGATGAGACAACTCTTTGCAATTATGGCAGACTATATAGCTGAAAATAATTCACTTCTGAGCTTGTCTCAGAAATGTGGAACAGATCACACAAACACACAATCATTAGTAAATGTTAAACACCCAAACGGCAGCATCATTAAGAGAACAGCAAGCTAACCAATACTAATATTAGTTTTTTTTAATTCACTCTGTATAAATATATAAAACTACATTTCACACATGCTAGTTGCAACCCACGAGTTGATTATATGACAAACACGCAATCTGATCAGGGAAAGTCAACCTAAAGATTAAATACTGGAGTAAGGCACCAAAGTATGTATGCACTGGTTGTCAGCTTTAAAACTCATTTCTTTGATATGGATATTAATTGGACAAAATCAGCACAGGAAATTACTCTTAAAGGTGCTTTTGTCACACACACACGCACTCCTCACATATGTGTCACATTATATATACGTATATATATATATATATATATATATATATATATATATGTTTCATAGTGCAGAAACATTTTGTAACATGATTTACAAAGAAACTGTAAACAGTTTTTCCTGGTAAGCTTCTAAACAATACTAAAATAAAGCT